>NC_067303.1:605625-1211250 GCF_020740795.1 Apus apus | reverse complement strand
TCAGTGCTGAGTCATGGGGTGACATGTAAGGTGTTTTCTTCAGGGACATCTTCAAAGTGATAAATATGAGTCAGGCCAGCAAAATATATTTCATCCCTCATTTAAAGCTTTTGAAAATCCCACTCTGCCTTAACTTAGTTGACATTAAAATTGCGTAGAGGTAAAATCTCAGTAAGTAGGAGCAGGACCAGAGAATTTTGTCTCTGTTTCATCCATCAGGCCTTTTCCTCTCTGTATTTGCCTGCTATTCCCATTTCCTTCCTTGCCTTTCACATGAAACATATCCATTGCACACACCCACTCTGCCTCACTTGTTCACATTCACAGGCAAATAGTTTTACAATCATCATTTTTAAAAACATATTTCTTCTGAGGATTTTTTTCTTTCCTCAGGGACAGCAGCAAATGGATTAGCTATTGGGTCCTGGGTCCTTTCACAAATGGGGAGGGTTTCTCTTCCATTTGTCGATTTTATGCTATCTTGGCAAAATTATCTTCTTTAACCATTTTCTCATATGAACTGAAGGAAGAATTTATAATTGCTTTGTTGAATGAAGATGGGATTGACTATCTGATGAAAACTGACCACACATTTAAAAGGCAGATCCAAGCTTAGTAATTCTGGCTGATGTAAATCTGGGTTTCTTTTTCACTTTAGGAGGAAACTACTTAAGACTTAACAGTACAATATCTTCTCTGGAGGTGCCAATGTTCTTTTTTATATATGACCCTAAGTTTTTGGCTTAATTTAGATGGAAAGTCTAAGCTGTTCGGCAAATATTCATAATCCAGGCTTTTAGCGTGGTCTGTGTAGTAAAAAGCACATTGCCAACACTGTTTAAAAAAATTATTGGTTTGAATTAAATTGCTGAGTTAAAAATTACATAGTTACAGGAACCTTCAGTCTAGCCCTCTAAAGACTTAATTCATATGTTGGAAGTCAGGGGCCCCCCTCTGCAATTTGTTTGCTTTCTTCTCATTGTATTTACTTAATTACCAAGCAGATGTAAGTGTCACTTTTGCTTCTGTTTTCACTAAAATAACAAATCCACTTAAACAAAATATACAATTCTGTAAATATCAAGTATAAAACATTCAGGAAAGAGCTGGCCTTTTCGCTCATCTCCATTCATACGTTAAGGTGTGCTTAATTCCCTTTAAGCATGACAGTCAAAATTTAAAATGTGCATAAACTGAAATAACTAGGGATGAGGAATGTATATGACCACAACTTCTTATGTTCAGATCAATTCATCAATGCACTAGCCCAAGAGTTTACCATTTTGCTGCCCTAAATTCTTTACATAAAGACAAGAATATTACTCTATTCAGTCACGATGAGTGTTACTCTCAGTAGAACAATCACAGGTTCACTGACAAATAATGCACTTGTTTAGAAAGAAAAACACATTTTTACTCAAGCCCATGACACAATCAGTGAGAGGAGCAGAGAAGAAGGTTAATGTATGTGTTACTGTGTGGATGATGGTCACACCCTCACCCAGACACAAACCCTGTGCAAGCTGCAGTAAGAACAACAGGAAATGGCCTGGGGTATTTATAGCATTATTGTGTTTATCCTGAAGTGATGTTCTGCACAGATTATTATGAAGTTTTTCGTGGGAGAGGATACAGCTTGTGTCAGCTGGAGATTTGCATGCACTTCACCCAAAATGCTCTCTGCTAAACTTGCAGAGTTCCCCCTCTACCTTCCTTTGTTTTTTTCCAGGTTTGCCGTATACTCAGACTTCTCTGCAGCTGACACGATGGGCCATCCCCGCCATGCAAACAGGAACCCTGGTAACCAGCATGTTTGGCCTCAACCTGTTTCTCTCCCCAGATTTACAAATCCGTGGTGAGATGTCATGAGACAAAACAAAACCCACAGGGATCAGCGGCCCTGAATTTCAGAACAATGCAGCCCATGTTACACTGACACAACAATCCTTCTGTGCACTTTGGGTCCTATTGACAGAGAAATCGATGATACCAAAACCCTTTAACCAGAACCCAGGGCTCACTCTTCAGGACAGCTTAGTCCACTCCTGGGATTCTCTTTGGTTTTGAGAATCGTTTCCATGTCCTTTATTTTCAGGTAGGATAATGAAGTACCTTCTCTTTTATCCCTTTTGCCTGAGGAAGCATTCAGCAAAGAGTAAGAATTTTCATGGAAAGATTACATACATGTTCCCAGCCACAGCCTTGCCATGTTTCTGCTGCTTTGAACATTGTAAAGAGACTTTTTCTAATTCATTCCCATCATCTAAATTTGGCCTGAAGTTTGACAGAGGAAAAAAAACCAGCCACCCATCAACAACACATATAGGAGATGAAGTAGATAGAATAACTCAATATCTCTGTAGGGTAAAAAACCCTCCACCCGCTCACAAAACCTATGCAAGCTTATATCCATCTATGCAGACCAGTTTATCTCAGTGAGAGATACAGAATCAGGAACATTAAAATAATAATGATAAAAAATAGTGTAACTCAGGAAGCAAAGAACCTGTTATTACTTCATTGTCAGAAGGTTTTTTTTTTTATCTAGGTCACATCTCCTGAGGTTTGTTCAACTCATGAACGGCTCATGAATGTTCAGCTCATCACTTTGTTTACATCCCACGTTCTCTAAAATCCTCGATTAAAAGCAATCAGAAAAATCTATCATATGACACTTGGGCCATTTACAGCCTGTGACAGTTATTAGCAAATGTTGACCTTTCCTTTGAGAAAACAGAAGCAAATGCTGCTTTAATTTAAGCTTTCAACCATCATCCCCCTCTATCTCTGCAGCAAATCAGAGCATCTCCATGATGCCATTGTTTGCAAATATAATAAGTCCTGGGTTTGTCTGTTTAAAAAACAAACAGCAACTGAAAAGCACCAGGAAGTCCCTGTGAAGGGGAGCAATGCTGCATTTCTCTGTGTACCACATTAATTAATGCAATTGAGCCAATATCCGAGCAAAGCTCATTCCTGTGAATGCTGTTCCAATCATTATCAGTTCTATTAGAGCTTCATTATGGTTGCACTGATCAAGACCAGATTTCCTGGGCTCATTTGCATCATATTCTGACAGGTGCTAGTCCAGGTGTCTTATTGTCATCCTGAATTAATAAACTTGATTCAACCCCCTCCTCCTTTTATAATTTGTGTGATAGAGGGGATAATAGAAATGGAATGGGCTGTGGAGGGGGGGGGGGGAAGGTGTCAAAACAACTCATCTGACTTCATCTCCCAAAAAAGGCTTTTCCTGGGGTTTTGCCAAGTTTAATTTTAAAATTATGAGCTCGCACACCACTTCCTCTGCACCACCTACCTGCCAAATCACATCCACATCCTCCCCTCACTGGCCGGTGTCTCAGCCTTCATGAAGGGCTGCCCACAGGATAAACTTGTGCAGTACACAATACTAAGGTTGCTTTTTCCATCATGTAAACCTGATGCCATCCCAATTTACCACCTTTGGTCTGTAAGCAACACAATCCCTGTCTGTGCAGTTTTCCTGCTTTGTACCAGGCCCAGCAGAAGTGTCTCTGAGCAGCTTCACACTGTCCTGCTCCAGAGCAGCTGGGAGTGCCCATGTAGACATGCACTTTTAATTGCACCTGATCTTCATTAAAGTCTAATTGTATGTATGATTCGATTTTTAATCTTTTTAGGACATAATTTCTAGTTCTTCTCTGTGATCCTAAGAAACTCACTTTTATTAAATAAATGCTGATATTCTTATGCTATTAGAATGCAATTCAGGCTTCTCAGATGAAAACCAAATACCACAAGAGCTGGCAACATCATTGCCATGTCAACCAGCATTTTTCTTTCAGTCCTACAGAGGTCTGTTAGCCCCACACTGTCCTGTTTCTTGCTTCTCTTCCATACACTCTCATTTCCTAAAGCCCCTCTGGCCATGTGGTATCCAGAACCCAATGCCTTCCCACACGTGCGCTCGTATCATACCGGGTGTTTATTATGAGCCCCACTTGGTGACATGAGAGCATTAATGCAGAGGCAGCTCACAACTGCACTGCCCTTGTTGGCTGTTTTCACTGGCCTGATAACTCTTGTCAGCTGAATTGCTCCTCAGATTTCTCAGGGCTTTTCTGGCAAAGAGGAAATGTGTTTAAGCCCAACACCAGGGCTGCCCTCAGAGCCTTTGCGTGGGTGCAGATGCTTCCTTCTCACTTTCTGCAGGGGCACCTCACTTTTTAATTTGTGTTACTCAAATCACATGCCTATTTCCCCACGTATAATTTACCTCATTGATCATCTAATCTGCAACATAATTGTCCATCTAAAAATGCAAGAGACAAACCCCAGGCTTTCCTCATTACCTAGAATGGATTTACAACTGAAGCTCCAGCTCCAGCTGCAAGGGATAGATCTGAATTTCCTAGTATCTCTAAAAATTCATTCCACCCTGCCTCACTCCACTAAGGTACAACTAGAGAGAGGAAACACAGACTTCATGGTACATTTCTGAGCTCCCACGCTAACTCAGGTCCCGTGTGCCTTGACCAAGTAAGATAAGGAGCATTCATCTAGAACAGGCTAATGTTTATGTCCAGAAAAGCAGGTGAATGACCACATCAGGTCTTCTATGCCTCAGGTTGCCTGTCTGGCTTACGATGTGCATCTCTTTATTTACCTTGGGCATCTTTATTATTAGGTGAGTAAAGAACCAGCCTCTCTAAGTGAAACATTCACATCTGGAATCAGGGTTTCCATCCTGCAGTGCCCCAGCACCCAACTGCACTCTGGAGTTCCATGAAGCAGGGGACAGCTCTGAGCTTACTCAAAAGGGAAAACTCAATTCAACTGCATTTTCTCTCCTCTTTGTTTTTTAAGAACAGCTTGCAACAAATGGCACTTGCTAAATGACTGTCTAACAAGACAAAATGGTGCAAACCTCCCAGCATGCCCCCCCTTGCTGGAAAGCACTTGTCCTCAGCAAGCCAGGCACTGCGCCCCTGCCGCTGTCAGGTGCCTGCAGAAGAGGGTCCCAGTTCTATAGAGCATTGAGAGATAAGAGCTGCTGCTTGTTATTGCAGCCTCTAATGAAAATTTGCCTGCCACGTATCCAAGTGTGATCTGGAAGCAGATTTGCACCTGTCTCAGCAGGCAGAAATCAAACAATAACAGGGCTGAGAGAGCAAGTTGGTTAGCAAGCAGGCAGGGCAGAGCCAGCGGGGGGGAGCCTCCTCGGTCGCCTCTGCCCTGCTGCTGCTCATCAGATTCTTCTAATCACATCATCAGAGCAAGGATTTTTTTGTGCTTTACACGCATGTTATATACCTTTCTGCTCAGGAAAAGCAACCCACAGCCAACGTGACCCTTGTATCTTTGATAATCAGGGCTGGAAAGAAAAAAGTGGCCATGAGAGCATGTAGGACTGAGCAGACATCCCCCACAGGCTTGGAGAGATGCAGCAGTGGGGTCCAGCTACGACCACTCCTGCTTGTGACGAGGGGCTGTTGCTACACAGCTCAATACAACATGTGTCACATGGGATTTCTGTTAATGATTTAGGTTGTACAGGCTTCAGAGCAGAGACTGTTTTTTTTTTTTTCTCCGTTTCATAAGTGACTAGAACATTTTAGGTCCTATAAATAGTGTCTTTCCTTTCCTAGTAGCAAAAACCCCCTTTCTTGCATCCAGCTGCTTTGAACATTATTTCAGAGAGGATTTTCATCTACATTCTTTATCCAGGGCTTACAAAGCTCTTTGTGAAGATTTGTCAGTTTTCAGCATTACCTCAGAAAACCTGTTATTATTTTACAATTAGGAAAATCAAGGCACAGAAAGCTCAGCTGGCTTGCTCAGGGTCTCTGAGTAAGAAAGAGGAATAAAGTCAAGGAGACTCCACTTTCAGGCTTCTTCTCTAAATACTGAAGAGCATTCTTCAAAATGTCTCACTTATTCACAAGAAAGGACGTGACTGTGGTTGCTATCTACAAGGCAGAGTAGATAACAGATGAGAGATCTTTCCTCTTTATTTTTTACTAAGTAATAGATGGTTGATTATGATCTCAGATGCTAAGAAAACTTTGTTACAGATAATTTCAGGTTTCTGAACATGTTTGTCTTCTAGAAGTATCCTTATCTATATAACCCATCAAGTTAGTTACAACAAAGTGAATAAAGAAGTACACATTTTGGGCACAATTCCTGGTGAAACACTCCACTGCCTGACTCATAATGAGTAAACCTCAAGTTACTTCTGTGCTAACACTGGGCAAATACACTCTGGAGGATGCCTGTTCCAAAGAGCTCCAGGTCTGGGTAGGCAGGATAGAAAACAGGGAATGATCAGTCCTGCCTGGCAGTTCAGTGGCTTCCTGTGGTAGCACAGAAAGTCACTGGCAGAGCCAGGGATGGGAGTCAAGTGTCCTGGATCACAATCTCTTGTTTTACGCACAGAACAGCTTTTTTTCCTCCTAACATAGCTGTTACTCTTACAGCAAAACTGTCTTTCAGAGCAGCTTGTAGGAGTCCCGCAAGGATGTGGGAGCTGGGCACCCTGACCCCCTGTAACTTTGTCAGTTCCAGATGAAATGTCCTGCAGATAAGCAGGTAGGTAGCTGCATGAGTCCATGTCACTGCAGTTCTGGGATCAGTAACAGATGAAAGACTAGAGCCAAGGACTTGTTCTCCAAAATGCCTTTGGAAGCATTTTATGTGTACAATGCTGCAGAAATTAGCAGTGATAATAATTTAGACCTGCTCACCCCCCTGAGCCTAGATTGAATCCAGGTCAGCATTGGTGGAGTCAACCAAAGTGCAAAGGTATAAAAGATGCATATTTACATATATATAGCAAATTAATGTTGCCTGAGACAGATTGAGTTTTCAATGGTTTGCTTAACTCCACCAGTTTAACCTGCACTTCATATTATGAGAACATGATCCTTTTATCTACTGTAGCTGATGACACTCAAAAGCACTTTCCTTACTTAGTATGTTGCACATTCACAGCACCTTCTCTCAGTAAAAACTGCATGAGCTGACACCATCTGTATCAGATACTGCTTCATGGACAGGGCTCATACATATGCAGATACACCCAACATTCAGGTGTGGTCCTTTTCACACAGTTCAATTTCTTACAGTTTTTTTTACTTGCTACCTGAACTAAAACTATGGCAGGCCTGGTAAACACTGTTAAAAAAAACCACATGCACACACTTCTACTTGCTCCTAAAGATGTACGTTGACACAGGGTGTCTACAAGCACTTGTGTATCTGTGAACAGGGCAGAGGAGGGCTTGGAAAAGCACATCTTGAAGCAGTGCTGTAAATGTGAGGGAACCAGGGGGAGGGTTTTGTGTGGCAGAAAAGGCTGTGAAAAGAACAGCCTTCCTAACCATGGAGGTTCATCTCAACAAGGGAGGGTTGTTCTTGCAGAACTAAGCCCCTGGGGCCTAAAGAGAGTTGGTGTCACTCATCTCATGGCCTGGGCAAGACCTGGGTAAAGAAAGACCTGGTCAGCATTTGGAAGAAAGGTCTGTCAGGACTCAGAGGGCTTTCTTCTCACAGCCCATCCCATTGCTGCTCCTTTGCTGCACAGCCCTGTCACATCCATGTTCCACCTCTCTGCTGGTGCACACACCCTCCCCAGCACACATCTCCAAACCTGTTTGCATGGCAGGCAGGTAACCCCCCTCAGGCTGGCACAGAACAGTGCGTGGTGAGAAAAGTGCTGCTCACAGACAGGGTTTCTGTGGTCTAGGGTTATGTTAATTAATTAATTCCTTTTTTATTTTTGGAAGTCTGCAGCTGCTGGTTTTGAAACGACCATTTCTAGAGCTGCAAAAGTGTGAAAGAAAAGGGTAAGAAATCAATGGAAGAAACAGACAATCGGAGTGAGGTCCTGACTGTGTACTGGCTGCTATTTTTAAAAACACATAAAAATTTGGCTTATGTAAGAAACCATCTGGTATTTAGGCCTAGCTGAAAGTGTAGCTGTGTGCGTGTGCTCTGCCTGTGAATCAGTGGAGCCCCTGCACAGGCACATGCACGTACTCTGCTGGATCCTTCACCAGGCAGTGCAGGACACTTGCTGCAAAAACCTGGAAAACCTGTCATCCTTCTTACTCCATCTGGACAGCTTAGAATGGTCTTTGATCTCAGAGCAAACACGCCTGCCTGTCACAGTACTGCTACCAACCCACGTTACAAATAAGTGCCTGACCTCAAAGTTCTAACTACACCCACGTCTCAGGACATGGTAGAAGGTTTTTGTGTCTTAATAAATAACATAATGACAACATCACTGGGCTGCACTGAGATCCCTGTAACTACTGCCTTGTAAGAGCATCTTCAACCAGACAAGGCAGAGAAAAAAGGAAGCATTTGCTTACTTCTGCAGATGAGAAACTGAGATACAGAGAGATGAAGTGAAAAGCCTGAACTCATACAGGAAACCTGTGGCAGAACAACTAACTGAACCAGGTTGGGCACTGCTGAGGACAAAGAATGGAGTGAATTAACTGCTCACAGATTGTTCTGACTCACCAGAACTTAAAAAAAAAAAAAATAATAAAATAAGAAGCATTGCAATCCCAGAATTGCATCAGGAAGGGTTCTTCCAGGGAGTTACAGTGTACTGGGAACAGCGTGTGCCACTCCAGTGACTCATGCTGGGAAAAGGCAAATTCAAACAGGAACAGGTGCAGCTGAGGGCTAAGGAATAACTGGGAGAAGGGAGGTTTATGAAAGAGATTAGAAGATTTTTGTTTGACTCCGCAAAGTAAAGACAGAGAGAGATATGGCAGTGGTCTGTAAATACACTGGAGCCATAACATCAGGGGAGGGAAAGTGCTGTTAAAGCTCGTAGTGCTGGCATGAGATATGTCTAAATCAGTCTTGAGCAAATGTCAGTCCAAAATCAGAAGAAAGCATTTATAGGAACACTTGGCAATGGGGAGCAGTGATGGTGGAAAGAAAATCCATCTATCCTTTACAGGAACCTTGAAGAGTTTGGGAAAGGAATAGAGCATGGTTGTGTCTGATAGCGCGGAGTGGAGCTCAGGAATCACTTCCACTCTGGAGTTCACATTAAGTGCCTTAACTTTTCTTCACTCCTAAGGAATTTAGAAGAACAATCTCTTGTTACATATAGTGCTTAGCACAACAGAGACCACTGTGGTCTCTAGGTACTACTGTAGCACAAATAATTCGTAACACTAACAATCAACCATAATTACATCCTTCCTGAAGTAGAGATGACATACAAGAATATCAAGAACAAAGAGCAGGGAACTAACTGCAAGCTTATTCCACCCATTAATGACCACCCCATGTTCTGTGAGAATGAGATAACGTCTGCTTTCAGATCCAGTGGTGCAAATCCAAAGGATTCACTGCAAGCAAGCCTGGCTCTCAGTGCAATCCTTTTTCTTTGTAAAGGGGACGAGCCCTATCCATTTGTTTAAACCTTTGCCCGCTGCTCTGGAGATGCTGTGAAGGCAAAGGACTCCTAGAACTGCACAGCTGGGTTCAGATGCCCAACAGAAACCAGCAAAGTAACAGAAGGACCAGTGTCATCTTTAAAACGGACATGTAGAAACTGTGTGTCCCAGGAATTAGTTTATGAGGCTCAGAGTTAAAAGTGGACATGCCCTTTTCTCTACCAACAAAGTGTTATATGGTGATGCATACTGGGTTTTTTACATAGCTTTTCTTATCATGCCCCTCAAAATCCCAAATCCAGGAGATAACAGAGCTGCTTTTCAAAAGAAGAGGACTGGAAGGTACCATGGCAAAGCCCTGTTCCAGATCTTCCTCTGTAAAGTTTCTGCAGGAGTAAGAAGTGATACTTTTCAGTCTGAACCTCTCCATACTTCGTGGTGCACTTGATGCAATGCAGAAGGCAGATTGCAGCACAGAAACAGTGTCCTGTGAAGTTCTGCACAGACACTTGGCCTGCAGCAGGACAGCCAGGAGCTGGAGTTGGGGCCAGATGCCACTGGAGTGGCAGCAGTTTCCCTTCAGCTTTACTAGAGACCTCTCAGATTTCAAGCACAATCTGAGGGTCACAAGGGAATTCATGATCACTTGGATAAAATGTGGCACACACAAAATTTGCATGCACACTTGTCTGGTAGAAAATGAGGTTCAGAAGCAGTGTGTGCCATTAAAAACACCCCAGATCCTGATAAGACACACTGGTTTTCTCTGTGCATCATTTCCTCACGTAACGTAACTAGAACATTCTTTCTCCTGTCACACTGGAGCTGGTACAGACAATTTTGGTAATATTTACAGGATGATACTGAGAGTTCTTGCCCAACAAATCGCTCCAGTGAGTGCCCATTTTAGAGCCTGGTTGTTTCTAATGAAGTCAGAGTCTATGGCTCTTGGAAATCTCACCAAAATATAAATATTTGTGCTGTGGGGAGATACACATGTGCATATCAGATCTCATCAGGGAAGGCCACTACCATGCCTGTCACTTGAATTTTGGGAGTAAGCTGGGGTTAGGAGTGTCACCATTCTTGCTGCAGCAAACCATTTCCAAAGGACTGTGAGTAACACAGGCTGTAGTCTAGATTCTCAGAACGCCTCAAACCCCCCACAGCAACTGTGACACCTACTCAAAATAACCTTCATTCTTTTGACATCGATTTATAATTGGCATTCTAGTTGAGTTTTGAGCTTGTACATCTATCAATAATGTCTGGCTCTTGTGACTCTTCTGTGCACCAGTGGTAAAACTCACATAAGGGAGCTTAAGGTCCAACCTCTGCTACAAATCCCTGGGCAACTCTAACTCCAGGGACTTGTGAATGGCCACCAGGACTCTGCATCTCAGATGGTGATTTGCAGAGTGACCAGTTGCTTCCTGCATTTCACCTCCTAGGATATTTTTTTTTCTTTGCCTGCTTAGATTATGGGCTTTTATTCCATCTACGTGCCATGGTTTGTCTTAGTGGGAGCCTCTAAGGACAAATACCATAATACAAGGAATTAATCATACAAGTCATGACTTCTGGTTCTAATCAGGAGACAGTCCTGAAGGCTGATCTGCAACACAACCCTCATGGACAAATCCTCAGAATGTGATAGGGATTAAATCAAGGGAGTTTTTAGGGAAACTGAATTATACTCTATAGAAATTGATCCATAAACAGAACACAGCAGAAAAGGCAAAACTTCTCTGATTTTCCTCTAGATTTTGCTGAAGGGATATAATTTTCTGACACCTTTCCCTAGGTAATCCAGTTACTTGATGAAAGAAAGAAAGAAAGAAAGAAAGAAAGAAAGAAAGAAAGAAAGAAAGAAAGAAAGAAAGAAAGAAAGAAAGAAAGAAAGAAAGAAAGAAAGAAAGAAAGAAAGAAAGAAAGAAAGAAAGAAAGAAAGAAAGAAAGAAAGAAAGAAAGAAAGAAAGAAAGAAAGAAAGAAAGAAAGAAAGAAAGAAAGAAAGAAAGAAAGAAAGAAAGAAAGAAAGAAAGAAAGAAAGAAAGAAAGAAAGAAAGACATTTTTCAATGTAAAGGCATAGAATTTTGTTCCTGCATGAGAAAACCTCAAACCAGGACACTGAAACCTGCAGAAAGACAATTCTGTAGCAGGACAATGATGTCAGGTCTTTTCCTTGCTTGAAGTAACATTGATCCTACTTCTCCCTTAGGCTTGGATGAGCAGGGTTCCCTGGAAACTCTGCTTTCTTGTTAGCTGCTGTGGTGCAGTAACTCTCTGCTGCTCCAGTCTGTTTGAACCACTGCCCACCTCTGGCCACCCTTCCAGGGTTACACATTCCATACATTAAGGTATTTATAGAAAACAGGCCAAGTCCAGAACCTTTTACCCTACTCCGTCCTCTGCTATTCCTGAATTTTGATCATTTGGTTAATTGAACTGTCAATATAAGCTGTGTATTCTAGAGGCTGAATTTACAAATTCACTTTGCCTCCATGTGCAGATGACCAAGGGCAGCAGAGCCTGCAGTTTCCCTTCTCCTTTCTAACCTGCTGAGCTCTGCTGGTTTGGATAAATGGATAAATTCCACTCATGAAAGGACTGCACTGATTTCCATGAGAATTTGCAGATATCCAGTGGCTATTTCTCAGAATCAGACTCCTGTTTGCATTTCTGTCACATATAACTCCATACTTCTGTAGTTGCTTTCAGTGCTGTTCAGAAGGACTCAGTCCTGATCTGAGATCACATTCTTCTATCTGAACAAGAGGACAAGTGATTCTTGTTGTTCAAGTGAACAAGAACTTGTGATTCTTATAAAGAAAAAGCATCAGCTCTGACATGTGGAGATTATGAAGGGATGGGGCATCTCAGCAAAACACTTTTCAGCTGGGTGGGGTGCGGAAGCTGGGGGGAAATGGTGCATTCCCAAGGGACAGGCTCCTTACTCCATGGTGTAATTTGGATTTTACGCTGAATCTTCCACACCCCTAGCTTATTCCTGATGTGGTTGGCAGGAGTGAAATAAAACTGCAGCCCTGTCACAGCTAAGGGGGAAAATAGTTGTAAGAAGAGAGTAGATGCCATTCAGTGTGGTGGTTTAAGAGAACCTTTCCTGTTAAAATGTGTAGGCTGCCAGTCCCAGTTTGTACTGGGACAATGCCATTCACACTGTATCTGTGTAATCACTTTGGGGAGCATTTCTGCCAGTGGCCCACATATTTCAGGACACAAAGTTCCAGCCCCAAGTTCAAAAAGCAAATAAGTTCACTTATACAAGCCTGTGCAAATCAATGAAATCTCAACACCTGATTTAAGAGAACATTTTAAAAAATCCTGTATCTTCAGTAACATACAGAGACTTGGGTCAAGGTTTTCCTTTTCTGCTTTGTTTGGGTAGACCAGAGCATGCTGTTTGCTCACTGCTTTGGAAGTGGCTTAATTTCAGTAAGGCAGTTCTTGACCCCCCCAGCTGGCAATGCAAAACCCAATTAGATATGAAGAGGGCACTGTCACTCTAGGCTGCCCGACTCAGAGGCTGGGCAGAAAAAAAAAATAGAAGGCAAATGTTCGATGCTAATATTATATGAAGTCCCAAGGAGATTTGGAACAGGAGCAGCAGAGGAGTTACAGTTTCCTTTGTTCTGTTAAAAGGAAAAAGGAAACACATCAGGAAACCAGACTGTGGAGCACAGGAAGTCTCACTTTGGCTGATAAAAAGGAACTGATGTGAGGTTGGTTCAGATGCAGTTATAAGTCAATCAAGCTTGGAACAACAAGAAGAGCTATTCAGAAGAAACTAGAGAGACAAATTCTGCAGTTAGCTGTAAAAGGGGTATTTTAACCTCTCCTAATCTTTTCCTTATCTTCTTTTTGTGAAAGAAAGGTTCTATAAAAAAAACATTAGAAGAATTTTCTCATCATGGAGAAATCGGTTTCCCAAACTCACCACCCCTCCCACTGACCCTGCTGTACCTTGCTCCAGTTTCTTTTTTTCACTCATCAACCAACTTGAAAAAACTGTATTCTTGCTGATTTATCCCCTCCCCTCAGATCAAAACCAGTGTTAGTTAAGAAGAACAGTTTTTTTGCTGAGTGAGAAATCAGCAAAT
The DNA here is from genome assembly GCF_020740795.1 of Apus apus. Lineage (NCBI taxonomy): Eukaryota > Metazoa > Chordata > Aves > Apodiformes > Apodidae > Apus > Apus apus. The sequence goes on along the minus strand of NC_067303.1, from coordinate 1,197,720 downwards.
GACTAATTAAAGGCTGGCCTGCCCGTTACGTTATTTTCAATCTCTGTCTGATTGATGCTAACGTTCAATTCCTGGGGGTGCAGCTTTGTCAGGCTGGGGCATGGGGGGGTTATATATGTATTTTTAACTTGTTTCTTGCTCCTTGATAGCCCTGTGGTCAGTTGAACTCTGGGTTAGTTGATGTGGGAAGAACAGAAACAAGATCTGTTCAAATAAACCAGCAAGCTTAGCTATATCCATGGGGTTTACTACAAGAGCCTCTACTGAGCTGAGTTCCTGACTGTATTTTAGAAAAAAATAGGGAAAAAGCATGCTTGATGCACATGAAGAGCCAGGGTCATTTTCTTTAAAGCTTCATGCCAATGCTGAAGAGAAGGAAAGGCTGAGATTTTGCAAGACACCTGTGGGATTTAGCCTGACTTCTCCCATCTGTTTCTAGGGAGGATGGTGTATTCACTGCCCTTTAGCCAGTTTTGCAAATATTAATCTGCATGTTTACATATAGAATCAAAATAGTTTGTTAAGCACCTAGAATTCAGCTTGTTTTTTCAGAGGGTACAGTTACTTTCAAAAGATAATGAGAGTTACAGGCTGCCACTACCCTTACAAATAGGGCAGCTTGCTTAGATAAACATGCACTTACCCATTTTTCAGGCTCTGGCTTCAAAACAGGGAATCAAAACAGAGTTAGATACATTTAAGTGTTGGTGGTAGGAAATACTGATGGTCCTTGTCAGGTCATTATTTAAAAGTTTTGCCCTTGGTGCTATTTGCCACTGGGGAAACTGAAGATTTATCAGGACATGCTTAAATGTCTTCAACAGTAACACAGAGAAACATACATCCCTTTTGTTCAGCTCTGTGTCTTACAGCTAAAGGGAAAGCTTTTGGTAGCTGAGGTGGGGGAGAGAAGGGAGGTAACGTTTGTGGCTTTACTACAAGAGGCAGGTTTCTAGATCAGTGTTACTAAGAGTGTAGATACACATCAGTAATTACGTGGCCTGGGTAATGAGAGGAAGAAAGAAAACAAGCAATAGATGCATTAACATTTTGAATGCTTTGACATTTGGAACTTAGTAGAGTAGATTTTACATTGTCCTGTACCACACGTTGCTGTTTAGACAGTTTAGGCTGGTGATAAGTTCCTTGATGGGCACCCTGACTGCCTGTGTGGCTGTGGTGATGCAGCACACAGGCTAGCAAGGACTTGGGTCTGCCCTCACAGAACCACAGAATCTTAGGGGTTGGAAGGGACCTCAAAAGATCATCCAGTCCCACCCCCCTGCCAGAGCAGGATCACCTAGAGCACATCACACAGGAACTGTCCTTCTGGAACTAAGGGGCCCAGAACTGGACACAATATTCCAGATGTGGCCTCACCAAGGCAGAATAGAGGTGGAGGAGAAAGTCCCTTGACCTACTAACCACCCCCTTTCTAATGTACCCCAGGATGCCATTGGCCTTCTTGGCCACGAGGGCACATGGCTGGTCATGGTCATCCTCCTGCCCACCAGGACCCCCAGGTCCCTTTCTCATACCCTGCTCTCCAGCAGCTCAGCCCCCAACCTGTACTGGTACCTGGGGTTGTTCTTCCCCAGATGCAAGACTCTACACTTGCCCTTGTTGGATTTCATCAAGTTTCTCCCTGCCCAGCTCTCCAGCCTGTCCAGGTCTCTCTGAATGGCAGCACAGCCTTCTGGTGTGTCAGCCACTCCTCCCAGTTTGGTGTCACCAGCAAACTTGCTGAGGGCACACTCTGTTCCCTCATCCAGGTCCTTGATGAAGATATTGAACAGCACCAGTCCCAGCACCGACCCCTGAGGGACTCCACTAGTCACAGGCCTCCAACTAGATCCTGTCCCATTGACCACAACTCTCTGACCTCTTCCTTTCAACCATGATCCATCTCACTACCTGATCATCAAGAGCACACTTCCTCAGCTTATCTATGAGGATGCTGTGGGAGACAGTGTCAAATGCTTGACTGAAATTGAGATAAACCACATCTACTGCCCCACCATCATCTATCCACCGAGTTACTTCCTTATAGAAGGCTATAAGGTTGATCAAACATGACTTCCCCATGGTAAAACCATGTTGACTGCTCTTAATGACCCCCTCATCCTTGATATGCCTAGAGAGGAGAATGATTTCCAGGAGGAGATAGAAACCCACATTTGCATGGTGGTATTTTAGTCTGTACTTTCAAAACCAGCTATAAATATACACTCACAGTCTTGTAAGAAAACATTTGTTCACTCAGAAAGGGTCTCAGGGGCCACCCGTGGAGGTGTGACAGGGTTTGTATAACCAAGGTGTGCACTGCAGGCAGCTCTTCTACATTCCAGTGCCACACACACCTTTTGCACTCATGTTCACATGTGCATGAGAACACAGGAGAGGCACAGACACTGGAAATAGATCTGTTTGATTCAGAACAAAAGATCTGAAGAGAATTTTACATTTGGGGGGAAAGTTGGCTTCAAAACAAGTTGTAGAGCTAAGACTCACTTTTTCTAGGCAAGCCATGCACACATTCATGCGGGCTCTAGTACTAACACCTGCATGTCTCTGCAGCATTAGATGTTTAGTGAGTACCTGAAAATCTGAAGTTAAGGTTCCTTGCCTCCTTTCAGTTTCCTGCTTGTGCATGTCTGCACTGGGATGGGACATAGGGTCTCTCTTTAAGTGATCTAGTAAACTCATGCGGAGTGAGAAACTTTCATTTTTCAAAGGCACCTTATAGGGTGCTGTAAAAGAGCTTCACATGCTGATGCTTTATTGGGAGAAAAAGAGTGGCAGATGCTCCATGTCATGAGGTTGTGTGTTCCTAAGATCTAGGCCTGAACCTTCTAAGAATATGTGACCTGAAATCAAGAGGAAAGCCTTCTGTAAGACCAGGAAGGGAGACCTGAAACAGCTTCCTGCAAAAATTGCTATAAAAGCCCTTCCCCCAACATATCTCACCTTATCAGCATGTCATCTAAGACCTTGCTTCAAGGTGTAACCTCAGCCTTTGCTTCTCTTGATTTCTCTCCCTTTCTCATAACACTCCAATGAACAGTTCCACTCTTACACACTGAGACTCCAGGAGAACACTCTTTGAAATAAATGCTGCAAGGAGTGATCAGAGTTGTGTGCCCATCTCATCTTAAGCAGGAGTAACACGAAATTAAAACAAATAACTAAAATAAAAGCATGAAATCCTCAAGACATGCATGCTACTACTTGAAGTGACCACATCCTCTTAGGGTAAAATCCACAGTGGTAGAGAAAAACTATGCAAGGCTCTCAGCAGCTCTTTTAAGCTTCTGAGTGAAACCCCAAGTGCCTAAAATTGAAGCAGTTAATGCTGTGTTGTTGTCTATTAGGTTTGCTTCAGACTAACCTTCCTTCCCATAGCAGGAACAATTCTGCTACTCCATGTAGCAGCTCTGGAAAGACTTTCCCAAGGTTTTACATGTGTGGTGAACAGGAGCTAGTACCAAACACCCTGACTCGCCAGCACCCAGCCCTGTGGCACGACTGTAAGTTCCTACTAAAGCAAGAGGTGCACATTTGCATACAGATCTCTGGGGGAAAATGAAGTAACATCAGAGAAATATCCCAATTACAAAACATTGATAACAGGTTTTTGCTGTTGTGTATTAGAAAGCCACAATGCAATGTAAACATCACCTGGGAAGGGACGAGGGTATCAGAGAACAGCATCATTATGTCCTGGAAATTTCAGATGGTTTTGTTCAAAATTGCTTTTGAGGGACAGTGATGTGGAAAGTCTCCAGTGAGCAAACATCATCGGGATTTTATTTTTTTTCCCAATCTGGAGATTGAGTCTTGCCCTAGAAGTCAATGCCTTTTCGCCAGGAAAGTCCATCTCTAAAGGGCCAAAACCAGGACAATTTAAAAATGGCAAAACTGACATTTTTCAACTTGCTGAAAAAGGAAACATGTTCTTAGTGTGAGATCTGGATGGCCAAGTTTCAGGAGGAGAGGCAGACGCCTACAGTTCACAAATACAAGAGACAGTGATTGCAATAGGAACCCCACCCTTTGCTATAGCAACACCCACACACAAGTTGTCTTCTCCTCGTGAAAGCAGATGAGTATGTCTGTCATCTACCTGAGTAATGCCAAAGTTTTATTGAATGTTCTTCAGAAGGTCTCTTATGTCTAGAACATAAGGCTAAATATGTTTCCACAGAATTAAGGCAGCAGTTACCTAAAATGTACTTACTTTTTTTTTTTTTTTTTAAATAAAGTTTTGGCAAATGTATTTACTTTAATCATTGCCTGTGTGTAAAGTGGAACTGAAACAGTTAAACCAGTTTGAAACCACACCATTTGTTATTGTGAGGAAGTCCATGCAGGGGCATCTTGCTGAGATTAGATGTGCCCTTTTTTTTATTTCATTTGAAGCAATAAAAACCCAAACCCCTCAAACCCAATGCAAATTAAGTCAAAGTGGGATGTTCACCCAGAGAAGATGTGATTTGAAGTATCTGGAGGCATACAATAAAAATGTTATCAACTATTTAAATGAGTGCAAACATAAGCTGTCATGAGTTTCACTGGCTCCCAATCCTCTTCTGCAAGTGTTGCTGACAGAATATTAAATAGAAATGGACTAATAAAGATAAAGATTTGCTGCACTTCTTTCTCTATATAAGACCTTGGAGCACCGCTCTAGAAGTCACCTTTCAAGCTAGCCACTCCACCTCCCATGTCAGGTGTTAAACAGGTTATTTGAAGGACGCAGCAAAAATTGCTTCCCACCATCTCAGCAAGTGATCTGATTCCTCTCAAGGAAGAAGCAAAGACACCTTCTGGACCCGGCGCGTTGGCTCAGCAACATCACATGTGCCACAGGTCAGTGCATGGTGGGGAAAGATGGCTTACAGTCCTGAGCTGATCCCAGCTGTGTTTATACACACATTCCCTGAGCTTTGGGCTGAGAAACCTTGAAAACAACTTCAATTCACAGTTGCACAATGTCCGCAGGGACACAAATGCGGCCCAGGATCATCCTGACCACATCTTTCTCTGACCAGGCTCTGTTTCCCCAGGAGCCTGCAACTGGGAGCCCTTAGGACAGCTCAAGGCTACAGTGGATTTACCCCTTTGCTGCAGTTACCTGCAGTGGGGCAGGTTTGCAGTTCAATTATTGCACAAAGACAAAACCAGCACTCAGAGCATCTATCATCAAAACTCTTTCAGAATGGCATAAAGAGACTAAGAGGAAAGCACAAGCCAAATATCAGAGATTGCAGGGGGAAGGGAGAGATGTTTATTGTAGACTGGACTCAGGCTCCTCCTGCAACTGCCAAGCGTGCAGCTAAAATTCTTTGGCTCAATTAAAACAATTAGTCCATGGAATAGTTTTGCATAGACTTTAAAACCCAGTCACTTGCATTGCTTAACCGGCTCAAGAAGACAATCCTCTGGAATGCACAGCCCTCTCCCACATCTGATCTGTGCTGCACAGCACTTATCCTCTACACAGACAGGTATATTTCTGAGTTTATGGAGAGAAGCACATCTTGACCATGCCAGTACATAGATTTCACTGCTCCCTCACTGTGTTCTTGCTCTAGGTAATGAGCCTTTTTCTCTGTTTTAATTACTCTCTAGTCACTTACATGCATTTTTCAGCCATATTATTTCCCAAGACAAATGCACAGCTTTGAGATCCATCAATGCACACAACCTACAGGAGAGCAGACCATACCATTGCTTTTAAATTGCTTTCCTCTGGATACAGTACAGGTTTGCTTTGCCGTGCCCTAGAACTGAGAAAATCTACCCTGAAGCACAGGTTATATATAGAGCACAGCACATGAAAACATTTAAACATCTCAAGCCACATCCTCTCCCATTGCCCTTCACCTGAGTGAAGTTAAGCAAGGTGGCCAAACCCTTTCCTTGTAGTGATGAACTGCAGCAAATCTGTCAGTGTGTGGGTCTGCTATTCCTTGGGAACACACACTTTTTCTCCTTGATAAGAAAATTTACAAGAAATCTCAGATAATCCTGAGGACACTACATCAGCACTGATCTAAAAAAAGGGGTAAATTCTAGGAGATGGCAAACAGGATGTGGGGACCTGCAGCAAGTCACTGATGATCCTGGAATTGCTTAGGAAATGAACCCAAGAGGAGGCTCTGGTATATCTGGATCCCATCTCTCCTAGCTGAGCAGTTTGCAGGCAGATCCAGGAGCTGGGGCAGTGACCTGGGATGCAGCCGAGTTCCTCCTTTTGCCACAGCCTCCCCAACGTGACTGCAGCCTTGGCTGCTCAGTGTCACAGTTCCTCATCTCCAAACCGGGGAGCTGGGGGGAGTCAGCAAGAACGCTTTGTGACACGGGGTGACTGGGGAGAGGAGGAGCTCCCAGCTGGCACCATGAGCTACGTGGGTCATGGGAACACTCCAGCACCTTTCAGAGGATGGGGTGGGGGGAGCTCATGGCCTGTGCAGAAAAGCAAGTCCATGTGTGCGCCACAGAAAATGTACAGGTGGGAATTTCTGCACTTTAACTGCACAGCATTTAGGGCTCCACAAATCAAACAAGGTTGTGGGACATTAAACATTCCCTGAATGAGGCCCGGGTTGCTTTTGCTACAGATCTGAGGAGGCAGTGGAAGAGATGTGTCTTATTCCTGCCACACCTTCCAAATTTTATGCTTTCAGTGCTCCTGCTTTCTCTCCTCCTTTTCCTTCCCTCTTTCTTTCCTCTTTTCCTTTTCTCTTTCTGCCTGTCTCTTTCCCTCCCCATTCTTTTGAGACTCTTCCAAACAGTGCACTTGTCACAAGCTGCAATCTAACAGAGAAAGTTTCAGTTCCTGCCAGTTTGCAGCTTCTTTCTCCCCAGGTCAGCAAAAAAAAAAAAAAACAAAAAAATTAACAAAAAAAAATTAACAAAAAAAAAAAAAAGAGACGACTTTTAAGAAGAGATCAACACCCCACCCAGGCGATAGGCATCTTTCGAAATCCTCCAACCCAAACACACCCACAGCGTCTCTGGCTTCAAGGCTCTTCTGTCCAAGCTGCTTCTGTGCTATAGTGCTCCCTCAAGAAGGGGGAGCCCGTAAGAATTGCACAAGGCTCTGAGAAACAGTGCGAGCCACCTCAAGGGGCTTGGAGCAGGCTTGGGTTATCTTTGCAGAGGCTGAAGGACCAGCCAGTTGGATGAGGGAAAGGAGGGGGAACCGTTCTCCAAGTCCCAGCAGTGTCCTCTGTTGCTCAAGGCCACCAGAGGTTGGTTATGTCGGTGGTTTTTTGCCACACTCTTTGGTTCCCCTTCCTCCTGCCTCGCCCCAAGCTAGGGGTGATGTTCCTGCTCCAAACCGCCCTCCAAATAGCTCTCCCCCCAAAAAAAAACACTGCTGGAGGAAGCGCACGGACGTCCCCCAGAACCAGCAGCGTATTTCAAGCGGGGCCGGGCGAGGAAAGCGGAGCAGGGGGCTCACTCACGTCTGGGGCCAGCTCGGAGCCTCTCTCGCCTCTGCCGCCTCCGAGCCGCTCTCGCCACCCGCCCCGGCCGCCCCCCGCTCCCTGCCGGCCCCCCCGGCGCCTCGCAGCCCCGGGCTGTGCAGAGCCCCGGGGCCGGAGCTGTCACTGCCTTCCCGCCGCAGCCCGCCCAGCCAGGCATGGCCCCGGGCCCCTCCTCGGCCCCCTCCGCCCCGCCGAGCCGGGTCCTGGCCGGCCGGGCAGCCCCCGAGCAGCGGGGAGGCGAAGGGGAGACCCCGACACGCGGCGGCCGAGAGTCCGGGGAGACGGAGCCGGACCCCGCTTCTCACCCCCCTTCCCAGCACCTCCAGCCAGAGGGGTCCCCCGACCCCTTCTGCCCCCCTTACCTTAATAGTGCCGTCCATCTAGAATAACTTCCAGCCGGTACCAGCAATATTCCACACATTGACCCGGTTTAGCCTGCAACCGAAGCCTCCTGAAGTTTGGGGGGTTTTATCCTTCTTTCTCTTTTCGCTTTTCTCCCTGCCCTTCCAGCGGTTTTGCTTTTCTCTGTATCCCCTCTCCTCCTCTCTCCCTCTCCCTCCCTCCCTCTCTCTGTGTCTCTCTCTTTTTTTAACTTTGGTTGTTGCAGCAGAGCGAAAAAGAGACAGTTAACCGGATGAAACGTTTTTTTCTGCTAATTTTGGGAAGTGAAGTCACTCGAGGAGGAAACTTTCGTCTCTCCGCTGGTCCTGCCTTCTTGATGAAAAAATATATATATTTTACATACAGGATATTTGCTCCATTTAGATAAGAAGGGGCAGAACAATAGCTACCTCTGTCAGCTCTTGTTTGTCGCTGGGGCAGCCGGTCCAAGGCAGACCTTGCCTTGCACCCCAGACAGTATTAGAGACCGTGTGTCATCCCACAATTTTGTTTAACATGTTTTTTGCATTTTTATTTTTTTTTCTTTTGGCTGGAGCGTCTTTAGCCTGACTCACTGAATTTCCGTCTCTTCCCACAGATTTTTTTATTAATGCGTTTTCCAGTCACAGGCAAAAGTTAAGGGGAGAAAATCGTCAATACAATTCGGTCGCGGCAGGCAGAGAGAAAATAATTAAAAGTCTGGCGATTAAAACGTATTTAAAACACAGTTCGGCCCCTCTCCTTTCGCCTCCCAGCAAGGAGCGTGAGACGAGGGTCCAGTCCCTGCCAGAAATGAGCGGTAAGTACAATAATGCGAGACAGACAAACGACTCCAGCTATTAAACATAGGCTGGAAATGGGGCTGCAGGGAAGTGGAGTCTCTTTCCCGCTTACAACCCTCCACTTCAGTCCCAGTTATCTCCAGGATTGGGGTATCGGGCTCTGAAGCAAAGATAGTGAGGTGGATGGAGATCCATCCATTTCAACTCTTTTCACAGTGCGAGTTTCTCACTAAGCTGTTAAAACCTCGCTCAGACGGCAGGGGGGGGGGGGGGGGGGGGGGGGAGGATTTTACAAGCTAAAAATGGCAAGAAAAATTACAATAATTGTAAGATCATCTGAATTTTCCGTTCCCAGACTCCGCGTTAGAATGGGCACTGCACAAAAAAAAACCCTGCAACCACCAGGTCTCAAATCTCATTTTAGACCTGAGCAGCCTCTGACGTGCAGTTCTCTCTTTCATTCAACCGGGCGCGATCCCCAGAAAAGAAACGCGCTTTCCTTTTTCCGGGAAAAGCTGAAACCCTCCAAAGGACCCGAGGAAAAGAGACAATACCCGCCTGTCCAGCTCACCCGCTTCCCCCCCTCACCCCCCCGCCCCTTGCAAAAATAACAAGCAGCGACCAGCGGAACACATCATGCAACACTTTGGGCGTCCTTTATTCCCCACTTCTGCAAACTGCTGCAGCCCGAGGAGAATTGCAGAGGGCAGAATAAAAAGAGGGTGAAGCCAAGAAAGAAGTGTCCAGGCAGGAGGACACTCCTGCACGTCAGAGCTCTCGGTGGAGAGGATTACCTTGTCCAGTGCCAGTTGTGTCCAGTCTTTTTGTTCCCCCCTTAGTCCAACCGCGGGGAGGGGAGGGGGGGAGGGGGGTAAAAATTATATCCAAAGTTATTCTGCACCCGCCCCTTCCAAAAGGGAAATGCAATAATGCCACTAGTGTTTCTACTCGGCTGCGGCAGAGATGCCTTATTAATACTTTATTTCTCCAAGAGCGAAGCTGGCAGGAGAGAGCTGTAGATCCCCCTTGCCCCTCCCTCTCCTCCCTCCCCCCTCCTCTGAAATTAGCCTCATCAATTCAGCTACAATTTTTTAGTTCAGATGCAGACACGGGACTGAACGTGACCAGACCTGGAGGTTTGAGCTTGCTGCTTGCCAGAGATTGAGGCCGTCTGCAGCCGGGAGGTGAAGCGGGGCGGGGGGCATGAGGGGGGGCAGAGGGGACAGCCCGACCGCCTTCCCTCTCCCCCCACCCCCGTCCTCCCCCTGTCTGCTTTACAATCCAGGGGTCTGCGCTGGGGTCCCCGGAGAGCAGCACATCTGGATGCTGCTAGCGGGGTCAGGTCCCCCCTTGCCTAGGGCCACAAGAACTGGAGTTCAATTAAAAGAAATCACGGTTAACCCTTTGCTTTCCTCATTACTCTTTCTTTTCCCCTGCCCTCTCTGCCCCCCACCCCCCGCCGCAAATACCCTCTTCTCCACTCCCCCTCAGCGTTACCACATGGCAGGCTGCTGCAGCAGCCAGAAAAGCAAGAGGTTAAAGGGAAGAGTGAAACGCATCCTTTCAAAACCCAAATGGTTTCCTCTCTAGACAACATTCTCTCCCAGCCCCGAAAAAACAACGGGGGTGGGGGGTGAGGGAAAGGACAGGCTGAGGATCTTAACCGCGAAAGGAAGGCGGGGGGGAAATACCTTCTGTCACCCACGGACCTCACGGAGCATTTTGGTTTTAGCTGCCTGACCGTCAGGTCTTGGACGGGCTGGCGGTGGAGGAGCTGAGAGCGGCGGGGAGAAACCACCTGAAAATGTGCCCAGCTTATGGGAGAGGAGCCCAACTTTTGCAAAACACCCTTTCCCAGCTCCGGGCTGAAGAGACAAACAAATCCGCAGCAGATCCCCAGTGCTCCCAAAGGCTGGAAGATGCCAAACAGACCCCCTCCTTCATCCCACCTAGAGATATTTTAGGAACCCAACTCTGCATTTTATTGCCAGACGGGCACCATGACCCCCCAGGGGCTTATTTTGCATGTCTGGGGGTGACTCGAGATGAAGCCTGTTCGGGTCACTTGTTCGATCGGGTCCATCAGGGTTGTGCCGTGCTTTACCTCTTGTTTTTGATCTAAAATGAGATTTGCTAAAAGTCCAAGAGATAAGGTAATGAGCTAAGTTGTTAAACATTATAACAGACAAGCCGAACAATCTCCTATTTTCCTCCCAAAAAACGTAACAATAGAATTTTTGCTCCATTTTTTCCCCTCCCCCCCTAAAAAATACCCACCAAAAATACCCTTGAAGTTATCTCAAAGTTTTTGGAAAAGGCTGGAATATTCATAAACTCCGTTCGCCAAGTCCTGAATCATCCTAGGTGATTGTTCAGCGACTTTGGGTATTTAACTGTTTGAGAGGCAGGGAGCAAAGCCAGGCAGGGGAAAGCAAACCCACCGCAGGGCACCGTACGGACCCATGGGCGCAACTTTTAATCTGATGCTCAACTTTTGGATGTATATACAGTCAAGGAATTATGATCTCTTTAATGTGGTTACCGCCAAACATCTGGAAAATCATTTGATCTCGGCAACCATGGAAGATTTCAAATGTTTACGTTGGGACAGGCTGGTAGAAATCAGTTACTCCCCAATTATTTTTTATTATTATCATTTTCACTCAGCTTGTGAATAAAAAGAAATCGTGGAAATAAGTTTTTAATTACTTCAATATTGATCTCAAGAGCCTGGCATGTCCCCACCTCCTCTCTTAGTCCTATAATTGGGTGACACCGGCTGCAGCCTCACCCAGAGAAGGAGAAAAAGCCGCTTTTGGCGTGATCCGATTGAGATGAATAAGTAGGCACTGGGGGAATTCGGTCCAGTACCAAAGGAGTTAACCCCTCAGTGTAGTTCAATGCCAGTCCTTCGCGGGACTCCAGAACCTCAAAGATACGGGTTTTCTGTCTGTAATTCGCGCGGGATTAGTGGTCATCACTTCATATTTAAAACCGTCTAGTTATTCTATAGGAATAAACATAATGAAAACCTTCCCGGGCCTCAGTTGCAAGTCAGAAATATTCTCTTCGGAGGATAGGAAAGGGGTTTGGCTTATTTCACCCTCTCTTAGCCAACACCATCAGCTGAGCTCCCATTAACCCCCAGCCTGGGACTGTGGCTTTGACCCAGCGCGGTAAATTGGGGGAGCCCCAGACACCAGCAGCCACGCCTTGACTTTGTTGCTAGAAAGTGGCTCATTTCCCACTATCTACCCACTAACTATGACAGTGTCCTCTTTTTTTAAGCTAGCTTGAAATATCTATCCCCATATCTGGAGCTATTGTGTGTATATATCACATATCTCTAAAACGTCCTATACAGACTATTCTCTGTAACCGTAGCTACGATATTTACCATCACTCTTTGCCCGAAGCTGTATTTGCTGAAGGCCAGGGTCTATTCTGCCTCAGACTTTACCAGAGAGAAAACTTCCATCAACTTCAGTGAATGTTTAAAATTTCCAGGTCCCAGTTTCCTCTGGCACCGACTCGGTTGCAGAATGAAAAAAGCAACGTGTTTTGTTTATTTTCTAAACCCACATTCTCACAAGTAAAAAGCCCAAACTACAGCCCTGGGATTTCGTCTCCAGAAGAGAATCCCAATTCTAAACTAAGCTAATTGGGCAAACCTCTGCTTTTCAGCTACAGCAATAAATAGGAACCAGTAGCGTTTTCCAGCCCCACAACTGAAGGATCGGATCCCTCCAACCTCTTGGTCTACAGGAACAGCCCATGGGATTTGGGAACTTGAAGTCGGAAAGTTATTCCCTGCTAATCGGCACGAAGTAAAACATAACGTCTTAAAAGCGGTGAGGAGAAGATGCAGTAGCTTTGAAGCTGCATCGCAATTAGGCGAAGAGTGGGGTAAGCAGTGTCCTGGCTGCTTTTATTTGAGCTCCATGTCCCAATAAAACAGCCCTCGCCCTCCCCTCCTCCCCCATCCCGCAATTATTGAAAAGCTAAAGCACAAAAAACAAAAATACTAAAGGCCAAAAAAACAGACTGCAGTGCACTAGCTCCAAACGTCTGGCCCCTCGCTTGAGGCCATAATTAATTTGAGATTTATTTTTATTGGAGAACCCAGTCTCGTCTGACCTTAGCCAAACAAGACTTCAGCTAGACCCTTGATGCGCTTGAATGGAACAGAATATTTCTCTCTAACTTCTCTTCAGGCGTCCGTGCCTGCTTTGAATTTGTTCCCTCAGACTTCATATATTTGGAGATTTGCAGGAAAGATTTAAAGCATTTTTCCCCCCCTAGCATGCACTTTCTTCTTCCTCCCGTCTTGCCCCCCTTTCCCTCCACACCTCCTCGCTTTCTAGACACAGGGCTGGGAGAGCATAGGAAAGGCTGGAATACAAACCCCCCTGGATCCAGCTTATTGGGAGGGAGAGTTTTTCTGCAGATTTTGAAATAACGGAGCCATTAGAAGGTCGCAGAAGGGGAGGGGGGCTGGCTGCTTGAATGCTGCTGTGGGAAGACGGGAGTCACTATAAAAGCCTGTCCCGTCTGCCCAAGAGCCTGCTTTATTTTAGAAGGCTCCAACATGCTACATTTCCAGGAGAGAAACGACGTTTCTCCCACCTTTTTCACCGAAATTCAAACCGTGTCTTCATGGTAAAGGGTGGGATGGGAGAGGAAAAAATGCCAGCCCTTTCCCACGCAGTGCTGGGGTTGAGCACGGGTGAAAAACCAGGCGGGATTCGCAGGACACGGGGAAATGGAAAGGGATTTTTCTACTTAAAACAGAGCGGTGGGTGCAAACAAGAACCAAATCCTTAAGCACCAACTTGTCGTAAGGCGTTAAGGAGCTACTGGTTAAAGTCTAACAACTTAGCAGCGTTTGTGGCTCGGGAAATGAGCATGAAAGAAAGACAGGAGCATCGGTGCAGAGGCAGGTTCATCATCACGGAGTGTGAGAATGACGTACGAGTTCACGGCAGCTTCTGCCAGCTCTGCCCCTGCCGACAAACCTACTGCAATTCCCACCTTCCCTGGAGGTGCCTGGTCCCGTCCTCCGGCCACCGGGTGAGAGAAACTGAAATTCTGCGGGACACCAGGAACTGAAAAAAACCCCACCAAACCAAAACAAACATAAACGAGGGGGAAGCGGATAACGCACTAGAGGATGCTCTGAGCGTGAACAACGCTACCTGAACTGGGGGAAAAACCAGCCCCTGAAGGTTTGATTTTCCCTTTTGTGACCGACTACGGCTCTCCAGCTGCTCAGAGGCGGTGCAGGTTTGCCTGCCCCCCACGGCCGCATGCCCAGCATCCCTGAGCACCTGTGGAATGACCCGAGCACAGGTCCCCCGGCAGCGCCCTCCCCTCGGTCGACTCATCAGGCACCATCACTTCTACTGTAAAAAAAATAAAAGAAATAACGGGATATTCTTCCCTTGCAACCGGTCCCCGAGCAGCCTCTGGCTGCTGCTGTTCAGCGGGAAGGATAACGTGTCCGTGTCAGGGTTTGTCAGCAGACCTGGGTATTGCCCGCTCCAAAGAAAATCTGTTTTGTCCTTAAAAAAAAAAAAATTAAATCTTTCTCTCTTTAGTGCTTCTGTAAACTTTCCAGGCAGAGTGAAAGCAGGAACAAACCAAATATTGTTTCCAGCCACCCAGACTATTTTGCCTCCATGAATATGCTTCTTTGTGCCCTTCCACAAACGTCACGGCTCCATGAAATCCAGTTTTGCCGCGGGAAGCCCCGCGCCTGCAGGGTGGCTCCTCCCTGGAGGAAAGTCCAGCGTCGTGTCCTTTCAAAGCTCTGGGCTGGAGACCGTTTCACGCACAAGGGGAGCACGCAGCTGCTTTGTGGGGGTTTCCCAAAACTCCCGGGGGGTCGGAGCGGGGAGCGAGCACTCTGCCTCCCCTACCAGAGCCTCGGGTCTGCGGGGGTCCAGCCTGAGCCGCTTCTGGGGAACTGCCAGAAACATCCCCCCTAGGGAGACTATTTTAAATCTCATCCCCTGGCGCAGCTGAGGGAAGGAGGGGAAGAAGAGGGGTGATGCCAGGATTCTGTGTGATGGAAAGCCTCGCCACCCTCTCTGATTTCTTCACAGGCCGAGGGATTTCACCCAGCAAGTCACCTCAGCCTGGCAGGGCTGGTACCTGGCAAAGAAGGGGCTGTAGGAGAAGGAAGGTTCACCCCGGCCTGGGGTGCTCTGCAGAGTCCCGAGAGCTTCAGGCTTTGCCCTGGAGGAGGGCAGGGGAACCGAAAGCAGAAGCAATGACTTTGTGCCAGGGGGAGAGCGACAGAAGAGGAGATGGATGGGTCTGGATGTTGCCAGCGGGCATAAGAAAAGAGCGGGTGAATAACACATCCCCCAAATTATACATGTACGGCCTTTACACACACATTCCACCACAAACTGGCAGTGCAGGAGGGGAACGAAGACTGCCATGGCCCGGAGTAGCTTGTAGTAGTGGTAATAATTAAAAATTAAGTATTCAGAGGTCGTGTTGCTTTGCTTGTAACCCTAATTCTTTCCATGTCCCTACAGTCAGGATTCCAGTGCTGTCTTTCAAAATTTAACTTCCTGACTATATTACATGTTTCATTCTCTAAAGTCAAACACTCATGTTTAGATGAGATAGCACCCTCTGATATACTGTAAATTAAGTACTTGCAGATCAGTAAGTCCCACAATGGGATAAGGAATAGAAATATTTTATCAGTTATGCAGAATAAAACAGTAAGCATCCAAATTATTTGTCATATTTATGATTTCCTACCCCTCTATCACATTAAGGCCCATACCAGGAGTCTGTATGAGAGAGAAGAAAGGGTATTCCTGTTGTGAGGTTATAGAAGATCTTTTAGCAGAGCTTTAGATACAGATCCATGTCCTAGTGTGGCTGTGATGTAAATCAAGGTTACAACACAGAGAGGCTGAACTTTGCCAGTATGACTCAACATAAACCATCCTTATTAAAACAAACCATTTGAAAATTGAAATCCTGCTCTTCCTCCTCCAGCATTCCTTTTGCGTTTTGGAAGACACGGCAAGAAAACCAACATTGACCTGAAGGTGGTCACAGGCTATTTTGTACTGCAGGGGTGTGACAGTACGTTTGTACCTCCTGTGGAACACCCTGCCAGCAGCCCCCTCCCCGTTATCCTTGAGAGAGACGAGACACAGAACAAACATAAAGGTACCTGCAAGATGCGTTTGTTGAAGAGGTTTAGTACAAGACCTGGATGCCAATCTTGCTTTTTCTGCTTTCTGCACTGGACACAGCACCAGCTGAGATCCCACACAAATAATGAATAAAATACTTCTCTCTCCCACAAGACAAGGCAGTAAGTTTTTCAGAATAAGGAATTACATGAAAGAAAAATAATACTAATACAAATACTACTAGTCATCATCATCATAATCTTCCTCCTCCTCCCTTGGAAGACAGAGGAATTGGAATTCAACTTGCTGCTTTTCAGACTTCTTGCTCACCACAACCTGGGAAGTTCCCAAAGATCAATATGGGGAAGCAGGAAAGATAAGGCAGGTGCTGTCTAAACCTGAACAATGTCTTAATCACAGCACCTTCATCTGCAATTTAATGATGGAAAAATGGAGGAAGAGAGAGTTGAAGTGTCTTGTTGAGGAGAGCCAAGCAAGTCCTGGCAGGGCTTGGATTCGTATCCAGGTTTCCCAACTATTTGCCTAGATTATTAGTCAATCCCACTTCTTCTATAAATAAACCAGTCAGGGTCAGAATGTCCCTGTTGGGCCTGGAAGCCTTTGAGCCAGGGGAAACTGTTACCAAACTCAGAGGGAGCAGGGATTGACCTAACACCTCTGTTTAAGACTCTGATTCTCCTGAAATTAAGGGTGTTCTTACTTTTAAGGACAAGCTCACTGATTTAAACGAGCTACCCAAGTACTGTTATGCATCACTGGTACTGAGCTGCCCAACTTAAAATTTTGAAGAGTCAAGGGGAGATTTTTCTTTTGCCTTGCAACAACTTTGGACCAGCCTCAATGGATTTCTGATAAAACCCTGTTGAGTTTTTTAAGCACAGGAACAAGTAATTTCCCCAGTGACATTAGTGTGAATGAAGCTTTACAGACAAAATACCAAAGACAAGGTCCTTGCCCAAAATAATGGCAGCTGATGATGAAGGGTTGTAACAAAAGGCAGAGACTTCAGCATCACACAACTCAGTTATTCCTCCACTGCTGAAACACTGGATCTAAGTCCAGCCTGAGAAGTTCTTCCTGGTGGATAAAACACATACTTCTGTGAAGACAACTTTGTCCAAGCACTTTGCCTGCAGGATTGTACTTAATGAGAAGGCTATCCCAACACAGTTATGGACAGCCTCCCAAAATCCTGCTGGAATGTTAAATTATTTAGGCCTGGATCTTGGTTCCACTTAATTCAAAAGGAATTTTGCTACTAACTGGAGCAGCAGCTGGATCTAGCCTAACAATAAAAGGCAATGATACCATAATATAGGATGTCAAAGGGCCTTCATCTCTTCATTGTAAACAGAACACAATTCAGATCATTTCCCACAGGCTGCATAGCATGTTCCTTTGCTTGGACTTTGAGTGAATTTGCTTTAATGAGACTTGAATTTCATTTATTTTCCAGAGTTTCCTATTCTTCCAGAATCCAGTCTAAAGCTATACAAATTTAATAAGGAAAATTAAATCACTGATGTTCCTGGAAAGATTGAGTTATGAGTGTGATTTTGAGGTGTATCAGCTGAATGTAGAGACTTGACCATTCCTGGGTAGATTTGCTCTAGAAACCTGGTGCAGAGCTGCACAAGTTCACCCAATCAGGGAATAAAACTAGTGCCACATGAGCCAGGGGTCATCCCACAAACCTTGCATTTCACACACTAAATGCTCCTAACAAACTGCCCACAAAACGAGCCACAGCCCAGGCTTTATATACAGAAATCACTCAGTGAATCATTTCCAATGATGTGTATGTACATGAAAATCACAATTGGCACATGGATCATTGACTAAGGGGAAAAAAAAGAGAGAGAGAGACAAAATTCATGTAATAAATTATTCATCACAAATTAGCCACCCAGCTCTAGTTAACACCCTTCTGTGTTTCCTCAGCCCGGGAGAGAAGAGGCTTGTGTTTTACATTTTCCCTAAGTGCTGTTGCATGCAGGGTTTGCCTTAAACGTGTAACCCAGATGTCCCAGGCTTGGTTTATTTACATTCTTGGGAACTGTTGTGGAAAAAACCCTATATGATGTCAAATATAATATAGTACTCAATTGAGTTATAAAGGGACAAGGCTGTGCCAACTCTTTTAGGTATTTGTTTTAATCTTATGAAAAAGAAGCAGAAGTGGCTCATCAAAACACATTCTAAGATCCCCTTTTTTAACTTAGAAAAAAAGCAGTACAAACAACTACTTAGAATGCAGGATCTAGTAGTATCTGGCACTAGGCATTATCAGTAAAACCAACTGAAGTCAGCTTGCATGAAAGCATTGCCCAAGGAAAATCAAAAGTAACACTGGGAAGGAAATCCCAGTATTACATAGCATTGCCTGGTGTGATAATCCATTGCTTCAGTAACTGAATGAGATGTGTTGGTTTAACTCGTTAAATATTTTTTCCCCTCTAAATCCATTTTGAAATGTACCTTTCAAAAAACAACTGTACATATCATCTTGCATATTGAGCTCAACAGTTGGCGCAGCAGAGAAACAGAGGGCTGTGAAATGAAATTTAGCTCTGCGTCGAGACTGAATGGTATCTAGGAAATCAGAAAACTGGAAGCCAATTTAAGCAACCACTGTGCTCCATTGGTAACACACCACCACCATCACATTTGTTTCAGAGCAACAAACCACTACTACAATGTAATCCAGGGCACCCTCAGTGTAACACTAGTCACAGTATAACCCTGCAAACCACACATCAGTGCAATACAAAAGACACGACTGCTTTAACATATCGTTGGTCCCTGATGATACAACTTTGGACTCAACACTGCAGATTTCCAGAACAGTAACTGTGATAGTTTAGAATCTAACCCCTCTCCCACCAAAGGTGGAGGGATTTTTTTTTTTCCCTGCTAAATATATTGAAAATGGGCATGAGATTTTCAACTAATACAAATGATTGTAAATTGGAGAGGATTGTAATTTTTGACATTACCTGTTTAAAGATGCTGTCATGTCTTACCTTGACGTAAGACGAAGTGTCTGGTACAGTCTGAAACATCCTTACTTGTTTAACAGATATATTTAAAGGTCCTAAAATCGACCTGAAATAATAATAATAAAAAAGTTAAATCATATATATGTATATAGAAAAGTAAAGAGGCAAAGTGTTGCTTAAGAAGTAAGATTAGTAATAATATTTAAAGATAAGTGATCAAGAATTTAAGTGTTCCCTTTAAAGGACACAGAAAAGCATCCACCACAGTAAGTAGAAGTCAAGTAATAGAAAGGACTGCATAAAGCAGGGGGGTATTTCTATGCTTTAAGAACAGTTTAGTTTTGCTTTTGGATTCCCTCCTGCTCCTCAGGAAGAGAGCCCTTCTCCGCTTTTGACCAGAGCAGAGGGAGATGTTTGACATTTGATTAACTGAATGTCTTAGCCAACAATTAAAAGCCAGCTGAAATACTCATGTTTTCATGTCGAGACTAGTTAACCCTATTGACTTGTAGCCAAGGGTTTCACTTGGCTAAATGAAGGGCAGTTGCCTTTCCTGACTCATTGAAACCATTCCGAGCCATTAGCCTGCCGGCCTCTTGATTTAAAGAACCTTTCCCACCAATAATAATTAAACAATAAATTAAAAAACAAAATAGTGAGTGGAAGTATCATTCCAAATAGCAATAAACCCCCCCAGGGTTGTCAATCTCAGCCCCTCTGTTTCGGGTAGTACCGTAACTCAGTCAAACAAGCTGTATCTGAGGCTTGCACCAACGCAGTGCGTCTGTTTTCCTGTACTTCTAAGACTTGATGAGCTCCTGATGAACAGGTTTTTTTTGCTTCCCCCCCAAGTTATCACTACAGAGATGAACAACGATCGTGAAAATGTGACGGTGTGTGGGAAAATAAATCTGCCGTCACTAAAAATTATCCGACAACTGTTTTTTCTCCCTGCTCCTCTTCGGATCTTTAGGATCCTTGGAGAGGGCCAGAAAGCAATTAGCTTACTGTAATTAGTGCATCGTTAAGAAGCACGAGACACAGCATTTCCTCCCCCTCCCCACCCCCTCTTAGCATGCAGGTAGTAAGAGCTGCTTTTTTGACGGTCCCGTTTTCCCGGGCTGGGCATGGAAAGCTCAGAAAACTACCAAGAATTTACTCCAAAATTAAAAATATGTATAAAGAGTTGCACTCAATACTCCTGGTGTAGAGTGGGGTTTTTTTGGCGGGGTGGTTTTTTGTGGGGTTTTGTTTTGTTTAGCTGTGGGGTCCTGACTTCGAAGCTTTGTCCAGATCTAATACAACCCAGACACCGCTGGTTAATAATGAAATATCTTTCATTTTGATGACTGGAGAAGCCCGCGCCGGAGCTGCCTGCTCCCGGATCCGCCACCCGCAGCTGCCACCCCGCTGGAAGCCCCTTCCTTGTCCCCCCAAAATGCTGAATTTGCCAGGGAAACACCTCGGTGCCCCCAAAGCCAGCGCCACTGTCTTGCTCTGAAACATCTGCTGATTTAAAAAAAGAAAAAGGCAAGAAATCACACACCCCCCCCCCCCCGCCCAACAACTCTGGAAAATACAAGTTTGCTATCTGCACGTAACCCCCTTTTTATTGATTTTTATGGCATTTATTAGGCGGCCAGCTGGCACAGAAGGGCAACCGATTATAAAATCGACAATGTGTTTCTGATAAGTACAATTCTTTTTTCTGTCGTCCTCCCTCCTAACACATTCCAGTTTCTTTTGCTTCTGAACTCGCAAGGGCGGGTGGGGGTAGACAGAGTTGAGGGACAAGGTAATTTTGCTTAGCCAGTAAATTTTCTAGGGTCAAGGATTCACATATCGGTTTCCCCTGCTCCCCTCTTTACCCCTGATTAGCGCTCCCCAAGCCTCCCACCCCCGCTTACCTCCCTCTTATAATTACGCGTCTTCATATAAATAAATACATCTGCATATCTGGAGCCAGTCTTAAAGAGTCTGCTGTGGATTATTTATCAATCGTTTTGCCCTGCCAGCATCACTGGCAATATAAAAGGGCCTCTTAAAGTGCTTTTAGATTCGACTCTTGCTTATTCTTATTACTAGTATTTAAAGGACTCACCTTTTATACCCTTTCCCCTCAACCAGTGGCAGAGCAGTTTGTAAAGATCCAGGTTGAGACCAAAAACCAGACTCCCCAGCAGTTCTGGGTTACTACCCTGCCGCTGCAGTTTTGCAAAGAGGAGAGGTTAAACTTGTTCGATCCAAAGCAGCGCTGAAGTTAAAATTCCCAGCCCATCCAGACAGGCTGCATCAACCAGGCATTTCCTCAGGGGGCTTCTGCACTGCTCGCAGCTCCGGGACGTGCTTTCCTTTCTCTCTCTTCTGTGCCCTCTACTTTTCATTTGATTTCCGTTTTTCCCCGTATCAATATTTCAGCTGCTCCCTCCGATTAATCCCGGCTATGTGACATCTTCGCCCAATGAGCCCGCCTGGCGCTGCCCGCAACTTTAAAGAAAAAAAAAAAAAAAAAAAAAAAAAAGAGAGAGAGGGAAAAAAAAAAAAAATTCACAACTTTCTTAAAAAAATGTTGCTGAGGAGTCAAGCCGAAAAGAGACGCTGAGTGGAGCTCAAGTGCTACTTTAAATCCCCTTTTAAAATAAGGAAGTTTCAAATATCCGTTTTTAAATCATCGTTTCTTCGAGCTTTTTTTCCCTGACTCTTACCTTGAAAACATTTAACCCATTTCCCTCTGAAGCAGAAGTGAAAATATCACTGACGATGCTGCAGATGCACAGGGCTGAAAAAGCGAGATGTAATGGTCTCGAAACTATTCTCTCTATTGGATCAAGAATTCACCCTTGTTCTCTGCAAGCAGAAACCTCCAGATCCTTTCAGCTATTTAATAATACCCTATCAAATTGTAACGGGTTTAGGGAGGGGAAGGAAACACATCTTCAATTCAGGGATTTTTATTTTTTTTTTCCTCAACGGGGTCACATTTCTAGTGCATATTGTCATCCCAGGTAATATTTTGCACTAACCTGGGGAAAAAAAACTTGCAGGGATTTTAGCCCGACATCAATTTTAAATGTAGCCCCCAGAAGGGTTACCAAAACTATTTGGAAAATGTCCTTCCACTCTCTATTCTCTTTCTCTCCTTCCCGGCTTTGCCCCAAATTCCAACATATTGAAACATTTTTCTCCTTAATAAGAGGAACATATAAAGTGAAGGGGTGAAAGGGCAACTTGGGAGCCGTGCCTAGAGCTCCGCACACAATTTACTCTCTGGTAGACGAGGCGTTTAGCATTCCTCCCAATTTCCAAGGAAAACAGACTCAGACCTGTACCCAGTGACCAGGGACCTCGCCAGAGACACTTTTTAATATATAAATTCTTCGGATTCTTCGTTATTATTATTGTTGTTGATGTTTGCGTTAAGAAAGAGAGTTTCCTAGGCAAGGTAAAGCGACAGGGATTTTAGGAGGGAGACCTCGGGAAGGTAACTTCCGATGGAATGAGAAAAAATTAAAGCCACAGGAGAGCTGGGAGGTGCGGAAGAGAGAAAGGGGATCGGAAAAAGGATTTAAAACCAGCGTTGTCGTTTTAAACGTTTTGCATGGGGGTTAAAAATGCCGTTTGCAAGCCTGAATGTCATTATTCTGTGGGGTCTTTCTGCACACTCACAACCGAGCTAGCTAGGGACCGAATCAGATCACATTTCAAAGTAATTTTTCATTCTTTTCTCACGTTTCCACGTGTGAATTGCACAGAACACGGAGCTGGAGAGAAACCCCGAGGGTTTACTATTGTGTTAACAAACCCCTCTTCTTATTCTCCTTGAGGGGCAGCTAACAGGCGTTTGCATCTCTTCCCCGGGAGTTTCCTCTATTTTTCAGGCTAAAGTCCCCAAAATTTCAGCCTGACTCCGACAGGGACGGCAGAGCAGACGCACCTCATAAGCTGCAATGAAATAAACTTCAAGGGTTGGCGTTAACGAAAAGTGAGGACCTGGAGCACTTACAGGTTCAGGGGAAATGCTCACCCTGAATCCTGAGCTGGGTTTGCTACCCCTTGTAATCAAACCCCAGAGCTGAGTCGAGAAACCCATGTGGCTAGTTGCAGTCATCTTGGGAGCTTTACTAGCCCAAAAGAAAATTGCTGGCAAATTGGAAACAGCTGTAGCATTGGAGACAAAAAATAAATAAATAAACCCTCCCCCCCCCCCAACTCCTGAGCAGAGAAAGTTACAGAAGTTTTGTTTACACAAATAGCTCCAACGCAGACAGGACATCTCAAGTTTTCCTCAACAAACCGTAGGTGACTGGTGTGTAAGCAACGTTTCAACATGCATCACCCGCAGGGTTGTTTTTTTAAAGACGCCTATGAAATCTCTCCCTCTCGCACATAGGTGCTTCCAGTTGGCTCCTGGCGCAGCTGCTCTCGCCTGTGCCTCTGCCCCCTTTAACAGGGTGCTAGCAACACAAACAGTGACTTAAAACCCACAAAGAATTTTATCCAAGGTAGGAGGGGGGGGAACCCGACAAGTGCGGGGTTCTCATAAGCCTGTCAGACAATTGCTAGAACAAATGAAACGGTGGAAAAGCTCAGAGTCCTGCAAAATGTGCTCTTTTCATGTTTTCTATTTATTAGATACGTTAAGAGAAAACAGACTCATATGAGTCCCAAATGTAGGCAGAGTATTAAAAGAGGCATGTGTATGCTCCAGCAATTACAGCTGAATTTGATTAAAAACGTCATGAGGGCTGCAAAAGCAGGAGTTACCTGATACACTAACCCTGAGGTTGCTTTAGGATGAATTATAACACAATTCATTTTATTTTAATAGGTCACTATAAGATTAACTGTTTAAGGATGGAGCTGTGCTATAAATGTTTACATCAAACCAGAAATAAGCAAGCTTTACTTTCTGGTTGTTTAGAAATAATGTTTATTACATTTTAAAATTCCTCAACATGTTAATTAGAAATAAGGGGGAAAGTATGTGAAGTCAAAAGGAGTTTCAGTGCTTGACATGTAGCCACACACACACACGCTCCTGTGCTTCAGTTTCTCTTTCCTAGGATGCAAATGTGATGATTTTGAACTGGCCATCATAATTTCTACATTCTATGGGAAAATGACAATTTTTTTTTCCCCAGTCCTCTTGGTCCAAATGTTCAAGAATCTTTGTAGCCTGGGCCCATGGGCAAGAAGACCAGCCAAAGCCTCGGGTGATGACTGAGTAGCCCAGTGAAATGAGTGACCACAACAACCAAATGTGTGTGTTTGGGAGGGAGACAACTTGAAGACCCATCTGTGACTGAGGGGCAAAATCTCAGAGGCAAGGAGGACTTCAACACACCTTCCTTTTTCTGTTCCCAAAGCAGGGACTGTCTTTGAACTTGCTTGAGCTGGTACAAACAGATCTTACAGATAGGTCCAAGAGACTGAATAAAAATAGCTCCATGAATTTCCCTCTCAAGAAAGAAAGGGTGAAACAGAGAACTACCATGGAGAGATGTTAATCTGATTTTTCATCTGGTGTACTGCTGGGGAGTTTCTGGATGAGATAAGAACCCCTCTGTGGCTGCAATTTTTCCCCCCCTGCACTATCTTTAAGCAACATCTGATACAATAGGTACTTGTGCATGGCTGGAACTTGAAGAAGCAGTTGAATTTAATTATCATTAGTCATAATAACACCACATTGCTGAAGTGAAAATATTAATTCTATAGGAAATTCCTACCTGTTAACATTAATTTTCATTTACAATTGACAAGAAGGGCAAATTTTGAATTTTAGCATGAAAAAAAATCCATAATATTTACTTCAAGGAAAACCGAAGTGATCATCTCAAAAAAGTTTCATTCAGAGAAAACAGAAACACCCATTCCAGTGAGGACAGGCTGTTTCATTTTCACTTGTCAATGTAACTAAAAGCACTGTGATAAATTTCACGGAAAATCAGCAAAACCACTATAAATATTTTTGGGAAAAACATTTCAGCTTTGCTAAATCACTCTCTGCCGTGAAAGGCACCTTTGAAATAGAATATGTTTCACCCCAGTCTAATATTAGTGATGAATGTGATTAGTATATGAAAATAAAGAATCATAAATTATTGATAAAATCATTATCACAACAAAAGAAAAGCTTTAGTTACAGAGATAAAATGAGGGGATAGGAAAAAAGGAATTGCCATAATTGTTAGATTCTATATTATTCTTGAAAAAGCAATGTTAGGTGAAGGCTCATGCCTGTCCCAGAAATTATATATTCTATTTAATGGGAACAAGAACCTTTCACTTTGCTGAATGCCTTGACTCAAGGACATGTTACTCTTCGGACTATTTATTTTGACTAGTGTTAAACATGGAGTTAGAAAAAAGTGTGGATTTTGTTTCTGTTTTTGGAGATATACAAAACATTGGAGTTTCCACTCCCTGTTGTTTACAAACATTGAAGGCAATTATTTAACTGTCCACAGGATGTCATGTAACTTTCTGGTTAAACCAGTTTTGTTTAGTGACTGGGCTTGTATGTTTCACTGTTAATGTGTTTTTCTTCAGTTTCCTTACTAGACTTTGGTGACATTGTCCTGCAGGTTGGGCAAAATATGTTACAATGAAAGACATTTCCTGACCCAAACACAGTTTAACAGACAAAAGGGCAGGAAAGCAGGTTTGAGGACAAGGTGGTAACACCTCAGGCCCCAGAAGAACATCTTGGTGGCAGGAGCAGGACAGAAATCATTGCAAACCCTTTATGTCATGCAAGCTCTGATCCTCCTGAGTGATCCCCAGCAACCTCTGCATGGAGCCTCTGCTTTCCTGGGACCTCCCTGCTGTAAATGTTTTGCATTCAGCCCCTTCAGCATTCATCTGCCAACAAAACGCCCGTCAGCCACACCACACCTGGCAGCTGCAGAGGCTTCCCTGAGCAGCCACGGCCACTGGTGACAGAGCTGCCACCCACTCCGAGGTCCTCCCATGAGGACGGGTCATGCTGAGGTCCCCTCTGCAGCAGGGATGCCTCAGGTGAATACCTGGGCCGTGGCAATGAATACCTGGACCACCTGGAGCCTCCTTTCCCTCATGCCCCTGAGGGGTCCTCAAGCTGGGGATGCACGTCTATGAGACCCCTTTAAATAAATAATCCCAATATTAATCATCACCAATGAGCCCCTACCACTCTTTTACTTTGACACACCTGCAGAAACACCTGCCTAGCTGACGCTAACTATGAAAACAGAAGAAAAAAAGTAAATGAAATTAAAAGCAAGTCTCTTCCCCCAGCAGAGTTTTGCCTCTTAAGAAAAAAGAAGTAATGGTGACCCCAAGTTCACTGCAAGATTCGCTGTGACTTTGCATTACATCATCAATCTTACAAGAAAAACCTCTTCTTGGAGAAGAGAAGGTCGACAGCTTTTTTAAAAATATAAAACTGGAGGATGCCCTTGTCTCCCGCACAGCTTCCCCTACTTATATAGGGGGGAAGACACCTAAATAAATAATTAAAAGCCAAACCAAAAAAGCTAGCTGTAGTCTAGCTCCAAAACTCAAGCCCTTTGTGTCTGCTTCCTCTGGGGTTTCTTTTTTGCTTTTCTTTAGACAAAGCCCCAGAGTCTTGCACCATATTACTGGGAACCTGTGGCTTCTTTAGAGCTTCCCTGGCCAGTTTTTGGCTTGAGCTCCTGGAGTAGCTGCTCCTTGGGAGAGACCAGGCAGCTTGTGAAGACACATCTGGAGCTCTAAAGGGGCTCCATCTGCTCTGGTGTCCACAGGAAATCAAGGAGGCAAGCAAACGTTAATTATTTCCACCCAGAGGTTAATTTCTTGAGAACATCTTACCTTGTATTTGAGCCACTGTGGAATGGTAAAGGAGGCAAGCAGGAGGGAAAGAGTGAGAAGAAAGTGAGCTCCACCAAAAGGCAGCATAAACAGCTGAATGCATGGAAAGGGGAAAAAAAAAAAGAAAAAAAAAAAGGGACAAACCCTAGGTGAATTAAAGAAAAATAAATGGCTAAAACAGGAGCTTGATGTGATTCCAAGTGTTTTGACATGGAAGCATGTTTCCCATTCCACTTCTCTGCAGAGAAGGTTTCCCTTCAAATTAGATGAACCATAAAATAAAAAGGAAATTTAGAACAACACTGTAAAATGGTGTTTTACAGCCCTTTTCCACAAAAGGCTTTGCCTTGAAGAGCTCTCATACCTTGGGCCCTGTCTACGCACTGTCATCAGACAGCTTGGGCTGTACCAGTCAAATTAAAGCATTTCAGTGCCCACTCCTCCTGAGCGAGGCTGCTCGGTATGAAGGTGCTTTATGTGAGGATAACTATTCCCATATGGAAAGGAGCGATGATTTGGGAAATCTCTCTGGTTAATATTATGAAGTGCTTGCTGTGAGTATTTGCTGTATCATGAAATGGCTCAATGTCAGGACATATCCCTGCTCACTGATAGGGCCTCCGGGACATCCCTGCCAGAACAGAGACAACATAAATTTTTGAGCTCAACAAACTTTATTTTGACCAGCCTTTTATGAGCCAAAGAGATTGTGTGGAACAAGAAGAAAGTAATATTTCCTGTGCAAGGAAAGGAGATGTGAGGAAGGCAGATTTGCCTCAGACAAGAAAAGTGTGGAAGGGATGAAGCAGGGATTTGAAGGAGATTTCATGGGGAAGTCACGTGCGTGAAAGAGGAATCTGTGTGAAGGAGAAGGGAAGACTTGGTTTCTTTTTGTATGCATGATGGAGAGCACTTGAGGAATATGCCTAGAGGTGCCTGGACAAGGGACACTGCTTGGAGCCTTGGTTAATGTCTAGTGGCCTGAGCACATGACCATTGGAGCTCACTACTGAAGGGAGGTGCTACAATTGTGACAAGGGAAGGAAGACTGAAGATGCTGTAGCAAGTTAACTGCAGAATAACTACAGCCAAATGAAAGGCTGCACCAGTTCCTGAGAAAAAACCCCAAACAATAAATGAGGGTACTGTCTACTCAGCTAAACAAGTACAAATCTGTGGTGGGCCAGCCTTCTGCAGCTGATGGCTGTTGGAAATCAATGTCACTATGGTTCCCATAATGCCCAAGAAATGAAAAGTATGTCATAAATTACAGATGTTAAGGTAAACCCAGACCATTCCTCCTGAAGGACATGGTTTGCAAACATATTCCAGTTTAGAAACAACCCTCAGATCATGGAGACTTCCTCCAGTTGGGCTTTCAGAGAACAAGTACCCAACCTTACTTTTTCATTGTACAGCCATGCTTAGAGACAGAACCGTCTAGAACAAGAATTACTGTCCTCTGGTATAACTACCCCAGATATTTTTGTCTTTGAAATACATTACAGATGAAGCCTACACACTTTGCCAGTTACTGTCACAAACCTTGTCCACATGGGGAAAAAAGGTGATTATAAAAATATCCTAGTGACCATGTGAACAGCTAGTGCCTTGTCCTGTTGGTACTCAGACACATTGCTCTAGGTGGCATATGAACAAAGACCAGATGATGCTGCAGGCCCCAGAGAGCTTCTAGATTTACACCACACGTTATAAAACCCTGTAGTGTGATAAACTGACCCGTGAGCTGCTAGTGAAGCCAGCATGTTCTCTGCAATCCTTGAAAATCAAGCAGTTTATTTTAGGAGCCTGACTATGGATTGAGGGGCTTAAATTTGGGTTCCTAATTGGAAAATATTCCAAGCCTGTAAAGAGATCAAGATGTTTCCCTTTTCCATCCCAGTCACGAACTCCCCCGAACAATTACAAGCGCATCCCCCGAGCACTCCAGCACTCCTGCTTGCTGCAGGGAACTGAAGTCGTGACACTGAGTCACACATCCTTGGGTCTTTAGAGGTGTCTGGTTGCTCACTCAACTTGTTGACTCTGCTCCAGTCACTAGCCCTATTTCCTGGACTTATCTCACCGACCAGATTTCCCCTCCTCTCTCTCCCTCCTGTGGCTCATAAACACTTGAAATCTACTGTAAACCCAATCTAGGCTCACAGCTTGTTGTGAGTACAAGCAGCAGCAGATAGCAGGAGATAAGGAGCGAGGCCACATTGTCTTTTTCCAGCCTGCACTGAGAATTCACTTTTAAATCTGAAAATTGTTTGCTTAAGGAAAAGGAAATGTGCATGTGAGCACTGGGGGGCAGCGAGAGAGGGGAGGGAAAAGAGGAAGGGAGCTGTTCCAGAGACCAAATTGGGTAGTACGAAAGGGAGGATTGATGAAGATTGATGAAGGAAGTTCAGCGAAGGTCCTGGTGCAACAGGCACTTGTAAACCCTGTGCTCCTGTTATCCTGCCCCATTCCTAAACACCAGACTACTCCCAAAGGATAGTGCTGTTTCCTCAGCCAAGCCCTTGGATGACCACCTCCCTCCAGCCTCTCCAAGGGCAGGTTTTGCAGGAGTGACACCCAGTGGGAAGTTGCTCAAGCCATGGGGAAGGGCTCCAGGCTGTGTCTGCATGAGAGAAGTTCTGCTGAACTTCTGTGCTAATGTTCTTCTCAGTAGTTCCCCCTGTTGGAACCAAGGACAACGGGTTCAAGTTTGAACTTGGGAAGTTCCATTTAAATATGAGGAAAAACTTCTTTACAGTGAGGGTGACAGAGCCCTGGGACAGGCTGCCCAGGAAGGCTGTGGAGTCTCCTTCTCTGGAGATATTCAAGACCCACCTGGATGCAGCCCTGGGGAATGTGCTCTAGGTGATCCTACTTCAGTGGGAGAGTTGGACCAGATGATCTCTAGAGGTCCCTTCCAACTCCAGCAATTCTGTGATTCTCTGGTGTGACTTAAGCACTAAACTGATAAAAAACCCCAGTGTGATCACACACCCGTTCAAACTGGAACGTCAGAACGGTAGGAAATCTCTATCTCCCCCCTCCTGCTTGCATGAAAAGTGCTACATATTAATGTCCCAGCAGTGCCAGATCAAATATTGTCACTTGTTCATATCAGCTACTGCTCAGATCAGCAGAAGTAACTTATTTCACTTCCCAGATCAGGAGATAGGGTCTAGCTGCAGGCTCTGGTAAGCACAGCTCTGCTGGTGCCTGTGGAGCAGTGTGATCCCTGCCAGCACACCACGGTGCTGGGTGCTTATAGTGACAGAAAAATGGGCTTTTACAGGTGCAGCTGACTTTGCTCATGTGGTGGTTTTACTGCACAGCTACAATGCAAAGCTGGAGCAGCTCTGTCTGTGCTAGGGGTGTACATGAGTACTCCTGTGCTGGTAAAATGCTCAGGGTGAAGGAAAACTTTGGAGCTAGATGGCTATAAACAGGTTTATAAAACTGTTTCTGCACAAGGCTGGGATGGTCCCTTTGGCTGCATCACCACAGTTAATGCAGCAAAGCTGCACAGCTTTTGGTCGCAGTGACAAAGCTCCCATTGACTCCTGCAGGAAGATAAATCTGCTCAAAAAAGCACATCCAGCAGCCCCCAAACACTTCTCTCTGAACCATGCAAAATTCTCATTTGATCTTTGAGGTACCAAGATATGCCATCTTCCATGGATCAGATAATGACTCAGGGCCCAGGGCAGCCCAGGTCTGAAGGGAATGATAAAGAGAGTTTGTGATCCCTGCATGGGAAGTGCTATGTAAATGTATTAATTGATCTCCTGTTGGTGCTGAAGTCAAGAAAACCCCCTGTTGACTCCACTGGGTGCAAGATTCAGACCTTGTTTTGGGATGAATTTGGAGACCTTGGTACAAGTTCCTTGAGAAGCTGGGATACAGCAGGGATACAGAATCACAGAGTCACAGAATTTTTGGAAGGGACCTTAAAGATCATCGAGCTCCAACCCCCCTGCATGGGCAGGGACACCTCCCACCAGACCAGGCTGCTCAGAGCCCCATCCAACCTGCCCTTCAACACCTCCAGGGATGGAGCCCCCACAACATCTCTGGGCAGCCTGTTCCAGTGTCTCACCACCCTCACACTGAAGAATTTCCACCTGATCTCTCACCTAAAACTCTCTTCTGTCAGTTTGAAACCATTACCCCTTGTCCTCTCACTGCAAGCCCTTGTAAAAAGCCCCTGCCCAGCTTTCCTGTAGCCCCTTCAGGTGCTGGAAGGCCACTATGAGGTGCCCCCAGAGCCTTCTCTTCTTCAGACTGAACAACCCCAGCTCCCTCAGCCTGTCCTCACCACAGAGCTGCTCCAGCCCTCGGATCATTTTCATGGCCCTTCTCTGGACACGTCCCAACAGCTCCACAACTTTCTTGTGCTGGGGACACCAGAGCTGGATGCAGTATTCTAGGGGAGGTCTCCCCAGGGCAGAGCAGAGGGGCAGAATCACCTCTCTCCATCTGCTGGCCACTCTTCTTTTGGTGCAACCCAGGATGGAATTTGCCTGGGCTGCAACTGCACGTTGGTGGCTCACGTCCAGCTTTTGATCCACTAGGACCCCCAGGTCCTTTTCCACAGGAAAGGACTCAAGTGTGACCTCCCCAGCCTGTGTATCTGGGGTTACCTGGGCCCAGGTGCAGGACCCTGCACTTGGCCTTGTTGAACCTCATGATGTTCACTTGGATCCACTTCTCTAGCTTGTCCAGGTCCCTCTGGATGGCATCCTGTCCCTCTGGCATATTGACCACACCACCCTGCTTGGTGTCATCAGCAAATTGCTGAGGGTGCTCTCAGTGCCACTGTCAGTGTTGTTAATGAAGATATTAAGCAACACTGGGCCCAGCACTGACCCCTGAGGGACGCCACTTGTCACTGTTTTCCATATGGACTTAGAGCCATTGATACAAGAAACACCAGGAAATTTGAGGGACTAATCCTCCTCTCTGTGCACACATAAGATCCAGGCAGCTTTAAGGTGCATGTGCAGGAAGCACCCACACTTTTGCAACAGCTTTCAGACCAGTTACTTCTCAAGAATTGTTTTTGGGAGCAAATGTGCTGGAAACGACCAGAAACAGGGAGAAAAGACGAGGCACGAGAAAGTAAAGAAGACATTGGACTGGCTCTGGGTGCCTTCTTTATCCCCAGACCAGGCATACCTCATTTGGAAAACTCGACTCATTTCCTGGGATCATAAAGTTGCTGATGAAGTTTCAGGAACTGAAAGAGAAGGATGAGCCAAGTGCTCAACAGAGCTCCTTAACTTCCAGCATGTCAACTGCAAAAAAAAAAAGTCTGTATCTATAGATGTAAATGCCCAAGTGGGACACACAGAACCCTCTGACCCCAGGAAATGGCAGTGGGAATTCAGTACTAATGTGCTTTGTCACATGCAGTTCCAGAGTGCCAGTGCTTTGCAGACCTGTCCTTCATTTTCTTCCTATGTTTTGGTTCTCCATCTGCAAAATAGAGATAATAGCAGAGCTCCATTACACACAGTCCATGAGGAGATAACTATGCTCAGATGCTATGGCAGCAAGGGCTGTGCAATACTGAAGATAGCAAGAGATGCTGAGGGCAGAGAGCTGGCTTGTGTCAAGCTTGGCCTCTTGCTGGGAAAGGATGGAGCAAACCAGCAGAACCTCCCTTCATCTCTTTTTCCCCAGAGAAGTCCTGTGCAGGGAGTGGCTGAAGTATTACATGAGTCTGTTTTAGGAAGGAAGAACAGTCTCAATCCATGTGGATTCTCGGCTCCATCAGATCTTCTCGCCACCCCACCCCACTGGCCCTGACCTCCCTCAGCAAAGTCATTCATCTTACTTGTGTTTACACATTGCCACTGAGGTAGAAATGCAATGAAAGCAGATGGTGGCTGCAAAACCCCAGCTTTTATGGCTGACCTGTCAAAAAACAGCCTCAAAAAATACGGGGTGGAAATCTGAGGACCTGGGAAGCTGCTAAATACCACCCCTGAGTCCCTAGCTGAAGTCAGGTAGGGTTTTTTGGGGCTTTCCTCTACTGGAATCTTTGTGGTAGAGTGGTTTCAGCTCCTGTTCTCCATCCTTGCCCATTTCCTGGCTCCTGCTGCAACACTTTGATTCATAGGGCCCAACCACCCGTAACCACCCAGGGAAATGGAAGCTGAGCCAGGCAGCCTCGGTCATTCATTTTCCCCTCAGGGGGAGGAAAAGAGGCCAAAGATAAGATCGCTTCATTTAAGCCAGAATCCATTTTTCACTGGCCAATTCCAGTGTGATCCCTGCAGGAGGAATGGCATGGCTGCCACTGTCTTCTCTAGAGTCAAGACCTAAACTCTCTGAAGAAGCTTCTTTGTCTTCAGAGCCACCTTCCTTGGCTGGTTCCCCTCCTGCACAATGCAGACATTTCCTGGGCATCCGGACACGTAGCTCTGTCACAGACACACTACATAACCCGTGCCTCAGTTTCCCCATCCCTGTTCATCAGGAATTTTGAGATACAGAACCATTGGGCATCTCCACTTGCCTGAAAGCCCTGTTGACAGCCCAGTGTCTGAAGAGCCCTGATGACAGTTCCTCATCAGCTTGGGAGGAGACAGGGATTCAGATGTGTTTCTCTCTCCCATTTCCCATCCCATTATCCTCTCCATAAAAATGAACTTTCATCAGGCCTATTTTAAAATGTTTGGGTTTTGTTTGCTACTGGAGTCATTAGCTGGCTGCCAGATGGCAGGGCAGCACAAGCCAGCAAGCTTTCCAAGTTTCTGGCTAAGACAATGACACAGTGGAGGACACAGAAACAGAAACAGAAGAGCGGAACACAAGTGAGCACAGAGCACCAGGATGTGGGAGCAGGAGGGGCCAGACCCAGAGAGATGATGCAAGAGGCACCTGCTCCACCCAGAAAGTCCAGCTCGTGGCTGCATCCTTGCCCTGCTCCCCATCTGCCCCATTACCCAGCTTCAGTGAGGAGTGACCCCATGACGGGTTCCACAGCATTGCACAGTGACTACTGGGTTTTTTTCCCTTCCTCTGTTACAAAGTGTTCTGCAGACAGCAAAATTAACAAAGCCTATGTTCTTGTGGGCTTGTGTTCCTGGTCCACTCACTCATGACATTCCTCCTGCTGTGTCCTCTCCAAAAGGTGGAGATTAGGCCAGGGCTGGTGCTGGGTGGCAGAGCAGAAGGTTTAACATCAGAGCCTTGCCCACCTTTCTCTTGGTGGAGGCCTAATTTGGGTGTCTCCCTTCCACCCTATTGCTGATTTTTGCAAAAATCAGTAGAAATGGAATGATGTTCAGGACATCTAGAGGCTGTTTGGTTGGAGCTGGGCAGGGAGGTAGAAAGGAGAAGGCAGTTAAAGCAGATGGGTGAGTGGGGAGATTGTTCAAGCTTCCTTTCATTAGAAACCCAGCTAACCCTCCCTGCTCTGCAGGTTCAGCACGGCTAAAATGCTTCCCAAAATGTCTCTTGAATTCAGACTTTCTTGCCAGTGTTTTCAAATTTTAAGTGCCTTGTTTTGGTAGCTGTCAAATGCTTAAATTTTTTTCCACCCAGAGAAACATTTGGTTAGAAAGAGCTCTTTGATTCTCCTTCAAATAGCATGAATACTCAATATTGAGGTGTCTCAATTCTTGAAAAAATAAATATTCCTATTTTTATTATTCTTCTCTCCTTTCTTTTTTAAAACATATTTTAGCTAGAATAGTCAAGGCTTCAAAGTCACTGATGAATCAGAAAGTGCATTTTTGCACTGCTTGGTGGAGTTGCCTGTCCTGGGGTGCCTGTCTCTTCACTGGCTGTTCCTTGTCCTGCCCTCACTCTGGTGTTGACTTCAACAGGACCCAGACACAACCAGCTGTCAGGCAATGGGAAGCTTTGCTTGTGAGCTACAAAGTGCTTACAGGGGACAAAAATAAAGCAATTTGCCCTAGTAGGCTTGTTCCTGATGCAACTTTAGAATCAGTGCACTTGGCAAGCGCTGGGACGAAGGATGGGGATGGCTGCAACCCCGAGGCTGAGCGGAGTGCTCAGGCTTCCTGCCCAGGCTGTATCTGCCTGGCAGTTACAGACACAGCCCTGATGTCACCCAGGGTGGAGATTTACATCCAGCAGTGTGAAATTTCACATGAGCAGCCTGTAAAGCAACATGGCCCATGGTGGCCCCTCTCCAGCGTGTGGGCAGATGAGTCTGCAAAGGAAACCATCGTCCCCCTGCCCTCTGCCTGGTGCCTCCCCAGCAAGTGCTTCACCTCAGGAGAGGGTGACACTGCAAAAATCCACAGCTTTGCCTCCCAGAGGGGAATTCTTTCAATTTCTCTCCAAAGCCATGCCCTAGATTTTGTCTGGGAATAAAATCAGATCCTCTGAGGATTTACTGTGGTGCCTATTAAAATTTCAAGCATGCTCTGCATGTCTCCTAAAGAACTGAGAAAGACAAGCCTTATCCTCAAAAGCTCACCATCCAAAACACCCTCCTCACCCTGTCTCTGGGCAGATGGCCATATCACAAGCTTATTAGCTGGAGGAGGGTGAATTATTCCTATTACTTAATATACTACAAAAGTAATAGCCAGACCACTTGCTCTGGGGCTCCCATGAGAGTCTGGGCACAAGTTGAGTCACCAGTGGGCACCACTGATAGTCTTGGGTAGACCACGAGTGGCATGTGTGCCTCTGAAGAAGCTCCTGACAATATAATGTCCCTTGTGCTGGGTGTTGTAATTGCTGGACACTTTGGAAAGCGATAATTTTGGCTGCCCCACAAGCTGGTGGAGCCTGGATGTCCTCCTTCCTTGTCTGCATCAGAAAATGGCCATAGCTTCGAATGATTACAACAGCTGAAACAGCAACACTTAGGGAGAAAAAGCAGCCCTCCTCCCAAATCTGGAGCTACCTGAAATATTTCAAAATCCCGGATTTCCCAGTGTAGAACTGTAACTTGGATCACAGCTCTTTTGGTTTTAAGTTTCCCCACCCCTTGTACACACTTTTTATCAATTAAATTCAGATCCTCTGCCAAAGTCACAATGATCATCCCGTCTCCATCCTGCCCCTGCACAAAGGCACAGCCAGTTTCTCTGCAATAAGTTACATTGTTCTTCATCTTGAAGAAAACAGAATGTCACCTGGAGAAAGCTGCTGCACTTGGTGGCATGTGGAAACACTGGCAAATATTTTCACCAAGGCCAGGACCTCTCCATTCCCTGCTTTAGTCAGAATCTTTCTTTCACTCCTGGTAGTTTCACAAGGCACAGAAAGATTTCCAGTTTTCAAAGCCTGAGATCACTCACTGCCCTGATGCATCTCAAAACTGCCAAGGAAAGATACACATCATGGTATTTTCCACATGGCTGGACAGCATGAGAAGGGCTTGGTTGGAGGCAAGCAACCTTGGCAGCCTAGAGGGATGCTGAAGCTTCCCATGCTGGCTGGAGACAGGACAGCACCACCCAGAGAAAGAAATGTTATTTGTGCAAAGAAGCCAGTTGCTGCTCCATGATCGTCAGAGCTCTTATTTTCCTTTTTTATTTTACTTAAGCCCTTCCTCCATGGTAATTAAACGATGCAGAAGGTAGAGCTCAAACCTGGGCTGAGTGGCAAGAAGACCAGGTTTGCTGGTGTAGAGAAATCACTCTGCATTTCTGCTTGGGCCTTTTTTAAGTGACTGAGGAGGAATGAGCATAGGCAGTCTCCAGAGAGGGTGGCTGAAAGGCACTGAGTGGAATATCTGTCTTTATTTAACTTGGAAGCAGCACTGCTGTTGCCTTTCTGCTGCCTGCTGAGGCCAGTGCTGCAGCCCAAGGTGTTCACTGGCTCCTGGCTCCTGGGACCTAGTGGTTGCTCCGTCCAACAGAGGCCACCCTCAGAGGTGTTTTTCTTTGCAAGGTCGTCTCACCAGGAGACCTACTCACAAGCTAGTGCCTGTCACCAGACCAGAGCTCCACCTCTGCCAAATGACTCATTTCTCCTGGCTTCAGACTTTTAATATATATACATATACATACATATTCACATATGTAAAACCTACCACTGTCAGTGTCTGGGAAGTGAAAGTGCCCTCTTGTGGCCTGCTTTCCCCTGGCTTTGCTCCCAGGGATCCCTGTCCCCAGCCAGGAGCAGTGGGATGGGGACTCTTGGTGGGCTGCAGCA
Source organism: Apus apus (assembly GCF_020740795.1). Classification (NCBI taxonomy): domain Eukaryota; kingdom Metazoa; phylum Chordata; class Aves; order Apodiformes; family Apodidae; genus Apus; species Apus apus. The sequence goes on along the minus strand of NC_067303.1, from coordinate 1,160,902 downwards.
GGGGCAGCAGCTTCAAGAAGGTTGCAGGATTGGGTTAAACTCTCAGCCGCAACCAGGCTCAGACTGAGGAGGCAAAACAGCCTCCAGCATCACAGCAGGATGCACAGATGAGCAGATCTGAAAGCTCAACCAAGGTACAAATGTCACACAAGATGATACAGAGCCAAGTTACAACCTTTCAGCTGTGATCACTGGGCTTTCTTTAAGCAACCACATGAAAGCTGCAAGCAGAGTCAGGGCCACTGGATGGCTGGTGCTGCTGTGAGCACTTGCAGGCATGGTCCAGGTTGGGGTCTGATGTTCTTGGGCCTGTCATTGACTTGCAAAGTCAGAGTAGTGAAAAGACAGGTGGTTTTCCATGGGTTTAAACCTGGGGAGCTCAGTGTCTGCACTGAAGTCAATGACATGAATGCGATGCAGAAGGTGGGCTGGAGGACTGGGTGGGTGGAAGCTGAGAAATGGCCCTTCTGAGGTTAACCAGAGCAGAAAACCAGATCAGGATGTCCCCATGGAAGATTGCACCATCCTAGGGGCAGTGGTGTAACCCAACAAGCTTCCCTTTCCGTGGGGACATGGCCTCCTGCCCTCTGAAAGAGGCATTTGTCCTTTTTAGGTTTGCCAACGTGGCAGCGTTTCCGGGCTGGGCTGTCTGCAGATGCAAGGACACCCCAAGGCACTGGCTTATGCTGAGACCACCAACTGAAGGTCATCTGAGGACTCAGGTCTTGGTTTGAGAGACTTGGGTTGCTGTTCCCACGTGCCCTTTGTGGATGATCCTGGGCAAGGTGCTGTGCCAGGAGCCATGAAAGCCCTGCAGTGCCTTGCTCCTGTTGACTTCCCAAATTCCATCTCCATGGAGCTGTGGAGTCCTGACCACAGCCCGTTGTGGTGCCTGTTTGCACTTTGGGATGAGTTTGCAGCAGGGGGATGAGAACACTTCCTTCCCACCCAGGGCTGCTACAAATACAGTAAAGATTATGTCATGTGCAGATGAAACAGGCCATAAATGTCCATCAGAGACACCCATACAGCAGAAGGGCTACAGATCTCCATGGGGTTGCCCTTGGGTGTCCAAATCCCTTCAACTTTCATGCCTTGGTGACCAAGGATGGGAGTGCCTGGGAGAAGGGATGTTGCTCATACCTGCATTGTCAGCCGGCTGTGAGGCTCCCATGGAGAGTCCCATCATGTCATGTCAAAAAGAACACTGAACCTGCAGGCTTCTTTTCCTTTTTTTTTTTTTTTCCCCCCCAGTTATTTTTTGTTGTTTTTGCTTTATTGGTCTGACCAGATGTTCTAAACATCTGGAGACAGCATGCTTATTTTTTAGGCTCTTCTGCGTTATGTTAATGACACAGCAGCAGAGAAAGGAGCAGGAATGTCTCCATCACATCTTTTGGTGGGTGACCCAGATGTTTTGGTATCTTTGCTGCTGGTCCACAGGTGCCCAGTGGCACCCTGTGGCTAGAGGGTGCTCTGGCTCTCCTGCTGTGGCCCGAGTTAAAATGGTCGACCTCCAGTATTCCCCAGTGCCAGAAAGACCTAGTTCTGAGGTGTGGTACAGAAGGTGATGAATAATCAGCAGGGTTTGGCTTTGGTAGAGCTCTGCTCTGTGACCTAGGGGAACTGCATCTCTAACACGTTCTAAGTGCCAGGTAATAAGCCACACATAAAGTTCTGCCTGCAGTTTTTCCCTGAAGATTGGTAAAGACCAAATAGTATTTTATTTTCTAAGTGAAAAATTTTCACAGAGTTGCCTTGACTGGACCAGCACTGCCCAGAGAGGCTGTGGAGGCTCCTTCTCTGAAGACATTCAGAACTTGCCAGGGATGCCATCCTGTGCAACCTATGCTAGGTGACCCTCCTCTGGCAGGGAGGTTGGACTAGATGGTCTCCAGAGGTCCCTTTAAACCCCCTGATTCTGTGATTCTGCAGAATGGAAATATTATCAGGCAACTACAAATAAATATCTTTTAGCTATTAAACAAAAAAGAGATAATCCATTCTGTAATGAAAATAAATGGAGGGCAAAAGGTAAAACATTTGTTTTTCCACTTTTGAGCTGAGAAATCTATTTTATACATGTGTGGGGAAGAAATAAATAAAAAAAAAAGCCATGCAGGAGTTCTGGACAAGCTCCCTGGATGAGCATCCCCCGCCTGTCGCAAGCGAGCGCGCTGTCAGCTCCCCAGCTGTGGTTTTGAACTGCCGGCCTGTGGTGAGCAGGAAAGTAATTACTCTCCAGTGCCGTTTTCACAGCTCTCTTTTATGGAGACAGTATTGTCTGGAAGCAGGGTCTGTCTCCCTAAATATTCACTGATAAAGCTGCAGCTTGCTGCTCCAGAAGTGAAACAGGAAATTTATCCAACACCTCTGCGGAGCTGCAGAAAGCAGGACATGTCAAGACTGGGAAGTGTAAAAATCATTTCAAGGTACAGAAGAACTTGGCTTGGGCTCTGGGTTGGGAAAATTGAGGCTGCTCTGCTGACATCCATACAAATTTGCTGCCATGAGGTGAGGAATTTTGTGATTGCATAGGCATATTCCCAAACAAAATTGTCCTCCCCTGTTGTGGTCTTAAATAATAAAGCACCAAACCAGCTGGTTGTTCTGCCTTGCCTGAAACCAAAGGGGGATTTGTGCTTTTACCATCAACCCACCACCTTCAATTATCTCCTTTTTCTCCTCTGCGTGGGAAAAAGACCCATGAAATGAGGCAGAAGGGGGGAAAAAAGACATAATAGAAACAAATGTGCTAATTCTTCCATCTCCCCGTTTCCAGGGCAGTGGTTAGAGCAGGGGGGCTGTGAATCAGCACTGCTGGATCTTATTTTAGAGAGAACTTTTGAGGGCTGCTGAGGGGACACCCTGAGACTCATTGGCCACTGTGGATGGTGCTTTTAAGGTGTTACAGAAGAAACATGGAGCCACCAAGGGTTTCAGCTGCCATGGCAGGTTGCTGCATCCCATCTGCCAGATGTCTCAGCTCCATGTGGAAAGGGTGGACCATGTTAGAGCCTATCTGGGGATCAGGATGTACTGAGGATTAGAGAAATTACCAAAGTCTTGTTGGCGACTGCCAGCAATGTAGCAGGGGGTCAGAAGGTTATCAGCATGATGGAGAAGCTGTATTTCTTGTATGTCTTTCCAAGAGAGGAAAAAACCCTCAAGTAGGAAAAGCTTCACCAACTGCTCCTTCTCAGTGGCAGTGTTATCTAAGATTTAGGGGACATCAAAGAGGCCTCAGGGCAGTGACTTCTGTAGGAGAACTGGGTCCACAAAGTCATTCTTCTCGTGCTGGGACCTGATGGAGGGCACAGGGTGGAGGGCAGTCAGTCAAATGGAGCATGAACAGAACTGAAAGAGAGTTGCAAGCTCCCCAGGGAACGTCCCCCAGCAGCAGAAGCAGCAACTGATATGAGAAAATGGAGAACTGCCTCGTCCTTCCGTCTCTCAGTTTGGGGAAGTGAGAGGGAAATCTCCTACTGCAAAGTGCCTGCAGATGCTGATGTAGAGGTCCAGCAGCAGCCTTTGCACAGTTCCGGAGAAGGTTGATGTTTTCTTTGAGCATAGAAGGAGCCCTTAGCCCAGCTGGAGAAATCATGGTCCTCGTGGGCATCAGGGAACACCAGAATGTGCCTCATGACGAGGGAGCGATGGGTTAATCACCACGATTCAGCCCCAAAGCTGGTGAAACGAGTCTAGACAGCGAGGATTCCCACCTCCTCCTGAAGATGCTTTCTTCTACCTTCTCCGTCTTAGCCTTCTACAAATATAACCTATGGGGAGACAGGGAGAATCCAGGAGAGCCTGGGCAGGGCTGTGGGGAGCTGGTGGAGCCCAAGTCCCGTCCTGCAGGTCTGGCTCCCAGCACAGTAACACTCTGAAATGCTGGCACCTTGCGGCAGCTGGGAAAAACAGCATTTATGCCGGGGCCAAACCTGCTCTTCCAAAAACCGTGCTATTTCAGATCCGGCTGGATGGGAAGGAAATTCCGATGAGCAGAGAGAGAAATTGGGCACTTTTGTTTGGGGAGAAGGTACGAGGCTGCCAAGACGGGATGTGGAAGTCCTGCTCCTCCCACCGCACTGTTTCTGCAGCAGCCCTGTCCCGGCTGCATGAGCCTTTTGTAGGATGTGGTCTTTCAAACAACAAACTTCCCAGATGCATTTTGATCCTGATTGTCCCTCCGTGACATGTTTTGCCCTCCCTGTGGTATCTGGGCTGGGATTCTGTGTCAGTCAGCTGAGGAACTGAGACCACATGAGACATTTTCCTTTATCCTGGCGATCTCTCTCATCTGATTTTAGAAGATCTAAGAGACCTGGGATTTGATGGCAGCTCTGTCCCCACTGGCCAGCAGTGATAGATGTATTGTAGGGGTTGTAAATATATCTGTGGGTTTGGCTCAGATCTGGCCCAACTCTTTTTGCCAGATGAACGTTCAGCTGAGCTCAGCTGCAATCCTTATCCAGCAAGGGAAGGGTTATTTAAACCATATGAACAAGTGAGTTCCCACAGACACGGTTTAAGGTTGATTCATATAGGTGCTCAGTGGGTGCCAAATCTCCTCACAAAGAGTCTGGACAGGCCTCCTATAGAAGCACAAATTTTTATCTCAGTGCATTAAATTGTCAAAATACTGCAGAACAACTCCCACCCCTCCCGCCCACTCCTGCTGCTCTCCCAGAGCTGCTTTTCCACGCACGTCGCTCCTGGCATGGACACACTGTCTGAGATGCTCCAGGAGCTCCCGTGACCATCACTGCTTTACTGCTTGGAAACTGTCTTAGGGACCTGGAGCCCTTTAATAGAACAGGAAACGTCAAATATTACACGGATATAAATAACTCAGTAAAAGTGGGTTACAAGAACATCTGGTTTTGCACACTACTGTACAGTCTGATGGCAAAGGGAGAGAAACAGATAACTCTCAATTTTTGTCCATAGCAAGAGATTTTTGGATGTCAGCAGGGCCGTGCCTTGGTCATCCAAATCTGCTCAAGAACAAGTCCCCTGTCAGCTATGATGGGAATCCAGGATTAAAGATGAGTCCAAGTCAGTAGCAGAGTGGATGGACATATGTCCTACCTCCAAGGCACAGTCCCACTTGTCATCAGCTCTCCCAAATACTTCCTACTGCTACTTACCCATGTTGACTGTCCTGTCCAGGCTGAGGCTTGGCCAGCTGGGCCATGGCCAAGGGCCGTCTCGCTCAGATGCTGGGAGATGTGAACTCAAAAAACCTGGAAAAAGATGACGTAGACCCAGGTGTCTGTATGATTGTCCTTATGACCTGGCAGTTCTGCAAGTGGCAATCTCTTCCCTACTCCCCGTGGCTTCATTCCTCAGCTTAGAGCAGTGAGGATGTAATGGAGAATGGGGGAGCCATGGAGGGGTTTTCTGCAGAGCATCTGCTTGTCTGTGGACTCTGGAAGGACTGGGGGGGTTACCTGCTCCCAGAGGGGACTTCTGCATTTGCAAAATGTGCTGGGCTGCTTCTGAGCCAGATAACCAGCTTAAAATGAATGTGCAGACTTGATGAAGCAAAGTTGTCACAGCCATGATGGGCTATGGCAGATGATGCTTGTAGAGAAATTACCAACTTAAGATCAGCTGCAACAGTGGGAAATAGACATAATTCGGGGGGCAAAGCCCTTCTTCTGTGGCTGCTTTGTGCCTTATTTTACTGGTGAGCCAGTCTGTGAGTGTTTCTTCACCCAGAGAAGCTTCTGACATGTAAGCCTGGCTCTAAATAGCTTCCTCCTTTATTAGAAATAACTATTGGCACAAGCTGCCATGGGAAGTGATGGGTTCTCCATTTCTCGAAGTCTTTAAATCAAGACCGGATGTCTTTTTGGAAGAGCTGTATAGACAAACAGAAAATATTGGGCTCACTGTAGGAATAATGGGATGGACTCATATGGCCTGCGTTAGACAGGAAGTCAGCCTGGATAATCTATGGTCCTTTCTGGCTTTAAGATCTATGAAAGTTCAGATCTGCAGCCAAAGTATGGGACTCTTCACGTGCCTTTAAAACAAAAGCGCCCTGGGGTATGGGAAAGCCTCTGAACTGCTTGGAAAGCTACCAGTACCTACGGATTTATTTTCAGTGGTACCTGAAGCAATGCCATTTTGTAGTAAATTATCTCTTCTCCAGACTTTAGATGGGGAGAAGAGCTCCGAAGGCCAGATGGGGACCTGGGAGGCAAGCAGGACAGAGCAGATATTGGGTTGCATCCCTGCCTGGGGAGATAAGTGCTGCTGGAGGGACCATGTGCCATGCAGAGGTGCCAGCATGAAGAAACGCTCTGGCAAGGCCAGTCCAGCCTGCTGAGTTTGGCAGCCCATCTCTGCTGCTATGGGACAGCCCTGTGGAGAGTGACAAGGGGGCTGGGGAGGATGTTGGGCATTGTCTCAAGTGTTGACTTGGGTTGGCTTTGGCTCCTCCACACTTACTGGCTTACCCTGTTATTGAGTGGACATCTTGCCCAGAAGAAAATGACAGATGTGTCTGCTTGATCTGATGCAGTAAAATAAGTGAACCAAGGCTTTATCAACCAGAAAGAGGAGCGTAGACAGGCAGGTTGGGAGCTCAGGAATGAGTCAGTATGAGCTAGTTTTCCCTCTGCATGCGGGCTGGTGCCCGTGACACGTAGTTGAGTGTGTCACCATGCAGGCTGGCCTTGTCCCACCCCAGCTGGGACCCCCTGCCTGTGGCTTTCGTTGCCCCACACCTGCCTCCTGAGCCCAGGTGGTGGTTGTGGTGGTTTGAGCTGGCAGCAGACTGAGCCTCCACCATGCTCCTTTCATGCTACCCGCCAAACAACCTCCAAACAACCGTGGCCTTTGGCTCCCAGGGGTGGTTGTGCCCTTCAGCCATGATTGCAGATAGAACTTCACCATCAATCCCTTTCCCAGTTCTTCAGCACTTTGGGGTGCCCCTTTTTTGCCCTCTCCTCCCAGGTGAACTCATCTCACACTAATCACAGCAGCAGGGAAAGCTGGTGCAAACTCCCTGGCCCTGCAAGGAGAGCAGAGCTCAGAGAATGTATTTTTGGCTCCATCTCCTCTTTTCAGCGCTTGGGAGATGGATGTGGAAAGCAAGCCAGAAAAGCCAGTAGTGAATGAAACCACTGGGGGCAAAATTAAGATGAAAAGCACGATCCAGATCTGTTAACAGCGACGTTGCACTTCAGATCTTACAAAGATGAACTGAAAAGAGCAGAGACCAAAGAGGAGTTTATGAGTTTATAACCCTTGTGCACGTTTTCCAGCTGAATTAATAAGAAGTGAGCATGTTGCTGATGACTTTTTTCTCCTTGAAGGAGAAAAGGGGCCAGAAAAGGCGCCTGTCTTCAGCTACGAGCCTGTCCGCACCTGCCAGATCTTGTGACTTCGGTCCAGAGGAAGGTGGGTCTGTGCTACACTTCGCTGGGGCTCACTCATCTCCAACCCCTGGCAGAGCGTTTGCTGGCTCCGAGCCAGGGCCTGCAGTGCCGGCCAGACGGCGGCAGGCGGCTCCCAGGGATGTTTGTCAGGCCACAGCTTGCTGCAAGGTTCAAACCATTCCAGAAACGCGGGGAAGCCGAGACCATCACTTCAGAGAAAAGCAAAACGTCAAGCACATGCGTATGTTTAGCCCTGCAGGGAAAAACAACCAAGCACACAACAAAATGACGAGAGGTATCAGGAAATGTGTGCAAGGCTTCGGGGATGAGATGCTCCTGTGGCACACCCAGCTTTTGCTGCAGCTCAGATGCTCTTACATGTAGCATTAAGTCTTTTAAATGAAGTTCGCAGTTTAGAAACTGTCTTAAAGAGCTCAGATTCACCTTCCCCTTAAAAACAAGCTTCTGTGTTACCGGAGCAATGCTTCTCCATTTCCTCCTCCTCTTAATTGAAATAGCATAAGGTTGCAGCCCAAACATTTGTTCTAATAGATGAGAATTTCTAAGTGGCATTGAGTTGCTGCTGGTAGGAAAAGGAACTGAAACTGGTTAAAATGTTTTCTTTCATTACCTGAGGAGAAAGAGAGAAAGAGAGAAAGGAGAGAAAGATAGAAGGAGAGAAAGAGAGGAGGGAAGGAGAGGAGATAGAAGAAGGGAAGAAAGAGAAAGAAAGAGAAAGAAAGGAAGGGAAGAGGAGGGAAGGAGGGAAGGAGGGAAGGAGGGAAGGAAGGAAGGAAGGAAGGAAGGAAGGAAGGAAGGAAGGAAGGAAGGAAGGAAGGAAGGAAGGAAGGAAGGAAGGAAGGAAGGAAGGAAGGAAGGAAGGAAGGAAGGAAGGAAGGAAGGAAGGAAGGAAGGAAGGAAGGAAGGAAAGGAAGGAAGGAAGGAAGGAAGGAAGGAAGGAAGGAAGGAAGGAAGGAAGGAAGGAAGGAAGGAAGGAAGGAAGGAAGGAAGGAAGGAAGGAAGGAAGGAAGGAAGGAAGGAAGGAAGGAAGGAAGGAAGGAAGGAAGGAAGGAAGGAAGGAAGGAAGGAAGGAAGGAAGGAAGGATTATGTGTGGTTTTTAGTTACAAGAATGGAAGGGCTTCACTGTAGCACCAGTGATGATTTTATTTGCTCTTGCTTTTAGTTGGAAAATGTGCTTTTGATGCAACTACAATAAGTATGAGCAGGGCTTAGTTGTTTGAGCCTGGGGGACCCAGCAGTGGCTGTGCCAAACAATGGGTTTCCCCTCAGTGATGGTGGGCAAATCCTGCCTTCACTTGTGCTTCACTTTCCAGCTGTATAATGAGGATAACAAAACGTTACTGCTCTGTAAGGGGAACTGAGATGTGCTGAGCACAAGCACCACAGCAGAAATGGGTCTTTGTCCTACAGGGACTGGGTTGCCCTCATGGAAATATGTTCTCGGGATGGCTTGCATAGACCTTACCAAGTAGTTGACCCCCTTGATGGACCACAATACTCTGACATTGCTCCACGGAGGTGCCTGCCCTGGCACTGCTGTTTTTGGAGCCAAGTCACTTGACCTCTCGCTATAGCTCAGCTCCCGAGTGATTCAAAAGTAAATAGACTCCTTTCCTACGGTGAGGGCGACAGCACTTCCCTGCTCTACAGATGTGTAGCAAAGATAAACAGCCTGAAGACTGTGAGCTTCTCCAGATGCTGTGATGGGGGTAACTGGAGGCAGAAATAACCCCGAAAAGCAGGATAACATTCCACCCGGATGCTCCGGACCTGTTCTCTCTCAGCAGAAACCTCACGACAGCACAGTGATTTTTGCCAAAGCGAAGATTTGCTGGTGCACAGTAGCCCTCTTTTATGGACCTTGGACGCCTTTGCTTTGTCACCCCGGGAAGCTCCCGTGGGTGAGGGCTGCCTTCAGGAGGCGTCCTTGTGCTTTCTTAGGCGCTCGCTGCCTTACAAGGAAGGGAGAGGCGAAGCAGAGATGCCGTCCCTCCTGTTCGGAACACTGTCTCTCGAAAACACAGCGCCTTCGCTGCAGGAGATACGGCTTTCCGGGACCGTGCTGCCCACCATCGCTGTGAATTAACAAAAAAAAAAACCAAAAAAAAAAAAAAGAAAACAAAAAAGCTTTTCGTTTTAAACTGCAAAGTTTTGGGGTTTTGAAGAAGGAAAAACAACTTCTATGATGCTGGAATGTGGGAAAAGTATGGACTTCAGTGTTATAATTGCACTGGGGAAGAGAAGAGCTCATTGCCTGTAAAGGGTGGAGACACTCTGAACCCCAGTGTGGGTCTTAGGTGGGAAGGTGTCCCTAAACGGGTGCTCCTTTCTTCTCCGGGTGGAGGCTGCAGGCATCTCCACATCCCACACGAGGTGGTTTGCCAAAGCTCTTGGTCATGCTGTGTGTGCCCCAGAAGTGGCCGCCCCACCCTAACCTGCATCTAAGGAGAAGAAATACAGTGGCCTGAGGAGAGGCAGGAGAGTTCCTGAGCAGGACATGTTCCTGGAGGAAACATGTCAATAATTTGGAGAAATATAAAGTCCCAGTCCTCGGGGCTCCATCCCTACTTTGCATCCCCTTCTCCAGCTTGGGAAATGGGTCTTGCAGTGCTTGCTCCCTGCTGAAGCCTTGCAGCTCTGTGGTGTTACTGAGCAGGATCACTGTAAAAGCACCCAGACAGAGCTCGGGGGCATGGCTGCTTGCTGTGATTCTCCTCTTGATGAAAGCCAGTGGGGTTTTTCACCAAGAAGGCAGGAATGAAAGCAAGGCCTCAGTGTTCAGCTCCTTGTTATTAAATTGCTTGTAATTCTAGGCAGTGTCCCAAGGCCTGCCAAAAGGGCTGTGTTCATCATACAACAAAATAATAGCCATCATAATTAATAAACTCTAATGGAAAAGCACAGAAGCCAGAGCACAGGTAAATGACAGGGGCAGAAGATTCTTCAATGTCTACAGGACTAACCCCTTGTGCTTCCCTCAACGCTGAATGCACTTGAAGTATTTTCCAGTAATTTACGCATTCTTGGCTTGTAACTTGCATTGCATCCCTTCCCACAGCTGCTGATTTTCCAGGGCTGTGATGCTCGGAGCACCCATGGATTTGCTGTCCCCCATTAGCTTCAAGCAGGCTACATCCTGCTGTGGTCCCTGGTTGTCCTCACCTCCCACCCCTGGGCATGTCTTACCTCTGTGTGAGCATGGCTGGAGGAGATGGAGAGGATGGGAGGGTAGGCAGTCACTGGGGCTGGGAGAAGAAGAGGGAGCAGGGATGCTTAAAATAAATCCAATGCACACATGAGTGTTATTGCAGCCGTGCTGGGTAAGGCCAGGGCTGTGTCCTCCAGAGAGGAGTGCTGGCTGCCAGCAAAAGTCCTCTTAACAACAATTAACAGCATCTAATTACTCTTTCTTTTGTCTTTTATTTAGGAACAGGGCTCAGCCCAGGAAGTCCTGGTTTCCACTGTTGGAGTGTTTTGACTCTGGGACTGTAAATGGCCTCATTTCTTGAACAAACATGAGCATGAAGGTCCCTAAGCTCCTGCTGGTCCTCTCCTACCCATCACGTACACCCAAGGGCCCTGGGTGTCAGGGGACATACCCCAGCATCCTCTCTGCTGCATGACCTGAGATGGAAAAATGTCCCTCCTTCCCTCCCCAGGTCCCTTTTCCCCATTGTCACCTTGGGGGAGGCTGTGTCTGTCCCAGGGAAGAAAGTCACCAGCTCATAGGTGTGTGTTGAAGTGGTTGCATTAAGCCAAACCAGTGGCCCAACTATCAGGCTCATACTGGGAGCCAGAGGGGGAAGCAGAAGAAGAGGGCCTGATACTTCCCTGATATCCTCTCTGAGTGCTGATAGCTGCAATGCTGGGATTTCCTGACCCAAAAGTAGTTTCTTTAGTAGCTGTCAGTAGATTTTATTTCCTTGAGTTTCTTGAGCTGGTCCTTGACCCCATGTCAGCCTTTCATCTCTTTTGATGGTTTGTGAGAGCATACCCTTCATTGTCCTCCTGCCATGGACACATGGGCTCAAAGGTAGGATGCAGAAGGACTCTGCTCCTGGCACAGCATCTCTGCAGATGCAGGAGATGAAGGGGCTGGACAGTCTCCATAGGGGCACTTGTGAGGACAGGGGGCTCCAAGGATCAATTTTAACCCCCCCAGTGCTGAGTGCTGTGTAGCCGGTGTACGTTTCTGGGACCTAGAAGCAGCTCATTGCAGACAGGGTTTTTTTGGGAATGGTGATGGATAACCACAAGCCAGTCCATGCCAGAATTAAAGACTGCAGGGACCCCTTATGTCCCTTTCCATGGAAAGGGAGCAGGAGGTCCTGCTCCTGAGCAGAGATGGGGAGGTGAAACCAGGTGTGGGGAGGATGGGTGTGCAGCAAGATGGGGATTTACATAGATTAGAAAGCATGAACATGGGGCAAATTTTGAGAACTGAGGGCAGGGGAGTGATCCCTTTTCTGCCACAGATGGGGGGAACACAGCCACACATGCAGGCAGGAAGAGGCAGCTAAAATAAGCAGATGGGTGGAAAAGGGAGGAGAGGCTGTTAAAGAGATAACATAAAGGTTAGAGAGGAAAGTCGGAGGAAATGAGCTGAAAACAGCCTGAATGTCACAGAAAGGTGAAGCTGAGCCTCACGACCAGCACTGAGTGACCACATTAGCCAAGAGTCGTGATGCACAAGGCTGTGTCGAGATACACTGAGAGCTGACCCCCTGCACCCTCCTCCCTGCAGCACCGATCCAGGGGGGCACTTGGAAAACATCTCTAATGTCATGCGTGGGCTCCCGGGGGCAGCGCGCAGGCAGCAGCCGGGCAGGCTGCCTCCTCCCTCCTGGGATCATGTTTTTATTCTCCCTAGAAAACAGTCCCCTCTTTTGTAGCGTGCAACAAGTCACTGGCATTTGGGAACAGAGCCCAAAGAAACGATCGGCTCTGCTCTCCCCTAACATGGGATGGTTTTTATTTCAACGGCTCCTCCACGTGTGGGAACAGAGCCGGTGTAACACTTCGCTGCTGCTTCAGCCTTATCGTGAGCCAGATTGAAATCCTCGGGGGCTTTGTGTTTTCCAAACACAGAACAAGCTTAAGACTAAACCCCCAGGTGCCATTACCTCATGTTTGTTCGCACGGGCTGGGAATAACACCAGCAGCATTTGGTGTCAAAGCCCTGCCAGACACCTTTTCGCTTGATGTCATTCTTGCGGCAGCCACCCCAGCACCGAGGATGCTCTTTGGCCCTTCCCGTTTACTCCCATTTCCTGGCTGCCAATCTTAATTTAACTCCTTGAGCTCTGCATCACGACACGCCAGGGGGGATGAGCCTCGGGGCCTCGGGAGAGGAGCTGGAGCCGCAGCAGCTGGCGAAAAAGGAAGAGGAGAGGACCGGAGAGATAAAGCCCCCTCCCCAGCAAGCCTGGGCTGCAGCTGATAAGAGCCCTCACGGATTGTAATGGGAGCCCTGGCTGCCTGTTTCCTCACAAAGTCATGACTCAGGGATAATGTTCACATCCTCCAAACGGCGAGGGAGCTAAAAATACAGCCAGGAAAATGAGAATGAGTTGAGTGAGCATGAATGAGAGCGTGAGTGAGAAATGCACTGGGGAAAAGAGAGAGGAAGCATGAATGAAAGAGCCTGGGAGAGAGAGAATGAAAATAGCTGGACCCTTCCAAGTTTCCAAGCTGCAAACCTTTGCCTGCAATCAGCTCTCTGGCAAAGGCATGCTAGTGAGAATGTAAACCCCTCCTGTGAATCTGGCTTTACAAGCAAACCTCCTGGCATCAACCCCCAAGAGCAGGACACCCACTCTGGAGGGGCTGCATCCCCCAGGGACACACTGGGGGCTTCTTCCATGTCACAAAGACAGGCATCCTGCCCACTTGGCACACTTACAAATACAAAGACATGCCTGTGCCAAGCCACAACACCCAACCAAGATGTCCCATGGATGCAGATGCTGTATATAGTCTTTCCTGGAAGGAGGGGTGTGCCTCTGCCTTCCATGTGGGTTCTGGCCAGGGTGGAGTGGGCTTGGTGAGCCCCACTGCTGCCCCAGGTCCTGTTTCTCCAACATTTCCTAGTGTTTTTTTAAGAAGCCTGTTGCTGTGAGTTCCTGTTGCTGAGTTACTGCCTTCCCTCTCTCCAATACCCAGGCACCTGCACACATACAAGAGTTCATTCTCCTGAAAAGACAAAAGATTTTGTGCCCCATTGCTCCCCTTGTCCCCCCATATTTCCCCCCCTCCCAGACTGGAAATGGCCCCTTGGAGCAGAAATGTATTTTACACATTTATCACAGAGTTTACACTTGCAGTCCCCTTGGCATCAGACAATGAACCAGTGCAGAGGAAAGTCTGTTCCCTGTCCCCCATACTCTACAGCTCCCCTTCTGCAAAGCCAGGGTAGAGAAATGGGGCTTAGAGCAGGTTTTTAGGGTCAGGAGACCCTCTATGCCCTGGGTAGAAGGTATATTCCAGAGTAAGATTATAAGAAGTGTCTCTGGGTGCTTGGGAAGCACCTGCAGGATCATTTTCTCTGGCTTTGACAGGATTGAGGGGAAACTCCAGTGGAAAGCAAAGCCCCTTCCTTGCAGGCTGCCGGATCCAATTCTGGAGAGGTTTTTCTGACAAGGTGCCATTTTCTGAGGTCTACCTTTCTTTGTCACCTTGGCTGGCAGCACCGAACATGCAGGGCTGGGCCGGCGTGTGGCTGGTCCCTGCCCACAGTGCCCAGAGAGGACCAGCAGGGATCATCTCCCCAACAAATCCCATCTGGCACATGCTGGAGCCTTGTTTCAATTATTTCCTCCTGGGAATCTGCCTGATCTGACACAGATCCTCACCTGCCACTTCCCCACTCCTGTTTTTTGTTCTGAATTTCTTTTGTTCCAAATTTCTTTTCCTCCAAGGGGCTGGACTGGGAGAGGGATGCTGGAGGGATGCTGCTGCATGGGGCAGGGAGAAGCAAGTCTGCACAGCCTGGGGCAAGCCCAGGGGTCTGCAGACACACACCAACCATGTTTAATATATCCTCTGGAGCAGCTTGGGAGTTTGCAAGGATGCTGCGATCAGGAGGATGCCAGGGCCAAGCCACAGGTCAAAAGATGGAGAAAGAGGTTCACAGCTGGATGGAGCCACGTTGCCATCCTGGCCCTGGTTCTCGGTGCTCATGGCAGGGACTTTGTGGCAGAAATCCTTCATGCCAATGACAGAAGGTGCTAAGAAACCCCTGTGAGCAAAAAGGTCCTTACCACTGCCTAACTGGGATTTATCTAAAAAGAGTAAATCCAGCCAAAAATGTGTAGAAACTGTGAAAAAGAGCAATTCCTGTACCCCCGTCCTCCAGAGCTGCCTGGGAACTGGGCTACAGAGGGGATGCGAGTTCCTGAGTTTTGGGGGGAAATAAGTAAAAAAAGGCTGCAGACTCCTGAGTCATATATGTCCTATGGCACTGCAGGGTTTCTGACACCAGGAAGTCAGTCCTGGCCCCTGTCTGGTGCCTGGATGCCAGTGGGTCATGAAGGGACCAGACCAGCCAGGCTAAATTCGACCTGTATCACAGATAGGAAGCAAGATTAAGTCCTTCTCCGTCATCGCTGCTGAGCCCAGAGCTCCTGACAAAGGCCCCAGGGGTGAGCCTGGTGCTAATCCAAGGAGCCAATTTTAGAGCCTGCTCTCCGCAGACAATCTCTGATTGTTTGGGCTGTTTTGAAGTTTTCCCAGCCGCACCGTCATCGCATCCTGTGACTTGGCAGGAAAGGCTTTTGTGCAGGCCAAGAAACCCAAGAGGTGTGACAGCGTGGGCTGCACGTCCCCCCCGTGGTCCCCTCTGGGTGTCAGAGAAGGGGCTCAGTGGCCTCAGGGAAGGTAGAGAGGAAAAGCGGGTGGCTCCAAGCAGCAGGTTGCCTGCGGGACTGAACGCAGATGTGGCAGCTCAGGGCCACCCACCTCTGGTGCAGGGGACCCCTCCAGCTGCAGCTGGTGGGTGGATGTGGCTGCAGCTCCCCAAGGATCTTGGATGGAGCCATGAGATGCTGAAAGGAGCAGGGGGTTTTCTCCTGGGCCACGAGAAAAGCCATTACCACTGCAGCACCACTCCTCCCATCTTTCTCCTGCTAAATAACATATTTTTCTTCCCAGCAAACTACCAGCCCCACACTCCTTCCTGTGCACCTCCAGCACCCCCTTTTCAGCTCCTTCTGCCTTGCCAGGCACAATCCAGCTCTGCCTGTGGGTTTTCCCTTTTGGCTGTCAGCAGTTTTCCCAGCTCTCTCTTGAAATGGGAAGAGGCCAAAGCAAGCAGAGATACCTGAACCTGCCATCCACCCACTCCTTGTCTGGACTCAAGATGTTTCAAAGCTCTCCCCTTTCTATTTCTATCCTTATTGTCATCCTGCTTTGAGAGGAAGGTCTATTATTCCCCTCCTCCTTTTCTCTCTACAAAAATGGGACATTGTTTCTTCTTTCTTTGATTTAAAAGCCAAAAACAGTTATAGGAAACTGTTCAGCAGATGTTTTACAGTATGAACCTAGAAAAAAAAAATAAAAAAAAGAAAGCTCTCAGATTTTGCTGGAGGATCTATATTTAGCCTAATGCTTCCTCCGATTCAGGGTTTGTGTTGGCATAGATGAGGCGTAGGTTTAAGCACTTTGATTGTAGTATTTATTTTATTTCTCCCACTTGCTGCATCCATTAAAATCTGGAGCTGACTGCACGAGCTAATGAAGCTCATTCAGGGAGGAGGCAAATTCAGCTTGCTCTGTGCTTCAGCAAGGTCCCTTTCAGCCCACAGATGCTCAGAACGGGGTTGGAAAAAAAAACAGTTTCTCATCCTATTTGCATTAGGATAAGCAAAGCTGAGTCTGTGCTCATGGCAGTGCCCTGTGCTTGTGCCTAGGGTGGCCTAAATACAACTAAACTCCCAGATGAGACTTATAAAGTCTCAGAGGGAGTTTTATAGGCACTGAATGAACTGATGCTGTGAGCCTCAGTTCCTTGCCCTGCACTGAAAATGGCATTTGCTGATTTTTTGGAAACAGCTTCAATCAGGACAGCCAAAACTTATTCTGTAAACCTTTCCCAGGCCAGACTCCTGCTGACTTCAAAAAGGACTCAGCATTAGCTGAGAAAGACCTTCTGGATAACAATGAGGTTTAATGTCACCAGCCGTGTGTGTTCCTCAACCAGCAGCAACAGGAGAAACCTCATCTGCACCATGAGGTTATAGTGTTTATAGGGAATGGAAAAGCCATCTCCTACTCCAGGTTTGGGAAAGGCAGCTCTTGGGCAACAATGGCATCTCAGCCTCTGTGAAATCCACCCCCTGTCTCCATGTGTACCCTGGTCCCAAACACTTGATCCAGGAGGGGTTTGCTGGTGGAAAACTTGTCTGGCAAAACTTGCCTGGAAATTGTGCTTGGAGGTTGCCCAAGGGACTGAAAGGAAGCCAGTGGTGCATTATCACTGCCTGGCAAGGGTTGAGGCATTTCCCCATCTGGGAAAAGTGCCTGGAGTGGGAGTGACAGCCTGGTGACACTCCACCAGCACTTGCCATCAGCCCTTCCTGTGAGCCAGGCTCCCCTTCTCGCCCGCTCTCAGCATGAGCCAAAATTTCCGCATCCTGCTGTGGGGTGTCTGACTGGACCTGCCAGCTGGGCCCTGGGGGGAAAACTCAGGGAAAACCTGCCAGGATACAGGTTCCCACAGGCTGGCACTCCGGACAGGCAGCCGCAGTTGCGTGCCCAGTGACAGGAGCAAGAGCAAGAGGCTCAGAGGTACCTTTGGGATGCAGTTTCTTCTGGACTTTGTGCTGAAAATCCAGGAGTTTGCAGCTTATGAAGGGTTGGAATACCAGGACTTTGTGCTAGGTCTCCTAAGGAGTGTCTGCAGTGGGACCAGACTAGGCAGAGACCCTGTAGAAAGTAAAAGATGGAGAATCATCAGGAGAAGAAATGAGGTGTTACTCCAGAGAAAATGCTTGTTAATGAATATACAGCTTGTTCACTACAGCTGATCCAGCAACTAGCCCAGAGATCCTTTGCAAACCTCCTTATCCTAATGGAGACCCAAATCTAGGAACAGAAGTACTTTTTCTTACTATTAGAACTTTAAAAAGCCACACAGTGGTCTTATTTCCAGGGCTGTAAACATCTGTAAAAATCTCCACTGAGATGGGAGCTGCACATGGGCACCCAGGTATACGGGCAGGGAGGAATTAACCAGTGCTGGGACATGGGCTGGCCTTAAATGTGACAGTGGCAGTGATCTAGGCTGTGGTTTCAAAGCTGAAATCAAAGCTGTGTTTCCAGACATTAATGGCTTGTTTGTTGTCTAAGATGGTGGAAAACTAGATAAAAGCCCTCATCCAAATGACCTGTTTGATTTCCAATAGGGCATTGTTCCTGCAGTTTCTAAATAGCCTGCATTAGAAAGACAGAGGAATTAAAAAGGCAAACTCACCCAAATTCATGGGCGGAGCTCTGGGATGCTGGATGGATAAAGGTCTAATTCATAGAAACATCTTTGGCTTCTTTATTTAGGATTTCTGTATATTAAATATGCAGACAACCAGCAATGTCATTTTTTCCAGACTGCTTTTTGCATAAATTAGGATTGTTTGCTGTTCATCAGCTAACCTCACCATGACCCCTCCTCCTTCTTTCCCCTTTGCTTTCCTTAAAACCCATGGGCCCACACTGGCTCCCACTGACTTCTGTGAGGGCTGGGAAGGGGCAAGAAAGGCTGGGGCATCTTTTTTTGGAGAGCTGTGGAGCTGCAATAAGGATGGGCAGGCTAATGAAGCATCTAGAGCAGGTCATAGGGTGTCAGTGAGGGTCCTCCTTCTCCTGAGGAGGTGTGCCTGCCTCGTGCCACCTTGGAGGATGGATTTTGGGATGTGGTCATGCCCTTGGGGTCACACAGTGCTGGATGCAAAGCCCTCCTTAAAGCAGCCTGCCTCTGGGTGGAAACCTGCTCGGCCCCAGGAGCGCTGATAAATGAGAGGCTGCTGTTTCCCCTCCCACCCACACACTTCCACTTTCACTTCACATGTGGGACCCAGCTCTGTGATCCCAGCCTGGCCATAAATAACCCCTCCATCACCAGGCAGTCACAGTGACAATGTGTATTAAGCCTGCCGCTACAAGCGTTATTTTTTCTCTTTCTTCCTCCTGGAGCTCTTGGTGTCCTTCACAGAAGGGAACATCACACCTCTCTGGGGATGTCACCTGTGTCCTGTTATCCTGCCTGAGTTCCCCTGATAATGGATGGAGGGCACAAAAGAGAATCTGTCCAAACATGCTTAGTGGAGCTCAGGAGTTAAATCGGAAAAAGATACAGCTGTTCAGAAAGCCTAATCTTTGTCACAGACAAACTTTCCTTGACCTGGAACCATGTGGAAAATAAACAGCGAGGTAAAGGACATGTTAATAACTCACTTCCACAAGACCAAGCCTCACATTTCTGCTACCACATTTTTCCCCCCTCTGCTCTCATAACAAAGAGCATTTTGTCAGATACATATATTTTTGCCTTGGTTTAGATGTGCAATTAGAGCAGCCTGCCAAAATATCTCCAGTCTACATCCAGCTGCCAGGCACATCACACAACTTCCCTGCTCTATGGTTCCTCATACAGGAACATAGGATAATAGTATTTTCTTTGCAGAGCACAGAAGTCATGAAGTGGCACCCAGGAGAGCACAGATTCCAGCTGGGACCACCTGAGGTTATTGTAAAAACCACCAAGCCCTCGTTGTCCTCTGCTGTGTGTCTGTCAGCTGAGGGAGAACAAAAAGGTCTCTTTGATATTGGAAAAAGGCCTCAAGAAAAAGAGAGGTTCCCAGGTTTTTCAGCTGGCCATGTAACCCAAATGCAATGAAATATCTGAATTCTTACGTCACTGGAGCTCTTTCTCCTCCTCACCCCCAGCACAGTGGCATTTCTGACATTGAGAAGATGTGAGCCATGCAAGGAGAAGCCCAGCAACTTCAAAGGCTGTGCTGCCTTGGGTCTGAGTCAAGTGATGAGTCATGAAGCAGCGGGATGGAAAAGCCAGCCACTCCTTTCTCTGGGCCTGGGATCATGCATAGGAACCACGAGCTGGTTCATGGATGCAGCTGAGATGCTGTGCTCAGCACTGCTGCAGAGGTGTCCTCTTGGAGGGAACACAGACCTCCCCAGGTCTCCAGGAACACCTTGAGTGGATCCCAATGGAGAACGTGGGCTCTCTCTTTGCAGCCCATTCTCTGTGAACTGCTCCAGGCCCACTCACAGCCCTGAACCCAGAGCAGAAGCTTTTTCTTCATTCAACTGTTCCCCAACATTTTTGGAGGCAGTGCTTTCCTGGAGAGAGGTCCTCCAAGCCCAGGACACCAAAGCCACTGTGCTCTGCTTTCCAGGCAAAGCCACCTTCACTACAGAAACCAGGGCAGATGGCATGAGGGGACCCAGATTTGAGGTTTGGACTGATGTCCTCAGACAACAGCAAGAGCAGTACCGATAATTACAGCTTCCCATTTGATCTCATCATCGTTTAACCATAATAAGCTGCTTATGATTTTCAGAATGGGTTTTATATGACATTTTCACTGCAGTGCTAATCTTATTTTTTAAAAAGAAGATGCAAAGGGAAGCAGTTAAATGATCTCAATTAATCTTCTGTATTTTTATACTGGCTTGGGAAGCAGTTGACTTTTTTAAAATGTCAAGATTTTTATCAATGTTTTGAATTTCACTACAGCAAGATGCAGGGAATATTTTAACAGATAAAAGAAAATAAAAATATCTCTCTTTTTTTACCCCCATGCTATTAGTAAGTTAAGTAATAAAGAGCAAGTGATTAACTGGCTGCTGAATTAGTTTTGAAATCTGGCCAGATGTGTTTGAGCAGGAATTGTTAGTTGATAGCATTTTTGCAAATCTGATCTTTATTTATACGCTTGCCTGGGAAAAGAGCACTTCTGAAATCTGGCTTTATAGTCCTAGATTAAATTATTTTGGATGATGATTTTAATTTACAGATTTCAAGAGGGAATGTGTGATGAAATCCTATCTGTTGTTGTTTGTTTGTTTTCCTGAGTGTATCAGATAGTTTAGTAAAAGATGCTCCTCCCTACCAACAAGGCCTAATTTTTCTTGAAATGAGAGAACTGGTAAATGATGACTGACTTTCCAGTTAACTTTTTAATAAATGAACACTGATTTACCTTTTTTCTGGCTGCTTTCAGGATCTCCTGTGCATCCTTCCCCTGCATTATTAACAGTGTGAGCAGGGCAGGCACCTGCAGAAAGGAGATTACAATGATAATATTTCCTTTGGCTTTTAGAAAAGTGATTATTTTCGTGCTTACAAGGCAAAATGTATAAATTTGCATCTTAAGGGCTCAAGCTTGGCAATGTTGTGGCTACAACTTCCCTAGAGATGTTGTTTAATATCAGAGTTAGAGCTGAGTGGAAATTTCTCACTTCCTCTTCCAGAGTGAAAATATGGATGTGACTTGGTGTTATTTTGGATTTTATCATATATATATATATACATGTATATGTATTTATAGCCATGTGTATAGACTAAATATGAAAACTCAAGTTAAAGGAAGGGATTTTTCAGCACATTGTATCACACTCAAGCCAGTTCAACGTATTAAGAGGCCAATATTATTTGAAGCCCATTTCTGTACAGCTCTTGTACCCATGATAGAAGTGAGATAAACCATGTATGAGCCAGTTTACAGCAATTAACTCAAACCCAATGAAGGAGGTTTAACTATAGCAGCTTCTAACCTAACACAGCCTCACCTAAGTCACGTGTGGGCTAATTTTAAGCATTCAGGATGCTCCCATACACCCTGAACTGTTTCTCTTCTAGTCTATATCCTGTATCCATCTCCTGTATCTGAGATAATGGATCTGAGCTCCTGCCTGACCCAAGGATGGAAAAACCTTCTTCTCCTGCTTTTGAAGACAGACAACTCCCCTGGACTTGGACAGCATCATAAAATCACAGACTGATTTGGGTTGGAAGAGATCATCTAGTTCCAGTCCTCCTGCATGGGCAGGGACACTTTCCACTAGAACAGGTTTCTCACAGTCCCATCCAACCTGCTCTTGAACAGATGGGGCAGACACAGCTTCCCTGGGCAACCTGTCCAGTGTCTCACCACCCTCACAGGAAAGAATTTCTTCCTGATATCTGATCTAAATCTCCCCTCTTTCACCCTAAAAGTGTCTCCCCTTGTCCTATCACTCCATGCCTTTGTAAAAAGTCCCTCCCCACCTTTCCTGTAGCCCCTTCAGGTACTAGAAGGCCACTATAAGGTCTCCCTGGAGCCTTCTCTTCTCCAAGGAGGCAATTAAAAGGATGTTTGTCCCATTCCTAGCCTGCTGGCCAGAAGAGATGAGCTCTGCTTGTGCCTCTGGTTTGCTTTCCAGGCCAGCCAGTGACAGAAAGCCTCAGCACCTGGAAACCAGATGTGTGCAGCTCTTGGTGAACCATTGCTGAAGCATCTGGGCACAGGCTGTGTGTCACTGCCTTGATTTTGAGGAGGTGCAGGAGAGAATACTGCTGCAGCCTGGGCAAACCTGCCACAATATTTACAAGCACAGGCAGCTCCTTGATCTGGCTGTATCACGTGGTCCCAGGGCACAGGGAGGTTGGGAAGGTAACCCTCCAAATCAAGGTCCCCTTGTACTGGGATCAGCATGTAACAGCAACTATAAGCAGACAGATTCAGGTACTCAGGGTCAGTTTATCAGCTCCTGCTCTGTTTTTCCAGTGTAATATGGAAATTATGATACCTATAGATCCATAAAGGGATTGTGGAAGCTTACACTCACCCTTAGTGGTTTATGATCTTCAAGCAGAACCACAAACCTGCAGGATCTCTGCCTGGAGAGCAATCTGGGGACTGCAGGGGGGTGAGTTGTGGTAGACAACAGTCGGTGAAACTCCGAGTGCTCTGGCTGTGATGCATTTTGCCCAGGTGATCTGTGCTCCCTCCCCAGCTCCAGGATGCTCCTCTCCAGTCACAGCCACCTTCAGCAGGATGCTGCTTACATTTTCCACCCATTCCTCTTGCTGCAAAAATGGTGATAAGGATTTTTTTGGCGATTGGGAAAGGGACTGTTTCTGCTGACACCTATATCCAGCACCTTCCAGAAGGAGCCTGTGTGCCCAGGTGCCTCTAAATTTAAGCAGCCTATCAGCACACAACCCATGAAACATCCATGGGACATCTCAGATTAGCTAAAAACTTTAATAGTTAATAATAGTGAAACATTAAGGAACAATTTTCTTTATTTATGAGTAGAAAAAAAATCCAAACCATCTGGAATGGAAAGTACTTCTCGACACACAATGGCTTTATGATAAATTCCATCAGCTACCTGAAATTTAACCCATCTTTTTGTTGTGAGCTGAAGCAACTGGCTTGGGTGACTGATGTGGCAGCAGTGACCCCAAAACCAGGCGACCATCTGCAAGCTGGGTGAGGTGATCTGCAGGCAGCAGACGTTGGGCTGCCTTGTAAGAGACAGCTGAAAACAGAAGCCTCTCCATTTTGCAGACACACAGTGGATTGGACAGCCATAATACAGAGGCTATTAATATATAGATTACTGTATCGGAAGGACTGTCTGCTGCAGAGCAAAGCATCCAGCCCAGGGAAAGACATCTTGTTTGCAGCTGCCAGTGGGGTTATCCTGCAGCCTTGGGAAGAGTTGGCTGGATAAAAAAATTGATTGCTGGATATATTCCACTCCTTTGGTGCTCAGACGTGACTGAGCCTTTGTACCAAAGCCCAGGAGGCTGGAAACCTTCCTGAGAAGATGAGAACCCTGTAAATAATTTCCTGCATGAAAATAGCTACAAGATCAACCCATGCCTGATGGCTGCAAGTTCAACAGGTAACGACTATTTGGGCCACCTGTTGATGTGTGTTTCTAGGTTAAGGCTAAAGTAGACGTTCATTCTTAGGAGCTCAAGAAAATCATTAAAAGGCCTTTTCATTGTTTTATGTGCATGAATCTTGGGGTTTATTTTGTTATTTTTTACTACATGCATTTGAGCAATCTCCTGGGCTGGGGTATGAAGAACAGGAGAGACCTTTATGGCTGTGAACACCAGTTTTGCACATTTTATTTATTTGAGAAGCATCTGACAGTAGTAGATGCCACAGAAGAAGCAATAAGGGCTGAATCCCATGGCTGTGTCCTCCTTTTTGCTATTATATTACAGTTTGATATTAGGATTTTTATGGAAAATCACAGCAGCTCTTCTCAGCCTCCCATTTTGCTCAGAAACAAGCTGTCCCAGAACAGCACATATGTAACTCTTGGGTGTTTGGGCTTTGCCCTGCTCCCGGGGCTGCTGGCAGAGGCTTAGCTGGAGCAGCTGCTCATGACTGGATCTGTGCTGGAGCCAGAGACCATTTCAGCCTGGAGCCCTCTCCTGGAGGAAAAAGCAGCTTTGCTGCCTGGAGAGCAAGAGCAGGAGAGGCAGGATGGGCGTATTCTCCTGCATCCAGGATCTGGTGGTAGTGCTGGAGCTTCAGATGTCCCTGGCCAGGCTGTGAGGGTCAGGCAGGCTGGGCAGGGGAAGGCAGAGGCACTAGGAGAGGGCAGCCCCAGGTCCTGCTCTCCTAGAACACAGCATGTAATTTACACAGAGGGCTTTGGAGCATGCTTGGTCCAACCTGTGCTTCTGCTCTCTTCCCTTCTCCTGCCCAGCTGGGAAAGCCCTTGCCTGCCCTTCTGGTTCTGGCAGCCTCCTCCTCTCCAGAGAGCCCTTGGCCTCCTTTAGCATCTGCATTAAAAACACTTTTTGGGGTGATGCAGGCTGGGACAATCCACCTCTACCAGAGCAGGGAGCTGAACCAGTGACTTCCAGTTCTACCTGAGCATCTCCTCTCTCTGGTGCCCAAAAGAAGGGGGATTGCTTCTAAAAGCAAGCAGCAGCTACCATGGCTTGTTTTCTGGCATACCTGATATCAGAGGCATGTGATGAGGGGTTTTAGTGCATGCTACCAGGCTGGATCCTTCCCAGGGTGGAGGTAAGGCAAGTACCAGAGAGCACAGCACTCTGGAGCCAGCGATGCCCTGGGATGTGCATGGCAGCAGGAAAGCTGGAGGTGCCCAGGAGAGCTTTTAGGAGGAAACAGCAGTTTCTGCCATTAGGCACCTCCAGGCAGAGGCAGCAGATGAGCTGAGGTTTAGGGATCAAGGCTTGATAAACCTCTCCCTGCTCTGTGTCCCTGTGTTTCAGTGCCATGCAAGAATAAGCTCCACTTCACAGGCAGTCTGAGGGTCCCAAATAACCCTTGCAAAGCATGCCAGAGCCCTCAGATCACTTTACAGGACACAGGAGCAACACGGACCCAAAAGCCACCACACTACGGGGTGGCAGGAGGCTGCATGACCACCTCCAAGCAACATCTTTTTTTTTGTTCCCCACCAGCGTGACAACTGCCAGAGGTGACTTTTTCCTGGCTGGCAGTGGTGGCCGGAGCGTGAGCGGCGTGGAGCTCGCCTTTCCCACCGCCCTGGATGCGGGGCTGACCACTCCCCCTCCCTTTGAATAGGCGGCCCTGCTGCAAACACTATGGTATTTCCATCCTCTCCAGCTCCAGTGAAGAGGATAGCACCAGGTAGTTGGAAAGAAATCGGAGACAAGTGTGGGAAGCCGTGGAGGACATAAGCTTTTCCCCTGGCCTTTCAGCTAAGTAGTAAGTGGTGATGGGGAGAGAGTCGCTTTAAACTCTTTGGGGGTTGTAGGTACCTGTGTTTATTTTCAAGACATCTAAGATTTGTTTTGCCAGTGATTTACTTTTGCTCTCTCCATTTCCAGTTTCACCCAGTGACTGATTCATGTGCTTGCTAACAGTACTGCAGGGTCTTATCTATATGTCTGAGCTTATGCTTCCCTTTAAAAATCCTTCTTTTTTTTTTTTTTTTTAATTGTATAGACTATGTAAAGTTTATATGTATGTTTAGGAGAGCATTATTGTTTCCCTCATCTCAGTAGAAAGGTTTTTATTAAAGTCGATTAAATTTGCAGTTACTTTGAGCTGCATTTTGGTTTGGATGGGGGTTGGTTTGTTTTTGTGGTGAGGCAGAGGAGAAGCAAAGTACCCAGGGTTGGATGCTCACTCGGCTCCCTCCAGCCCTGAGCACAGACAGACAAGAAGCAGACTCCCTCAGCCAGGGCTGATTCCTGCCTTAGGAGAGATACTTGTGAGGGGTTTTTCTGCTGCACCTCTGTGTGTTTTCAATAGCAATGCCACCCCACGAGTGCAGAAAGTGCCACAGGTGCCAGTGCTTGCTTTTGGAAGGCACTGGAGCCCCAAGTGTGACAGCCACAGGGTGCTGCTGTACCGCTGCCATTCCTTGGGAAGGGCACAATCCTGCATTCACTCCTCACCCAGCAAAAAAGAGCTAGAGGGAGTTATGAGGCCCCAGGGAGCACAGCCAAGGCCTTCCCCCTTCCCATTAGCCTCTAAATCATTGCTTTGCATGTGGCCACTGATTTGGTATTACAGCTACCATCAACTTCCCATCCTGTGCTGTCAACTGACACCTTCGGGGGCTGTGAGCTGGGTCCAGAGCGGTTTCCTGCTTGCGGGCTATTCATGCTGCCTCTAATTTGGCTTTGCCCTGCCAGACTTGTAAACAGCCAGATTTGTTGGGCTATTTTCATTTTCAGACATTTTCATTTTAGCCAGCAGGGAATGGCACCACTCATCCAGGGGCTGAGATTTTAGTGGAAATTTTCTTCTGTATTTTTTGCACCTGGCATTGGGATGCGTGTGTGTGTGTGTGTGTGTGTGTGTGTGTGTGTCCTGTCCTCAGCTTCACTGCTGAGCTTTTGGGTGCCACAGGCCTCTCCACATCAGAAAACACCTCGGTGCTATTTTCCTTTTTATACAACTGGCAAGTTGAGGCACAGAGAAATGAAAGGTAACTTAACTTTCTAAAGCTGTTGGGATGAAAAGAGGTGCTTGCTGGGGCTTTCAAAGCACTGGTCGGGCTGGTCCCAAGTGTCCTGCCACAGGTCACACAGGGAGTTTGGAGCAAAACACAAGACTTACAGCTGGGCTTTCAGGCCATCTCTGAGATGGGGGATGGCTGTTCCTTGCAGGGACAGATCCTTCTGTACAGGGGATCCCTCACTAAACTGTGGGAAACTCATCCGGTCCTTTCTCCTTTTGCTTCGCCCCAGCTGAGGATCTGCCCAATGATGTTGTGCTGTAAGACCATTATTTCACAAAGGGAAATTAATGAGTGAAATAACAGATGACCTAATTACCCCCCCACCCACCCACCCATTCACATCTTCCTGCATTTGCAAGTAGCTGCCAGGATCCAAGGGAGAGCAGCACAACTGAATGGCAACAGCCTCTCTGGTTCAGGATCCCACCTAAACCCCTTTCCTGGCCATGACCTGTGCTGTCAGCTTGCTATAGATTTGGTGGTGCTGTTGACAGTGGCATTATTTTAGCTTAATTATAAAATAGCAACTGAGCAATAAACAAATGAGCAGGGGGAACAGAGAGTCTAAAGCAGAAAGCAGTTTACTCCCAAGTGCAGAGAACAAGGGCTAGTAGGTGCATGTGTATATGAGATTGGTCCAAACCTTCACCGTCCCAGCGCTCTCTTGTGACTGGTGTCATCCATCCCAGCTAGAGTTTGTCCAGACAAATGGGAAGGCTCTTAAGGTACCATCACATCCCCTTCAGATCAGACAGCTCCTGAGAAAAGAAAGAGCACAGTGTTAAAGCAGAAAGTGATGTGCTGACAGGCAGCCCCCATGTCAGCCACATCCATCCCAGAAACAGCACAGACAACCCTCCTATGGCAACGCTGATCCGGTTGCAGTCCCTGCCCTGGAGCTAAGATAGCGGCTCTGGGGCTCAGGTCTCACCCTCACTTTCTCTATATGACCTTAGCCAAGTCCTTTAATCTCTTAGAGTATTTACTGAGGGTGCAGCAGGGCAATTGTTAATCTTGCTCTATTTACCATGACATCATTATTGACTGCCCTTCCTGGTTTTCCTTCAGTAAATCAGGTATTAGCTTTGAGAATGCTGCAGAGTTTTAAAATCATAACAAATGTGGGATGCTCTGATATGAAATGGAGACAGGAGGTAGCTGGTCTCTTAAAAAGCATGTTTTGTAAATAGGCAGCAAGAGGAACACACTCATTTCTATTGCTCATATCCCTGCATTAGGGATGCTCCGTCTATTTTAAGCTAGTGCCAGGGTTTGATGAATTGAATGAGGTTTTTAACATGCCAACCGATCAACAAACACTCCTTCTCCTGAGAACTGAATTGGCAGGAGGCCTGGAAAGTGCCAGGATTCCAAGGGTTAAAGACTTGCGGAAGAATGTAATTTCCACAAGCTACTTTCCCCACCCCCTCAAAGATGATAAATGATCCCTTGATGCAAAAAATAAAATGGCTATCACTGAGCAGGTCTGGGGCAGTGAGCTGCCAGAGCAGCAGCCCACAAGGATGAGTGTGTTGAAGGTGCTGCTTCTCATTTTTAAAGTCTTCAGTCACATTCCTGGAGTCAGAAATGTTCTAATGGGGCTGCTGATGCTGCCTCATCCTCCTGGCTTCCCAGCTAACCCTGCAGAATAGGAATCTTGTTGGTTTATTGGGATGGAGAAAAGCTCCCGAATATTGTTTTGCAGCTGTCCCAGTTGTGCCACCCTGCAGTGACATCTTTACTGGGTTGCCAGCCTGGGGCTAAGAGATACAGGATGGGCAGAAGCTGAACTTTCCCACAACTAAGAAACTGGGGAGCAATCTGAGCCACAGGATTTTACAAAAGACAAGGGAGACTCATGCACAGAGCACTAAACTGGGAGACAGAGATGAGAGCTGCTGGTCTTGACTCTGCCACAGAGAAGTTGCTGTGGTCTCACTCCACTTCCCTTTCTGCATCCTTAAAACAATAAAATAGTAAAACAATATATGGGAATATTGCAATGGGACTTCATGTACCCAACAGACAAAGGTCACTTTGTTGTAATACACATTTTCAACTGTTTCCTAACTTCTGCATAGGTGTGTGAGTTAATAACAAGGACAAACAGCTTTTCTCTTTTAAACTAAGCTTGGTAACTCCTTTACAAAAACACCCATACCTTGTAAAAGAAGGGGGATGGATGTTGAAATGAAATTAGAATCTTAATTCAGTTTAGAAATGACCCAAGAGTCTAATAGCTTTGGCTGGTACTTGATCAAGTCCCAAAATAAATGCTGTTTCTCCCACACATTTTCACAATAAGACAGGAATAATAAGAGCAAACAATAAAGCTGAAGTCAAGCTGTTAAGTCATTAAGGATTTTACCAAATGGCTCTGATTCTCCTCTATTTATTAACAGCTCTCAGCAAGCTGTAGACCTTGATTATCTTGGTGTAAATCTGCAGTGATTTCCTTAATATCAGCCAAGTTACCTGCCACAAAAAGCGTTATCACTGAATTTAGTGAATGTAGCTGCTGAGCAGTCATTAAAGCTATCTAATGGCATCCAAGGGGAGGAGAGGAATTATTTAGGCTCTTATTAGGGGAAGCTAAAGAGAAGAAAAATATCGCTCAGACATCAGGGAAACTTGCTGACAGTGAGAGATGTATTGGGCTGTGAAATAGTTTCCTCTGGGAAGTGGTGGAAGTTCTGTTAAAATTAGCCTAGACAAAGTACAGCAGAGCTCCCTCTCTGCTGTCATCTTGCCTCCTGTTGCTGGCCTTGCATACATGGTTTCCACAGCATAATTATTTTGTGCACAGAATCTGCTCACCTGCCTTCTTCAAGCAGGTCTTGTCTTCCAGGTCCCTTTTTCAGCCTAAAGCTTGTCACTCTGTTGATTAACACTTCTCACCCACAAAATCTGTATCAGGTTGGAGGACTGATTTAACTTGCTTTTAGGTCAGATTTGCCTTGAGCAGACAGGGATGGGGATGCACATAGTTGCTGAGGTTTGCACTGTATTTCTGACTCCCCTTGTGCTTTTTAGCAGTGCAGCTTGCAGGGGATGAGACATAGAAAAGCAAACTGTTCTTGCAATAAATCTATTGGAGCTGCTGTCTAGAGATGGTAATTCCCCTTTTTCAGTCCAGGGCTCAGGAGGGTGCTGCTTTCCAGCTCTGGCAAATCTTATTGATATTTTTTATTGCATGAAGCCTTGTCCTGGGTGTCAGGATGGGTTTAGTCCTTCTCCTGTGACCAAAGCACATGCTGCTTCGAGCATCAACGTGTGGTGCTTTGCTGGAAGGTTCAGCTGGCGAGGGCATGCAAATGGCATTCAGTGAGGCATGAAAGGACTGCTTGAGAACTGGAACGACTTTGGTGTCTTGAGCAAAGGAAAAAAAAAAACAACCAAATCCCAGCTGCCTATTGCACAAACTGCAAAGCAGGAAAAAAAGCTGCTCATGGGGACTGCTCTTTTAACTGCTGTTTTAGTGCTGTAACGCCTTACTCTCGGACACTTGTGTGTCACTGAAATAGGCAAATAAGCCTGTAGATTTGTCTATCTCCATTTTGCAGTTTCTGTCTTGCTTTCACACAGTTTGGCAGTTCAGTCTTTAGAGCTAGAGGGAGATGAGGTGGCTTCTACTTTAAGGTTAGGATCAGTGAATTGGGGCTGAGCACCTTACCTTCATCAGCTGAGCTCAGAAATGGGCTCCACACACCTTTATTGTTCTACCCAGCTGCAGGCTGACCCAGCTGCAAAGAGATGTAAGCTAATGTGTTTTAAAGCCTAGTTAGGGCAGGCTGGTGTGCACAGATGCTAAGATTAGTTAAGGCTTCTCAGCCAGAGTATGTTTTTGGGTTGCTAAAGGCACAAAGAGAAATAGGCTCATCATTCTTTCACCATGCAAGTAGTTTTCAGTTTTGTGAATTAGAAAAAGAAGGGTGTTTTTTAAAAAAATAATACTGGTGTTAGAGCAAAAGTTAGCAATAACAAGCAGGAAATGATGATAATAATTTAATACACATACACATGCAGGTGTTTTGCATTTGGCCATTAGTCACAGAGCACGGTGGGAGACATGATCTGCAGTCCCTCCTTGCCTCAGTGGCAAGTGGGGCCCAGCTGAGGCAGGCTCTGCCTGGATGTTTGCTAAACCACCACACCCCCCTTCAGCACCAAAGCCTCCTATGAGCAGAGGAGGAGAGGAGGGAAGGCTGGGAGTGGGTCCTAGTGCCTCCAGGAGGTATTTGTGGGTGCAGTGCAGAAGCAGAGGCTGAAGGAAACGTGGTTGTGCTGGTTCTGTCTAGAAGATGACTTGGACAAGTGGCTGCATCTGCAATGGTTATAGTTGGGAAACCAAAATGAAGGTATTTCAGAGGAGCCAGAACTGCTGTCCTCAGAGAGGTTAAAGCAGTGGCAGCTCTTTCATCTGGCAGGCTGTGCTGTGTAGCAGTGTGATGAAAATAGCCATTCCCCTTGGCTCCAAGTCATATCCTGCCTGAGCGAGCCCTCCTGAGCCCAGGCTACTCCCCCTTTATTTTTCCCTCCCAGAAACTTTAAGCCCTATTCCCCCAGACACAGAAAATGCCTCAGCCCTGTTTTCCACTGTGCATTTAAAGGAGAGCGGAAAAGACATCTCCATATTTGAAAACCGAGCCAGACTGCAGCTCCTTCACCTCAGCTACACAAATAGGTTAAATCGATGATTAAAAATCACATCTAAGGAACAGCACTGGCCAAAGGACTTGCTCAGAGGAGTATGTCCCATGCCAGGAATGATACATGAAACTGTGACATGCTCCTGCAGGCAGAGCAGGCACTACAAATTACTCAGGTGTATAAGCCCCAGCCATGCAAGGGAGAGCTTTAGCAAGTTAATGGGGGAAAACAGAATATGCCTCTTGAAAACAGAAGAGTTCTTTGTGAAGCAGATTGTTTGTGATAAGACTTTTACAGGAAAGGTGTCGATCTCAACAAACTGGCTTTTTGCTCTTTTTTTCTCAAAAGAAAAAAAATTGGCAACAATCTCCCACCTCTTCTGCAGCAAAGGAAATATGATCTCATCTTCCCTCAGAGTAGCTCCATCAGCTTCCAGGTGATAATTCATTCACCATTGTCAGGCTCTCATCAGTTTACACTAACGGATCTGTATGTTTGTATTGTTGATACAACACGTCTAATCACAATATCTGCTATTAATACAGGTATTTTTCCTCTTCGCTTTTCCAGCTTAAACTTGTTAAGATGACAGTCTGGTCCCTAGCTTTATATGGCTGTGAGAAAGCACAGGTTTAGCTGGTGCTATCAATGGTCATGCTTTCTGCAGCAGGGTGTCTAATGTCCATCCCCATTTCTGCAGGCACCTCTGAGATGATGAGCTACTATATGGACACAACCATTGGCAACGCAGCCCCTTATCCTTTGGGTCGCTCCGGAGTGATGGTAAGAAAGGAGTTTGTGTTATTTTTCTATCCCTGGCAGTGGGTTTTCTCTTTGGTTGCTGTGACTTTGCCAACCCACCCACTGACATGGCTTGTGTTGTGAAAAATTCCAAGGTTTCACGTAGTTCAGGGCAGTGTCTGAATGTTGAGTGTTTACCCAGAGCTTATCTGAACCTCTACAAAGCTGCAAACCTCAACTGGAAATAGGATCGCTGCATCGGATTTCCTGCGCTTGTGTTGGGAGGGGGATTGTTAGGGTAACCATTGTCCTGGTGCCTCCGCTCCCCCTGCTGACCTTCCCTGCTGGGGGTGAATGCAGTGGGATCAGCACAAAGCAGAGCAAGCTTTGGAAAACATTTGGCTGGTTTTCTGGAGGTTTTGGACAACTGTGGTGCTCCTTTTCACAGGTCAACTCCTTTCTATCTGTGAGGCTGATGAGTCATTATATACATACATATATGTGAGGGTGTGATCCTGGGCATGCCTGTGCTGACTACCAACAGCTATGGGACATGTTTGACAGTGCTTCGACCCTTATTTAGAGAAATCAGACCCTAATTTAGAGACATTCATCCAAAAAATACTGACCAGTGCTGAAGATCCTAGTCCAGGTCAGACGAGAGCTGTGACTCTGAGCTGAGACACCAGGCCGTACAGAAAACTTGCTAGAAAGCAAAATATTCACTAAATCAGGATGGTAAGATCACTCTGACACATGAAAAATTTCTAACACAGCTCAATATTTTCCTGTAAATGGCTCCAACCATGCATTTAGCTTTTAAATATTGATTGGAGATGAAGCAAAGCTATTTCCCTGTAGGGAAATAACAATAACAATAAAAAATGAAAACATCCTGAATTTATCTGTATGTATGTATATGTTGTTATCCTCTTACATAAAGATATACATGTATATATACCATAAATTTTATATGGTATATATGTATATATATGTATGTATATATGGTGAATTTGTGTATGAGATATATGCACATATATACACACTATATATACATCTTTATAAACATATATGTATAAAATAAGTATACATAAAATAAAATGAAGGTCATATCCTGGGATCATTTCCATATATCTATATATACTTGTATATACAATATATACTTTATACAAATACATACTTTATATACAAAATACGTATATAAAATATAAATATAGGTTTATATACAATGAATCCAAACATTTATAACCTAGGATTATGTGCATGTGTGTATATACATGCCTGTGGCCTTGGCAGTGCTGGGTTAGCTGTTGGACTGGATGATCTGGAAGATCTTTTCCAACCAAAATGATTATATGATTCTGTGATCTAACCAGTACACGTATCTATATATATAATGTATTATGTGTAAGCATATAATAATACAGTATATCATGTAATATATATGTAATAATAGATAATTTATAGAAATATACACGTGTTTATTCTTGTGCACATATCACACACTTATATATACATTTGTATATAAATATAAACATGACTAACATAAACATGAACACAAGTAATACAAATATAAACCTAATAATCACAAAGAGTATCAAGATAAATAGGAATATGCAGATATATATGGAGGCTTACCTCAGCGTGGGGCTGGGTTCACCCAGCAGAGCCCTGGGCAGGCCTCTGACCCCTCCACCCCCTCACCGGCCATCCCCCGTTTTTTGGGGGGCTGTGGGACCTCCTGTCTCAGGCTGCCCAAAAAGAACAGCTTCAGCTGAGAGGGCTAAAGCGAGACCCCCTGACGGAGGGTGTCCCCCCTTCAGCCAGCCCCGAGGAGCGGCCTCTCGGCTGCCACCATCTTGCTGAACGCGCTCTCACTCTGGGCCTTTATTATTTTTCCCTCACACCTGTTTAAAAAAGGACCTTTTTGCCCTCCTCACGACGCCCCTCAGCCAGGTGAGTTTGCACAACGTAGTTTCTCCTGAGCGAACCCTGTCATCTCGGGGGGTTTTGGGCCTGAATTTGGCGGGGGATTAGTGCTCTGCCACCTCGCGCAGGGCAGCAGCCACTTCGGAATCCCTCTCCCCTGACACGTTTCCCTCCCCTGCCCCCAGAAACAAGGTGCCGCCAGCCCCTGCGAGGACCCCTGGTTTACCTGCGGCTTTCAGTCCTCCTGCTGCCAGCCGAGGACATGCTGCCCACTCTGGGACGAGCCAGCCACACAAGAAGTGCCCACTGGCCTGGAACACTATAGCACAGGTAGATGCCATTTTGGGGGTGGGTTTGCAAACCGGGTTGGCACCTTTTTGCCTGTGCTGTGGGGCTTGGCAGCGTGCTCAGGTAAAATTCAATCCTTAAAGCCCTGGCATGCTCTTGTTTGTTGTCCAGCATGTCTTCCTTCTCCCCTTCTTCCTATATTTGCTTTCTACGCCAGTACTGACTTCATTTATCAGGGTGTTTTGCCCCTTAATGCATCTATAGGGCACCTACCACAGCACCACCAGGTCGGTACCTGCCTTGCTGGTCCTGAAGGGTCTCTCATGGTGGAGATGAGGCAGAAAACAATTATAAACATTAAACCTGCTTTAACTGTTCTGCAGTCAGAGTGATGCTGAAGGCTGGGAGCTTCTTTCTTCCCTGCCATGGTTGGGAGAACCTTTCTCCTCTTTTGGGGGGTGATTTTGATGCCTTGCATGTACCTCCCTAACATTTAGGGACTGCAGCAGGGGTTACTGCTCCCTGGGGTCTCGATAGACGTGGGTGTCTCTGGGAAATTACTGTGGGCTAGGTGGACCTGCCCACCTGCTGGTTACACCTTCAGCATTTCTCATGGTGTTAGCAGGACTGATGTCCTCACCGGTGCCTTTGGAAAGGAAACATGGCCTCTGTGGAGGGTTGCAAGGATCTGGAGACTTCTGAGTTTTAATTCCACTCTGGCAGTCATTTTGGGTTTCTTGCCCTTGTAGCTCATCACCTTGCTCCTTGGGAGGGTGGTGGCATGGTCTTCAGGTAGCCACAAGTGGAGGAGCTCTGTGATCATGCTGTGCTGCCAGGGCTTTGTGGTTGCAATGTTCTGCACAGCTAAAGCAATTCACTGACTTGGATGAGGTGATCATCTCTAGTACATTCAGAATTTGAAAGTCATTACAAAATCACTGGTGACCCTGCCACATTGTTCAACCTATGAATCTTCAAGCTGAGTTTGCAGTTTGGGCTGCTGCTTGTATAACCAGCTGGTAGTGTGGAAGCTGGGTGGGCAGTGGGTCCTCCTGCCTGCAGAATGGCTGCTGGCGCATCAGCCAAGAGCCCGGTTGTGCTGTGCAGAGAAGAGGGCTCAGGTACACCGTGGCACAGGCCAACTGCAGGAACTGAGCAAAAGAGCTCAAATTGTACAAGTGTGACCTTTGCAAAGGGCCAATATGAAGTTTATGTTTCACTTAAGTCCCACATAAGCCTATCATGAAGCACTTAAATCCCATGTAAGCTTTTGCGTGGTATGTGCTGGTCTTCTGTGACTTGTTCCCGGCTCGCTAGTTATGCACATTGGCCCCTTGGGAGGGGAAAAGCCCTGGTGTTTAGAGACTTTCTGCAGCTAAGGAGTTCAGCAGAGCCAGGGACTGTTGCGGTGAAATGTGCAGTTTGAAATCTCTCCTTGGCAAATATTCAGGCAATTCCATTTTTTTTTCCTCCTTTGGTGAGCACTTGTGTGTGAGCAGGAGATGGACACAGAGCGCTACGCCTGTGGCTGGAGCAAAACTCTGCTGCCTATTTCCAGCTGTTCTTATTTCAGCTATTTGCTCAACTCCTGTGGGTGACCTCTCTCAGCGTGATGTCAACTCTGCTCTGATGAAATCTGCCCTTGCAGCATTTGGATTTACTCAAACATTTTGCAAATCTGTGCCTGGAAAGTTTTCTTTGTGTTTTGTGTTGTTTTTTTTTTCTCCTACCCTCTCCCCTTTTCTGTGAAAGTGCTCTCTCCAGGGACCAACATATCTGCATCCCAGATCTTCATTACCCCATGCTGGGTCTGTGAAATTTCTTGTTGCAGAGACTGGAGCCTGGTTCCAACCTCAGAGAAGGCAGTAAAAGAAAAAAAAAAAACGGTTGTTGTCCTCAACAGGTTTCACTCAAACTTTCAGTATATAGGGACGGGTAGCACAGGTCTCTGATTCTCTTGCAATACCTAAGAATTACTTTTCAGTTCTTCCTGTTGCAAAGCAAGGTACTCTTTCTCAGATTTTTTTTTTATTATTCTGCTGTTTCTTAAGTCTAGAGTAGTTTCTAATTTTAAATGAGAGGAAACTCTCATTTGTATATACTGCTAGGAACGGTCTTTCATTTCTCCTTTGTGTTTTGGGTGCCCATTAAAACCATTTGTCATCTATTCTTCTGGTGTACTAGAGGCTATTTTGGTTTTCATGGTCTTGGTGTTGGTGAAAGAAGCAAGTCAACAAGGAAAACGCAAGTGTGAATATATCCTCTTGCAACAGAAACCCACAACGTTTCTAAAAGTTTAGAGCTGCTTGCATTTAGAGATATTTTGCCTTTGAAACTTGGGTGAGTTTATTTACGTCGTGCTTGGAGTCTGATTAGATTATTCAATGACATGCATAAAGGTAAGCCTGATGTGGGATTAACTTGTTGATAAAGACAAGGTGGTGGCTTTTGAGAAGGTTTTTTTTGTTGTTTAAAAAGCAAAAATTAGGAAACATGTAGCGCAGGTTTTATTTGTTAGCTTTGCTACCACAATCTGCAATGCAGATTACTGTCCAGAGAATCAACCCAAATGGAGTCCACAGCAAGCAAAGGGCTCATCCCAAAGGTGATAAAAAATAACTAGCAAGAAGGGAGCTGTTGCCTGTTTATGAAGAGTAGCTCTGCTTTTTGGACAGGTGGGAATAGGAGCGCAGAGGCCATTGCACCTTAGCTGAACCATATGGCAGCCCAGAATTGAGGGTGCCATGTCTGCCCAAAGCTGCAGGGTTGCTGAAAGGATGCTGAAAGCCACACTTAGCACTGTATGCTTAATTCATAAGGCAATAGTATCCTAATGTTACCCTCTGGCAATACTTTTTGGCTGATACAAGGTTAGGCATAAAATTGAAGCGGAGAAAAAGATTTGATAACAATATTATAATTTCAGCACAGACATAGTCCTGCCTGCACTGCCTTGTTGAGCCAAGGCCACTTTGACAAGCCCTTCCACTCTGAATGGGTTTGTTTTCCTCAGTGATAGGGGAGATAAAACTGTTGTTAGTGGCAAGCGAGAGATGAAAATACTCTGGCTGAAGAATTTCCGCCACTGTTGTTGTGCTGAATTAGCATGCCTGGACTGAAGATGCTCCCGCCCTTTTGGATACTACAGAAGCATTTGGGGGAGTGATCTTGCCTTCACTGAGGCAAATGGGATTGGCTTGGGGATTTTGCAAGGCAAGAAATGGACTGAAAACTTTTTCTAGAGGAGAAATTAGAGCTGCAGGTCTGATGCCACCCAAGCATCTTCCTCCCAGCCCAGCTCTCAGCTCAGCCTGGACTGCAGGCAGGAATCCCATGAGGACCACCTCCAGCCTTGGCCACCTCTCCCAGCTTTTCCCCATGTTGCTCCTTCCTTTTCTGTGAGACCTGCTCTTTTCCCTGGTGGAGATCCCTAGAGGAAAGCTCTTTCTGTGAGCAGTTTCTGGGCCATTTTCCAGGCCCACGCTTGGAGGAATGGGGCTTGGGGAGGAGGAGAGAGGAGAGGGAAGGTGAAAGCTCAGCCCAATGGCTTCTCCAGCTGCAGCACATTTTCCAAGCAAAACGTTAGAAAAAATAAATACATAAATAAATAAATAAATAATTCTGTGGTTTTTTTTTCATGTCCTTTTATCCTATTTTTAACTGTGGCCTCCTTCCTTTTCTCAGCCTCCTCCAACACTTCCCTCCTCCCCTGCACTGCTGCTGCCTCCCCCGCACGCTCTCTGCAGAGATGAATGGGTGTCTTTTCACAGGGCACACACATCTGCTTGTGGCTGCTAGACCTAGCAGGACTTCTCAGGCAGTTCTCGATTGGGCAGTCTGTCTTCTCCCTCCTTAATCAATGAGGAGGGGGCAAGGGAGGACATGGAGGAAGGTAGAAGGGAGACAAGAACAGGGAGAGGAAAAAAGGGGTGAGCCACCACTGGGAGGGGAGAGTGAGAGCAGAGCAGCTGGATGCTAATTCATTTCAAGGGTCCACAAAAGCCAAGCACAAAATGCTGCCTCTGCCCAACCTGCTGGTCATTCTTCCAGACATTCCTCCAGATCCACAGCCCTCCCTGGCCGTTCACTCCCACCTGGGGGATGAATGAGCCCTTTCTGCTGGGCTCTGTTGTCCTCCTCTGGCCAGCGAGGCGACCCAGCCTCTTGCAAGCCTTGGGGTCTGGTGCTGTGTATAGCCTGGTTGAAATGGATTCTTCTTTGACCCTTCTTCTCCCTGATGGTCTTTGGGTGTTTCATTGGCTCCAGTTAAAGGCATGTCACAGTTTGGGTGTGCAATCTGGGTTTGTTGAAGGACATGCATAATTTTCTCTGTTAAGAGCACTTGCTCCAGTCTATTGGTTGAGATAAAAGATCCCCTTGTGAATGAATTGCTGAGCCATGGGCTGCCTGTGGTGTCTTAGACTCTCCTGGCCCTTTTACAAGGCCCGTGAAGGCTGCTGAACAGTTACTGTTTGCTCTTCAGCAGGAGCTGGACTTAATGTCTGATTTGTGTGGATCCCTGTTGTTTTGCAGGTGAGGAAAACACGTGCTGTGATACCTGGTGACGCTCCCTCTGCATCCCCAGCTCTAACGTGCTGCAAGTCAGCACTTGGAGAGGTTTATTTGTGCTGAAGCAATAGAATTACAAAAATCCAGGCTTTCGCTTTTCCATTTGTTTCCTGCGTGACTCTGGAAAAATCGCTGTCTCGCCTCTCAAAGGCAAAACCCAAGGGAGCTCCCTGCTCGTTGGGTCGCTACCAGAGAACCAGCACTGAGCTCTTTTCCCACTTGAACTGCAGACTGGTGTCAGCTGGGGATCAGCTGCAGGAAGGAATTGTGCTCTCAACAGGGTGTTAGTCCCTGGGATGTGGCTGGAGGAAAGCTGGGAGGTTGTTGCTTGTTTTTTGGGTGATGCCTGCATATTTGCTAAGGGCCTCAAGTGTTAAATCCAGGAGCAGGAGCTCAGCAAGAGGGAAAATGCAAGTTGGAATGCTGGACCAGGACTGGCAGATTTGGTATTCCATGGAGAAGGAATAACTGAGTGTTGAGTCAAGGAACTCAACTGAGGAAAAGGACTAGCCAATAGAGTATCCAGGGCTTCCATGGTACCTTGAGGATGACTGCAGATGTCTTGTTTTGGGATGGTCTTGGAGTAGGATTGATCTCTGTAGAGATGAAGTGAGGTGGATGTACCTGTTTCTTTTTTCCAGAGGAGGAGGCTATCCTGCACCACCAAACACTTGCTTCAGACAGGCCACAGAAAGCACAGCTGGGGTTTTTTTGAGCTTTCCCAGTCTCCTTTACCTACAGACCCACAAGCATTTGCCTCTGAGGATGCTGGGCAGCAGAACACCTCTAGAGGGTTTGGGTTGCATGATGGACTGCCCTTCTTGTAGCAGCATCTAGGTGGGCTTTGCTGCCCTGACACAGAGCAAGGAGGGCAGCATGAGTGAGACCAGCTACTGTTTTCTCTCCAGATGACCAGGACTGGCTGGGTGATGCCAGGAGACCTATGTACAGGGCAGGCAGAGGGGGACATGGGGAGCACCGGGGCTGGGACCCTGAAAACAGCCTGTTTCTCTCAGCTCCTGGCAGCATGAAGCACCTCTCTCTCCCTCCAGATGTTTGCTGTGTTTATAGCTGCTGAAGCAAGAGACTGAACTCTCTCATTAATACGTCTCTCTCTCTCTCTCTCTCTCTCTCACATTGAAGCCAGAAGTCTCAGCTCAGAGGTTGCAGCTGGAAAGGAGCTAGCTGGGGGTGAGGGGTGGGAGAGAGAAGGGAGGTGTATGCAAGCCTCCCATCCCATTCAACTCCCCCTCTTCACTTTCCTCCCCCCGAATCCTCCCAAAATACACATGCCCCGAAAAAAGAAAAACACTAGCAGATTTTTTATTTCAGAAAGTAAACACTTAGGCCATGGGGGTCTGGAGGTTATGGGAAAAGAGGAAACCATTGGGCTAATCAGGCCGGGACACACTTCCCCTGCTGAAATAAACCAGAAATCATTGCATTACAGGGCGCCGCCGTGGTTAACCCTGGTGCTGCCAACAGTGCTGAGCTCTGGGGAGCTGCAAAGCCCAGATCCTGCCCACGCGTTTTCCCCCAGCCCCTGGTGTTTAGCCAGGGTGAAGTGCCCATGCAGAAGGGGAGCCAGCACTCTGCTGCAGCCCTCTGGCATGCTGGCCTTTTGGGAATGAGCCACGGGGAATGTTTTAGTAGGAAATGAAATCTTTTTCTTTTTTCCTATGGTTTATGAGCCATCCTATAGAATTTCGTAGTTATTCTTGCCTGAGAACTCTGCCTGACGGTTGCAAACCTCGACAGAGAGGAAATCTTTCTCTGCTTGAATCAGCAAGATTTGGGGATAATTTCTGCAGAGCTTTGAGCTGTTTTCTGAAAGCTCTTCTTTTTATCCTTGCTAGATTTGCATTAGGTGTATGTAACTGATTAGATTCCTGATTATTTGGGAGGAGGAATCCTTCCTGCCATCTTTCACTCTTGTGTTTGTGGAGCACCCAGCAGATGGAATCTGGCTGTAAGATGGGGCACCCTTGATGCTCCTGCAGGACAAAGAATAACTGTAGTCCAGGTGTAAATGACCTAATGGGCCCTTTGTACAAACTTTACAAAGACATCTCGATTAACTCTCTCTAAGCCTGGCTTTGGACTTCTCCTGGCTCCTTTCACAGTCTGAGCTCCATACTAGAAGTAGATGCTCACTACCAGGTCTCACACACTTTGAGACCACTGCAGCACTCTCTGTTTCAGAAAGGCTGGATCTCTAAGCATGAATATCTATCACAGTAAATGAATATTAGAGATTCTGTTACTGTGAGCCTGGGTCTGTTTGATCAAAGCTCTTAGCATCGATCCTTGACTCCCTTTACTGAGAGGGAACAAGGATGAAAGGAACAGCCAGCATGGAGCACTTTGTAGCCAAGGGAAAGTGATCTTTTACCTCATCTGTTACAGTGCAAGCACTGGTGGTGAAAGGTGCCGTCACCGGTTCCTTGAGCCATCAGCTCAGATCTTGCAACAGTCCCACCAGAAGGCAAATCCCCAGATAGTGCAGGATAGGGGAGCTGCAGACCTGCTGTGTCCCACCCTGCTATCTCAAGAATGCATTTGAACAGGAGTTGTTTCTGCAGCCTCTGGAGGTCGAGGCTTCAGATGGAAATCAAGCTCTACAGAGATAGTCCCAGAGGGCAAATTTCAGAATTTTTGGAGTTGGTGTTCAACTCAGATAAGCCCTTGAGAGCTCAGATACTTTATCTGGACCTTATCTGAGCTATTTGCATCACTTCAGTCTGAGAAACCAGGCTGTCAGACGTTGGGAGGGGGAGCAAGTTGCTTTAGGATGGTCTGTATTTTTTTTTTTCATTGTTATTTCTAACACACAGACACCTCCAGGAAGGCTGGACTGGCCTGTGCCCCATGCAGCTCAAGGAGCTTATATGCAGGCTGGAGAGATGAGGAGCAGGAAGGAGAAATACCATACTTAAAGCCACACAAGACTAAGTACAGGATTAGGATGAATACTCCATGAAGGGATCCTGTAAGGGATTGCATCTCTCTGCTCTTTCTGAAACTAAATAGCAGTAAACTCAAGTTGCCTCTGCTGTTAATTGTGGTTGGGAATGATTCCTCCCTTTCAAAGCAGGTCTGAGCTTTCTCTAATGCAGTGTGCTTTCTGCACCTTGTTTACTAGAGCCTGTTTTGTGCATGAGAAGTTTCTCACCTTGTCTGGAGCTCCTGAGGGCAGATACAGGGTCCATGCTCTCTTGCTCCTCTCCTTGCATCTCTCCTGCTTTGCAGCAATCAACTGTTTGAAAGGACCCTGCAGTTCCTGGTATGTATAATGCAACATCCCCAGACTATGGGGTGGTTTCATTCACCTGAGCTCTCAGTCCTGGTGGCTCTTCCCCAGCATTCATGGTCTTTTTGTGGAGGAATGGTTCTCAGGGATAAGAATAGCAGATTTAGGAGATCTGGCTGAGAATTTACAGCTGGGATTTGGAAGGCCTTGGCTACAGTGCTTAACAGAAAGTCTTTAGGCACTAAATCCCACTGACTTCCATTGGAGTGAGATGCCTAAATCATTCAAAAGGCTGCCTGTGAGTGACTGTGCAGCAGTTTCTCACGTTGGAGATGCAGATGATTAATTCATTGCACATTTTATTGCGATGCTTAATTCACTGAGGTCAGGCGACTGACTGGAAGTCCCTGGGGAATGGTGTTGGACAAGTGCTTGATATTGTCAGAAAAATAAAAAT
Source organism: Apus apus (assembly GCF_020740795.1). NCBI lineage: Eukaryota > Metazoa > Chordata > Aves > Apodiformes > Apodidae > Apus > Apus apus. Next base: position 1,118,615 of record NC_067303.1, on the reverse strand, counting down.
TGATGTCTTAAGTGGCACTGAACTGCTGGTGTGGGTGAGCCCTTGAAGCTGCTGAACATGTGCTGAAGTTTACAGCCCACTGGATGGACCTTCCCCTCTGGGGGTTTGTATCAATAGGCTTTGAAAAAGTTGCAGTGAGTTAATTGTTGGTTGTTTCACTAGAGGTGAAATGGAGTTTTTCTCTCCCCAGGAAGGAAGGTTGCCTCTCTGGCAGCAGGCAGGGCTAAGGAGGTTGTGTGTGTATGTCAGGAAGATGGTTTCTGTGCAGAAGAGCCATGGGAGACTTGTAGTTGGCCTCCAAATTACTTGAGTGAGGTGTGGGAAAAGCTTGGGATGGAGGGGGGAATTAACATGTGTGCTTAATTTCAGCCTTAAACTTATGAAGGGAGATTCCCAGCCAGCGTGAGCAGCGCAGGTCCATCCTTTGGGAGCTGCCTTCAGAGACCTCTAATCCCCTCTTTTGGTGTTTTATCTTCCTCCACAGTGCTGCAAGGACAGGTTGGGATTCAAGGCCAGGATCTAGCCTCCAAACCCCCAAGGCTGGCTGCAGCCCTGCGAGAAAAAACCCCCTCAGTGGGAACACTGCCATTCATTTCAGCAATGGAGGGGATGAGTGTACACACCAGAAAGCAATATAATAAAGTTCATTACAGGACTTCCTTTCCTGGAAAGGGAAACAAGGCCACTGACATGGCATAGGCTGATCAAGCAGGGGTGCCTTGGAGTGACCAAAACACTTGCAGATATTCTTGCTTCCTGGAGCACAAATGGGATGGAGCAAAAAAACTGCTCCAGCAAAGTGGAGATTTGATTTTGAAGAATAGCTGGCCCAAAGTGCTGCTCCCTAACTCATCAGCAAGTATTTTTCAGGAGTCAGAAATGCCTTTCTCCCCTGGTTTCGTGATTCACTCCCCACATCCTATGTTCAAGGGAGGCCAGAGGGCACTTGTTTTGGCCAGACTGATGTCAGCATTGAGGTGGAATAGGAAAAAAAATGAGGAGGTGCCCCAAGGGAGCCTGTTCATGGAAAATTTCTAATTTGGTCAGTTGCAGGCATCTCACAGAAGAGCCTGCACTTGGGAGACTTCAACCCAGTTTTTCAGGCTCAAGAGGCATGAATAATTAGGGAAGGTAGTGATGGAAATAAAGCTGGCATCTCATTCCTGCCCTGGACCAGCTTTTCACCACGCTGCGACCTTGGGGTATCTGCATCTCCTGTGAAACATCTCCAGAGATGATCAGGCCTTCTCTTCCCCCCTGCTTTGCATCTAGTTACTTCCTAAGCCTGGGAGACCAGATGCTCCCTTTGTCTGGCAGCTTTGGTTGTGTTTCTATTGAGGCAAACAGCTACTATATGAAACTAGTAGCAGTTTCCTTTGCTTTACAGTAATTAAAATGACAGGATAACAAGGCAACCCAGTGGCCTGCTTTGCTGAGTTCCAGGCTGGGTGTCAGCTCAGTCTCCTATCTGGATGAAATAACGGTTTTTTGATTTTTCCTCTTGTTGCTGCCAAAAGTGAGGGATTGTTCTGCGGAAATCATCCATATTTTGTCAAAATGAAATCCAAACATTTACAGCCAAAACTCAGCATTTTCTAGTGCTGGCTGTGTTGATGCAAAAACAAATCTCCGTGGGAAATGCCAGCCTGGGAAGAAAATGGAGAATTAGGTTGGACTATTCTGCAGAATACTTCTCCTGGCTCTCTGATTGAGATGTGTGTCTGAGGGCCTGCAAGGCAGAGGGTGGTTGAACCCAAAAGCTTAATCTGGACCACTTGTATGTTTATTTAGACCAGACTGGTGTAATCAGATGTGCTCTGCTGACCTGCACAAGGAGCCTGGTCTGTGCAGTTCGTGCCACAGAGTCTGTGTGCACAGTAAGTATCAATATTTGCTCCCCACTTTCCAATATCAAGACCTGATGCTCCATCCAAGCTACAACTTCAAGCTCAGAGACCAGATGTTTAATGTTTCATCTATCCTCTCTTGCCTCGTTCATGTCACCCTGTCTTCCTCCCCCCTACACTTGCACCTAGGAAGGCTATCAGTCTGCCTCTGTTTAGCAGAGCAGATACTTCCATACCCATCCATCTTCCAAAATGCCTCCCTGGGGGCCTCCCAGTGCTGTAGTCAGCAGCTGACAGTGGCACCAGCCCACGCTGGGAGGACTTTCCACTCCACACCCACCTGAAACGAGATGGTTTTATCAGGGCTCTCCCATGCCTACCAAATGCATCTCCACCTTCCCCTCCCCGTTGCTGCTGCTCCTCACTTCATTAGCGCCAGAGATGTTTATAAATGGAAGAGATAATATTTTTCGTTTCCAGTTTGCGTTTCCAGGGCAGCCACTTTCTAAAGCACTTAGGAAGTTTAGAGAAGACGAGGTTATATAAACGATTTTCCCCCCCTGGGCTCTTATTAATCAAGTGGCTTGTGGAGCCATTCCCATAGCTTTGGGATCAAGGGCACTAGCTGGGTGAATGGAGGCAGGCGGTTAATCCAAGACATCTTTTCTTGGCTCTTGCTTTTTTCTTTTTTTTTGTAGGTTTGCAATGAATGAAGCAGTCAGACCTGGCTGTTGGGGTTTGAAAATAGCCACAGGACTGAGTAGCATGCTCCTGTGTTGCATTCAGACTATGTTTTGGGCTTGGCTCTTGCACCAACCCCTTGTAGGCCTTCAGGCGATGTAGCATCTTTTAGTGAAGATTTACCTGCTCATGTGGATTAAATTTATAAATTATTTGCATTGCCTAGCGTAAGGTTTGTATGATTTCAACAGCAATGGGCAATGAGTTGCTCCCTGCACTTTTTACAACAAAAACCCATGGACATGTGTGCACCCAGGCTAATGAATATAGTTCCTGGGAAGCCAGCCATGATGCATTTCTAAAGCTTCCCAGCATTTTCCCACCCAGGTTTCAACCGTGGCTGCTACTCAGGATGGCTGTGACCAGCACAGGTGGCTCGTGGGTTTGGAAAACAAGAGCAAGCTTTATGTCAGCTTTCGCCGGTTCCCATCAGAACAAAACCAAGCTCTGCTTCCTCCTCCATATCCTTCCTTCTGCAGTCTCCCCACCATGAGAGCTGAGGAATGGGGTCTCTCTGTTTTCCTTGAGTGGATGGAGCTCTGGCTGTAGCGGCAGGTCCAGCTGTTTGGAGCCTGGATCCAAAGGTCCACAGGAAATCAGCTCATTAGTCTGTTGACCCACCTTCCCAGTTTTCCAGCTATGCTCCCTCAGTGTGAAAATAATGATTTAAATAGCCAAGGGTGGAAAATAATGATTTAAAGGGGTAAAGGGGATATTCACAACTATTGCTGACTGTAGACTTGGCAGAAGGAAACTCTGTTTCTTCCGGGTCTTGGGAGAGTGTGAGAAAAGGTGTTGAACATCTGGAATGATTTAGCAGTTTCTTGCTGTTGTGTGAGGCTGCGCACTCGTAGTGGTGCAAAAGCAGCTCACTCTGCAGAACTGGGAAGGGTGTCAGAGAGAAAAGCCACTTGTGGCTTTCAGCTTGAGCAGGTGCAGGTTGAGTGTTGCAGAAGAGCGTGTTGACCTCCTCCAGGGACAGATGAGGGGTCCTGGTGGCCCTCGGCCTCTCTGAAGCATTGCTCAGGACAATGCAGACAGCCCCTGTGATGTTTGCTGTATCATCTAAATTAATTTGCTTGACTTGCCAGAGCTAACGTTCCTTTTTTAAGGAAATTCCAAACGTTGGAGGTGTATTTTGTTCCATCGTGATACTAAAACATGAATCAGGCTTCCCAGCTAAAAAGGCAGATTCATTTCAGCTCATCCACACCCAAGACCTACTCTTCCCATAGCAACCTGCTCAAGGAAGTGATCAAACTGGGCAAAAAGCGGATTTGTTAACAAGATTATTTTTAATTTACTTTTTTTTTTTTTTTTCCCCATTTTGAAATGTCCTCCTATTTTAAAAGTGCAAAAAATAGCAAGTTTGAGCTCAGGTTGAATGACACACCATTTTCCTTGTTTATTTTCTTTGCACTGGTTTAACCCAACGAGAAGCGTGTGAAAAAAAAAAACACAAACTGGTTTGCATCCACCCGGAACATATTTAGAAAAAGTATTTATGTCTGCTATTTTTCTTCCAACTAGTAGCAAGGCCCCCAAAAATAATAAATCAGCTGTTTTCACAACTTTTACTGCAGGTGGTGGGGAAGCAGATAGGCAAGCAAACCAGTGTCTGTGCTGAACCCCCTTGTATCTCAAGATCTCAGTTCAATGGCATTTTGAAGATAATTTAAAAACCTGCAATAACTGATGGTGATGATGATGATTGCCATGGATGGGTCACCACGCTTCCACTGGAGTTGCAGGCCCCTGCAGACCAGCTGTCTCTTCCCCATTTCCACCAGCAAGGCTTTAGGACCTCAGTGGACTAATCAGGAGACGCTCATGGGGAGAGAGGCGTGTTATTTAATTAGCTTTACAATGGACTGAGTGGGAGGCACGTGGTGGCTCTAATAGAAGGAGATAGATGTCCTTTTAGCTGGGCTAATTGTTAGGAAATAGCAGAGGCTTTGTTCAGCCCCAGCATGTGGCCTGTGATCTCTCAGAGCCCAGGGGCTGCCCGCTTATAATTTTAGACAGATCTATTCAAGCCTCCTCTGTAGTGTGGGGCTGAACAAGACGGGTATTGTTGGAGAGCCAGGATCCCTGTCCAAGAAAACCACCCTGAAAAACCCAAACACGTGTAGAGCGGAGTATTTCTCTGTCGTTTATTCACTCTCCGGCCGGGTTGCCAAGAGGAGACAATTGGAAGTGAGGAGGTTTCCAGCACCAGGCCAGGGTTTTTCCTCTTTGAAACATATACACAGGTGAATCCTTCATCCTGGGAAGGATGGAAGAGGGGAGATTTAGGTTAGACATTAGGAGGAAATTCTTGAGTGTGAGGGTGGTGAGACACTGGCCCAGGTTGCCCAGGGAAGCTGTGGCTTCCCCATCCCTGGCAGTGTTGAAGGGCAGGTTGGATGGGGCTTGGAGCAACTTGGTCTGGTGGGAGGTGTCCCTGCCCACGGACTGGATGATCTTTAAGGTCCCTTCCAACCCAAACCATTTTATGATTATATGATGCAGTGGGCTGAAGGGGTGTCTCCACCAGCAGAGCCTGTCTGGGGAGGGCAGCTTTAGGGCTTTAACTCTAGTGTGGCTCTCATCCTTCACTTCCCTTGCTGTGGGCATGGTGTCTGTGAGGTTATGGTGCCCATAGACTGGCTGTGTGCACCTGTCATCTCATGGACATGATGGGACAGTGGTTTGGGGTGGAAGAATCTTGGCTGTTGGATCAGTGTCTGTCCCTCCTGGGATCCTGCGTGACCAGGGATGGGAATCCCAGTTTTCTTTCCTGAGCTTTCCCCTCAAATCTCTCTCGGTCAAGACCCCATCACAGTCCCCAACCCCTGAACTTTTTCTTTGGGACTGCTGAGTTGATGCCCCCAGCCCGTTGTGAAGAGTGAAAGTGTTTCATTTTAAAAAAGGGTTGGAGGCACAAAGGTTTGTAAGAGATCAAGTGGAAATATTAACCAGAAATAAAACTTCCATCTCTTGAACCCTCTGTCCTGGCCACAGTGTTAACCTGAGTGTCATTGCAATCAAGTGTTTTATTTCCCCAGGCTAAGCACTTCCAACAGGCTGTGTGCAGGCGTGTTTTTCTGATGGCTGCCATTTCTTAGGCTGTGAATTTGGACACTAGAGATTGGTGCTGGACTCACCTTCCTTGGGAGGTCCTTGTGTGGCTCCTGACACCTTTATGAAAGCAAAAAGTGGTTGTTACTTGGTATTTCTTGAGGCAGTGGGTCTTTTTTTGGTGGTGGTGTTATTTATTTTTAAAGATTGAAAGAGCAGATAAGTATTACTGAATACAGTTCAACTGTCCAGGAGATCTGCTTTATTAGCAGCAATCCCATTGCCTCTCCTTTGCGATCCCTCACCTGTTTCCCAGGGAAGGGGATCTCAAGAACCATGAGAAGTAGTTTCAGTAACCTCTGTCACAGAGATTAGTGAATGCTAAAGTTGCAGGCAGAGACATGTTGCTTAAGTCTTAGGTGGCCACATTTGTTTCTGCTCTGAAGAAGGCTGCCTGAGAGGTCTGGCCAAAGCTAAGAGGTCCTACAGGTCAGGTTTGATGTGTGTGGTCTGTGCATGCTCAGAATACTTGTGAATATCGAGAGTTAAAAGGCAAAAAATCCTCAGGTTCTTTTTACCAAGAACTCAGTGCTGTTACTTGAGGAGGAGAGGGAAAATGTACTGAGCGCAAATGGTGCTGCAGAGCAGCTGACGAGGATTTTCCATCCAGCCAGTTCTTCCAGCAGGGTAACAAGTGAGTGGCAGCACCCCCTACCAACAAAATTCAAGGCAGAATTTCATTGCTGGAGCCCAGATTAACTAATCAGCTTTTGAATCAGCATGGGACCTCTGGGAAACCAATAGCAGGAGGTACTTGAAGATGCTCAAGCAGCTTCCAAGACAGTTGATTGAGGTACTTATGGCGTGTGGACCGGAGCTGCCGCTCCCTCACGGCCACGCTGCGTGTGCTGGAGTCCTGATGCCTCGCTGGCCACAAAGATGCTTTTGTGAGCCATCTCCTGGGGAAGTTAATGAGAGCAGGAGTTGGGAGGCTCTGAGGCGGCTTCCTCTGCTTGTGCCTGGAGGGCATTCAGAGGATGGTATTGTGGCTGTGCTGTCTCGGGCTGAACTGGGGACTAAAGTCTGGATGTCCGCGGCATGAACAGAAACTTGCTTTTACTGCAGACGGCGTGGAGGATGGGGACTTTCTGTGACTCCAGCCCTAGAGCACAGAGCAGTGAGGGGACCCCAGAGGCCACAGCCATCTGGGTCATGGAGGAGCCAGTGCTTTCGTAATGGTCATCCCCTCCTGGTCACAAATGCTGGATGTGGGAGCAGCCAGCCTTCCCTGCAGACAGCTCTGGGGCACACGTAGTATGTGTGACTAATGAGCTCTATTTCCATGCCCACTGCTTAGTCAAAAAGGGGAGGCTGTAGTCACCAGCACTACTAATCCAGCCTCCTGTTACCAGACTAAAACAACTCACTCAAGTACTTCCCAGCTATTACAGTGCTTGAAAGAATTTCTCATATCATTTTAAATTCCAGGAAAGGTATCTCCCTGGGGAACGATCATGGCAGCTGCTTGCTCTTTCCTCTCATTGCAGCGGGCCACCTCCACACCCAAAGCCACCTCCCTGCTCTTTCCTTTCTTAGAGTGGTGGCTGCTGCTCTTTCCAACAATGTCCCCCTTACGATAAATCCTTTCATGTCTCAATTTCTCCCTGGAATTGCATAGAACTCCCCCCACCCCACCACCCCTGTGCTCCTGATTTTTGTCTCATACCCTCTGGATATTGTTTACTTGACAAAACATCAAACTGAAGCCGTGACCGCTTGCGGTCATTAAAAATCCCATGGCAGTTTTGGGGAAGGCTCCAATTTGGCTAATTACGTTCTGCCATAAATATCCCCCTGCAGTTTTAATTGGATATGGTGTTCTTCATTTCCTGTCCATAGCAGCTGGGCGGTGTTGCTCCACATTATTACGTAGCTGTTGTGTTTCACTCCAGAAGTGGCTGCATTTTGGTAGCAGCAGTGTTAGGAAAAGCTCCTTCTCCAGACTACTGGTCACACCTAATCCCAAGCCTGCTGGAATGAGAATAGGTAAATGAGGGACAGGAGAAGCTGTCCCAGCTCCGTAACATCTGGAAGAGAGCCCGGAGCCACCCGTTTGCAGAAGTGCAGTGACAGGAGTGAATTTGGCCCTGCTGAAGGGAAAGAGCCGGTCCCAGCTAAGAGAGAGCTCGTGGAAGAGCAGTCCTGCCCGCACTGCGTGTTCAGAAACCACAGCAAAGGTCTTGTAATACCTTTCCTCAATGCTAAATGAATAATAATTATTATTATTTTAAACCAAGGTTAGTCAGCATCCCTGGGAACAATGTAGCATTACTGCCCGTCCTTTCTTTGTTCCAAACTGTTGAAAAACAGTCAGACTGCATTGTGGAGGGAGGGCAGATGGTTATCTCCGATCAACGGCAACATTTTTTGGCTATATTAATGGCATGAGGGCTGTTCTCTGCAACTGAGCATCCTCCCTCGACAGGAGAGAGCCTGAAGAGATTTTAACATTGAATAACAACAGAATGGAAAAGGAGAGTGAGACCTGGATGTGGAAGAGGAAAGATTTTCCTAAAGCCTGTAAGCAGCAAATAAGAACCAGTTGCTGAGGCGAAGTCATGTTTGGCAGGTCTTGGACTCCGAATGGTCACATCCCAGCTGAAGAAACTAATCAATGGATTCCTTCCATGCCTCTTTCGAACACTGAGCCATTGAGCAGCTCAGCTGGAGTTCAGAGCCAGGGCTTTCATGTTGCAGGCTCTGAAGTGAACACAAATTAAGGCAGCCACTAGGATGGAGTCGAGTTTGAAGGAGAGATTCAGCTGCCCTGAGAGGAAACCTCTGTCCACAGCCTCTCTCTTCTTTTCCTCCACTTTGGGGATTTTTGCCCTGATGCTACTTTTGGAAGCTTTTCTAGTTTCCCCACATATAAGGGCTGCAGTACATTGCAGGAGGAAAATGAAACAGACGTTTGGGGGAGCATGGAAGGGAGGGTGAGACAGGGGAGTAGGGGAGCTCAAAGCTTGGCCATGGCCACGCTGCATCATGCTGTGGATTACTGTCATGAGCTTTGTGGGATCAGGACTGAGCTGGGATGCCAAGAACATGTGCATCTTTCCTAATAAAAAACACACAAGCTGCAGAAAAGATCTTTATTAAAGCCTTTGTACTGGTCCCAAAGAGAAGGAGCCCCATTACAGGTGTGCTGGAGTTCGGCCAGTCCTTAAGACTGCAACACTCGCAGGAGAGGCTGAGCCAAATGAATCAGCCCACAGACACCACAGGGGCAGCTGCTGCCTCCTCTGGTGCTGCTTTTTAATCCCACCAGCAGCTCCATCCAGGACCATCCCTGCTCACTAGAGCTTTCTCCTTGACAGCCCGTCCCCATCAGCGCCGCTCCAGCGAGCCTCGGCAGCCTCGCAGCGCCTCCTCCGTTCCAGCCTCGGGGACTGTGGTTTTGCTGCGCTCACTCTGAGCAGGGAGGATTATCGAGCCCCGCTGGATCGGGGGGAACGCTGGAGTCATTGCAATCCAGTTGGGACCCCAGGTGCTTTCTGATGGCTTCATTGCCACAGCCCAGAGCACATGGGCTTGCACTCTCCCACACTCACCCAGGAGTTTGCAGTGCGCTGGCAAGCGTAGGGAAAGATTGTCAGGCTGTGATAACTGAGTCAGGTTTCTCTTCCCAAGCCTGCTCTGGAAGGAGTTGTACAGAAAGGCAGCTGCTTCTCCTGAATCCCCTTTTGATTTTCAACTGGAAACATTCTGCTAAATCTCTGTGCTCTCTATGGTTTCTTCCACAATCATTGCTGTCCATCCCATATGGGAAAGAGGGGACTGAAACTCAAAACAAAGGGCAGGTGCAGGCGCATTATCCTGTACAGGGAGAGGCAATGGGGACCAAGTTTTATCCTTTACCACCATCCTCTTCTCACTTTTGCATTTCCAGATTCGTTCCTGTGGTAGACTTCAAGCCAAGGACCTACCACCCAAGGGTTCAAACTTTGTGCCCTGCCTGAGCACAGCTCAAGGTTCTCCAAAGCCACTGAGAATCAGGGGAGGGAGGTTATGTATTGGTCACACAGCAAATCACTGGTCCTATCCACTGCTGCAGGAATAGGTTGCAAGTAAATTGGAAACACAATTGCCTACAAAATTGGAAATGCGAGTGCTTGTCAATGAGTGAGGCACCTGAAAGATGAACTTTTGGCCGGAGTTAACTGCCTGCCCCGCTTTGCTCGCTCTCAGGCTTCCTGCTGGCTGCATCTCAAGCAGTCTGCCTGGGTAGAACCAGCTGCTCCTGCAAGCCAGAATCAGCCTCTCCGTTTCTGGCCCCAGCACCTTGCAGCTTATTTTAGTTTCGCAAACTTTTCTTCTATAAAAATGCTTTAGGCGGCTGAGAAAGGCACCGCTGAAGAAGCTAGAAATAATCCTTAGCTGCACTGTTTGCATCTGCAGCTCATCTTTCAGTGCCTTTGAAGGTTTCAGTTGTGTCTGTGAGTAGGGCCCTGGCTCACCCGAGGGGTTAGCAGGCAGCCCTGAACCCCAGAGCCTAACGCATGTCCCTGCCTTCTTTCCCCATTAAAACTGGGCTGTTTATTTGAGCCCACCATTGATCAGAGCAGCCCTGGCTCTGCCGAAGTCTCAGAGACTGTTAAGACTTCTGGAGTTAGAGAACCACAAGAGTTACTTGCTAATTACTTTTTTTTTTTTTTTTAACACTTGTACCGGTAAATTGACATCTGTGAGTCATAATCTCCCTTCTGCTCTGCCGTTTGTGGTCTGAAGTTTGTGCTACCTAAATATAATAAAACATATTTCATGTGAAAACCGATATTCTTCTGTTAACTTCATGCCATGCTGGCACGATACTCATCTCGCATCTTTAAGATGCTTTTTTTCCTGTCAGTTCCCAAACCTTTTTTTGGCCTCCCACCTGTATGGAGCACAGCCCTAGAACGACCACCCCAGACATCACCCATCGCCACACAACCGAGCACATGCCCTGACTGTGCCTGCACATTTGAACATGATTGTGGGTGGGAGTGGATCAGGTGGCCTCGAGCAGGCAGCTGTGATGTGAGCGTGGAGGGGTGATGTGAGCATGAGCTGTGATGCGGGTGTTAAGGCGTGATCTGGGTGTGAAAGGCAGCAGCTCATGTCAAGACAGGCAAGGTGAAGGCAACTGGCCTGGTTTCAAGAAGCATCTTATTTTGGCAGGCCGCCGTGTGCAGCCAGCGGCGTTTTCCCTGTGCTGAAACTGCAACTGCTTTTCCCTCCGTCCCTCTGGGCTGGGATGCAAGGGGAGGTTGTAGTGGAGGCGCAGCAGCACCCAACTTCGTGCTGGATGTGCTGAGACCCTTCTCCATCACCCTGCATGCGCCATCACCCCGCATCCCCCATCACCCTGTATCTCATCACCCCACACTCCCCATCACCCCATCCACCCCCACCTCCATCACCCCATCCACCCCCACCTCCATCACCAAACACTCCCCATCACCCCGCACCCTCCATCACCCTCCATCCCATCACCCCGCAACCCCCAGACTTCCCGCCCTCGCCGTTCCCCCGCACCCTGGGGCAGCGCCGGCTCCGCTCCCCGCGGCGCCGGTTGCCGGGGCCGCCTCCGGGGCGGGGGCAGGCGGGTCCCTCCCCGCCGCTGTCACCGCTCGGGGCCGGCCCAGCGCCCGCCCCTCGGCGGCTCAGCCCGGGCCGGGGCGGCGGCGGCGGGGGACGGGCGAGGCGGCAGCGCGGAAGGGGCGGCGGAGGAGCTGAGCGGAGCGGGAGAGAGGAGCGAGGGAGCGCGGAAGGAAGGAGAGAGAAGGAGGAGGAAGGGGAGAAAGAGAAGGAGGAGGAGGGAGGCAGGCGCCCGGCCGCCGCTGCCCCGCTCCGCGCCCGGCGGGGCTCAGCCCCGGCCGCCCCCTCCGCTCCCGCCGCCGCCCCCCCGGTGCTGCCCCAGCCATGAAGGCGGCGGTGGATCTCACCATCATCAAGACGGAGAAGGTGGACATCGAGCTCTTCCCGTCCCCCGGTAAGCGCGCTGCCGACCCTGTCCCGAGGGAGCTCTGTGGGTCCCTTCTCCCCCGTTTTCGCAGCGAGGCCGGTGGTGGGGAAATACTTTCCCAGTCTGGGCTGGGGTCTGGGGGTTTTTTGGGGGGTGTCTTTGGTGTCTCTGCCCTGCGCTCTCCCGGCTCTGCCCCGCAGCACCGCTGGGGGAAGGCGAACTTGCTTTCCGAGCAGTTTTAAGACTTTAAACCTCCCCCCATCCACCCCTTCTCTTAAAAAACAACCCACCGCCTGTCCAGCCTCCTTTTTTAATGTTTCTGGCATCCTTGCGGGGATGTAGGCAAGCATCTCCGGCTGGGAGGCAGGAGAGATGCACTTGGGTGGGTTTGGTTTTATTTTTACGAGCTCCTCAGGACACCCCTGCCCTTCCCCGACAGCCCCGCACAAGCTCCTTGGCGGGATGCGCGTTCCCCCCATCCCTCGCTGGGAAGTCTTGTCTGGTCCCTGCACTCCTGGTATTTGTGAAGCAAAAATCCAGCGGTACCTCCTCTGCTTAAAACTGCTGCTTTGATTTATTTTTTTCCTCTCTCTGGAGCTGGAGAGATGGGTGGAGGAACGGTGCAGGAGCTATCAGAGATAGCAACATGTTAGTGAAACGAGGCGTGTGCTTTTTTTTTTTTTGTTGTAACGATAAGTTTAGCTTTTGCTGGCTGTGGTTTATGCTAATAGTTGAGCCTTTACCATAGCAAAGGCTGTTGTTCACCTACTGATGTCGTCTGACTGCCTCCTGATCCCAGACACTCATCTGATCTCAGCCGACGTAGAGGATGGGGCTTGGAGGGCCTGCAGGGCAAAAAAACTTCTCTTCTGAGTCCTGTTGCTTCATCTGTCCCTGCTGTAACCCCCCTGCGCCGAAGTGGAGGGTTTACTGGGTTTTGCACAGTGCCGGTGAGATGAGGAAAATCAAATTAAAGATAAGAGTTGTGCGTTTCTTTGCCAGTTACCAGGTTTCTAGGAAAGCCTGAAGGGGGGCTCAGCTCCTGCCAGGCAAGATGATTTCAGGCTGCGTGTCGGAAATAAAATGACAGCTGAGTGCTGGAGTGCCAGGGGGCCAGAGGGCTGGGTACTCACACTGAAAATAAACACTTGGGTAGGATCAGCTTGTCTGCAGAGAGCTCTGGGGGATCTGCCACTGTTGGGCTACGCTGTGTCGTCCCATGTGGGGAGTGCCTTCCTCATGATCCATCTCTACCTGCACCTAGAGAGGACCCAGTTGCTAGTTGCAGCGCACCTGAGCCTGCCTTTCACGTGTGGGCTTGGAAGGACCTGGCTTCAAAATAGGGATGCTAAGATGATTTTTCAAAGCCCCTATGCGGGTTAAATGAGAGGCTCTGGTGGAGCTGAGGAGCAGTTTGTGCCTATTTCATTCCTTAAGCTTTGGTTAAAAGCGTATTTACCAGAGACTCATTCCTGCTCTTCAGGTTGTGATGGCAGTCTGCTTGCTTGCCGGGGACAAAATGCGATAGGAAGAAACTCCTGGTCCATTGGGGCAGAGCTGGGGGGATGCGAGGTTTATTTTTCAGTTCAGACCAAAGTATCCGTTCAAATTTGCATGTCTCCTGGCAGGCGTGGGAGCATGTTACATGTCATTTAGGTGTTTGAGCATTGGATCAATGTGCTTTGTGCCTAAAGTGAGGACTCAGTGTTTTGTTCTGCCTCAAGTTCATTTTCTTCCCTCCATGAAAGCTTTTTTTCAGCTGATGTCAGCAAGCAATTTTTAGACTTGACCCAAAGTTTAAATTTGGGCAGGAAGAGCATGGAAAAACAAAAACCAAAAAGGTAAAAAAGAGCTGACTCCCTCTCAACTTCAGCTGCAGTTGCTTCTGTTTTGGTGGCTGCGTGGACACTGCGAGCCAAAAAGGTCGATGTTGTCAATTAGCCGGCTTAACCTCATTTCCCCTCTTTTTGAGAATGCTGAAGCTTTCTTGCTCGGTCAGATTGATGTTGAGAGAAGGAGTAAGGATGGTGCTAACTTATCTTTCTGGGATCCAGCGATGCCATGTGTAGGGGATGTAACTTTTCTCTACTCTTACCTGTTTTGGCTTATGTTTGAGGATGTCACTGCTCCCTGATGGCTCGTTCAGCCCTTGGTCTGGTTGCTGAATCTGCCACTAAATGTGCCCATTGCCTTTCTTTTCAAATGCTTCGCTGAGAAGGAGTCTGACCTCTCATTCCTTTGCATGTCAGCAAACAGCAAAGCAGATTTGCTTCACGGTACCCATAGGGTTAACCTTACGATGGGAGAGTCGTTACAGGCAGAGGTTTTCAATTGTGCAGGATGTTTAATGTGCCAGGTGCTTGATGCCCCGTAAAACTGCAGAGATGCATTGGCCACACAGCACCGTCCCCCTCTCACTCCCTTGAAATGAAACCCTCCCCCAACCCACACGTGCAGGCAGCCTCTGTATGTAAAAGTTAGATGGGATTTGTAATGTGTCCAAAGGGTTTAAAAATAACCTGAAAGGGATGTGAAATTGTACAAAGCTTCCAAAGGCCAAATTCCCCCCTGCTGTTGCCAGCAAGAATGTGTGCATGAGATGAGTAGGTCAGGAGCCAAAAAAAACATGATGGTGGGCTTCTCCTTTCATATACAAGTTGTATATGCACATGTTTTCACTGTAAGGGTCTGACGGAGTTGATGGTAACATCACTTTTGGTTGCAGCTATATCACTGATCCACCAGTGAGTTGGTGGCACTTAGTTTACCACTTTTTTCCAGCTAAAAACCCAAACCATGTGAAAATCGACCCTAATGAGAACTTAACCTTGCGACTGGTAAATGCTGCCTTCTGTGCATCAATTTGTTTCCTCCACTTCTGCAAAGCTCTGGTTGCTCTCTGTGGTCAGAATTAAAAGCAGCTCTGCAATCCTTGCTGGAAGCTGGCAGTGTGTCACTGGGACTCCCAAGTACTGAGAAAGAATCTTGCTAATGAAGCTGGTCAAGGTACCATAGAAGGGCTGTAGTTGTGGGTGGTGATGCTGGGCATCACAGGCGATCCTGGGCTCCCCATCCTCCTGCATCCATTCCCCCTCTTGCTTCCTTTTCCTGGAGGTGGGTTGTGGGCATGGTGGTGGATTTGTTCCTGCCTGGCCTGCAAAGAGGACTTGGTCTGTGCACATGCAGGGCAGAAATCCTGGCTTGGAGGGACAGAAGGACCCTGTGCATCCCAGTGCTTCACTAGGGACAGCTGGAAGGCAGACGTGTTGTTTCCATTGGTCTGTGCGTGGGTGGCATCCCAGGGGTGTATTTTTTATCTGGCAAGAGGCTTTTGCTCTGTTTAAGGTTTGGGACAACGTCAAGTCAGGGCTGAAGCAAGATTTCTCCTGCTGTGGTTGCTGCAGGGTACAGGGAAACCAAGCTTCTCTGCTGTGTTGGTCGGTGTAGGACCTGCCTGCATCACTTCCCACAGCCAGGTCAATCTTTCCTTTTTGTCCTTTGCTTTCACTTCCAATGCAAGCAAATCAGGGAGTTTGCATTTAAAGTGAGTTTTCTGGCAAATGCATACCTGGCTCCAGTGCCTTGCTGCAGGGAAATGGCAAAGTGCTTGGCTGTCTGAGTGATCTCCATTGCAGTCTCAGGATGGGACGGATCCTTCATCCTCTGTCTCATCTAGGGAAGGCAGGTTTCCAAACATTCCACCCCTCCCAGGTATATATATCTGCACAGAACAGTGTCACAGCTGGATCAGCCCCTGAGTCAATTTGGTAGCTGGTTGGGGCTAAGAGCAGTGCATAGGGACTTGGAACACAAAAGGAAGGTTTGACCCCATGATATCCTTGCCCAGCACTCAGACTGCAGGCTGCTCCCTGCAGTGTCAGTGACTCTGTTTCTCTGCTGCTCTTAAATCAGTCTTGGTGGTGGTGACTTTGCATGGTCTCGTTTTTGCATGTGGGTTGAAATAGCAGCGGAGCTCCAATATTTCCCTCTCTGCTTTGAGATGTCCCGTCCCTTCCTGTGCACGGGTTGCACTGGAAGAGCATTTACCTTGTCCTCACCCGGACCCTTTCGTGCTCATGAAAGGCCTGAGTGTTTGCCTGGAAGCTCAGCAAAGCCTGGGGAAAGGAAACAAGCACTGAAAGGTGAAGTGATTTCAGGGATGCAGAGAATTGCATTCAGCATCTCTCTGAATGAAGCTTTTGCTTCTGCATTAACAGCAAAGGTGAGAGCTGGGTTTTGGCTGAGGATTGCTGTGTGGGCATGAATCATCAGCCAACAAGGGCCAGCCTCTAATAAACTGAGGGCTTTGGGCTCCTCTGGCATTTTCGATGTTGATTGCCTGTGGAGGAGGTGAGAATTTGAACTGAAAAAGAGCAATTATCTTTCTGTGCATTTACAAAATGCCCATTACTGTGGTATCCAGCTAGGGTGGGTGAATGAGAGTTTCTCTGGAGGGAGGGCACTGTCTGCACCTGGCTGCCACCAGCTCCAGCTTTTTAAGTGTCAACTTCTGTCTACTTAAGGGAGAAAGCTGTGAAGAGGTGGAAAGGGCAACCATTCCTTCACGGATACCCCAGCTAAAGCACATCCCTGACTAGAGCATTTTTAACTTGGGTACAGGGACTGAGATTTCCAGGAAAGAGGAGCAAAGCTCCATTCCTTCCACTTTTTCATCATAAGCTCCCCAAAGCATGTAACAACTGTGTAATTACAGTGTTGTTACACGAAGTGGCCGCTAATTTGCCATGTAATTACAGCGTGCCATGCTTTGATAGGCTTTATAAAATGAAGGGATAACGCAGCCTCGTGCTGGAGTGCCGTGCTGGAGCTCTCCAAAGTGAGCTGACAAGCACGTTGTATGCCATCCAGCTCTCCCAAATCCATAGCAGATTGCTGGCAAGCAGGAAGCATTCATGCTCTCCAGCAGGACTATGGCATGCAGAATTTTACTAGGAGAGCCAGCTCTTGAGCAGGTTGCTGTGAAAAAGCAGTGGCTGCATCCTCCTGGATGGATCCCTGCTGGGTGACCGAGCTGGGGGGGCAGCCCGGACAGAATTTAGAGTGTAAAGGTTGTCCTGCGGTTAGGCCTTGGAATGATTAATTTGATGCTGGAGGCAAAATTTAGGGTTGTAAACGTGCAGATCTGTAATCCCAAATGGGTATTTTCAGTTGTAGTATCAGCTAGGATTTGGGAAAAGAAAGGAACAAATCCAGGTGGATTTGTCCCAGACAAGAAGAAAGGGTCTTTTCCTCTTTGCGCACATGAACTAGGAGAGCAAGTGTCACTGCTGTCCCTGGGATGGATCCAAAGGATGGAGCTGGTGGCATCTTCTGGGCTTAAAAATTTTGCTCGGGGAGGACCTGTGCTTGGTAGGAGGGTGCCAGGGGACTGATTGAAGTGAAGAGGCAGAGGATGATCTGCCTGTCTTGAGCATTAAAGCACCCCTGGAGCCAGGGACTGGCTCATCATTGCACTGGGAGTTCGGGGATCCTAAGGGAAACTGGAATCTTCCTCATGGGTGCAGGATTGTGCCTCTGTAGGTTGAGACCTGACTCCCAAGGGTTGCTTCTTGGCTGCAAGTCATGGGCAGGTTTGCAGCTTGTCCAAATGAAACCAGGGACATATGCTCCGATCTTGCATAAAGCCTCATCCCTGCAGAAGCCAGTGGGACAAATCTGTAGCTGATCTAAACTGTACAGCTGTCTTGCAGCCAAAAACTGGGCCTGCATGCCCCTTTTTTTTAACCCACGACATAGTTAGGCATCTCAGCTCTTTTGTTCCTTTTCCGTGACTAAACTGCTCGCTGCTTGTGTTTCTTTCTTTTTTTTTTTTTTTCTTCCTTCATTGTGTAGTTTATAATCTTCCAACTAGATACAGAAAAAAAATTGTTTGCAGCGCTGGCCAAGAAGGCTCTGGGTTCCCTGGCGTGGGGCCATGCTTACATCTCCAGTCAAAATACTGCTGGTTAAACAATAAATATTTATTGATTCTCCTACAAGCTCCTACATTTTTCCCAGGTGCAGTGGAATTTGAGGGGAGGGCCACTTGAGTCCTGCAGATCCCAAAATGGTGAGATGGCTCCAGAGATAATGGCACTGTAGTCGTGTCAGATGCAGAGGTGAGCCCTGGGTTCAGTCCTGCTGTATGGCCTCTCACATCCAGCCTGAGATCTGCTCTGTTCTGTCCACCCTGGGTTTGAAGATTCGCGCCTGTGACTGCTGCAGTCTTTGGTGGTGATGATGTGAAAATGAGCAGATCTGCAGGTTGCTTTACCTGCCTGAATATCTCCTTGAACCCAACAGAGATTCACATCCTGGGGAGGAGATACATACTTGGATGTTGGGTCCAGAGAGGTGGCAAAAAAAAAAAAATAATAAAAAATTTCAAAATCAAGTTAGTTTCAGTTCGAAATTTGGTTAAAAGGCTCAGCCTTTGGGTCTAGATTGTAGACGCACACCAGATCTGAAAGCATGTAACATTAACAGGCTGCAAATGTTTGCATGCAAAGCCTGAGCTCCTGCAAGGCTGCCTGTGTTTAGACGAGGGCAAAGCTTTTGGTGTTTGCATTCAAAAGTGCTCTAAGTCCCTCTGTTCCCTTCTCCAATGCGATGATGAGTAACTTTTGGCTTGTTTAGCCCTGGATGGGGGTGGCAACCCAGAGCTCTCCACCGTTTCTCACCTTCCTGAACTGTGAGATTAAACCACTTTTTTTTTGTTTTGGGTGTGTGGGGTTTTTTCCCACTGAACTGGCAAAAATCTGAGGCTTGGTTTGTTCTGCTGATGCGTCAAGTCATTGGGGCAATTTCTGTAGGTGCAGGACAAGGCAGGTGTTATGTTTTCTCCCATCTCCTCCCCTGGGTCTTGCTGCACAATTTTTTGGCATGTCAGTGCCTGGCTCCCTCCATCCAGTGACCTGCTCTGTGCACCACACAGGTGGACCAGAAAAATATAACAAATGCAAGGAAGAAATAGCAGGTTTCTTTCCCAGAGAGGAAAAATCCCCTTGTTTTTGTGGCTCCCTCTGGTTTGGGAATGAGAGCTGAAGATCAGAGGTTGCCGTGAGCCCTCAGCTATTTGCAGCCCTGGTTGTGGATTGGCATGTGGAAAATCACAGGGCTCTGTCTGGGTCTGACCTGGTCGGGCTTTGGGGCTGTAATGCCCCTCCCCATCATCTCTGGGCTGGTGTTGAACACAGCAGCAATCTCCTGCTCCAGCAATCCACTGCTTCCCAGCTTTTTCGCTCCTGTTAAACCTTTATAAAGCCAGAAGAGGCAGAGCTCTGCCTCTTTGATCTCAGGTGACTGGTAGAAAACCCAAAGTTTATTCATATCACAACAACCAGTGGGCTGACCTGTGCTGGCTCAGCACCCCCCAGCACCCTGGGTGGGTTTGCAGGGAGAATTTCTCCCCTGTAGGACATGGCTGTGTGTAGGAAACCTTTCCTGCTGAAGACCATGTTGCTGTGGTGGCTGTGGAGCTGCAGGCTGGCTAAGCATTCAGAGGTTGTTAATGAACAAAATGCATTTTCTTACACGGAGGGGATTTTAAATTGGCTCCACATGGATTATGTACGTTGTCGCACTTTCCCGGAGGGTGATGGCATGAGTAGGAATGTGAGTTTGATGAAAGAAGCCAGACAGTCAAAAGCGGAGCGGCTCCCCCTGCGCTCCCCTTCCCCTGCCCCCTCTCCCCCCCATCTCATTTCAAATATTTGACGTGATTCCAAGGCATTCTTTAGATGGCTGGTGGGGAGAGCAAGGAGAAGCCAGCCAGTGGGACTTTGCTTTTTTTTCTTTTTTAATGCACCATGACTTGGGTGCTCAGCCCCAAAACGTTGGGGGAACTGCGCTTGGCCTCTGAGCCAGAGATGTGGAAGAAAGGCTTGATGAGGTTTGGTGTGAGAGGAAACTGAGGCTTGGTGCCTCCATTATGCTGCAGCAGGGATGTGGGAGCATCCCCAGCCGTGCTCTCTGCATCTCCCTCTACTTGTAGTATTTAGTTTTTCTGCTGGGCTGCTTTAAGCTGTACACCTCTCTGTCTCCTCTGCAACATCAGGAAGGCCAGGACCAATCTGCCACTCAGGATTTCCAGTTTGGGTCTACTGGTTGACTTGGATTTGGGCTGGGAGCTATACTTGGGAAGCGCTCAGCCCTGTGTCCCTCTGGGAACCAAGCAGGATGAGGGTTGTGTTCCCTCATGGTGGCTGGAGTCCTGGGCTAGGTTTTCCACTGGGATGCTGCCTCTACTGGGATGTGCTGGAGGAAAACTGCTGACTGAGGGAAAGCTGCCACTGATGTTTCCACCCCAGAAGCTGAAGCCGGACACTGGGAAATGCTTTGGGGTTTGTTTTCCATAGCTTGCCTCCCGCCGCCCTCAGCACCATCTATCACAGTAATCAAAATGTGGCTTTTTGACCCACATGAAAGTGTTTTTTTTCATAGGTGTCTGCATGTATTTGTGCAAAACCACTTAATTTTGATCAGTGTTCTGGAAGCAGCAAGGGTTTAGGTTTTTTTACCTTTTAGTTTTGATAAATTGTTTACTGAGACCTTAACCATCAGAAGAACAACTTGCAAAAGCTGCGTACTCCTGGCTTTTTCCACTGGAAAATTAAAAAAAGATGTAGAAAACACATGAAATTTGGGTCTTTTTTTTTACACATTGTTGTTAGAAGCAGTTTTAAAATGCAATGCCAAGTGCTTTCTCTTTTAAAATCCTCAAGACACATTACCCAACCACTCCGTCCCTCCAAACTGCTTTGTGAGGTCAGTAAACACAGTTCCTCCTCGTTTGCAGCCAGAGGTGGGGAAAAGTTCATTTACTCAATTCCCAGCATCAGCCACAGGCAGCAGATGAGTCTGGCAGGTTGGTAGCAGCATTGTGGCTCCTTTTTCCATGCCCCAAAGCCAGGGCATTTCCCAGCCCTGTCCTTTCTAAGGAATGCAGAGAAATTTGGGCTTGATGTCAGAGGACTGTCGCTGGTTCTGAGGAGCCCGGTGCTGCCAGGCTGCTGGGAAAGTTTCACTTTCCAGCCTCAGCAGTGAGGTTTCAGAGCTGTCACGGTAGCTGTGGCCCCGCAGGGTGGTTAGTCACTGGGGCTGGTTTCCATCCCTTTAAGCGGCTCCAGATTTGAAACTGGCTCTGAAGCTGCGACTTGAAAGGCCCCGGCCGTGCGCCTGGTTTGCCTTCGAGCTGGATGACTTCTGCACGTTCCTGCTTTCAAACGGCCAAAGCCTGAGCAGCCGAGGCCATATGGATCCTATAGAGTGACCTGCCTGCTCATCAGCAAGGCAAGGAGGGAAGGGGGCTTGGCTGGGCCTGGACTAGACCAGTCCTTTTGCCACTTGCCCAAGCCACTTGGCTTCTTCAGGCTATGGTCAAGAGCTGCCTTATCCTTGGCTTCCCCAAGCTGGCTGCTGGTCCTGAGCACTCATGGAAAGCCACAGTCGGGTGTAAAAAAAAAAAAAAAGGTAAAATAAATTGAAGAAAAAGGAAAAAGGAAGGGGAAAAAAAAACAAACCCTCAGTGAAAAAGAAGAGAAGCAAAGGGGAGGGATAGTGTGCCTTTAAACAGCTGTGCGCCAGCATGTGTAACTGCGCTGGCTAATCTGGTGACTAATTCCATGCGTTGGGAAGCAGCAGTGGAGCCGGCTGCCAAGCCGGGCTGCGTCCCCAGCCCAAGGCTCCAGGAGTCATCGGGTCCCCTCCCTCCTTTCATCCCGCACCATTCCCCCCCTCCCCAGCCGCCCCACCACTCCCCATGGCAATTTATTTACTCATCTGGAGGGCACAGCCCTAGCGGTCTCTTGACTCAGCAGTCCGGGGCTGATGGGAGCCGCGGGAGCAAATTCCAGGCAAGAAATAATCTCATGACTTGTCTCGGAAAAGATTGCTCCGAAAAGATCCCCTTACGGTCACGGAGCGCTCCGCGCCCGCCCCCCCAGCGCAGCCCTGACGAGGATCCCGATTTCCCAACCTCGGGAAGCCAGGGCAGCCAGCCAAGGCAGCCCAAAGGGACTTGTTGGACCTTCCTCCCTTGGAAAGAGGGATGGATTTGGAGATGGGGGTGACATGGGGGCCCTGGAGATGGTGCCTGATTCCTCCAGGGCACAGGGGTGTAGGGCTGGAACTGGCCTGCTGGGGCAGGGAGCCCAGAGCTCAGCGTTGTCTTGATTTTTGGGTCATTACTCCTTTTGCTTCCCCAGCTTCCCAGGGAGGGATTTAAACCTTTCCTTCATCCTCAGGCAATTTTGGTTCTTCGTCAGTGTTTTCGCTCAGACAGCAGCCGGGCTGGCACTGTGGATGACTTACAAATTGTCTTTATGCATTTTTTTTGCCTGTTGGCTTTTTCTCATCCTACGTGACTCTTTCACCCTGGCCTTTCTTCCCCACCCCCTCCCCATACACAAGTCACTTGGGTCCCATCCCCTTTTGAAGGCACGTTAGAAGGTCTGGTCCCAGTGCTGGGGATGGGATTGGACCAGGTTGGGAATCAAGAATCGTAGCAAACTTGCATTTTTCATGGACGAAGGCTGGCCCCATGGGCAGGCAGGGCTGCTGTGAGCTGACAGCTCTTGTACCTCCTCAGCTGGGACAAGTTCCTGGGTCTGTGACTGTAGGGACACAGGTCTCTGCAGGCATCCTGCCTCCCTGACAGGATCCTGCCTGTCCACTGTGACAGCCGTACTGCCTTTTGGGACAGAGATGCCTGGGAAGAGGAACCAGCCTGTGGCTCCTGCTCCCCATAAACTTCTGGTTTCACCCCAGTCCCTAAGCAGCAGGAGCTTGGGACCCAGGGCAGCAGGGAGGCTCACACCCCCGAGCCAGCTATCCAGAGCCTTACTGAAGTTCCTCCAAGCCTATTACAATCGATGAAGGATTCCCGGAGTTGCTGGCAAGGGCTCCCAGCTCCCGAGTCGCCAAACGACACCCCCTCCGCCCCCCTCCTCCATTTACATCTCCTAATAGCCTCTTGGCCTGAGCAGCCGAATTCAATCAGCCCTTTCACCATCTGCTCCCAGGCACTTCTGCTGGGGAAGGCTCGGGGCCAGAGAGGCTGTAATTCCTTAATAGCTTCCGGATGCTGCGTGCGGGGTGGATGCGAGGGCTGGAGTGTCTCAGCCTCTACCCCCAGCCTTCGCCAAGGCTTCCAAGCTCAGGCTTCCTCTGGGCAAATCCAGGCACCTCCAGCCACTCTGATTTATCCCTGCCCGCCCTTTGCTCTCCTTTCTCTCCAGGCTGAGGCCAACAGGTGACATAATCCCTGTCCTGGACAGCCCTTGGCTCTAAGATGGGGATGACTGAAGATGATGGGGCAGCCGAGTTCGTCTTTGGCTGCTTTCCTCAGCTCACTCCCACCTTCTCCATCTTCCTAGGGCTTTGTTTGGCCCAGTTTCAATGCTGGTCCCGTCCCTGGTGGGAAGTTTCCTAGAAGACAAAGCTGGAAGAGTTTCCTGGGGTTGTCTGGGAAAACCTTTGCTTCCCTGCGTTGGGATGCTTGGAAACCTGGAGGTTGCATCATGTAGCCTGGAAGGGGCAAAGATCAGAAGCTCTGTGCTTGTCCTGGTATGAAGAAGGCTTAATCTCAGGGCTTTTCGTCTTCCCAATGTGCTTGGTAAAATCCTCTTGTTCTTTGCCTAAGTTTCCTTGTCTGCTTAAAAAGAATAACACCAGGATAATTTTTCCTGGGGTGCTGTGAAATTAAACTGGTTTGGCACTGGTGTTTCTGAAGCACTCTCTCCAGCGTGGGCTGGAGAGTTTTGATTCCCTGGTTTCTCCTGGGGCCCTTTCATGCCCCTACCACTGGAGGAGCTGAGCAGTTCATTCCCCAGGGACAGGGCGGCAAAACAGCGTTGGACTGGCAGGCAGCATCCAGGGATGTCCCGTGTCCCCTCCTGGCCCCAAGGGCTGGTGGGTGCAAACATTCAAAGTGCAATGGGTGCAGAGCATGTCTTCTTCATGGGCAGGCACAGGGGTGGTGCTCCCAGAGGTGTCATTTGGTGGTATTAGTGGAGTCACAACCCCAAGGGGTGCCTGGGGGACAAAGGAGGCAGCAAAGCAAAGGGAGCATATCCTTTGCCATGAGCATCCTTTACCTCTTCTGTTTAGTTGGTTCTTTCTCCCTGCCTGTGAAATGAAGCTGCACTAAGAGATGCAGCGAGCACAGGGAAGATGCCTGGACTGGGTACTGTGAGCTACTTTGGGTTTGATTTCAGCTTCAAGGGTGGGCTGTTGTGTGTGTTTGTGAGCCATGGAAGGATGCTTGCAGACAGGAGGGATCAAGGTGCTTGCAAGTGCAAGTCTTCAGTGGCAGTAAATCCAGTGATGCAACGAAGAAAATCCATATCTAGCACAGGGGAATTGGAGGTATGTGGATCGTTAATGTTACCTGCCACCTCTTGGCAGTAGCCAGCAGAGCTGACTGCTCTAAAGAGTTAGAAACAATTTTGTTGATTAAAATGGTTGATTATCCTTGGTCTAATATTATTTATCTAGAGCAAACAGTGCTGAGATTTACCAGCCACTCTCTGACCTCCCAACCCCGATCTGTTTGCAAAAGCCTGTGCAAGTATTTGTTTGATTTCAAAGCTAAATACCCTAATCTTTCCTCTTCTCCTTTGGTAACTGCAAAGACGGCTCAGCCTGATAAGGGAGGACAGATCTGGAGTCCTTGTGCGTGGTAGCAGGTCTCTGGGCAGAAAAGGGGCAAGGTGGTGAGATGGGGACCAGGTGAGGACAGGGTGAAGCTCTCAGGCTTCTTCTCCACGCATACTCACCTTGCTCATCAAGTGTTTTCTTTTTTCTGGGCAGAATCAAAACACTCCCTGCTGTATGGAAAAAAAAACAACAAGATGCTATCAAGAGGCTAATATTAGCAGAAGGGATTTCTCTGGGTAGGTAGGGCAGCAGCAGCAGTCCCTCTGCACTCCATGGGGGATGTGATGGGCTGCAACTTGCAGCCTGTCGTTGAGCAATCGACGGCAGTTTCGTGTGGCTTGGCTGCACATCTGTCTGGTGCTGCCCTGAAGGGAAGGGTTGGCCAGGGAGGCTGTCGAGGTGGGGGTGGGATGGGCAGCAGGAATCTGCAGCTGCAGAGCCATGTGGCAAGCTTCGCCCCCGTTCCCTGCTGCCCTGGGGCAGCAAGTGTGATCCGGAGGTGACCCAATGCTGCCTAGCCTCCCTCCTTCATCATCAGCTCCATCCCTTCTGCATCACTGACTTTGCCAGGCTTGACGAATGCTGTAGGAATTTCCATGGACACCTTCCTCTTGTGACTAATAAGCACTCTTATTATATGGACACCACCATGTCTCCACAGCAGGTCCAGCCCTTCCAACTTTAACAAATGTTCTTGGTTTATGAATGAGAGAGCTGGCGAGTGGAGGAGAGCGGCTTTGATGTGGAGGGAGATATTCTGGAGGTTGAACATCATCCTAGCTTGAGGGCTCTTCAGATTGTGTCGTGCCATGTGGTACCCTCGTGTCTGGCATGATGTGGCATTGACTCAGCCTGAGGGCAAGGGCTAAGGCTAGGACACAGAGAGATCAGTTTATGCAGGAACTGGGCTGAAAATCAAATGAAGATTGGGGAATTCCTTGGGAAAGACAGATTGGAGGCATTTAGCTGAGTGTCTGCATGTCTAATCTCTTCCTGGAGGAAGGAGGATTGAAGCTCCTTTTTAGGACCAGTGGCTTCTAGCAGCAGGTTCATCTCTGGAGTCCATCTACATCAGAAATGTGTCATATGGCAATGGGCAGCACAAATGCTTTTAATTCTGGACACAGAGTCATTTCATGTGGTCATAGATAACTCGGTGAAACCATCCCGAGCTGTGAGGTCATACGTAGTTGCTTACAAAATATGTTGGCACTGTGAGTTCTTCAGGTGTGTTTGAGCTGACTTAGAGGAGCTGGGATCTCTTTGTGAGATGAAAGAGCTCAACATGACTGAAGATTCCTTGGGCCTTATCCCTGCTGCAAGGGGACAGCCCTGCCAAGAGATCTCAGCCTTCCCTTTTCACTCTTCCCATCCTGACAGCATCTCCCTCACACAATGTACTGATGATTAACCTCAACCTGGCCTTGCAGAATCTCTGCTCTCCCTTTTCTGGGAGACAATCACACGTGGTTTGGCAGCCCTGTCCTTCCTGGGAGCAAGGAGTTGGAGGCATTGGAGCTGAATCTCCTCTGCGTGTCTGTCTATATCCTCAGATGATGATGGAAAGGGATATTACTATCTGGAGGAGAGTGTGAGGCCTTGTATGGATAGAGAAAGACTTGATCTGAGCTTCTCGGGTGTGATTACAGTTGTACATCCCACGTGTGCTTTTGCAACCCAGGATAAGTCTATGCTGTGTACTGGGATTCAACCTTCTCTTGGGACAGATCCTCTGGTCCTTCATTGAAGGTGCCAGAAATGGCATCATCAGCCAGAAATTTGAGGTGAGAACAGCACAAGTACTGGTTTTAACCTATCTGGAAAGAGGTGAGTGCTCTCACAGGGGGTGGGAAGTGCTGGGTGTGGACAACCTGGACCACACTTCTCGCAGTGATGGAGCCCAGCCCTGGGTTTGCTTTGGGAGGGCTCAGGCCATGCTCTTGTGGCTGTGGAAACCTCCAGGGTGATGAGGCCGGCATGGCTGGCCTTGCAGGGCTCCCAGCCCAGCCCGAGGAGAGTGAGGAATTTCAAGAGGCTTCTGGTCCCAGGCATGAGCCATTTGAATACCTCGGGCACCCTTCCAAGAAGCAAATGAATATCTGGTTGTTTGTTCTGTGGGGATCGCTGGGTTTTTGGAGGGTTTTTTTTTTTCTTTTTCATATTTCTCACTGCTGTTGAGCAATTTGAGCCTCACTGCTGGGACTCGGGCTGTGAGGAGCTGGGTTTTAGCTGCTGGTTTGCAGAGGAGCATCTCCTGGAGCTGGAGCGTTGATGCGGGGCAGTTGACACAGGCGTGACCTGGACTTGCCTTTTACTCTTGACCTCCTTTCAGTCGGAGCTGGGTGTCCATTACAGGCTTTGCTGAGCCCACCCTGTGCTCCCATTAGTGCCTGTGTGCCCATGTGTGGGGATTAGAGCTCTTTAGCAGCGTGGTTAGCGAGGATTAGAGCGAATTATCACAGGGGAAGCATGTCTCATAGCTTTGTGTGAGGCTCGGAGGGTCCTCCCAGTTCTCCTAAGGAAGGATGGAAGGCAAACCAGCCTAAAAGTGAGATGCTAATCCTATCCTCAGAGGGGACACTGGTTTGAGGCTAGTTCAAGAGTATTTGCCTTTGCAGAGGGGGCTTGTGTTGGGTTAGCGGTGCTGGAGCTAAACTACAGCAGCCTCGTAGCACAGCCTCACCTCTGCTGCTGGTTCATCTTGATGGAAAAATCTTTCTGCTGACTGCTTTGCATAGTTTGGTTGACTGTTTTTAAACCGTGGTCATGTTCCCCAGACTCAGAGGTGGCTGCAGCTCCCCACTGCTCACTTTTATCTGCCTGTGCTCCTTCCAGCAGCTGAAGTGGGGAGGATGGAGCGAAGCCTTCCACCGAGGGAAGCCCCGCTTTGAGTTGCTGTGGGAAGACAAACTGTAGGTCCTGTCCCTGCCTTCTGAGGCTGAGGAAACATTCCTGTTACTGCAGCCAGGGTTGAGTCAAGCCCTGTGGTTTTGCTTAGCTTCAGTCTGGGGGTTTCTCTAGCTACTCCTTGCCCTCGTCTCCCCCACAAAAGCCAGGGAGGACTGAGAGAGCTGGCCACCAGGCTGCTGTTCCCTGTGAGCTCCTGGGACCGCTGGGGATGCCGCTTTCCCAGGATCTCCGTCCAACACCCACAGTATAAAGCCAGGAAAGAGAGAGGGAGTGGAAAGGAGTCTGAAGGAAGGCAGTAGGCAGGCTTGGAGAGTGAAGCCTGTGAGGTTGATGGCATCAGGATGGTGGGTGAAGCATTCTTTCACCTGCCCATGCTGCTGCCTGGTTGCTTGCCAGCTATAAGATACCAAACAAACCCTCACCTTTTGGCTAGTGTCCAGTTTTTCTTGTGGGCATGTGTCCCCTGAGCACCCTCTAGTACCTGTTTTACAGAGAGGTGAAGTAATTCACCCCAAAGCCCAAGGCTGAGCAGAGCATCCTACCATCTCACCTTCACCTTAACCTTTCTCCTTCCCTCCTTACTGTGATGCTCTAAGTATCGAGAGTCCAAACTTGGAATAAATGCTTTTATCTGCATTTAGGGAAGACAGTTTTTGGGCCCTTTATTTAGGGGAAGAGCTCGCCCCCATGACACACCACATCTCCATAAGAAAGCTGCTGAATGCCGGAAGAAAGCCGGCTTTGTTGCGCTTTCTGCCGCGCTAAGCAGTGTGGGCTTTTGGTTTCCTTTCTTGTTTTTTCTCTTGAAGCGCAGCTTTCATCTCAGAGTATTTATTTTTCACTGCTTGAAGGACATAAAAAAACCCAACACACACAACAAGGAAGACTTCTTTTTTATAAAAAAAAAGGAAATATATTTATTTTAAATTAAAATAGCAAATGTCTGTGCCTGTTGTGCCATGCCTTGTGGAGGGAAGCAGGGCCAGTCTCTGGTGAGTTGCTGCAGGAAGGGGAACCAAATCTCTCTGTGCTGCCCCTCTCCCCCTGTCCTGTCCACAGATCCTCAGCAAACACCTCTCCCTGTGCTCACCCCTTCTTCCCATCCATCCTTACTTCCCAGTTTTCCCTCCCATTCCCTTTTTTCCAGCTTTCTGTCCCACTTTCCCTTTCCTCCTGCTGAATTTCACTGCCCTTTGGGTCCAAGGAGCCCTAATTGGAACAGGCCGGCTCCTCTCCTGCTTCCTGCGTGGGAGTGAGAGGCAACGCTTGTGAAAACAGTTCAAAAGTGCAGACAAATTTTTGCCTAATCCTGCCTAAATAACAGGGGGCTCAGCCAGGGTTATTTGCCCGGGTGTCACTGCTCCAAAGCGGGGAGCATCTGAGAAAAGCAAAGCTGCCCCAGTGGGGGAATGGAGGTGCCTGGTGGTGGTGGTGGTGGAAACCTGAGATGGGGAGATGGTGTCTCCACGGTGCCTGGGCTGCTTCATCGGAGAGCGTGGGAAGGGTCTCAGCTCCTGGCCCCTCTCTCCCCAGCCTCCTCTTATCCTGAGAAAGGTTTCTCGGCTGCTGAACCCTGCCAGCTGGGGAACGTTGGGAAATCTGCTGTGGTTCAGCCTCTTCCCCCATCTCCAACTGTGCCCTAATTTTGGTCCTCGTGAAGGCTGGGACAGAGGGGCTTTGGGGGAACAAGCTTGGGCAGCTGCTGGGGGCTGGAGATGGGGAGTTTTGGGACTTTGTGGTCTTCCTGGGGACATGGGTAGGAGAGCAAACCCATGTCCCTCCTTCCAGAGCCTCTGAGAAGCTCCTCCTGCTCCATCACAGCAGTTGGGGAATGTCCTGGACTGTGGACACCTCAAGGTGAGACAGTGCTGGTGGCTGTCATGCATAGGGGATCAGAGGAGGATCTCAGCTAGCTCAAGGCTCAAGGCCAGGTCTTTGGAGGCAGACAGGCACAAATTTGTGCAGCCCTTGGATGCACAGTCCCGGACAAAACCAGCAGGGACTGGGCAAGGGCTTTGATGGGAAAAGAAGTGAATGGCTGATGGGACCTTTAAAGAGGCATTGACCCCAAGTGGAAACTCGGGTGAAAAATTACATTGCTCCCATCCTCTTGCTCTGAGCATCTTTCCCCCCCCGCCCCTTTACTGCCATTTATTTTGCTTATGCAATCAGATGCTATGGCGTGCAACAGAGTCGCTTGTGTTTTAAGGTCAAAATCCCTAAAGTTTGTAAATCATAGTCTCTTAAAAAGATCAGATGCATAGAAAAGTTTATACATGCGGAGCCTGGTGAGAGCAGAGCTGGAATTGGGCTGGGGGATGAACTCGGTGATCTTGGCTTCTTTGTCCCTTTGCTGGCTGGTTTTCTCACAGGCTCCAGGTCTGCTGGTGCAACACGTAGCACAAGTGGGGTGGTGGGTTTGGGCAGATCCCCCTTAGCATAAAACCCTTAGCAATGGCCACTGTTACCCTCTTGTCTTCCTGAAGCTCTGTCCCCAGGGCTGTCAGGGAGCTTGAGGAAAAATTGGGATTTAGTATGAGAAGCCACCAGGGTCTCAAAATAAGCCCCTGGACCCCTCCTTGCTTTGGAAAGGTGCAACCAGACAAATAGGTGTCCCCTCTCTGCCTTTCCACCATGCAAGGCAAATCACTCATCTCTGCTCTACAGATGCTGAAGATGCCGGTGACATAATCTTCGAGCGACTGCTGCTCCTGGTAGTATTTAAAAATCAAACCATAACCCTGCCTGGTCTCCCAGGAGGAAAATCAGATGCAGTCCCCTGTCAATGAAGGGGCAACGAGAGGAGGACATGGCATTTGGCAGCAAACCACACGTGACAGCCATGTCCATGGGGCTTTCATGGGTGTCATAAAAACCATCCAGCAATCTCAGCCTGTGCTGCAGCGCCGTGGCTGCTTGGCCCCTGCTGCTGTGCTTGCTTTTCGGATTAAAGCCTTGAAATTTCTGAACTGAGCTGAGGTGTAACAGCTGGGTTTGGTGATGGTTAATTCTCCTTCCCAGCCACTTCTTCCCAGTGTGTGCACGCATGCATGCGTGTGTGGACTTTGTGGACGGCGGGAGGTACACAAAAGGAGACGTTTTATTTGTGCAAGATTCGATTAAAATCTTGGAAACAGGTTTCAGATGGCAGTGAAAGCTGAAACCGGGGGAGCTGAGCGCGGGTTGCTTTTGTTACTGAAACTCTGCTTGGCTCTGACCTTTAGGCTTCCCAAACTGAAGGTGAAGGACTTGTTTGGGGTCCTGGAGGACATCACCAGGGCTCGATTCTCCCCGCTGGAAAGCAATTCCCCTGCACCCAGCAAAGCTGCATTGGTCAGAGCTGGGCAAAGCCCATCATGCTCCCCAGATAAACAAAGGAAGTGATCTTTAAGTAAATTCAGTCTCTCAAAACCAGCAAGGGCAGAATTTAGATGAAAAACTGTCCATCCCCCCAGTCTCTTTCAGGTCACACAGCTAAGGCTTGTCCACAAACACGCATGTAGAGCTTTACAAACACATTTAGTTTTACACGTGTGAGCTTTTCTGTAGATGTGGGACACTGCTGACTAAAATAAGGCTTCTGCAAGCATCTGCAGGCTTGGGGCTTTTTGGCTGTTTTTACTTCTGAAGAAACTTTAGCTAGTAGCTAGGTCTGACAGGAAAAAAGTAGATGGCGTTTCAATCTGAAATAAGCCATCTGCAAGGTATTTTGAAGGAGAAGCCTTGAGATGCACATTATGGTTTCTTTTGGTGTTTAAACAGGAACCCTTCTCTGGCACTTTGCTTTTCAATTTTTTTAATTTTTTTTTTTTTTTTTTTTAATTTGGAAATAGACTGTTTGCTTCCCCGATGACCTCTCCCTGGGAAACACTTTTAAGTCTTCCCTGTTTTGACATGTTGTTTGTGCAGAGCTCAGCGTTCACCTTACTAAACCGAAACCTTATCCCCCGCTACTGAAAAATTGATTCACTTGGTATGTGCAAACCTGACCCCATGGATCCTGCAGGAGAAAACGGGGGGGATTGGTCATAGGTATGTGCTTGTATTGCAGAGATAAAAATACAATTTTGCACGCACCTCACCTTGCCCTGCTGCTCTTTGTGGCTTAGCCTAAGGAGGTCATCTCTGCACAGGGTTTCATGAGTGATTTGGTGTAAAAATTGGAGTTAAAATGTTTTCTTAGCCTAACTTTGACTCATCTTCCCAGAGCACCCAGGAGCAGTGAACTGCCGTTTAACCAGCCAGTGGAGGGGAGCAGATTCCTGGGTGGTCCCTGTAACCACAGAGCACAGAAAGCAAAGCATTAAAATGTAACATGAGGATGAAGGGAAAGGGGCACTGAACCACTTTCTCCCAGTGTTATCTGAAAGCAGCAGATGGAGAACAGAGATAGCAAGGGTGGCTGCTCAATTTTCCGTGCCCTCTCCAGCCAAATCCAGTAAATAATGAAGTGTAATTTGCCAAATAGCCTTTGAATGTATTGTTTGCTTTCGAAGGTCTCAATATTTCCACTGTGGCAGGGAATCCTTGACTTCTGTGGTGGGGCTGGGGTGGGGAATTGAGTCCTGAGGGGCTCAATGTCAGGGACTTTGTGAGTCCTGCCTGAGCAAAGAGCCGTGCAAATCATTACTTGGGTGCCTCGGTGACTAACCTTAGAGAGAGCTGCAAGCAGAGGGGGTGATTTTGCAAGTCTTTTACTTGGGAACAATGGGCAGAAGGTGCAAAGATGGAGACAGGAAAGTGGTTCTGTTTGGTTTGGAGGTGGAATTGCATTTGATGCATCCTGCTGATGATTTAGGGATGCTTTGCAGTCTGGTCAGCCTCACCCTGTGCTGCACATGGGGGTTATCAACCAAGCCCTGGATTCCCACTTGCAAAAAACCCCAACATTGTGTTGTCTGGACTTAAAATGATGCCTATGAGTTTGGCTGTGGAGTGGAGCAGGAGCTCTAGACTGGGTCAGGCTGGAAAGCTGCCTTGTTGCTCTGGGCTGCCTGTGCTCTGTCTCCAGCCCCCATCCCCATTGCATTAGGGGTGCACTCAATGCTGCTTGGAACAACCATTTTGCACTGTAATAGCTTATTAAATCACAGCTTAAATTAACTTAGAGCAATGGTAAGCTGAGGTGGCTGGGATTCCCACAAAACAGAGAATTCTTTGACTTTTGATGTCTGCATCCAGACAGTCATGAAAACACCAGAAGAGCTTGTGCGTGTTGTCATTTTTACACTCAGAACAGTTTTCATTGAAAAAATTCCAGTGGGCAAGGGTGCTAAACCAGCCTCAGGTGGAAGATCTACATATGAGACCAGTGAACATTCAGTCATGTGAGACGGTAGTTGCATGAGGCTTTCCTTCTCCATGAAAGATGTTTTTCAGGAATGCTTAAAATACATGAAGAAGAGCCAAACTTTATTCAGATTGAAGAGGGTTGCTCTTTTTTTTAAGCAGTTGCTTTTGTTTGTGAAACTCTTTGACTACAAATATCCGTCTCCTTCCAAATAAATTAGAAAAAGGAAAAAAACAAACACAAAAAAAAAAAAGAAAGGAAGAGCTTTGCTTCTCATCAGGCCTTACTCCAAGGCCTGGCTGTTGGCTTGGCCCATGCTGTCCTATGGGGTGGCTGAGCATTGTTCAGTGACTCACCCTGAATCGCTCTGCTCTGCTCTGCTCGGGGCTGCGCATGATGTAACTCTGGGCTAATGTGGGATTTTCCAGCTCTTTGTTTTCCCTCCCTCCTTGAATGGGTTTTCTGCTGGTTCTCCATCCTGCCTCAGCCTGCTGTCAACTTACTTTTTCCAGGATTGCCCATGATTCTTTAAAACTAGTTTCCCCCCCCTTGCTTTTCTTTGGACTGGTAGCTCAGAGGTGCTTTTCTCCCTGTGTTCTTGTTCACCTTGGTGCAGGGCTCTTAACCTTCAGTGGCATCTGGAG
The DNA here is from genome assembly GCF_020740795.1 of Apus apus. Taxonomy (NCBI): domain Eukaryota; kingdom Metazoa; phylum Chordata; class Aves; order Apodiformes; family Apodidae; genus Apus; species Apus apus. The sequence goes on along the minus strand of NC_067303.1, from coordinate 1,085,459 downwards.
CTGCTCAGCTATCTCCCAGACTCCAGCTGCTGTGTGGGGTGATGGAGCCCAGCAGGCTGATGTATGGAAAGGTCTTTGATATCATCCTCAAATTTCCAGTAGCTCATTCATGGTTGGCTCGAAGGGAGAGCATTTGCACTGTGTAACCTGGCTTACCAGACGTGGCTTGTTTATGTCCTCTAAGTACAGGCTTATTATAAGCATGAGATTCTTCTGCTTGTATTTAAGAAGCCTGCTTATAAACTTGCAGGGTTTAGCTGTAGAGCTAAAGGGCCCAGGTATGAAATTTTCAGAAGAAGAAAAGATTTCTCTGTTTTTCTGACAACCCAATGGCCAGCATGAACTCTGACATCTTTCCCAGTCCCACGGCCTTATTACCATTTTCTCTCCTTCTTCTTCCAGATATGGAATGTGCAGATGTGCCTTTATTAACTCCCAGCAGCAAAGAAATGATGTCTCAGGCGTTGAAAGCCACCTTCAGTGGCTTTGCAAAAGAGCAACAGCGACTGGGGATCCCCAAAGGTAAGACATGGCTTCCAGCAAGCAGCTGTGGCAGGCACAGAGATCACGTCCTCTGCCAGGATGCCCTTCTCCACATCTGCCATGTGCTTTGTTGATTCTCTTCAGGTAGTAGTGTCTTGTTTCATGGCAGCTTCAGCTAGAAAAATCTGGACGTACAGGCAAAAGCTTTCAGTATCTCTTGCAAATGATACTTGCCTGGCAGAATGTGCCTCTTTGTCCTGCTTAACCTCTGCTGGGTGTCTGACCTTGAAGCTTTGGGCACCTGCTCCATTTGGAGACAGCTTCATGGCTTCTGTTTGCAAGTCATCTCCACTGCATGGAGAAGCAGTGGGGACTCTTTAGAAGAGGCTGATAGCATCAAGAAACCAAGCAAAATAGAGAAATGGGTGGGAGAAAGGGTCAGAGAACTGGTGGGATTGGTAAAAGTCCCAAATAAATCCAAAGCTTGTTCCTTGTTGTGAAGTAGGGCTGATCCCAACTGTAAGTACAAGGTTCCCCCTCCATGTTTTACCCTTATGCCAATGGGATGAAGCTCTGCAGGTGCTTATCTACCAGGACAGCTGTAGCACTGTTTGTGTCCTGTTTTCCTGGGGAAATGGCTCATGGTTTCTCATTAAGGGATCTCTTCTACACCCCCTTGTTGCAGATCCCCAGCAGTGGACAGAGACACACGTGCGGGATTGGGTGATGTGGGCGGTGAATGAGTTCAGCCTGAAGGGAGTGGATTTCCAGAAGTTTTGCATGAATGGAGCTGCCCTCTGCGCCCTGGGCAAGGAGTGCTTCCTGGAGCTAGCACCTGACTTTGTGGGAGATATCCTTTGGGAGCATCTGGAGATCTTGCAGAAAGGTGAGTCCTGGAGTCTTCAGGGGGAATGATTCATTCTGTCCTGGCTAGCCTGATTTTGGGCCTTTCCAAAGACCTTGGCTCTCAGCCTGGCTGTGCAATGAGTTGTTCACCTTGGGTTTTAATACCAACAAAAGCAGCTTTCAAAGCCCAACTTTCCAGCAGGATTTCCAATGGGCATCCCAGCCAGTGGTGGGCAGTGCAAATCCTGGTACTGCTTGAAAGAGGAGGAGTGTTTGTGCTGGCCGCTTGGCAGGAATCCACTGCGGGCAGGGACGCTCTGCCTGCCTGGAATCGGTGGTGGGATTTTCCAAAGCATTATTCCTCAGCTCATTCAGCTCCTGTTGTGAATTTTACTACTTCCTCCGGTAAAAATGGGTACAACAATACCACCAAAATCCCACCCTAATTTCCCAGTTGTGACTGGAAGCTGCTTTGCTTTGTTTCATGTCCCAAAAACTATAATGGCATTTTGTTACGAGAGGCTGTGCCCCCCCCAGGAGAAGCCATCTCTGCCAGTCCCTGCATGCCAGAATTTAAGGGCATTAATTTTTATTTATTGGGGACCCGCACATTGATTTTGGGTGTTGATTTTCATAGTGTCTGGATGCCCAAGTGCCACTTAGCCTGGGGTGGTTGGACTCAATGATCTTGAAGGTCTTTTTCAACCAGAGTGATACCCTGATACTGTGGTTTCTGAAGAGCAGGTGAAGAGCTTAACACTTTGAACCAAACCACGAGCAGCAGCAAATCTGGGCTCTTTCTCTAGGTCATTTTTGTGCAGAGCTGTTTGCTTTCCTGGAATATCTCTGGCACTGTCATACCAACCCTGGGTGCTTGTCACCAGGCCTGTGCTGGTGGCAGGAAGGGGAGGGGTAGCCAAGTTACACCTTCCAGGAAACCATTGACAAATGGATGTTAATTGCTGATTACTAATTTTACTGCTACCCGTGGTTTGCTGAAGGTAAACACTGCTCTTCCCAGGGTCTGTGTGTGATGGGCTGTTTTTCTGCTCTTTGTATCCATTTTGTTCTGCATAATTTTTATTGAGTGATTATATCAACGGCAAACAGCTTCACCAAACAAAGCAGAAGGTTGTGGTCAGTCTGATGTCTCTTTGCTTCAAGCCATCATTTATAATGCAGCTCTACCTTCCCTCAACCCGTTCCTCATATGTTTGGGCTGGAACCCACTAGAGAGGCGTGTGATGCACTGGGTTTGCAGCTCCTTCCTGCAGCTTCCCCAAGGCACAAGAGATGAACTTGCTGCTGTAGTTTCCCAATGAAGTAGGAATCATGTTTCCTTCTGGCATGTGAGGGTGTTCAGATGCTGCAATGGTGAGGATGAGGAAGGTCTGAGATAGAGAGGAGCTTGTACAAAGAAGCTGGAAACCTTTGTACCTGTTGCTGCTTTTCTTCCAAAAGGATGAAAAACAATAAAGCTGGAGGTCTTTGTTTCAACACTGTTGGTGCAGTCCTGGGAGCCAAGAATTCTCTGTCCTGTGTTTAGTTTGAATGGCGACTTGTCACTTCTTGCATAAGCCAGCTGAGCCTTAGCTATGGTGGTGGGTTCTCAACACATTTCACAGAAGGGCAATATCTGTGAAGTATTTGGAGAGTAACTAAGCAGAGCTTTTTCCAAGAAATAACCAGCCTCACCCCAAGGACTGATTTCTGTTCCCTTTAAGTCATGGGACTTGTCTTGCTCATTGTACGTCTCCAAATCTTTTACAAGATCTGAGTTCTGTTGTGCCTGTGCTGTACAAAAGTAGTAAGATTGTCCCTGCCACATCACTCCCTGTGCAAGAGGAAATCACAGAATCACACAGAATCACAGAATGGTCAGAGGTGGAAAGGACCTCTGAACATCATCTATTCCAACCGCTCTGCTAGAGTAGGATCACCTACAGTAGGTCACGCAGACACTCATCCAGGTGGGTTTTAAATATTTCCAGAGACTCCACAACAGGCAGAGATGGTTGTCTCCACTTGGCAACTGGAGATGTGAAGCCTGAAGGTTTCCCCATAGAGTCAGGCTCCAACTTGCCAGTTCTCATCTCTTCCATCTTCCCCAGCCACCCCCCATCATCACTCGGGGGTGTTGATGCTGGGAGTGGTGGTTAAGCCCAAAATGTTTGGCTTCACCTATAGTGGTGTGACCGCCAGCATCGGGTCACGCTGGGACAGGCTGTGACCTTGCTGTCCCTCCTGCTAACATCTCTCCCTTGTGAGCCCTTTCTGAGAGTGACTCATGTACCACAGGCTGCTCAGGGTTTAAAAATGGCAGCAGATGGGCGACTTTTCCCTGCATGGATTTGGGTATTTTCAGGCATATTTTTCCAAATTTCTTCCTAAAATAACCTCCTCAGTTACCAGCAGTCAGCAGCTGCCCTCCCCTTGACTGTAAGCATAGCTGAAGGTTGCTCTCCTTCTCTGTGGTCGCCCACCCTGCCGCTTGGCACATACCGTGGGGAGAGGAAAAGAGCATTTCTCATTAGGTCTCAGTGTTTGCACAAACCCTCCTTTTGTTAGAGAATATTTTCCACCCTGCAATCCCCAGGAGAGAGGGCCAAAATTAGGCTCCTTGCAAGCGAACGTGCGTTATCTTCAGTTCACTTCTCTTTAGCCTCAGCAGAAATAAACATAACCCTGAGTAGTCTGTGTGGTTTTTTGTTTTGGTTACCCTCTGTAAAGAAAAGAAGAGCTCCCATGCTGGTACCTCTGCCCACATGCCGTGCTGGAAGGAGTAAGGTGTTCGTGGAAAAACTGCTCAGGAGCAATATGGCTGTTACATGGGAAAGCAACTTCAGCACCAAGCCCAGGAGTACCAAAGTGCTTGGAAAAAGCAATAGAAATTGGGCAATCTGTGCTCTGGTGTGATACATGAATTCTTCATGAATTGTGCCTATAGAAATGCTACAATCTTGCATGCTGCCCATATCTACACTGTGGAGACAGATCAGGAGTTGGGTGAGGGACACTGTGGCAAAGCTCTTCTGAGCATGGGATCCTCTGCCTGCATCAGGTATAAGGTAAAAGGAGCTGCATAGACTGGGAATTAGCATTAACTTGGGGTTCTAGGAGCTGGTCTTGGTGTGCATTACCCACTCACTTGCACACACACCTACTGCTGGTCTAAAAATAGGGTCTTTTTTCAAGAAAACAGCTGTCCTTGTATAGGGGCTTTTCATGAGCTCAGATGTGGAAGTATAATAAGCAATCCTCAGGAGAATGAAAGATGACAGAAATGAAGGCAAGCAAGGAAATTATGCAATTTGTATTTCAGAACCACCTGGAGCCCTTGACTGAGAATGTTGTTGCTGTTCTGTTTGCTTTTGTTTCATTGAAATTTGTTCCTGCCTGTAGCACGATTCCCAAAGGAACCGAGTGCATCAAGCACTTGTTTCAGTGGGATTTCAGCTCCTCACTCCTTCCTACTCCTTTGAACATCTGACTTTAACCCAGAGAGGTGCATTTTAGGAAGTTCAGACCTCTCAGAGTTGCAGCAAGTCTTGCAAAGCACAATTTGCCTGTGGACACGTGACATTTCCTTCCTTTTATCTTTGCAGAAGAGATAAAACCATACCCAGCAAATGGAGTGAATACAACATACCCAGAATCCCGCTACACTTCAGACTACTTCATTAGTAAGTCTTAATTATCAGTATCATTCTGGTGCTTCCAGGCATAAGTGCCACTTACTAGAGGTTTGTTTCTATCACTTGAGGACTGCACCATGCAGTTATTGCTCTGTCTCAGCAGACCCGAAAAGTGACCTCAACACCCCAGAATGTTGGGAATTAAAAAAAAAAGCTATTTAAAAAGGGAGGGAATGGGGGAAGAAGGCTTAATTCTGGATTACTAGGTATGAATCTAGCAAGGAAAATGTTGAGTCAACAGTCTGGACTCCCACACTTCCCATTGCTATGGGTTTAGAGATGTTCTATAAGGGAAAAGCATTTGTGGTGTATTTCATGAAGCAGCAAGCATGAACCCAAACCCACCTGAACGTGGATTCCAGGCTCTGGCCAGAGAGGAGAGGTGACTGTGGAAGTGACTCATCTATTACAATCATCAGAGAAACTTCTTTGCCCTATATCTTCTTTGCTGAGACTATGCTCTTTGGGATTTTCCAGCTTTTTCCCACTACCAGCTTGCTTGAGAGGAGTCTGGCATAATGCACGTGGATAATGGTTAAGGATGTCTCATTTTTTTTAAATGGCTGCAATTATAAGACACCATCTCTCTGTAGCTTTTAGAAACCTTACTCAAAAATTGTGCCCAGTTGTGTCAGGTATTTTATATCCAGTCTCCTCTTACACTGTAGACCCCAAATCTCCCTGTGAGAAACTGGAGGGGGGATGAGCAACACTCTCTGGTTTCTTGGAACTGTTTGGTTGTGAGTTGCTTTTTGACACTCCCATCCTGCTGGCAGGCTACGGCATCGAGCATGCACAGTGTGTGCCTCCCTCCGAGTTCTCCGAGCCCAGCTTCATCACAGAGTCCTACCAGACCCTCCATCCCATCAGCTCAGAAGAGCTTCTGTCCCTCAAGTACGAGAACGACTATCCTTCGGTCATCCTGCGGGACCCGGTCCAGACGGATTCCCTGCAGACAGACTACTTCACCATCAAGCAGGAAGTGGTGACGCCAGACAACATGTGCATGGGCCGTGCCAGTCGAGGTAGAGTTGGGTATCTCCCAGGATTTGCTTGGGTTCTTGCTTTCTGTCTATATCAACATAACCTCCTTGGAGGATATGGTGCTTTGAGGGGACCAAGGCCATCAGGGCACCATGCAATGCCAGTAGTTAAGCCATATATCTTAGGTTGACCCCCCAGATTGGGTTCCCTGATGGCTTTGAGGCCTCCCTGCCTTTCTCTTCCAAGGAAAATATGAAGAAGGGCTTTCTTTGCTCTGCTTTGCTGCCTGATTTTACATCATCTGCAAAAATGTAGCATTTCTGGCTCTGGACTTTGATGTCAAACTTGAGTGAAGCTGAAATAGGCTTTAAGGTTATTAGGGAGCACATGCTGCTGTGTGGTTGTATAAATCTCATTTTCCTAGGACACCAGGCAAAACTCCTCAAATCCTTCACAAGTTCTCATCAGGAATTACTGTCCAAAGCTGTGAAGGGTTTTACACTTGATGATCGAAAGTCCCTGTCCATTATCTCCATTGATTTTGATGGCTCTTTGTTTGAACTGATAATCTCGCTGGTGAACCCAAGCCCTGGGCTTTGTTAGGAGAAGCAAATGTCATGGGCTGAGTCAGAGACAGAGCTGAATGACCCCCTGAATCCTTGTGCTCCAGCCCTGCATCTCCAAAGAGTTACAGATATGTGATTCCTGTTGGAGATGATGGGCTTTAAACACCTAAACACTTTGGAGGATCTGAGCCCAAATGCCTTTTCAATTAATATTATTAAATTCTGAACACATGGGGCCCAGATGCCCGACTACTTTGTAGTTACATCGCTTAATGCAAAGCTGAGGATCTGGCTCATGGTGTATATTCAAAGCAAAAGTTTAATTCATAGACCTCAAAGTCATTTACAAAGGGGTGTCATTATCTTCTGATTCCAGGTAGGGAACCTGAGGCAGGGGGAAGAGATCTGACCTGCCTGCAATTGTGCCCTGAATAGAATCCAGGTGTCCCCATGCCTAAAATTCGTTATAGTGACACGTAGCTGTGTGCTGGGTTTGATGTTGAACATCTAAACCCATTCATCCAGCCACGAGAGCTGAAGATGTGCTGGCTCCCTGTGAAAGCTGGAGCCCCTCCGCAGGTCTGCATCACATATGCCTTGCTCAGAGGAGCTCATTTTAAGTCTCACTCTTTTTCCAAGCTGAGACAGCTAATGACAGCCAAGTTATTATTTATATATCATCTCCACTTCTGCTGCTGGCTGTGTGTAACTTGGATGGTATGGAGAGCCAAAAGGGCAGCAGTGTTACAATTTTAGGCAAGCTCCTCTTTTTGAGGTTCTCTTTCTGACTATCTTTCATCAGTGTCTTTCCCATCTCTCAAGCTCTTCTTCAGTGTAGGTGATTTCATAATAACTCTCATTGAAGTGCAATGATTCAGGCATGCTTTTGCAATTGTACCTTGAGCCTGTTCTCACTGGCAAACCTAAAAAGGCTGCAGGGGAGGGAAGAAAGAGCCTTTAGCTCAGTACTGGGGACCCAGGGCCCCTGGTGTTAGCAAACACTTGAACATAATGATTGCAATTGAAGAAATGCAACAGCCATGCTCACCCTAATGCTACAGTTCAGCCATGTAGAAGGGCTTTTGGGTGGCATAAATCCTCCCAGAGTGGAATAAAGAAGGCTTAAGATAAAGCAGAAGTAGTTAATTTGTATTTATAATTATACCTATATTTATATATGTAATTTTTATATATATGTATCGTGTAAGGCTTTACCTTCTACTCTATGAAAAGGTTAGTCAGTCTCAAAGTCAAGTACTCCAGCAGTGGGAAATTCAAGATGAAGGTTTTTCAGACAGTCACTTTTTACCTTTCTTTGTGTTGGCTTTTGGAGTTCATTTTGTGGTCCCATGGGGCTGGTTGCACTTTCCCTTATCAGTTAGGACGTCTGGTTGGAAAGTGTTGCTGCCAAACCCTCAGCAGGTTTCTCCTGAGTAGGGGCAAGGCCTGATTTTTCCAAAGACTTTAGGTGAATTTTCAGTGAAATTACCCAAATCACATCTCCAACATGGTGTCTGTTAATCTGGCAGATTTTAATTCCTCTTCTAAGTGAGCTTGTGCAGCAGGAGTTCTCAGGGAAGTGGTTATGCCAATTAATAAACACACACAAAGCAGGGTTATTTTCCCCTGGCAGGATTCAGGAAGTGATTGAAGCATATTCTGTGACATTCTCAAAAAAACGAGGAGAAGCAAAGAAAATGAGCTTGAAGGATGGCTCTCACCAGCAGAATCAAGAATCAGGTCCAAACTTCAAATGGTTCTGAGCCAGCAGTCAGGGCAGAGCCCACAGTAGTTGCGTCTTTTTGCAGCAAGTGCTCTTCAAACTACAACACAACAAATATGTGGGGGAGCGTGCCAGCGTCCCTCCACGTTCCTGCTCCCCTGTGATTTCCTATCTGGGCCCAAGCTGTGGGTAGCTCTGCCAATGGAAATTTCTCCAGGAGTTCTTGCACAATCCCAGCAGCTGTTTTTAGCCTGGTTTGGGAAATTAGTGAACTTGAATGATCCTGTTACGCTCTCAGTTTGTCAGTAAAGATGTTGAGCAATCGGCAGCGTACGGGAGATCAGAGAGAGCAATTTCAGTGTGTGCTTTGGAACCTTTTTTAGCTCTCTGTTTTAAGTACAGAGGGTATACTTACTCTGTCTCTAGTGGGTGTAAGTCAGCATAGATTTGCTGAGGATCTGGCCTCTCATGTTCTAGTCTTTACTAAAAATACCCCAGAGAGTAGCTTTGATACAACCCAGCTGTGCTCACCTTACCAGAACTGGAAAAATAGCTGTTTGAGCTCTCAGCCTTTTGCTCTCCTCCTCCATCAAATCTGCTGCTGTTTGGGGATTTGGGGGTTGAAGCTGGTTGTAACATATGGCAATAAAAGGCTGCTGTATAGTTTTGTAGGAAACATCAAAAGTAAAGAAGCTGGGTGTCCAGTGCCCTTGAATATGACTGAGCAGCCTTTATATAGGGCTGGCAGATAGAATGTGGGACTTACTGGACACCCATATATTTCAGCAGCCAGAACAAGAGGTCCTGGCACCTGGACTGAGCCTTAAATATCTGTTTAAAGTGGATTATTTCTCTGCCATTGCCTTTTTGAAACAGAGAACAATTTCCACTTAGCCTCAGGCCACCAGTCCTGGGTAAAGAGTGAGTTTTTCCCCTGACTCTCTGCCTTGCCCTGGGGCTCAGCTCTTCTCTGAATTACGAATATAAGAAAAGCATCCCAGTTTCAAGCTGTACTTTTGAGTTTGTTTGGAGATGAGACCTGGTGCGACAGCATCATTTGCCAGGTTGCCTTCTGCCTGCTCAGCAGGCAGGCAAAGCAGCCTTCTCATGGCTGTGGCAAGCTAGAACATCCCTGTGGTGGCCAGGCACATCTCACATGCCTTTCCTTCTTGCCAGGTAAACTGGGTGGCCAGGACTCCTTTGAGAGCATAGAGAGCTATGACAGCTGCGACCGCCTGACACAGTCCTGGAGCAGCCAGTCCTCCTTCCAGAGCCTGCAGCGCGTCCCCTCCTACGACAGCTTCGACTCAGAGGACTACCCTGCTGCCCTGCCCAACCACAAGCCCAAGGGCACCTTCAAGGACTATGTTCGAGATCGGGCCGATATGAACAAGGACAAGCCTGTCATCCCTGCTGCTGCCCTCGCTGGCTACACAGGTAGAGTCACCTCAGGAAACCACCTCTCTGCTGGGCATGGTTGGTAGAGCCTCTCCATCAGTGGAGGGCAGAGCCTCCAGGGTCTCTGGGTTGCCCAAAGTCTGTTGCTGGTTTAACAGTCTGTGAGTGAGGGATTTTGGGGGGTCCCTGGGGACAGCCACATACCAGTGGGCACACTGGAGAGCACGCAGCCCCCCAGGGCTGCATGTCCTTCAAGTCTGGGTGCTCCAGTCCTCATGAAGGATGTATGACCTGGCTGAATGCAGGGTATTTGATGCCTTGTGTTTTCATTTATGCCTGGATGCCTCCTGCTTGGATCTGGTAGGAACTGGTGTGTGCTTTGTATTGCTGACAGGTAGTATAGAGCCCTTGTTTCCCCCTCTGACTTATGCAACGTACTGGCCGCTTGTGGTTTCCCACCTCAGAAAGAAGAAGCTGCACTTCCAGCATTGCTGTGTGTGATGTGAAATGATCTCCTCCCCTTTTGGCATGGAGGAAGCAGTTGGTTTTGATCTTTACCTTGGGGCAAGGCAGAGATGGGGTGATGCCAAAGCAGATCCAAACATTTTCCATCCCCTGCACTGGGAGACATGAGAAGGTGATTGACCATGGAAACTCCAGCTTTTTATGTGACTGCTCTCCAGCAGAGAAACCTGGTGGGATGGAGCTTCCAGCTAAAACTGAGATAATCCTTTCCAGTCCTTCTGTGCCGTGTCTTTTCCCTGTACTATAAGTAAAATCCACAGGGTAGCCTCCTGCCAGTTCCCCTTTCCCTCGTACATACTGATCTCTCCTGCCCCAGCTGGTAGCAGCTGTGGCCTGGAGGAGCCAAGTGGTGGAAATAGTTTGTGCAGATAAAGATCATCAAAAGGTTCAGAGCAGATCCTGAGGTGCGACTGTCCCTGAAATCTCCTCCCACGCACTGCTCAGCTTAGAGCTGATATCTAGTTTTTTGTGAGGGGGGGGAAAGAAGCAGAGGGGAGGAGAGGTGGAGAGATAATTTTAGGAGCTATGTGTAAAAAAAGGAAGTGGTTTGTTGCTATAGCTTTAGTTAGAAAGAAGGCTTAGCCCTGCCTGCTGAATGAGCTTGTTTCGACCGAGTCTATGCAAAATAAAAGTGTGCTTTGCTATTCCTGAATGGCTTTTTGGCTGGGAGATGTGGCGGGGAGAGACACGAGCAGTAGGAGGGGCCGTGCCCCCAGACACCATCCTCTGCCATGCCATGAAGGTTGATGTTCCTTAGAAAAGAAACCAGTGAGAACGACTTGGAATTTTTCTTCCTATTTTCTTCTGATAATGCATTTTGCTACAGCCCCTGGAAGAGTTTTGGGTGCCCAGTGCCTGAGCAGGAGCGTTGCTTGCTTTTTAACAGTTGGGGAAACTGAGGCACGGAGGCACTGGCCAAAGCAGGAGCTTTCTTTTCCAAGCTGGATGTTTTCCCTCCACGTTTGCTCATGGAAAAGAGCCACCCCCGTAGAGAGGCAGCATTCCCAGCTCCTCTGCGAGCACGGAGCTGAAGTCGGCGGCTGAACCCTGAGTTTTGCCAAGGAATATCAGCACCCTAAAGAGTGTCCCTGGCTTCATGCCGTCAGGAAGGGGAGACTTCAGTTAGTGCAGTGCCAGAGCACACTTCCAAACTTTGTGCGCTGCGTAACATTTTCCCTTGCCTCATTTCAGACCGTGTTTGGAGCCAGGAGGATAATCCTTTGGCCCAGGCATTTTGGTGGGATCAATAAGTGGGAGGGCCTGATTTTTTTTTTTTTTTTTGCATTGCTTCACTTGAGAAGCTTTAAATAGGGAGAGGAAAATCAGAGTGCTTCCAGAATCAGCAGTCGCTTGGAAATCCTTGGGCTGGAGTGCTTGCTTGCTCTGGAGGCTGCTGAGCAATAATTCAGTACTCAGACTGCCACAGCCTGCATTTAGCATTGGGAAAGATCTTTGGAGAGATGAACATTGCAGGCATGTGACTCCATGATGTCCTCTCTCCCTTTTTAAAGGCTACTGACCTGTCAGCTTCTCACATGTTCTGTGCAGAGGGAGCCCAGCATGGGTGCAAAGTGAAGCCAGGTTGCTGTGAAAGCAGGTCGCAGCAAGAGCAAGTGAGAACATGTTGCATTAGAAACTGTAGGAGAACTGGGCCCTCTAAAAATTGCTTTGTATTTGTGTATTTCTGCAAAAAAAAGGAAAAAAATCCAGGGTGGCCACTAAGTTCTCGACTTCAGTCTTGGGCCAGCTGAGCAAGGGGCATGGGAACTCTCAGGCAGGATGCCCGGGTCCTTCTTTTTCTGCTTTGCTTTAGATGACTTTGACACTTGGAGGAGGAAGTGCTGTCTATCAGCTAGAGCAGAAAAACTTGTAGTCTGGGCTGTTTGCAGCTCTGGTGAGGAGGTGGAGCCTCCAAACGAGCAGAGCAGGGGATTACCAGCCCAGGGTCCCAAAGCACTGGGACCCCTCCTTTCCCTTTCCCACTCAGATGATGCCCCAGGCACTTGCCCGATCCCAGTCACCAGCCAGCGGAGCCCCCAACAGCCACGCCATGCTGTGCACCTCTTGGGGCTGCAAGGCTGAAGCCTGGGAGATCACATCCTTCATCTCCTGGGCTCTCTGAGTTGACTTGAAGAACTTGACAATATTGTTCAGGTTTTGTTACCAAGGGGAGGTGGCCCGGGGCTCTATGGCAGTGGCAGAGCTCTGATGGTATCTGCCCGAGGAAGCGCAGCCTTTGTGAGAAGGTGCATTTTGGCGGAAGCTTATTTGCGTTTGATGTGTTCTTCACCCAGCTCACAAGCAGCTTTTTAACGCTGCCTTATCTGCCCCCACATCTTGACCTAATTTAACAAGTTGCCATGGCTGCTCAGATAGAGGTTGATGCAATTTTCTTATCTTTTTTTGAAGGAGAAATGTAACTGCTCAGGAGGTGGTGAACTTCAGTTTCCAGAGCTGCAGGGAGGGCCAGCTCCGGACACCTCTGCTTTTGGAGCCAGCTCTCTCAAAGCTTGGCCAAGCTTGAGTCTAACATTAAGATGGACTTTTTATTTTTATTTTTTAGCATGACCTAAGAAACAGAGACAGAATGCATCCATTAAATGTAGGCAAGCAGTGTGTCAGGATGCAGGCAGATGTCCTAGCTCCCTTTGGCCTGGCTGAGCTCAGTTGAAGCTCCCTCTGGTGCAGCCGTGTTGGCTCCTGCTCAGTGCAGGCAGGCACACAGGCACAGGTCCCTCCATCCCTGAGCCAAATTGGGCTGAATTGAGCTCAGCTTTGCCTCCTGCACCCTGTCTGTGGCTGTGCCCTCCCTGGATCCTGCCATGGCCACCAGCATCCTTCATGAGGCCAAACATGCTGTGGATAAACTCAGAGGGTGTGTGGCAGGTGCTGTGGGTCTGACCACACTGGGCTTGGGCCTTTCTGCCCTAGATTTATTTTTCCATTGCTCTGACCTACTTGTGCTGCTGCCCTCCTGGGGATGCAGGTCCAGCCAAGGTTCAGACCCTCCCTCTGAACCACTCAGGTTCTCAAGGCTGAATTGTTTTTGGCTTTTCTTGAGTGCCCCAAAGCACCTGCATGAGTTTACAGCCCAGACGTGGTGTTTGTTTGCCTTGTGGCACGTAGGACCTCAGCATCATCTGTGCAGGCTGGGGCTTTCCGTGGTGAGGTGTTGTCTGCATTGCTACACCAGCAGAGCTGCTGTGTGCTCAGCTGCTGCTCCACAGCTGAACTGACAGAACAGAGCAAGTCCCCTCACATTTGAGAGGCAAAAGGAGGAAAAAGGGACAAGAAAGGCAAAGTGTTTGCACACCAAACCTTGATCCCTAATCTCAGAGGCTGTTTTTACATTTGTGGTGCTGTCCTTTCTCAGGGACCTGGTTAGGAAGTTGCTGATGCCTTACTAGACAATCTCTGCACCTAAAGAGTTAATGCCCCCTCCCCAGCTAATGTCACACGTGCCCTGAGTGTCTCTCTTATCGACAGATTGATGCTATCTTCATTATCACACTGTCCTTCAAGAAGACAGTGAGTGGTGCAGGGAATGGCTGACTTCTTGCAGATGCTATCTCACCCCAGCACCCAGGAGCACTTCTGTCTCCGTAATGATTTTGCCTGGCTCTGACCCTGGCTATCAGCATTCATGGGCCCGTGGCAATCGGGCCAAAATTTGCCTGCTAAACCCATCTGCCCTGTCTGAGCTGCCTGCAGTGCAGAGCCTGAAGCCCTTGACAAGCTGCTGGTTCTGGGTGATGCTTATCTGTGACACAGAAGTGAAAGCACACAGCTGCAGTTTTGCAAGAGTCAAGTGGGTGCCACAGAAAGTGGGTCTCTTTCACCAGAGCTTGGGTGCTGCTTCCCCCCTTCTTGTTGCTTGTGCTGCTGGCCTGAAGCTTCCACCAACAAGCTCCCTGGATGTGCTGTGATCATCAGCATCCAAAAGTCCCTCAGCACCTGCCTTCCTGGCCCCTCTCCCACCATGATCCAGTGATCCAGCTATCCTTGACATCCAGAGTCCATGCCATAGCTTTCCTAGAAACGTTAGATGCCAGGACAGGCTGCCCAGGGAGGTGGTTGAATAACCATCCCTGGAGGTGTTTAAAGCCATGGTCCTTAGGAATGTGGTTTAGCCCTGGACTTGGAAGAGTTGGGTTAATGGTTGGACTTGATGATCTTAAAGGTCTTTTCCAGCCAGAACAATTCTGTGATCAGTCTGCCTGCACTTCTGGAGAAGTGGGCCTGTGCAGGCACCCACAGCCACGTGTGGGTGAGGGGAATGTGGAGGTGCAGGCAGCAATCAGCAGCAGCACAGCAGCCCCTCCAGCCCGTGTGTGATGCAGGGGATGTTGTCAGCTCTCTCCTTCTGGGTCCTACCATTTACGTGCCCTCCTGGGATGACTTCAAGTGTCACCAGCCCATGGCTCCTGCCAGCTTTCTGCCTCCACTGTGTGGGCTCAGGGGCCTCCACAAGGTGGGGAGCCCAAGGGTGGGGCCCTGGGCTGGTTCAGTGGTTCCTGCTCCACCTGCCAGACATGTGCAAATGAGAGTGAAACCAGCCCCTCGCGACGCTGCCCAACCGTGACAGCAGCTCCCTGCTCCCCAGAGCTGCTGCAGCTCCTCAGCAGCCCCGAGCTGACAGCAGAGCAGCAACTGTGGCTCAGTCCCTCCTTCGAGCAACGAGCTGGAGCGTTGCACAGCAGCTCGTGGCCTGCAGGACCACCTTCAGGGGGAGATGTGAAGCTCACCAAATCCCTTGCACTTTGCTAGGTGCCTTAGGAGTGGGACCAGTCCTCCCAGCATGTTCTTCTTAGAAACAGGAGACGCATCAGGAAAGCCAAGGGTGACCCACCTGCTCTCCTGTCTGTAAGCATGGCCAAGAGCACATAGTTCCCCAAGGAAGGTGCTTTCTGGGCCCTTCCCTGCTTTCTTTACCCCTGCTCTTTGGAGATGCTTCCATCCCAGCTCCACCATTGCCCTCTCACCCATGCCAGGCCACCACTTTGCAGTGCTGAGACTACCTAGGCAAGAGCTGTGGAGGAGGTGGCTGATCTTGGTCTAACGTGGGAGCAGTGGGGATGAACTCTGCCATCCTCCAGGGTGCTGAGGGAAACTGGGGACCTTCAGTGCCACGGTGCCATCAAAGGGGGCTCGGGGAGGGCAGGCACAGGAGTGAGACAGGGGCTGTTTTGGAGATGTTGCTACGCTCAATTGTTTTGTTGGTTGGAACCACAAACCACAGAGTGAAAAGCATAGGTGTGCTGCTTGCTTTTTTTTTTTTTTACTTTTTCAAGTAGGGTTTTTTTTCTTTCTTTTCTCGTTGTTTGAAAGAAGGAGAACAAAACAGAGGCCGTTGAGAGGGGTGGGGGTGTGAAACCGTCTCGAAAGAGAGTGGGGATGACGTGTTTTGGGTCTGTCTGCCCCAGCTGGGTGGTACCACCATCACCGCTCCAGCAAAAGTGGCCAACGTACATATTTTGGTTTCAAACCCCTCCAGAGCCACCAGGAAGGCGGTAGAGACCCTCCAGTCCTGACCAAGGGATGGTGGCATGGGGATGACACTGAGCCCAGTGCTCCAGGGACATCCATAGGTGCTGGTGGAGGACCAGTGCTGAAGGAGGAACTGCTCAGCCAATGGTTCCCACTGTAGCAGCTGGCTCTGGTCTGGTTTCAGAGGCATATTTTCCCCCTGACGTGGGAAAATTCCTGTGGTGTGACACTCCCTGCTGAAGGACCCCCCCTGTTTGGTGCCACCAAAGCCAGACAGGGCCCCCATTGTGGCCCTGTCGGGCAGGCAAGCCCCTCTGGCGGGTGCTATTCTTAGCAGCCTCTGTGGGTGCTGGAGGTCACAGTGGGGAGGGAGGACATCTCACCACCCTGAGTCCTTGCCTTGTCTTTTGGGAGGTGGGGGCTGACCCTGTTCCCCAGCCAGGGCCGGATTTGCTCTGGGAAGCCCCTGGATATGTGCAGCAGGACCAGTGCCATAAAAGGTGGCCTGTGTCCCTGCACCCCACGCTTGGGGCTGCATCCAAAAAAAAAAAAAAAAGGCTGCAAGAACAGTCCAGTGATGGTTTTTTTTGGAGGTAACCAAGGCAACAGGTCGCGTGGTGTGGTGCACCCAGCCTTGGGGCAGTCACTGTGGCTGTTCTTCCCTCCACCATGAAGCCATGTGGACCAGGCTTTGCCGTGGGGATTTCCAGCCCTGGCCAGAGACAAGTGGAAGGGTTGGAGCAGAAGGGATGGAAAATGGGCACTGCTCCCAGGTCCTGCAAGGGTGGTAGGTTTGGGGTGAGGAGACCAGCCCTGCAGCTTTGTTCTTGCCCTGAGAGCTTTGGGGACGTGATGTGGAGGGGAGGCATCTCTGCATGAGCCACAGGTCACCTTGAAGTCCTTTCAGACGCCAGGAAAAATTAACTTCCTGCTCCTTGCTGGTCTGTAGAGAAGGCAAAAGAAGCTAATTTATGGAGATGGCCCTCCCAGCATTAATTACAGCTGTACTGGCCCACTGGATGACACCTGGACCTCCAGCTCCCTGTTCATTTCACCTTCTTCCTCCATGATCTTTTCAGGCACACAGGCTTGGGCATGTGCTGGGGTTTGGTTCCTGCCACCTCGTGCATCTCCTGCCTTTCTGGCATTTTGGAGCTGTGCAGGGCCTCTGCTGCCTTCCCCTCTGGCAGGGCGTGTGTCTCTAGGAGCTGAGACATGTCTGCAGTAAACAAACACATTCCTGACATAATTGCTCGTCCAGCGGATTTGGGTTTTTACGCGCGTCCTGCGGGCAGCTTGGAACAGACCTTGGGAACCCCTGTTCCAAGGATGACACTGCTGCCCTCAAATTCCCAAAATACCCAGTGCAGTGGAAGAAGTCCTACCTGGCTTGCTGGAGAGGGTGAGACATTGCTGGGTTTCCTGACACCTCTCCATGCCAGCTGGCAGCTGAGCTGGGAGCACCAACTATGAGTGATACTGGAACTTGAAAGGCTCCTGTAGAGCCAGGATGGCCTTGGGGTATTTATTTTGAGGGCCCAGGGGTATTTTGAGAGCTCTGGGGTATTTAGAGGGCAGTTATGTATCCAAGAACCTGGCGCTCAGGTGATGAGTTTCCATCCATCTTATTCCGAAGAAGGAAGAAAAAAAATACACTTGTCCTTTGGTTGGGCAGGAGGGAAATCAAGGTGAGGTGATGAACCTGGATGAATCGTGTTTCGTAGGAGTGTTTCTCTGCTAACCTGATTTGGGATGCTCTCTATATGCATGTGGGGAGTTGGTGTAAAATTGGGTGGGCCAAGAGAATCTGACCCCACATTAACTGACCTGCAGTTCCCTGTGGAGGACCTTGGGTGGCTGAAATAACCTTTTTGCCCAATAGTTTCTCTGTATTTAAAGCTCGCTGCTATAAATAGGTCTAAGCTTTGAGATGAGGTGGCATTTCAGGCCACAGTTTTGGCACTTCCCTTTCAGATGAGAGGTGAAGGCATGATCTGAAATTCCTCCCTCGTTTTGGTGTGGATAACCCAACTCCATCCCTGCTGGGGAGCTCAATCTTGGAGTCTTGGCAAGTTCCTGCCAAGGACAACAGCCTGGAGCCTTTCCCTGCCAACTGGCATCTGCCCGTTTCCAGGCAGAGAGATGCTGTCTGCCCTCTGCTTGGTCCTGTGTGATATCCATCTCCAGAGCTCAGCAGAGAACCTGGTGCCTGCAAAACCCTGCAGCAGTTCCTTAGGGATTACAGAAGGGAAACAATTTGGGGAGGGCTGGACAGGGCACAGCGATTCCCATGTCCTGGAGCCAGCTCTCTCATTTCCTCCTCTCCAGCAGCTTCTCTGCTTTTTAGTAATTTCAAACCTTGAGGAAAAAGGGGAGCAGCCCCCTCTTCCCTCAGTGGGTTATCCCACAGCCACAGCTCTGACAGCCTTCATTGTTACTCCTGGAAACAAGTCAGTTCTCCTTCCCTTTTCCTTGTTTTTTCCCTGCTTTTCCTTGCTCATTGCTGTCAGCAGGCAGGTTCATCCCAGCCTGTCATCCTAATCCAGCCTGTGCAGGGTTTTTTTGTGATAAATTGTTTCCTCTAACCTCTGGTTCTGTTTATTGTTATTATTGTCATTCTTATCAGTGATACACTCTAAGCTGCATTTAAAACCTGGCAAAATCTCTCCCCAAACATGTTGCCTGGAGCCAAACATGATATTTTGGGTGTGGCCGCGTTTGGAAGTTGCTCATCAAAGAGATTTTGGCTTGAGGGCTTCTCCTCTACCTTTGGTTGGGACACAGGCACAAAGAAGAGATAAGGATTTCAAAATCACTCCACGTGTCCCAGTAATCCAGCCCAAGCTGGGCTGGGGAGCCGCAGACTCTCAGTGGGATGTGCTGGGTACTGCAGGTTTGATGTGTTTGGCTCGGGACAAATTGTTGTTGGCCAAAACTAGCACCCAAGGGAGAAGATGGAAACTGCAGGGTTGTAAGGACAGGCTGAACATATGTGGCAGGGTCACTGCCTCTGCCACCTTGTGCCTCTCTCTCCACATGGATTAGGTGACCCAGAAGCCACAGGAAGGTTTGCTGATGGCTTTACCAAGACTGCACTGGGGAGACCCACCAGTCCTGGGGAGATCCAACCAGACCCTGCCTTCGTGAGCTGGCGTAGCCCATTCCTGCAGCAACACGCCCTGGAAAGAGGCCAAATAATTTTCATACCTGGGTGTCCCCCCCTCCTTATCTCAGTAAACAGCCACGGAGCAAAGAGTCAAGGTCGGGAAGCAGGAGTCTGCTGGAGTTCAGGCAGTGGCCAGGAGGGTTTTGGCGCGGAGGAAACGGGGGTGCTCTTGTGCCAAGGCGATGACTCCTTGTTGCTTGGGTGCCAGAAAAATAATCCTATTTATGTAACTCAACGTGAAGCATTCCAGTGCATGAATATTCAGCTCTAATTGCAAATAGGAAGCTCCTTTACCTACAGGATTTAACTCTCAAGCTCTCATCCCAGCCCAGCTCTTGCCCTGTGGCTGTTGGTGCTTTTTATTTATAGTAGGTTTTATTTTTTTTCAGTGAGCATATTAATTTCCAGCCCCTCCTCCCCAGGGCAGAAGGGGCCGTGCTTTTCCTGGCATTAATGTCTCATGTTCTCTTTGTCTTTCTAGGCAGTGGACCTATCCAACTGTGGCAATTCTTGCTGGAACTGCTCACTGACAAGTCCTGTCAGTCCTTCATCAGCTGGACGGGTGATGGTTGGGAATTCAAGCTCTCTGACCCAGATGAGGTAGAGTGCTTTGGAATTAAGTGCACAGCCCAAATTCCTCTGAAATATTGGTGTGAATGACCCTCCCATCCTCCCTTCAGGGTTGAGATTGGGGCAGTCACTTGGCTCTGGTCTTGAATGAGAGCCCAGCTAAAAATGTGTTAAAAACAGGGCTGTGGTAACAACTAGGGCACAGTAGTTTGTGCCCAAAGTTGGTGGGAAGGAGCTGAAACACCATAGAGAGAGTCACAGAGCCAAAGTTCTTAAAATAGGATGTGTACAGGTTGGGGGGTGCTTCCCACTGATTTTGGGGAAAATCATTCCCTTCCCTGACTTACGGGTCTTCATAGAGTCCTCTGTAATGTTTTGCCATCATGTGGAGGTTGGTTTTCCCAAACTTTAATGCTGGTGACCCATCTGTGTCCATCAAGATGAGGGAAGTCAGAACTGCTTTGGTTGGAAAAGACCTTTAAGGTCATCGAGCATTAACAACTCTACGGAGTCTCCCTCAGCACCACATCTGCAAGGCTTTTAAACACCTCGTGTCCTGGACTGCATCAAAAGCAGCATGGTCAGCAGGTCTCAAGGGAGGTGATTCTTCCCTTCTACTCTGCTTTCTTGAGACCCTGCCTGGAGTACTGTGTCCAGTTCTGGACTCCCAGCTTTAGAAGGACACTGAGATCTTGAGCCCAGAGGAGCACTCCCAAATGGTCAGAGGGCTGGAGCATCTCTCCTATGAAGACAGGCTGAGAGAGTTGGGGCTCTTCAGCCTGGAGAAGAGGAGGCTTCAGGGAGACCTTAGAGCACCTTTCAGTGCCTGAAGGGGCTCCAGGAAAGCTGGGGAGAGACCTGAGACAAGGGCAGGGAGTGAGAGGACAAGAAGGAATGGATTAAAGCTGGAGGAGGGGAGATGTAGGTGAGACATGAGAAGGAAATTCCTTCTTGTGAGGGTGGTGAGACCCTGGGACATGTTACCCTGGGAAACTGGCTGCCCCATCCCTGGAGGTGTTGAAGGGCAGGTTGGATGGGGCTTGGAGGTGTCCCTGCCCAAGCAGAGGGGTTGGAACTGGATGATCTTTAAGGTCCCTTCCAACCCAAGCCAGTCTCTGATTCTAAACCTCCAAGGATGACTCCACCACCTCCCTGGGCAGCCGGTTTCAGTTAACCCCTTCAGTGAAGAAGTTTCTTCTAATACCCAGTCCTCTCCCTTCCCTCACGTCCAGCTGCTTGCCCAACAAATCCAGACTGATTTTTCCTCCCCGTTCCCCATGCCCTGCATCCCACCTTGACTCTCCTCCTCCCCATCTTCCCAGGTGGCCAGGCGGTGGGGGAAGAGGAAAAACAAACCCAAGATGAACTACGAGAAGCTGAGCCGGGGCTTGCGTTACTACTACGACAAGAACATCATCCACAAGACGGCCGGGAAGCGCTACGTCTACCGCTTCGTCTGCGACCTGCAGAGCCTGCTGGGCTACACCCCCGAGGAGCTGCACGCCATGCTGGACGTCAAGCCAGATGCTGATGAGTGAAGGTGGTCAACCATGGGTGGAGAACCTCACCCGTGTTATTTTGGAGAGTCGATGGGACTTTTTTCTGTTGGTTCTTTTTGATTTTTTTATTTTTTTTTGCTGTTACTTTCGGTGTTCGTTTTTGTTTTGGGTTTTTTTTTGATGCTTTGAGGAAAGAGGGTGGTGAAAGAAGCAGACTTTTGGCCAAAAACCCAAAGAGTTTGGTTCGCAGAAGGATGGGTTGTTGTTTTTTTTTCTTTCTTTCCTGAAAGCTCCAAGACAGGCTTTTTTTGGGGTGAAATTCTGAGTTTTAAGAAAGCCAGAACAATGTAGCTCACTTCAAAAAAGAAACAAACCCCTCCTCATCCCTTGCTGTGTAGAAAAAAAGAATCAAGCAGATCCCTTTGGTTTTGGTGTTATTCACACAAGCCAACAGTTCAGGAAGTGACAGTATTCCCAAGGATTTAAATCTTTTTTTAAGGTCAGGGAGGGAAAACCAAAGTGGATGAATAGTCCTGCTTTGGGGAGGGGCAATATAGGAAAAAACCAAGAACTTTGTAATTCTTGGTACAAGGCCTTTCTCTCTACAAAAGGCAGAATTTTTTCTAGGAGGGATCAAGACTTTTTTTTTTTTTGTTAAAATTTTATTAAATTTTGTGCCAGTATTTTTTTTTTAAATAGTCTTAAGCTCTAAGATGGTCTCAGTATTGCAATATTGTGTGTGTTTGTTTCTGTTCTGCCAGCAGAGAGTTTTATCACAGTGAGGAAAAACTAAAAAAAATCAATAAATAACCAGTGTGTTTATGTAGACCCCACTGGAGAAGTGTAACACTTGGCATCTCCAGATCATATGTGAAGGAAAAATTTAACTCCAAACTGGCTCCTGGTGATGCTGGCTGGGTGTGTGGCTTGTGCTTCCAATCCCCCGCTCTTTGCTCTGCTGTTTGCTGATAAAGCTGGTTGAAATTTCTGCTTTTCTTTGTTGTTAAAAAGGGGTCTTTTTGTATGGCTGTGTCTGCTTCGTGCACAAAACCTAACGAGATTTGCTGGGAAAATGTCTTTTTTGCATTTTCCAAATTTCTTCAGTGCTCAAGGAACACTTTGGTGCTTTCAGAAAATGTGGGGGTTTTGTTTTTTGGAAGGAGAAAGGGGAGAAATTCACGTGTTTTGAGTGTGAGAAATGGAAAATGTGTAAGTTCATTGAAGGGGGAAAAATCAGGAAAAATTGAAAAAACAAAGGGAAATGTTTTTTTCTTCCTGTTTCGACCAGCTCTGTCTTTATTGCTGTATCTTTTTACCATCCTGGGCACACGCAGAAAGGAAATTGTCCTTGCAAATGGGTTCTTTCCTGATCCTGCAAACCCTGTCAGGGTGTGAGTGACACAAAGTGTATCCCAGTGCCACCAGAGTAAATCAGAGGTGTCACTGCTTGCTCGAGATGGCTGCAGGATGAGTCCAGAGGCAGCTGCTCCCTCTCTCCTCCAAGCCTTTCACAGCATGGTTTGTGTTCAGAGGGGGAAATCCTGCTGCCCCCAGCACTTCCCGGGATGCTCTGAGCAAAGGGTGAGCTAAGGGATTGTTGAGATGTTAGAGGAGTTAAGAGGTGTTTCCCTGTCCAAATAGAACCCCAGAGCCAGATCTGCATGGATCTGACTGCTGGAATGGGGTTTTTCTCCCCTGAGAGCCACTGGGCATTTTCTTTCGGAAGACAGTGTTTGAACCAAAAGTACCTTCTCTTTGTGTTGTCGGTGTGGTAGAGGTAGTTGTGTTCCCTGCACAGGTGCTGTGAGACAGTAGTTGGGGGAGGCAGGGAAGGGCTTCAGCTTCCCCAGAATCCTCACTGGGCACTGCCAGTTTGATCCAGGCTGATAAATCTTTGGCAGGACAGGATGGCAAAGAGCTGCAACATTGGGGCCTGTAACCCCCATCAGAGGGGCAAGGTGATGCTCAGAGGTGCTGGGCTGTCCTCTACTTCCTCTGGAGCCAGAGGCACCCAGCACCTCTGTATCCTCAGGGGGTCATGTTGGGGGGATTCAGCCCCCAAACTGCTGCCTGCTTAAAAAAGGGGGTCCTGGAGGGGAAATAAGTGGGCTAAGAGGGAGCTCCAGCCAAGGGGTTTGGAAGCAGATGGTGGGTTAGGTGAGGGAGGTTTTCAGTTATGCTATTAGCTCATGGGGCTGGGCATCATCCCACTGAGCATATGGAGGGAAAAGGGTGGAAAGGAAGGAAAAGGAGATGGAAGGAAGGTGGAAGGAACGTGCACCAAAGGAGGAAAGGGATGCTGCCTGCTGAGAGGTTAAATTTCAGCTCCTATCTTGGGCAGGTAGGGAGGATGGGAGAAAAGAGCTTGGCTGAGCTGGGGAGAGAGGAAAGGAAATGTGGATATCATGGATGAGATCCCCTGCCAGTGAGGCCCTGGGGTAGAGCTCTGGGAGTTGAGCAAGACGTGATGGCACAGACGTGTGCAGGGGGAGCAGTTAAAGAGCACCCTGCCAGGACACACTGTGGGGGTTGGATTTCCAGCAGTTGGGTGGGTTTTTTAGGTTCAGGATTGCTGCCAAGTGCCCTTAGCTTACCCTTCACAGGCCACTTCCAGCAATGAAACTCCCTTGCACCCTACAGCAGGGTGCTGCCAGGAAGCTGGGCACACCATGTCCTGCCCTCACGCTGTGCCTCAGGTTGTGGCTCCTGCTTTGCTCAGCTGCTCCACTGCAGCTGAAGTGCCTTTTTCCAGCAGAAAACAGGGATGAAATTTCCCCTCTTGACAAAAAAACCCGCAGGTTCAGGTACCATCCTTCTGCCAGGCTAAATACCTCCTTTGCTTCACCATGCTTATTTGTTCCAGGTTTCCAGCATGAACCTGTGTGTTCCCAGTGATTTTGGGAAGGCAGTTTGAAGGTTAGAAAGGGTGAGTTGTAGAAAGCAGCTCTGGTTTTTGGCAGTAGCCCCTGGTCAGATCTTCTCCATCATTTTTCCCAGCCATTGGCCATCCCAGCTCACAGCTTGTGCACAGGAGGTGCAACAGAAAAAAGGGACATCACTTTGTGTTTTCCTTTAGCTCAATATTCCCAACCTAGAGACCATCCCAGAGAGGGTTGTGTGCTGTTTATACACTGGAGATTTTGTTTCTCTTTTTTTTTTTTTTTTCTTCTCTCTTTTCATTCTGCTTTTTAACTGCTTGCTGACCTATGGCAAGGGCTGTCTGGAACCCAAACCCTCTGACCTATTTTTTGAGGCCATGAAAATTTGGTTAACCCATACACCAGAGGATGGATTTGAGAAGGATGATGGAGATCTGCCAGGGATGGGACTTGCTCCTGTGCTGGTTTGTCTGCATGGGGATGAGCTTCACCCTTGGCAGATACACATGGCTTTTGGCAACGGGGAAATTTTGTCTTGTTTTGGAACGTCTCAGGTGTGTCTGGTGATTTTTTGGGTGGTTATTTTCTATGTTGTCCTTGTGATCTGCTGTTCTTCATGCAGGAGTGTGTGTCCCCAGCAAAGCCTGAGCCCTCCCTTGGGAGCTTTGCTCTTGCAAACAGGAGCTTTACAGGGCTTCAGGTTTGGCATCTCAGTAAAAGGTAAAATAACCCCAAAACCTGATGAAAAATGCAAAGCACTTTTTCTGCTGCCTGTCTCCATCTCTGTGTGTAGGATGACCATAACCATTCGTGTAGGTTTATTTCTACACCAGCACTATCCTGCTCCAAACATCAGGTGGATC
Organism: Apus apus; assembly: GCF_020740795.1. Lineage (NCBI taxonomy): Eukaryota > Metazoa > Chordata > Aves > Apodiformes > Apodidae > Apus > Apus apus. Next base: position 1,060,775 of record NC_067303.1, on the reverse strand, counting down.
CAAACAGGGCAAGAAATAGAAAACATTGTAAATTTAACCTTCTCACGTCTTTCCAAACCAACACCTCCTCCATAAAAACAGGCCCTGTAAGCACCAATAAATTTAGATGCTTTAGGAAACATCTTTATCTTCTGACTCCTGCTCTCCTGGAAGGGTTTTCTGTGAGGCTTTAAGGCTTAATTGCTTGTTCCTCATTAATACTGCAAAATTTGGATGCCTTGGCTTGCTCTGCTCTCTGGTAGGGTCTATATAACATCCATGAGCTGTTGTCTACATTCCAAAGAGGTTTAAATAGATGATAAATCTATGTATACATATATGTTAATGGAATATCTCCAGGAATTAACTGCCTCAGTAAATGAAAAAAGAAAAAAAAAAAAAGTCTTTTGTTTTGTTTTGTTTTTTACACACAGGATTTCTTTTGTTTATAAGCTGATAAACATAAAAGAAAAAAAAAAAAGAAAGAGATTGTTATATTGTGCTGTTCGACTATTTTCCAACTTGTATTTTCATATAATTTATATTTTTTAAAAGTGGAAAAAAATTTTAAAAGTGAGATTAAAAAAAAAAATCCGAAAAAAAGGAAAAAAGCAGGTGCTTTTTTTTTAAAAAAAAGAAACCAAACAACTGAGCTGAGGTAGCGTAGAGATGTAGCGACGTGTGTGTGTCTGTGTGTTGTGTTTTGTTTTGTCTTGGGTTTTGTTGTGTTGTTTTTTTTTAAGGGATACAAAAATAAAAAGAAAAGTCCCTCCAACATGGAATTCTGAAAGAAGGAGGGGGTTGGTTTTGTTTTAATTGCTGATGCTGGCACATCATTTTGCTGGAGAGTTTTTTATATACTGTAGCCTTATTTCATATCGTATTTTAAACCATGTGAAATTAAAAGAAGAATAATTCATAGCCCCCCGTGTCCGTGTGCTTATTGGTTGCCTTCACTCTTAAAATTTGGGGAGCAAAGTGGAAAAACTTGGAAATCCCAGAAAATTTGCTATTTTTTTGGCTTGTTAAAAAAAGTTACATGGTTATAGGAGATAAGGGTCTGGCTTGTCTGGCTTCTGTCAGCACAGTTGTGGTCTCGGGGGTGGGAGAAGGGAGGTGCTGTTGGCTCCATCTCACTTTGGGAGCAGGACTCGTGGGTTGTCCCCTCCAGCTCGTCAGAGGCTGTCCCCACTGCATTGTTCCCCCAGGGCTTCAAACTGGTCTTTCGTCCTGAATCATCACTGGGAGCTTGGGATACCTGTGGTTTACCACCTCAAATGACGTCGGTAGCAGCTGTTTGCTTCAGTAGACTCCTGTGAAATAGGTGGGGCCAACTCCCCGTGGCCACCAGCTCGCCATGAAGATGCTGCTGGGCATCCACTTTCCTCCTGGAGACCTTGGGCCGTGGGCCTTCAAGAGGAGAAATAGCCTCTAGGCTCTTAGTGCAACAAATCAGACCGTTGTGCTGATTCATGAGGCCAGCATCTTGATAGCTTCAGACTCCAGGAGGAGCTTACTCACCGGGCTGGTGAGTCGGAGAGACAGGAAATTCCCAGGGGACACCATCTGACACTTGGTTGCTTGAATCAGCATGAAGTGGATCAGACTGGGCATCCACCAACGTGCTGTCCCCCTTGGTTGAACACCGAGAAGGGTGGAGGAGTCATCAGCTGAAGGAGGTTGCAAAAGATGAATCCAGGACAAGGAATATTTAGAATGATTCCATTTCTAGTCACTCAGCTCGCAGCCAGGCAAGGAAGCAAGATGTCCTGGGGAAGGGCTTCAGGTTAAGGTGTCCTTGCAGGTGAGAGGGAGGGAGAAGAGTTAAAAAAACGAAGGGGAAGGTGAGCTGTATCCTTCATCATCCCCCCCCTAGTGACTGCAGATGATTATTTTAACGTTTTTCACTAAAAATACCCTCTGGGAAGCCCCTGTGCACCTGGGGCAGCCTCTAGGGAAATGATGGCAGTTAACGGCCCCGCTCAGCACCCCAGCCCCCCAGAGGAAGCACCAGGGGTGGGGGATGAAGCCAACACTCCCCTCTTTGGTGCCCCTGCCCTGTGCCCATCTCCTTTTCCCAAGCCAAGGTTCTCCATGGAATATTATAATAATAATAAATAAGGACATTTAGGGTGGAGAAGCAGAGTTCAGGGTGTGGGGTGGGAAGAGCATCACCAGGGCAGCACCGCACCCCCTGAAGTGGTCTCTGCCTGTGAGACCACAGCATTAATTAAGCTGTTAATAAAAGAGCATCAACATTCAGCTGAGGAGGAAGAGCCTTGCAGGCCAAACCTGCCTGTGCAGGGAATTGCACCTTCAGGAGGATTTTCCATGGCTTATTGACTCCAGATATGGAGCTTTAAACAAAGCCAGAGCAGTAAAAAGGGTTTTCCCAGGCACTGGCACATGGGAGTCCAGGGGTGTTGGTACCCCTGGTATCCCAGGCATTAATGTGTCCCAGGAATGTTGGTATCCCAGGGATGTCTGTATCCTCAGGATGTCTGTGTCCCAGAGATGTGTGTATCCCCACGGCCAGGGGCTGCAGGGTGGAGGGGGGTTTGCAGGCTCCAAAGCAGCCAAGAGCTGCTGCTCTAAGTAGAGGCTGGAGAGGAAAGGGGCTTTTTTCAGGTCGGTGTCTTGAAATGTGACACCTAAACTGGTGCTGGGGGAATGAAGTGGGAGTGAAAGGGGAACCGAAATTATTGAGGACTGAACCAGGGGAAGGGCTCTCTAGAAATCTGCAAGATGGAACAAGAGAGGAGAACAAGAAGAAGCAGGAATACAGGGGAAGGATGGAGAGGTGTGGGGCGGTGGCCGAGGGTGCTGCAGCAGGGAGCTTTGCTCCTTCCCTCGGGGATACAGGGCATGTACATGCATGTAGAAGCATGTACACCCTTGCACACCCATGTAGAGGCATGCATACCCTTGCACTCCCATGTAGAGGCACGTACCCCCTTGCACACCATTGTACCCCCTTGCACACCCATGTAGAGGCATGTACCCCCTTGCACACCCATGTACCCCCTTGCACACCCATGTAGAGGCCTGCACAGCACCCATGTAGAGGCCTGCACAGCACCCATGTAGAGGCATGCACACCCATGTAGAGGCATGCACACCCATGTACAGGCATGCACACCCATGTAGAGGCATGCACACCCTTGCACAAGCATGTAGAGACATGTATGCCCTTGCACACCCATGCAGACATGTACACCCTGGCACACACTTGCACACCCATGTACCCCCTTGCACACCCATGTACACCTTTGCACACCCACATCAAGCACGTGGCGATGACTTTGCTGGCAACAGCAAAGGCCTTACCCCACACGAACAGGAGATTTGGGGTTGCTGGAAGGTTTTTGGACACTTGGATCCCCTTTCCCTGCCCGGGGCTCGCCGTGCCCGGGGTGGTGCTGCCGGGGGGGGTGCCGGGGGTGCCGGAGCTGCCTTCCCGAGTCAGCATTTTCCACTCCAGCGCTGTTTGCTTTCCGCGCCCGGCTCCCTCCTGCTGCTCCGAGGCCTCTGAACTCCATCCAACAGCAACTTCCCGGCTCCTCCAGCGGCCTTTCCCCGGCGCTGCTGTTCCCTGGCCCCGCTTGAAAGCTGCCCCCACAATGAGCTATTGTGCCAGGCTGCTCCGGCGGGGAGGGAACAGCCACCGGGGCCAGAAAGCAGCTGCTGCCGGGGCCGTGGGGCTGCCAGCACCCGGCTGCCCTGTAGGGACACCAAGGACAGGGGTGCTCCCCAAAATGTTGCATCCTTAAGGCAGGGGGGTGCTCCCTAAAATGCTGCATCGCTGGGGTGGGGGATGCTCTGCAAGATGTTGCATCCCTGAGGTGAGGATGCTCTCCAAAATGCTGCATCCCTGGGGTGGGAATGTTCTCCAAAATGCTGCATCCCTGCATTGTCTGTGACATCTTTTCAGGATCTGGAATGGGGGCAGGGCTGTCCCTGGGATGTCCTGGTTGTCCCTCTACTGCTTGGATTGCCCCAGAGTGATGAGACCTGCTGCCTGCCACTCTGTGCCCCAGCTCACCTCTGTCCTGTCTCTTAGCCACCTTCTTACACTCCACTGACCCTCCCATCCCTCCTCCTTCACCCCTCCCAGTTCCCCACACCCACCATCTCCCACCATCCCTCCTAAGAAACTAAAATAAAACATGAAAATCCCCACAATGGCATTTTTTTCTTTGGGGTTTTTATTTTTCTCCTCTTCCCTATCCCAGTTGCTCCTGCAAAAAAAACAACACAGCAGCCTGCCCCCAGTTCTACCCCAAATATCTCTGGTGCAGGTGAGATGGGGGAGAGTGGGGGATGTTGCCTGGGGTTTCCTTGGGGACACCATGGACAATAGTGGGGGGCTGGGACCCCCAGCACAGGACTGCAGAGCTCCACTAGGAGGTGGCTGGGATGCTCTGAGCATCTCAGGGCACTTGCTTCCTATGAGCAGCCTCTGCACATGGTTCTGTTTTCCCAAATACACCCACCTGGGTCCCCAAAATGCTCTCTGCTCCACAGAGCATTGCTTCATCCACCTTGGACCTGTCCCTCTATTTTAGAGTCCAGCAGGTTCAAGGACCCTGAAAAAGAGTGATGGGGGCAAGACCCCATGTTCCCCCATGACTGCTCAGCCTGGTTGAAGATTTTGGCCAGGGCTGGAGGTGTTTTTCAGCCCCCTTCGTGCCCAGGGGTTTTGCAGCCCATCTGTGTCCAATTTCCCTGCCAGCTCATGCTCCTCTCCTCCTGATCTCCCCCAGACACCCTCTCCTCCACCCCCCCCCCCAAGTCTGGGTGAGCAGAAAGCTCTTGTCAGAGCAGAGCTCCCTGTAAATCACCTGGCTCTGCATCACCAGGGGCTCCTTTTTCATCACAAAGACACTAAAAAAAATGGTGAGTGGGGGAAATATCACTTTTGGCATGAAACAGGCACGGCCCGTGAGAACCAGCCCACTGGTATGGGCTGAAATATCTATTTATTCTTCCTTTTCTCCTTTTTAGGGTCGTGGCTTTGCCCCTGTGGTCCCCTGTGGCAGCTTCCATGGCAGCTTCAACCCCCCCCCAGTAAAAAGTGTTGAGGGCTTCATGGCATCAAGAGGAAAGGGAGAAAGAGGGGATGAAATGTAAATTAAATCAATGGAAATGAGCGAGGGCTTGTGGGGCCAAGGGGCTGCTGGCTGCCAGGGGTGTAAACTTGGGGAAAGGTTTCAGATGGTGATTTTAGGCAACCAGCACCTGCTTGAGCCCTCCCAGCACCCACGGGTGCCTTAGCCAAGTGTGCTCCAGGCTGGTTGGGTAATTCAAAGTGGTTCCAACATCTATGGAAGTGCAATGAAAATGAGCCACGAAAATGATCCGAGGGCTGGAGCAGCTCTCTGGTGAGGACAGGCTGAGGGAGCTGGGGTTGTTCAGTCTGAAGAAGAGAAGGCTCTGGGGGCACCTCATAGTGGCCTTCCAGCACCTGAAGGGGCTACAGGAAAGCTGGGCAGGGGCTTTTTACAGGGGCTTGCAGTGAGAGGACAAGGGGTAGTGGTTTCAAACTGAAAGAAGAGAGTTTTAGGTGAGAGATCAGGTGGAAATTCTTCAGTGTGAGGGTGGTGAGACACTGGAACAGGCTGCCCAGAGATGTTGTGGGGGCTCCATCCCTGGAGGTGTTGAAGGGCAGGTTGGATGGGGCTCTGAGCAGCCTGGTCTGGTGGGAGGTGTCCCTGCCTATGCAGGGGAGACAGAACTCAATGATCTTTGAGGTCTCTTCCGACTCCAAACATTCTGTGATTCTGTAACTGAGTCTCAGATATTACAAAAATCATTATTTGGGGCAGGATTTTGCCCGTGGCTTTGCTGTGCCAGATTTTGCTTGGTGCTGCTGGGGGGTTTTGCCAGGTTTGGATCCTCAATTTTATCATCCTTGTCCTCTGGTCTGATAAGGAAAGTGATCAAAGACAAGTGCTCAGCCTGATGGCTCTGCCAATACATGGGTCTGATTTTGGAATGAAAAATCAGGGAATATGATGTGAATATGAGGGCTTCTTAAGAGTGGAAATGAGGAAGATATATTCAGTGGCCAGGTTTGGTAACCTCTGGAAGGGCTTTCACACCACTGCCATGGCTTAAATGGAGCTGGGAGGGCTCTTGTTTCCATTGCCCCCCCTCAAATATTTGCCCTAGCTCGAAGAAAAGAATTTGTGCCTTGCAGCAGAGATGCTGACAATCCTGGGGTTTTCACACGAGTTTTGGGTGAGTTTCTTGCAGCCAATCTCCTTTTGAGATGGAAACATATCTGGGTGCCAATGGGAAGCTCATCCCTCCTGAATCCCAAGGTTGCAGCAGCAAAATGTGATTTTGCATCTTTTCCTTCCCTGAGCACCCAGGGCTGCACCAACCCCACGGATGCCCAGCCTCAAAACTTCCCAACCTTGACCCAAAATGGTGGTTGCAACCAGACAAGCAGGGAAGAAACAGAAACAAAGTGATGTGGCCACCTTTGCCTGGTCATGGTGAGCCACAGGCAGCCTCATGGCTGGCAAGGCTGTGCCAGCTCCCTGCTCACCCACCAGCAAAGTGAAGAAAACACCAACCCAAACTCAACAAAAAGCCTTCAAGTCTTCTCAGGCCACCCTGTGCACACCCAAGGTGCTGGCAGGAGAAAGCAATGCCATTTCCATAGGAGCACTCCTGGGGATCTCAGCAACCCTTCTCCATTAAAATTAGCAATGAGGAATGCACGATTCCTACCGGGATGGCTTATGGAAATGATAAACAGAACCAGAGTAATACAGCTTTATGTGTGGATTTAGAAATCCCAGCAGCTGGAGCGTTCGATCCCCCCACCGCGAGCGCTGGGCTTGTAGGGGGAGGGAAAGAGCTGAAGCTGCTTCCAGAAGTTGCACATTTTAGCTAAATTAGTTTAATAAACATTTTGGTTTATGATTCAAACTTGCTTAACCACACAAGCAAAACTGATACAAATCAGCCGTGGGCTGGTATGCACTCGCCGGCTGGTTTGCACGGAGCTGCAAGCTGGTCCCTGCACGTCTGGAGATGACCCGTCCCAGATAAGGGCTGGATTTGCTGGGCAGGCTGGATAGAAGAAGAGTTTGAAAAATTCAGCCCCAAATCTTGCCTTGACCATGACCAGGAGGCACAGGAGCAGGTGGTGGGTTTCCAGCCTGGCATTGCATGGGGACCTGCATCTTCTTCACGTTGCACATCCCTCCTGTACCCAGACAGTGTCACACTCACTGACCATTTCCTCAGCTGTCTCTTTTTAAGCCCTGAGACACCTCCCTGTGGGGCTGCCATCACTGCAGCACTACACCGAGAACTTTCTGGTGGTGGAGAAAAACAGCTTGTGTTTTTTTGTCTGACCAACTTCTGTGCACTCAGGTTCCAGATGCTCCAAGGCCTTTTTTTCCGACCATGCTGATGATGTTGCCAGGGAAGAGCAGGACTGTGTGAAGCCTTTCAAAGTGGGCTCCCGAAATGTAGGGCGTGGTATCACAAGCAGGAGCTGATGGAGCTATGGAGAAGGTGATCTAAGCTTAGCAAGATGCCTGTGTGTGCCATGGGAGAAAATGCTGGTGGCTTCCTGTGTGCACTTCTTACGAGTGATGAAGGTGGGCTGCAAGGGTGGTTTTGGTCAAAAAGCACCTGGTTGATGGGGTTCACGTCCCAGCAGATATTAGAAGTGCTAACAAGTGGGAATTCAGGTCTTGTCTTTCCTGTTCCACCCCCCCCTCCAAAAAAAAAAAAAAGGTTCTTTGGAAAAGTACTCAGATTTTTCTTTTCTTGTCATGCTCTGGTCCAAGCCATGGATGTCCCCATTTTTGTTGGACCTGCCCTCTCCATGAACTTAATCTCACCCGGTTGAGCCACCAAAATCACTGGCACAGTCCCTGACTCATTCTTGAAGGCACAGCACAGGGATGTGATGGATGGGAAGAATGAATGTCCAAGTGAGGGGTCCCATGGTGTCCTGTCCTCCTGTGGGTGAAACCCCGGCCATCAGCAGATGCGTTTTTGGGAATATCCCTCAGAAAACCAGTCAAGGAGGAGGCCAGAAGATCTCCTTGGGGAAAAACAAAACCTGCAGCAGAAAAACTGGTGGTAAATGAATGAAAGTCCAGCAAAGGAGCTCAGAGCTGTGAAGATCTCAGCCCGTGAGAGGAGCTACTTAACCTAAACCAGATTTCTGTAGGAAATAACTCTAGGCCATTTCCACCACAAACTATGCACTGCTGCTGCTTGGAGAAGGCTGTACCACCATCATCCCAGTCTATTTTTTTCCCCATCTTCCCTTCCAAGCATTGTTCCAAGAAGACGCTGCCGCAGCCGGCTGGGTGCCCTGGGAAATAACTTTCCCACCACTTTCTCTCTCCCCATGAAGGACATGGGGGGAAGCAGACAAGAGGTCTCGCCGAAGCCAGCAGGAAGCCAGTGGTTGTGTTATTATTTAGGAGCAGAGCTGGGAGGAGGCAACGTCAGCTCTTCATCCACATCGCCAGCGGAACCAAGCTGGGGCTGAATCTCAGCATCGTTTTGGTTGGAAAACACCTTGAAGCTCATCAAGTCCAACCATTAAAGCTGGACCTTGAAACCATTCCAGTTGAGCTGGTTGTTTGGGCTTCACACAGGAGAGTGTGGGATGGGCTGGGAAGCAAGAATGGCTTGGAATTCAGGATGGAGAAGACAATATGCATCTGCTTTCCAGGAATGGAGGATGAACACAAAGGACCATGACCTCAAGCAGAATTGAATGGGCCAGCACAGCCCCAACTTGCTCTCCTTTTCCATGCAGGATGCTCAGAGGAGCAGGAGATCTCTACCCTGCATCCTCATGGCTCTGCCAACTTCTGGGTCACTTGAGTTGTCAAATGAATAAAAACCTGGAAAGGGCATAATTTGCATTCCCAGAAAATGCTTCAATCCCTCAATACAATTTTCTAGGTGAAAAATGGGATCTCATATAGAGGATTTTTAAAAAGCTGTCAACTTTCCATGGACATTCTGGGATTGACATCACAGAAGAGGGGAAGGAATCGACACCAACTTACCCAGAAATACTCACTGTGTGGGAGCAAACTGGGACAAGTTTGACTTCTAGCTGAAGAATAACAGTTTTCTGGGGATGGAGAGGAACAAAATTAAAACAAACCAGGTTTTGACCAGCTCTCAAAAAAAAAAAAAAAAAAAAAAAAAAATCTCAGCATTTCTAGCTCCCAAAATCTCCCAGGTACTGGAGGCTGTAACCCAAGCAACTTTCCCACCCTGGCATAGGGGCTTTTTCTTCCATCCTTTCCACATCTCATCACCCTTTCTGCCTGCAAAAGCAAGCCCTGACCTTGCTTGGAGAACTGGAACCCATGACTTCAAAAGCTTAGAAAGAGCTGTCTGTGGGCAGGCATAAAGAGCAGCAGCTCCTGAGAACCCAGCCCTGAGTATCCTTCTGGAAGGAACAGAGGATGGAGCTGAAAATGGAAAATGTTTAGGGAAAAATGGGATGTCAGTGAGATATCTAAAACGTTTGCAACCCAGAGAAATGGCTGTTGGAGGTCAGGACTGACAGTTGAAGTTTTTGGTGGCCTTCCAAGGCTTCGGAGGCAACCAAGAGTGATGGAGACCTCCATCTATCTTAGCAGAAAGAAGTGGCCCAAACAACCTCCTGAGGTCTTGCTGGTGCATGGTGATGCCACTGGTGTACCCTGAGCAATTCATGCCCTTCCAAGGCCGTCTCGTTTGTCTGGGCAGGGAGAAGTCAATGGGTCACCCTCGTGGGGTTTCAAGGCATTTGAGGGTTTTTGCCCCCCATAGGCCCAGGCTGGCTGGTGCAAGGGCAGGAGGAATTAAGTCTCTGTGCATCTGTCAGCCCCTCAACAGCAGCTGCCTTGGCCCGGAGCCCAGGAAAGGATTTATTCCATCAAGAGCAGGAGGATAAACTTCACCTCTGCTTCTCTGACAGCTAAAGCTACCTGGAAGAGGAAACTTGATTTTTTAATGCGGCTTTATTTGAACATCTGTTGGAGGAGTTTGGGGAGCCTGGGCATTTCCTCCCAGGGCTAATCCAATTAACCCAGCTTGGGGAGAGCTTTGTGAACATGCCTGGATGGGCACGGTCCCTTTGGGAGAGGGGTACAGAGGGATTAACCCTCCCAGGGGAGTTGTTCCTTCACCCCTGAAGCCAAACCACAGGAGCATGGACTTGGTGTACATGGACTGGGCATCCTTTCATCCTGTGGCCCTGAAGATCTTCCCAGCTTTCCCGATTCCTCCTAAAATCCATCTCTTTCTGCCCTCAGCCCCCCAGTCTAGAATTTGGGAGTAGCCAGCTCTGGCCTTTGCAATAAGAACTAAGCAAAGAAAACTATAAGGAATAAAATAAAAGTGAATTTAGCGTTCCCTTTGGTGGGGAAGGGGTTGAAGTTGGCTGAAAATTGCTGGAGGGGAGGAAGACTCTGGTGCTGGAGGTTGATTTCCAGATGTCCCCAGGACTTTATGGGACAGGGAAGGAGGAATTCTGCTTTGATCTGCTGTGTTTTGTGATCACCGTTGCAAACCTCCTAGCACTGCTCCCTCCCATTCCTCCCTGTAATGACCTCCTGGATTTCCCATGGATGGAACAGGGACCTGAGGATGAAGAAATCCTCCACAGAGGTCAGGGAAAGCAGAGGTTACCCCAACAGCTGCCAAACTCGGGGTGTCCTGCCTCACTGCCCTGCTCCCACCCTCCCGGCGAGCTGGTGGGTAATGTGAACCCTGTAGGAATGAAGGATTTTACCAGAGCCGGTACCAAAAAATTCCCTGAGTCCCTGAGCAGCGTGTAAGCCCTGGGAGTCTAAACATGTTCCCTGGCATTAATCACTGGTAATAGAAACCAGAGCTGGCTCTTGTCCCCGCTGAGTCAATGCAACCCTTGACAACGCACTGGGAAAGGCTCACGCAGGCTGAGAACGGGGCATGAAAGAGATTCCAGGCAGGGCTTATTATTATTTATTTAGATTGCTTTTTTAAGTGGAATTTCAAAATTGGAAAAACCAGAAAGGGAGTAAAAATAGAAACAACAACAACAGAAACCTCAGTGATCTGCTGGCCCTGGACCTCCCTCCTCTTTTCTTCCCTCCTCTACCTCCATGACCATCTCTTCCCTCCCACTAAGCCACATTTATCTGGGTCGAGGGGAGCAGGGGAGACCTTGGGGCAGAGAAAAGCAGAGAAAATAATGAGTGATCTGATGGCACCTTTGGGTGCTGAGGTGAGCTCAGAGCTGTGAGACCTCCACAAGTCCTGCAATTTCAGATGCCACATCCCATCCTGACCATCCTGCCATGAGGTGTCAACAGGAGATTGGATCTAAATCCTTTTTCCTGACTCTTCTCCATCCCTGAGCATCTCCCATTTGGATCTTTCCCCCTTCTCCAGCTGAATTATATGGGATGAGCTCAGCAAAAGGTCATTGCTAGACTAATTGGAGTCACAGGGACCATAGGAGCACTTAGGAGAGATGGACTCTCAAAACACTTAATGAGGCTCCACTGAAATGGCAGCTTAATGATCTCCTCTCCTTAGCATCTAGGAAGCAATTGATGGGGGGAAAAATCCACAACTTGGTTGGATGGTGTCAAAAAGCCAGTGTCTTATTTTGAGTTGGTGTCTGTAAGGCTCTGGAGTCACTGGGGTGGTTTGGAGCACCAGGGCTTGTCATCCAGCCAAAAAAAAAATGCAAATAGGAAAAAAAAATCCATCCCAATCCCTCCAAACAACCCACCTGTGGATTTTCCCACCTGATCAAAACTTGCATGTTTTATAGAGATGTGCATTCCAGCTGATTCAGAGGGATGCTGATTGCAGAGCAAAGCTGGTGTCTGGGGGAGTGCTGGTTCCTGAGGGGATGCTGGTCCTTGAGTGGTGTGCTGATCCCAGAAGGATGCTGATCCTGGGGGAATGCTGATGTTGGGTGGAATGCTGGTCCCTGGAGGGATGCTGGTCCCTGGAGGGATGCTGATCCCAGGAGGATGCTGATCTCTGGGGGATGCTGATCCCAGTGGGGGTGCTGAACTCCAACCAGCTTGAATCTCCCTCCCCGGTCCCTTGTCTTGTAGGATCTCTCCTACCAGAGGTTTTGGCACCAAGCAGCACTAGTTTCTCTTTCTCTTTAAATTCCTGCTGGTTTGGTGCTGCTCTGATGGAGGGAACATCACACCTGGGATGGCACATGGGAATGTTACTTTAAACACTGATTTTTTTCTGGCAAAGCTCACCTGGGTGTGAAGTTTTAGCATCTCCTTAAGAGAAACAGGGAAACTGAGGCACACAGCCAGATGCAGGAGTTGGCAGCAAGTGCCTGTATCCCAGTGATGCTCCTGGGGAAAAGGAAAGTGGAGATTGCTCTGTTCTCTTTATCTTCCCAGAAATGTGAGGAAAAGAGAATGAAAATCAGCCATTTTCTAAAAACTTCTTTCTCAAAGGCTCCGTCGGTGGCAGCACCAGAAGAACCCTCCGTGTTCACGTGGTCGCAGCATCTAAGAGCCTTTCGGAGGGAAAAGGTCACGTTTGTCTGTGCTGCCTGAGAAAAAGATGGGGCAAAACCCCCCGGGTTCCTGCCCACGCACTGTGGTGCTGAAAGAGATCCTGTGTCCCAGATGGAGGCAATTAGGGGAAAGGCAGCAAGAAAAAATATTACGCAGGTGCTGGGGGAGGTTTCTGGAAACTTCAGCCGTTGCTTTTTCCCCCAGTGCTTGAAATCCTGCTCCTATTTGCTGAATTATTGCTGTTTTCCTGCAGCTCAGTCTGGGAGGGTTAGGAAACACTTGGATGGGGCTGGTGAATATTTTCCCTGTTTTAAAAATTTGTTTCCTTTTTCCTTTTGCTGCTTTTCCCAGTTTTTGTGCCCGATGATATCCCAGGAATGTGGTTTGCAGCAGCGCTGGGAAGGTTGGCTCTTGGCCCCACTTGCTCTTCACCCTGGGACTTGTGACTTCAAAATAAGCCCTTCTTTTTTTTTCTCCCATGATCCCACCTGGATAAAAATCCCCAAGTTTTTCCAAGGGAGGCTCCTCACTGACAACCATGAGAAGCTGGGCTTTTAGGAGGGATTTTGGTGACTCTTTTTGGTTGATTGGTTTCTTTTCTCTCTGGCTGAGAGGATGGGGAGGCAAAAGGCTTTGGGCAGGGTGGCTCTGGGTGGATCACATCCCATGCCAGAAGCTTTGATTTTGGCCAGAATTGCACACACACAAAAAATGTGTATGAAACATTCTAAACCCCAGGATATGAAGGTGAGGCCAAAATCCACCCCTACTCCGTGCCTCAGTTTCCCCATCTTAAAAATTAGATTAAATTACATTTAAAATTGGTGGGTTGGATTTTTTTTGCAGATCCCCAGGCTCTACAGAAAATCACAGGTAGGAAAGCAGGAGGAATGGGAAAGGAAACCCCCAAACTGGGGGAAAGCCGTTTCCAATTCCATGAGAAGAGCACAGAGGGTTCCCCATGGCACAGTTTTTTCCAGGGCCAGGAGGAGCCGGTTTTTCTGCCCCTCTGGTATTTTTAGCAGCCCCTGCCCCCGGGGCAGCTCGTCCTAATCAGTTGGCTGCCATCTCGTGTTAAGAAATTGCGGTGACAAAGCATCTTACTCGGGGTCATTTCCTGCGGGGCAGGCTCCTGCTGACCACAGCAACACTGGGAGCTTCTGTTTGACATCTGGTCCTGCTTCCCTCGTGGCCACTTGGGTCACCAGCTCTGCCCAGGACATCTCCCCTTTCACCCGGGCTGGCTCAGTGGGGAAGGGGAGAAGGAGCATTATACCCTCCCCAACTCCCCTTCTTGCTGCCTCCAACACCCCCACCATGGGTTTTGGTGTCTGGACCTGCTCCTCACCCCTGAGTGAGGTCATCCGTGTGGGTCACATTTGGTGGCACTGACCTTTGACCTGTCGCTCCCAAAGAATCCCATCAGATAACTCTGTGTGAGTGGGATGTCATCCCTGCAGCACCAGGAATCCTGATGGTGTAAGACCATGCTGCCTGTTTGGCATCTTCTTTTCTGCCCAGAAGTTTTGGGTCCAGCAACCAAATTCATCACAACTGTAGAGGTGCTGGGATGCAGCACAAGCTCAGCCCTTTATCAGACATCAGAGAATCTCTGTGACCTGTTGGAAACTATGGTTCCTGCTGCTCCTGCCTGGTAAAATTAAGGGTTTGGGTCCCTTCCAAAAATGATCAGCTTTCTGCTTTCCAAGGAAATGACATGAGGGAATCTGGTCCTCAGAGGGGCTGCAGGGATGGAGGTTCAGCAGCAAAGTTCATGACCCTGGAGCCTTGTTTTGTTTTCATGAAACCCCACCAAAAAGTCAGTAAAATTTCTTTCCCCCCCCCCCCTTAGTTTTATAGAGCAGTCTCTCATCTGGGTGAAACATCACCCTCACTAGTGTGGGGACCTCACCTCCTGACTTACATGAGTATCACCAGGAGGGTCCCCAAGGCCACCTCTGTCCTTGGGGCACCCCTGGGAAATCAAGCACATGGTTTTAATTTTCCTCTCCATCCATAGAGAAGAGGAAAGCAGGAAGATTTATGGCCTCTCTTCCCCTCCTCCAGGTTTATAAATAGCATTTATCAGGTGCTGGGCACATGGTGGCTTTGGGGGGGTGGGGAACAGCAGAGAAGGGATCAAAAGCAACGTTGGGTTCCTCCTCCTCTCCCCTTTCAACATGTCTCATCTCTGCTCCCGTCTATAAATGGCCACATTAACCTCTTGGGTTCAAACTGGAGATTCACTGGGGGAATTTTGCCTCCTGAAACTCTGGAAACAAGCCCCCAGCTTCTGTGCACCAGCCCTGGCTCCCCTTGACTTTGATGTTTGCCCTGGGAAGTTCAGGTTCTCCTGTGGATGCAGGGAGAAGGGAGAGGGAGAAGCTCCAGGGGTCCATGGCAGGAGATCCCACCTCCATGGACTCGTCCTGGCACTTGTGCCATTCAAAAGGGCCTTGGAGAAGAAAGAAAAACAACCCCCCAAAATACAACCCAGGAGGATGGTTGCACATGGTCATTGCACACAAGTGTATCAATAAGTTGGCTGTCCATAAATCTGTTTTTACCATGTTTTTACATTGTTGTATATTATTATAATACACTCACATGTTTTATGCTATTAAAATATATTGATTTATTTAATTTTTTTTTTACTCTGCCTTTCTCCTGGCACTGTTTTTATTTTTAAGATTGAAGATTTTTTTTCTGAAAGAAAAGTTCAATTTGTAGGTGAACTTCACTTGGAACCAACTGCTCCATGAATGGAAAAAAGACACAGATGAAAAGGGCCAAGGTAGCAAAGATGGGAAAAGAGGTTTTAAAAGTGAAAGGAAAATAATTTCTATGATTTTTCCTCTTTTGCCTGAATTTCTGCAAGCAGGTCCATAGTGATGGCAGCCAACCTCCTTGAGATGCTGGAGGGGTTGGCTTAAACAAAACGCTGTAAATCTGAATTATCAGGTAAAGGAAAAGCACATTTGTTTATACCAAGAAATAAGAACCTCTAAGGACACTTTATAAAGAAGAGAAGAACAGCTTTAAAACCTGCAAAGCTCAGTTGCTAAATCCCTCTTGTAGCTCTGGCTTTGAAACAACACCACGTTTCACCCGACATGCTCAGGGTCTTGGGACCAAACCCAGCCCAGATGCCACCATGAATCTTATCACTCCTCCCCAAAACTTCAACCTTGTGAGGAGAAGAGAGCACCCCGAAAATCTACCTGGAGAGAAGTTGTGGCTGCCCCTTGATGGTGCCAAGCAGGAAAAAAAGCCCCAGGGATACTTTTCCATTTGTTTTTTAGACACTTTTTAGGGAGAAGTGGAATCAACACAAGGATGGAGCTGTAGAAAGGATGGCTTAGACACCAGCAGCATTTTATCTTTTCAAGACAATTATCACCCACCTGTTATCTCCCCTCGTTAGAAGGAGTTAGGTGCAAACAAGGCCCAGGGGCTGATCCACATCCCTGCACCCAGGGCTGCCCCAGCCCAAGGGGAGATAATGAGCCCAACAAAAGAGAATAAGGACACAGCTTCCTGAAAGGCTTCAACATCCAGGATTAACCTTTCCAGGCCTGAGATGTCAGGCCCAAGAACAAACGGATGAGAGAAGTTTTCCAGCACTTGATGATTCAAATCTCTTTCCCCTTCCACTTTTTTTGGGTTTTTGCTCTTTTTTTTCTTCCCCCCCCCCCCCCCCCCCCCCTTTCAAATGCCTTTACTGAATTCAGTGCAGCTGTAAATGGAGGATTAAAACTGGTCAGTAAACAATGCTGCTGGAGGCACATTTGGAGCAGATTTCCAGGTGATACAACTCCACACACGTCAGCAAGGGTGGATATGAGGTTGGAAAATCATTGTCAATGGAATTGCAAAACAACCAGCTGCCAGCTCCGAGTTGCTCTCCTCAAGCACAATGATGGCTTTTTAACTGATTACTCTGTTTTTCAAGTGGTTTTTTGAACGTTTTTGCCTAAGTGCTGGGTCCTGTGTCCAACCCATCATGGCAGCTCTCCCTTGTGCGCTCCCCTGCTCTTGGCTGAGACATGAGGGTCATTTTGGTGGGCATGGGGGATCTTTGGGGCTCACAGACAAATGAATCTCAGACTTTCTGCCACTGCTATGTGGTCCAGCTTCATCCACCCCCCAAGCACTTTCCAGTCCCTCTCTGAGGTGACCTTCTGGCCAGCAGGATTTAAGGGATTTGAGCCCATTTGCGTGACTCTGCCCAGCTCCCCTGGCCTTTGCGTCTGCTTTTTTGCACATTGTCTTCTGTATTTAGTTTAGATGTTTTCCAGACTGACATTATCTCCTGGGACTGACAATTCCCACCATTCCTGGTGCCCTCATCCAGCCGGGGCATCTCTGCATTCCTGCAGTGAAAGCAGCAGCTGAACTCTGCTACCAAACCCACCCACCCAGAGCCCAGGGGAAGATCTCAGCCATGTGGTTGACATCACATCAGTGGTCGACAGGAGCCAGCAGATGCTGAAGAAAAAAGCCTTCAGTTTCAATCCTGTCGGTCTGTCCATGAGGTCCAAGGCACCTTCACCAGCAGCTTTGGGCTGTGCAATCTCAGAGCATCACCCTCAACAAGCTCCTTTGAACTCCAACCCACAGGGCCACAAGTGAACACTGGTTGAACATGGTTTTAATCTGGTTGGATGTATTTAATTCACCAACATGTCTTACACTGGAGGAGATCTAAGCCCTGCCTGGCAGGTATGATGGAAAGCAGACACTGTCTTCCTTGGCTTTCGAGGTCCTGGTGGGAAAAGCGTGACCAGAAGCACTTGCCTGGATGGTTTTTTTGGAGTCTGAGCATCTACAAAATCTGGGTCAGGGGGGGAAGGTAAAAACATACAGAAGTGGAAAGGAAGCTAAGGAATGTAAAGAGAAAGGGACTAAGAAGACCAAGAAGATGGGGATGAGGCACCAGGAGAAGGCACCAGCTTCTTGACAGAAGATGAGGGTAGTGGAGCTGGCACTTGACTTTATGTTGAGAGCAAACATTTGCAAAAGAAGTTGGTATTTTCCCTGTCAAGAAATTCCTTGTTTCCAGCTAAGCCCAAAGGTAAATCCCTTTCCCATGTAATGTGTGTCACAAACTGTGCAAATATTGGGATAATTCTTACTTAACCTGAGTGGCCTCAGGTTTTTAAGTCAAAAAATGGTTCATCCAAATGGAAAACACCACGGAAAGGGTTATATATTCTGCATAATTTGCTGTGTTGCCAGATTTTGTTGCTTTTCAGGATAAATTAGGGAGCAGGGAGCTACTGCCCATTTCTACCCCCTAGTTCTCTCCAGTCCCAGTGAATTTCCACTGAATAATCGCAGCAGGAGTCCTGGATTGTGGCCTGGGAATGGGGGAAGGAGCAGGTCTGGCCCCTGCAAAGGTGAGCAAGGAAAATCTCAGCTCCTTTTTTCTGGCACTCCCACAGCTGCCCTTGTCTCTGCACAAAGTCTATGTGATCTATTAAACATCTCCAATAAGGATTTAATTTAGTTTTAATAAGACAGTTTGGGAGATGTTAATTAAATTGAGTTATTAAAACCACATGGGCTGGACCTGGCTAATACATTTCCTTTTTTTATTAAGTCCATTAAAAAAATAAAGGAAGATAGAAGGAGAAAAACTAGAAACTAATTCTTAAAGCTTCTTTTTTCTTTGCTAAATTAAGTGTACCAGGAGAGGAATAAATAAACTAAAAAAACCCAAACAGCCAGCTGAGCTTGAATCCTTCCAGGGCCACCAAAACTTGCCTTAAGGATGAAGCCAAAATGATGAAACCCCTTGAACCCAAGTGTCTGGTGAGTCTCTGCACCCTCAAGGCCAGAATTTGTCCATCCCCATTGGGCTGTTGAAGGGAGCCATGCTGGAGGATGCAGCCACACATCACTCCCATCCACCACCTCATTCTCCAGCTGGGAAAACTTCTTATCATCTCAGATAATCAGATTTTTCCTACCTCTGGTGAAAATGCTGCTGGGAATCACTTCAGTTCAAGGGCTTGTCGGGATGATTTGGTTAAGCTGAAGAAAAACTCCCACGTGCTTTAAAAATGACAACTATTTTATTAGCTGGATGTGTAACGAGCTGTAATTAGCTTAGCAGCCCCGAGTTAATAGATTTATAAGCTTTAGAGGATACAAAGCACCAATAAGACAAGCTGAACGGGCCTCTGTAAGAAATTTATCCTGTAGATCCCAAATTAACTTATTCTCTGTCTTGGCTACACATCTACATCTCCTGAAGCTGCTTGTGGTCCTGCCCCGAGGGCTGCAGAGGATGAGAAACCTCCTCAGGCTTCATCTCATCTCTCTTCAACCTGTAGGACAATTCAGGATGTTCCATTATCCTCCTTCCCTCCTTAATTTCATTGGAATTTCTTCCTTGTTTGCTGTTATTAGAGGTGTATCAGTATTGGCAGGGCATATCTCCTGGCTTGGCCCCTTCTACACCCTTGTCTGCTCAGTGTGGGGAAGGAAAGAGAATAACCCCACTGGGACATGATTGTATTCACCAGATCTTTGAAGTGCACTGGGAAGGAAAAGAAAACCTTGGAAAACAAACCAACACCCCCTCAAAGAGCTTCACAATGGATTTCTACTGGCTCAGGGTGCAGTAGCCCACATCTGCTGGCTCTGTTCTTCTAGAGATTGAGGTGTTAAAATCCAGAATGGCATTTTAAAAATGTGTTCATGACGTGCAGCTCATGTGCCACTCAGGTGTGCACTGAGCAGGGGTGGAAAAGATCATTCATCACTGGGGAAAGTGAGGCAGGAATGGGGAGGAGCTCTCTGCAGGATCCATCTCCAGGCCTGGTGGCATTGCCGTGATGTTGGCGTGAAGACATGAAGGGGAATTTGTGGATTTGTCCCTGAGAAAACTGAATTTAAGCTCAACATCTCCAGAGCCAGGGTTTGGATGAGTTACTGGAGGGTTTTTTCGGAGTTATTGGATTGCTGTGGCTTTAAGCTGGGCTTTTGTTGGCCTGCCCAAAGCCACCCACCAAGGGTCCCATGCTGATGTCCTCATGGGAGTGTGTACAGAGGGAAGATGTACCAGCAGGTCTTTTCCTCCCAGTGATGCTTACCCTCCTGTCTAAACCATCTTCCACTTATCCCAGTTCCTCATAGTCTGGATGATCCAGGAGGATAAAACAGAGGGAAGGGATCAGGGCTTGGGAAGTTCCTGGAAGGGGTGGAAGGGACTTTTCCTGGTGTGACACAAGTGGGTACTAGAGGTTTTCGTGAAGCTGCAGAGGGGAAGGGATCTGGTTTTCACTGTAATCCCACAAATTTCCAGGGAATTCGTTTCCTTCTGCTCCAGAAGTAATGGTCAATTAAGAAGAAGAAGGAAAACAAGCAAACAAAAAAACAACAAAAAAAACCAACCACACCAAATTTGCAGCTTTTTGGCTCAAAAATGTGAATTTATTCTCAAAGTTTCCCTTGAATTCTCACTGCAAAGCCTTCCCATCCCATCATGGACAATGTCCCCCCCTCCAACCCTCCTTGCTCTTCCTTCCTCCATCCCTGGCACAGGGAACTGTAGCCAACTCCACTTCGGAGTGGGTGGGGATGGTGGGAAAAAAAGGGTGGATGTTTGTGGGACTTGGCATAGCCACTGATTTTCCAGCTTCTAAATGTCCACAAACGTTCCCACCATTCCCTGTTGTTGGCTTCTTCCCATCCCTGCTGCTAAGATCTGGTGTTTTTCCTCACCCTCTGTGCCCAGAGCTCTCCTCCTCCTCTAAATCCTTTTTCCCATCCCTGTGATGTTCCTGCTTCCCTCAGAGCTTCACCCTAGGCTTGAAGGGTGGCAGCAGAGCTGCTTTTGGGCTCTTTGTAGGAAGGAAAACCCATCCTAGAAGTGCCATCACTTCCCACAGGGGAGGTGATCCTTGAAATGCTCCATGGAGCCATCCCAAAGCATCTGCCATGGGTTCTTCAGGTCTGGGACTTCCTTCTACATTCCTTGTTGGGAGCCAGCTCTTCCCAGAAGAAAAGTCACCTTTGCCAGTGCTGTAGCACAATCCTAAAGACATAGAATTTTATATTAAAAATGAATATGTGATTTTTACCCAGCAGAAATGACAGGAGGAGGATGGGGAGGGATAGACATGCCAGGTCCTTGTTCTCTGCTACATCTCGGTGAAGACCACAGAGCCAGCAGTGAGAACGAGAGCACAGTGTGGGCAGGAGGGGGCCAACATTCTTCAACCATCCCCCCAAGTTCAGAAAAAGTAACCCCAACCAGCCCCTCACTGGGGAAGCACCAACCTGGAGCAGATACACAGAACTGAGGTGCTTTGCTACAAGAACTCAGGTTTCTCAGGCCACGGTGTCTCACTGTTTCCCCCCTAACACCCTGCTTCAGTTTTCCCACCTGTAAAATGAGTGGGTTTATTTGGGCAGTGTCACCTCGTGTGGACTCCACGGATCCAGCTGTGGCCTGGGGACATATTTTAAGTCTCATGCCATCTCCCTGATTCCAGCTGGCCTGCACAACAAAGCAGCTTGTGTCCTCCTCCCTCCCCTCGTGTTGGGGCCCAGGCTCTGATAAAAACTGCTGAGTTTACCACCAGGGAGGTTCTGGTTTCCTGAGTCCCAGCAGCCAGGCAAGGGGAGCATGTGGGAGGCTGCCACGTGGCTTTGTGTCCACACAGACCTTGGATGTGCAGCCAGATGGACCTGGGAGACATGGCATCTCCAAGGGCTTTGTGTGATCCAAGAGGAATTGAACCCCACAGGTGTGGTGACCACAGAGCTGACATTTATTTCTTACTTGTTTCAGTAAGACACTGGGACTTGCTTGTCCCAGTGATTTTCTTCCCAAGTATCCCAAACCTTGCTTGGTGAGGACATGGCACTTGGGGCCACCTCCACCTAACTGCCTTGGTGGTTGCAAAGTGTTTTGAAACTCCTCCAGTAGTTTTAGGGACCTGATTTTGGAGCCGTGTCCCCATGGGATCCAGGGCATTAGCCCCTAGAGGCACCTGAGTGCAAGGTGACCTGCACCAAGCAAGATGGATGCCACCCTTAGCAAACAACCATGATTGTTGTCTCTCAGCTAGATGACCAGGAGATAAAGGAACCCACAGCTCTGAGCGCTTCTTTCTAATGACCTGAATACAACTAAAGGGAAATTCCACCTCCCAGTAGCTCCTACTAACAGGTCAGTAAAAGACCAACCTTCTCCTTTCTAATCACTTTGTTTCAAATCTTTTTAGATGTTCAGCAGGAACCTGGGAGGGCTCGGTGCATAAAGGTGTATAAAGGCTTTGGGAAGTCTCCTCTGGACAATTACATCAGCTGTGTGTGACCCTCTCTGCTTCTCCTTGTTGATTCAAAGTGGAACTTATTTCCCCTGGTTTCAGCTCTAGGTAGGAGCCATGTTTTTCCTCCAAATGAGCAGAAGGTGATGGTGGTAACTCCAGAGACCTCCTCGATAGTGCCAGGAGCACTGATGTAGCTGTGGACTTGTGGATTCAACCAGGACAAGCCATGGAGAGAATTAATGCAGGGAGAAAATATTTAGTGTCAACCCATGGCAGGATCTCACAGGAGCCACCATATGGAAGAAGGTGGATCTCCAGTCTCAACTGTATCAGCTGTGGTGTGTCACCAGCACCATCCTGAAATAAAGGCATGACAAAATACCTCTCCCTGCTGTCATCTCCCGTATCACAGAACCCCCATGGTCCTTGATGCACGATTTCCAGTCACAGCACCAAGAGATGGCTGCAGGACCTTCCTCCTGCCAGGACATGGGTGAGGTGATTTGTATCTGGTTGGTCAGCTTCACCTAGGAGATGGTAACACCCAGACCCAGGGTTCCCATGGAAAACACACACAATTTTGCCTTAGAATTAAAATAATATTAAAAATGGAAATTAAAGTTGTTTTTTAATTTTTTTCTTGTGAGATCAAGTTTTGCCAAAACCAGGACATTTAGAAATCACACCCAAAGCTGCTCAGGTCCCTTTCCTACCAGTGACTGGATGAACCTGTGGAGCTCACCTTTCCATCCTGGTACCATCCTCAGCAAAGGAAACTGGGCTTCCTGGTGAATGTCACTGGGATGTCATGACATTTCTACTGACTCCTTCATGAGGGAGATTATTCCTGTTTTCCATCCCCCTCCCCAACCCCCACAAAGTGAGATATCAATAAGAAAAAACATGAGATTTTGTTTTGATATCAAGCATTAGTTTTAATATGAAATATTTATTAATAGGAGGTTTGGTGGGTTTTTTTTCTTTTGTGTGTGTGTGGGGGGGGGGGGGGGAAATGTTTACAGGCAGCTGCTTGCCCCCCCCCCCAAGATGAGTCCACCACCATCTTGGCTGAGTGGACAACCCAGTGCTAAAAAACCCAAAACCTTGGGCTGGGCTCCAGGTTAGGAAACATCTGGAAATATATTTACTTTGCCTGTCATAGCCAGATAAAGAATAAGTGTTAAGTGACATTCATGGGCTCTGGCAGCCCAGCCTGGGCTCTGAGGGGGGATTTCAGGGGGCAATTCTCCATGGGGTGGGAAAAAGACCCCACAAAACCCCATATTGGAGCATCATGAGCCATGGTGGTGTGACCAGGGGCAGATGCAAGGCTGTTTTTCCCTGTGTAAATGTTGGAAGCAGGGAAAAAACAACTCATGTTCCTCTAGATGTGAGTAGATGTGGGGATTGAGGACCCCATCTGGGCTCAGAGGTTGAACTGGTGGCAAAAATAATTATTTATACAGAGTTTTGACTAATGAATGGCTTTGAATGGGAGTTTCTGGGAGTGCTCACTCCACTCTGGGTCAGATTAATGTTGGGAGGGTCCATGTTTGGCTTTGTTTGATTCCTGCTGCTAGGATTCCACTGGGGGGGTTGGAGGGGAGGTGTTGGATGGAGGAGAGAGTGTGGACAACCTTTGCAAACTGTGGGGTTAGCAACATCCCCCTGCCCAGGGCGGGGAGGATGATGATGGGAACTGGCCAACCTTCTGCTCAACCTGTGGATCACAACTGGTTTTGGGGCAAATCCAAGGTTTGGTTATCTTTTTTTATTTTTTTGCAATTTTGGCCTCTTCTGACAGGAGCAAAATGCCTTTTCCCTGTTCCTGAGCTCTGCCTTTGCCCGGGCAGCATCATGATGATGGCCATGGAACCCTCTTTCATGCCCCCACCCAAGGAAAAGCAACCAGAGTCAGGTGCTCGCATTTTCTTGACCCACCCTTTCTCATTAAGCATCAATTTTCTTTTTTTTTTCCAGCCCTTCAGCAGAGAGGAGCCCAAAGCTCATCCTGTTTTGGCCCAGCTCTGTTGCAGAGGTCACCAGTGAAGAGGGAAATGCCTGCAAGCTCTCAGCACCACCCACACCCTGGTGAAGGTCCTTTGCCAGGGCTGTTAATTTGCCTCTCTGAACAATTAAAGGTCTGTGGGCAAAAGGTCTCTCTTGCTGTAATAAACTGTTTCACACATGATACCAGGGCAGTGTGTAGATTTTTTCCCCCCCTTTCCTAATACACATACAAGACTTGTCTGTATCAAGGCATGGCCATGGACCACTGGGCTACAACCCTCTTCTCTAGGAGAGAAGAAAAAGCCTGAATCTGAGCCTGGATGTTGTTGGGTTACACAGCATTTCAGGGATGTAAAGAGACTGGAGATAGCCCAGATCTTATGGCTCTGTGCAAAGCATCCTTACCCTGGAGGAAGCAGAGTGCAGAGAGGGTCTGAGCCACTCTTCCATCCACAGCTCCCATTTTTCCCCTGGATGACCAGTCCCAGGACATCAGGGTTTTCCAGCTGGTGGCATTCATGACCCATTTCCAATAGAGACAGGATGATGTCTTATGACTTGTCCCATCTTTTCCCAAATTTTGAGGGCCTGAGGGGTTGGCTGGACCCATCCCAACCTGCTGTTGCTCTCTCCTCTGGAAGGATAAATTGGATTTTATGGAGGTCTCTGAGGAGTAGCTGGGACTGGCTCCTCCCAAGCCCTGTAAACAGGAAAAGGAGGAAGTGAGGAGTTGAGCCCTGGCTCATCTAGGACTGTCGGCACACAATGCTGCACCGGAAAGGGGGGTTATAAATACCCAGGGTCAGGGCCAGGCTCTGGAGAACAATGGGAGTGGGAGGATGGAAAAGGCTGGCGAGGACGAGGCGCTGGGTGGTAACACAGCAGTGCAGCTCGGCTGGACTTGGGGGGGCTGTTCTGGCAATCTGAGCTCCCTGTTGCTGGCTCTGGGGTTCCCACTCCCCAGAACGTTGAGGCTGGATGAAGTGATTTAAGATACCCAGCACTGCTTCATGCTGAGCATCCCAAGAGCCTGAAGGGGAAGGGTCCCACCTCCTGCTCCACACCAAGGCTCACCAGACTTTGCAAGGACACCCTCAATCTAACCTTACCTCAGCAGCATTTTAAATAGAGGCATTTGGAAACACAGGAGCTGCTCTGAATGCTGTGAGCATCTTAGGTCACTTCTCCAGGCTTTCCCACCATCAGCTTTCCATACACGTTGCCATGATTCCCACAGGAGGCTGTGATGCTCCCCAGCTGCCTAATCCACCCCATGAAGCCACCTCTGCTCCGTGCTAACCTAAAGACGTCAAAGGAAGGGAGAGCCAGGGGCAGACAAAGCAGGACAGAGGGGGATGCTCAGCCTGGCTGCGTTTTAGCAGGGCAGGTCAGTGCTGGTGGCTGCCACGGGTGCTGAGCCACAGCAGCTGGCTCTGCAACAGGAGCAGGGTCAGGGCCAGCAAGAATTCCAGGAAACAACTTGGCCGCTGGTGACAGAGCGTTGGTGATGGCCCTGGAGGGGAGCCCAGCCCCTTCCTGCAGCCCAGACGTGGTCTCCCCAGAGCAGGGATGCTCAGGAAGCTGCTCTGCTGGGACAGCTACATGTGCCTCAGGTCCCTTCCTACACATCCATTTTCCTTCAGAGAGGCACAATGGACACCAAAAGCATAGAATGGTTTAGATGGGACCTTCAGGACCATCCAGTTCCAACCCCATGGGCAGAGACACCTCCCACTAGACCAGGTTACTCCAAGCCCCATCCAACCTGGCCTTGAAAATCTCCTCTGGGACTTGTTCTCCTGCCCAACAGGACTTTTTGACCCTATGTGTGGAAGTGTTTGAGCATCACTCACAGAGAGTTCCATGAATTTGGTCCTGGAAAACTCCTAATCTAGGGCAAAACCTGGTCTGAGGGAATTGATCTGGTCTCTGGACTTTACCCCTCAGCTGCTCAGCTCTGGGCTCATCTGCAAGAGCATCCTCACCTGGAGAACTGGCAGGTTTCTGCAAGCCAAATCCCAGTTCTAGTGGCCACCTGCATGAGGGTAGCACCTTAATGTGGGCTTTGTTTCACCCCCACACTACATGCTCACACTTTTCTGTGGCCCAAAAACCATGAGCAGGGCTGGACCCTGTAACCCACACCTGGCATCTCTACAGGGTTGAGCTTGGAGCAGCTGCAGCCAGGTTGCCTTCTCCAAGATTCAGTTTTCTACTGGAGGTGCAGAAATCAATTAGTGATGACAGCTTAGGGTTGGGGAGAGCATCCCTTCAGCAGGAGCCAAAACACCCCCAAGCGTGGTCCTGTGGGCTCTTTCCCTCTGTATTTTCCAAGTTGAAACCCCAATTCACAATGGAAGAATGTCAGGAGAAGATCTTCCCTTTTTTCCCTTCATTGAGGAATGTGGAAAAGGAATTGAAAAACCCCAGGAGAAATAATGAGCCATTTTTGGCTGCAGCTGCCTGGAGCCACTGGGGTCCTGAGCCCACGGGCATTAGCAGTGGCAGGAGGGTCAATAGTCCAGGAGCTGAATTCCACCCCAAGGAGGGGAATTACATCCGTGCAAGTTGCAATGATACAAAAGGACTTTCTACAGGTACAAAGGAACCCAAAATTCAGATTATAAACGCACAGAACGACACTGGCAATTGCACACAGGGTCTAAAATGCATGAGATACACAGGTGCAGGAGACTTGGAGGAGTCTCTACAGCAAAATCCTTTCAAACAACAGCTGCTTTTTTTTTTAATGTTTTTGTTTTGCTCTGTTTTGAGGGCTTGGAGGATGCACAAAGTCCTGCCATTTTTAAGCACATCTAGGAAAGCACCAGCATCCTTGAAACACTTTTTTTGGGCCCTCTAGTGGTGTTGGCTGCGTTGAGCATCAGCTCTGCTTCTAAACAAAACCAACAACAAAACAACTCCAAAATACGAATGTTCATATTTTGCCTAGTTATTTTTCCTTAAATGTGGGGAAATAAACCAGTCCCTGGTTTATTTATATATTATTTTAATTTATTATCTTAGAGCACACCCATGGAAAGAGCCAAGGGGTTGAGACCTGCAACTTTTGAACAAACAAACAACACCTGAACACTTATTTCAAAACTGAGAAAAAAAGCCTTTTGAAAGGCCAAAAGAGAAACCATTGCAGAGGGGGGAGGAATGTGGGGTTGTGGCAACCAAGTTTTTTTGTTCTAAGCCTTACTTTTCCCCCTTTCTATTTCAAAAGAAAATTTTGTTACCAGGATCTTTAGGAGCTTGGATTTATGATGAGCTTCAGTGTTTCTTTCCAAGCTGTGTTTCTAAAATAAATAGATGTTTATTTTGGTCACAAAGAGGAAAAAAAATAAATAAATTTGAATTTTATTTCCTGGCTGGAAGCTGCAACTGCTTTAAGAGAAGGGGAAAAGACAACTTGAAAAGCATCCTCCTTGTAGATTTGGGGTTGTTTATTAAACAGTCATGGATAATAATATAATCCACACCCCCTCCCCCAGCTACACCATCCATCATATCCTATCCCAGTTTTTCATACGAAAGGTGTAGCTTTATGTTCTGCCTATGCATTAAATAACCCCCTGCTGATATTTATGACACTTAGGGGTGTGATTTGGGGCCAGAAATACCTGTTTTTAGGGCTTGTAGAGTTTTTACCATGGGCTGCGTAAGGTTTTTGGGTGAATTTCTGCCATCTCTGCCATTTCTGGCATCTCCTGGGCTTGAGCAGGAGGCCAAAATAAAGGATGCAGGGAGCAGTTTGATGGCTATTTAAGAATAACTCTCCTGGAGACCCATCATCCATGCTCAGAGCAGGTTTTTAAAGAAATCCCCCCAAGCCATATTGAATTATCTGCTCAAAAAAGACCCTCCCATCCCTTTACCATATCCTTCAAGATGCTCCCATCATCACCTACTTCATTTTTTAATAACCAAGGGTTCCTTTAGGTAGGGAACCCTCAAGAATGGGGCCTTTGGGATAAATATACCAATATACACAGATAAATCTTCCTTTCCAAGGTGTGTGGTGCTAGGATGAGGGTTTTGGTGCAGGGTTTTACCATCCATCTCTGTTTCTCTGTGTTGTTATTTTTGGATTGCATTACATGTCTCCCCAGATGGAAAGTCTCACTCCCCGGGGGGGGTGATGAGGGCAATAAAATGGATTAAAAAAGAAAAGAAAAGAAAAGAAAGGTCCTGGCCCCGTTAGTGAAATAGTAAATGAGTTTCTCAAGGAGAAAATCCTTTTATGAGGTGGGGAAGGGGAAATTTGGGGCTGGGGAGATGGAGCCAGTGGGAAAATGGGGATAAAACTCACTAACTGTTCATTTAGAGCCTGTTGAAGGTTTACAGCAGTGTGAGGAGGGGATATAATTACACCAGGCTTCGTTAATAAACCTCTTCTCAGTGTGAAGATGGGCAAAGATGGGATGAAGGTCCCCAGGATGCTCCAGCCCTTCACTTCTTGGCAAAACAGGCTGAGAAAGGTGGAGAACTGTTGTTTTTTTATTATTTGGGTTGAATCAAGCCCGAATTGCTCCTTTCTTCAGAGGCCTTTAGAATAGTTTCTCAAGGAGGAAAAAAGGCTGATTGAAAAAAAAAATGTAGGCATGGAAAATCAGGATTTTACTAAATGCAAATTGTCACTGGGGTTGGAGGCTCTTTTCCCCCCCTGACTTTCCAGTAAAAGGAAGCTGGAAAGTTTGAATATTTCTGATCTTGGAGGTTTCTGGTTTTTAAAGAAAAGTCTGTTTGGGGAGGAAAAGGGAATAGAGGGGAAGGGGTGAGTTTATTTGCAGCTGAAGCTGCTGATGCTGTTGTGCAAAGCTCTCCATTTGACTGAGGGGCAGACAGGGACTCACCAAGGATATCTATATATTTCCTTTATCGAATATGTTTTTTATATTTATTTATTCAGCCTTTATTGGGATCCTTGAACAGCTAAGGCAGCTTCTAATGGGCTAATGGGCCCATGCAAAAATAGCAGTTGCTTTCAGAAAAGGGGGGACTCTGTCAAAATAGACATTTTTTGAAGATGAACTTGACCTTTTCAGCATTGTTTTCTCCTCTGATTCACTATCAGTCAAAGTTTCCCTGGATATGAGACTATTTCCTTACTGGTTTATTACCAACCTCTGATATACTCCACCAAAATCATAATTAAAAGCTCCAAAATCCTCCAATAAACAGGGAATTTTGTAGCTGGCTGTGATTTATCCCAGCCATGCAAGCAAGTCACAGCCCCACATGATGCCTCAGTTTCCCTATTTCTACAAACAGGTTTGGTTTTTTTCTCACAAACAGGGCTTTTTTCTTTGCAAAGCACATTGTGTAAAAAAAAAGATGCCATGAAAGGCTTTGATCTGCAAATGGATAACCCCCCTGAAATAAAGCTCAGTGCAGCATCTGGGCCAGCAGCTCTTGCATGTTCCTCTCTGCCCTCAACTCCTTTTGACAGATTTGTACCAATCTGCAAGTCCTCACAGACAAGATTTCGCTTTGCAAATACAACCTGGAAGAAGGATTTGAAGGTCATAAACCATTTTGTGCTGCTGTTGAACCATCCCCCAGGTTTCTCTACCCTAAAACTGCTCAAGAGCTGGAGAAGCAACTGAATCGACTCTTGCGGTCGGTAGCTCTCTGCACCTCTGTATTTTGTTTTGCCCAGCACAGAGTCCCCCGTTGCTATTCAACCCTTTATCTTGATCGTTCAGCATCTGCAAAACAAAACAAAACACCCTAAAAAAGAAAAAAACCAGAAGGAGCTGTTACCAATCTGATCTGCAAGCAGAAAGGAGACGGGGAGTTCTTTTTGCATCTACCCGAAACCCGCGTCACACACACACCTCTGAGTCACCCCACTGTTTGCCTCGGGGGGGTTTGGGTGCACATGGTAACGCTCAGGATCTCAGCACTGAAGGACTCTCTGCTGAATCTACAATATTTGCTGTTCAGAGAGATGCCACGTCAAAGTGGTGTGTAAACCCACGGCTGCTCCGGTGCTGAGCTGCACTGCCAAGGTGGCCCGAGGTGACAAAGAACGTGGGGCCCTTGTTGGCTCCTCAAGATGCAGATTTATGACCTGAGCATGAGCTGTGCCCATGGGAAAGGTTTCCATTTGCAATGGCAGAAATTTGGGTTTTAACCTGGTTTTGGCTATGAAAAGTCTAGTCTGATGCTGGACCCAGGGGCAATCCCAGATGTTCCTTCACCAGATGGAGCTGAGCAGCTTCATCCAGCTGAGTCCTCCTTCTCCTCTCATTTTCTCTTTTTTCTCTCTTACCTCCTCTCTTTTTATATTTCACTGCTTTTTTATGAGACCTTCATTGTCACAGGTTCACACAACCCAATCTGAGTGAGGTTCAAGCTCCTAAGTCATCCAGAAACCTCATCATCATCAATGATTTATTGCAGGGGTTTTTTCCTACCCCTCTGGTGGATAAATCCCTTTTTTTATTAATCCCTGTTCTGCAAATATCTACCCAGGGCTGACATCCCAAACCATGGGAGGGCAGAAGATGCTGGAGAAGACTGTGGAAAAGGGGAATGCTTGAGTTTTGGCCCTCACTTAGGTGATTTTTGCTTCTCTAGCCTTTTTCCCCACCCTACGCAGCAGAAGAAATCTGCACCTTAATAAGAAATAACCTCAATTAATAAAACATATCCTCACTTCGTAAGAAATACCCTCAGTGGTGGGATCCAGGGCAGGGGAAGATGGTGAGAAAAGGTGTTTGCAGGCTACACCACTCCTGGTATTGGCTCCATGGGCTACTGTGCACCTTCCTAATGGGACACAATGGGATATTCTGCTGGAATCTTGATGTTAACTCTTTCCCTGCCACTGCTCAGGATCTCAAATACTGTGGCAGAGTTGATGCTTTCAAAGTCCACTTTGCAGCAGGAGATGCTGAAAAACCTTTGCAAAGCCGCACTAGACTGGGCATGGAGAGCCAAACCAGAGCATCAACCTCAACTTTCCATCCACATCTGAATTTATTTTGAGATATGTTGGCACTAAATGGCTACAAACAGCCCCTGATGTATGCAGGCAAAAAACACTGGAAAAAAAACACTTGTCTTTTGGTTTCTCCCAGGCAATGACATCACCCAAACACATGAACTAATTATCAGGAAAACCCAAGAATTCCTCTGTATATGTATTTTTAAAAGCCTCATCTAAGCAGGCTAGTTAATTACAGATTGAGTTGATCTGTGATGATCACCTCGGAGCCAGGACCTGGAGGACCAAGTCTGCAAACAAGTGGATAAATCCCATTCTGCATGATGAGGAGGCCACGGTGGGGCTAGGGGTCCTGTTTATTGGTGGGGTCTTGACCTTCCCCCCCCATTTATGACCCCCCTGGGACCTCAGCATGGAAAGGAGATTAGTAATGTAACACTAACAATAACACAGCGCAGGCAGCCGTGACCAGGGGGTTTCTCCTACACGTCGCAGATGGTTCCTCAAGACAGAGATGCTCAGCAGGCAGCTGATTCATAGGAAGGTTTTCTTCCCTGCGTTTTGGCTCCAAGCAGGACCTGCTCCTGTTTTATATGTTTTTCAGAAGAAGGAAAGCTCCTGGGCACCAGGGTTGGGGGATGAGGTGGCACAGTGTGGCTGGGTCGTGGGGGATGAGCCGTATCCCAACACCAGTGACAAAAAAGAGCTTCACCAGATGGTTTCACCTTGGCTTGGTGTGCGAGTTAGAGTGGTTTCTTCCCTGGAAATATCTTGCTTTTCCCCCCTGCTGGTACAGCCAAATCTTTCTGTGCCTCAATTTCCCCAGGAAAGTGTCATCCCATCTCTTCCTTGCTGTGTGCCACCTGGTGCTATTCTGCAAACAGAAGATGGTGACAATGGGATGAGCTCCCAAGCCTTTTGGGTTTCCAAATTATGTGTCAGTGGAAATGTCAAGTTCACAGCCAGAAAAATGCCCCAGCAGCACAGGGAGCCCTTCATTTCCTGGGGCATCTCCACCAATAAGCAAGCCAGGACCCATCTCATGGTAGTCAACAGTCTCCATCATGGCAATAGAGAGATCTCCCTCTTTCCATGCATCATACCTTCAGTGGCTGAGGAAACCAAGGCCATCTGCTGGGGACTGGGACAGGAGGAGAGCAGAAAGCATCCCTGGTGCAACCACAACAGCATACAGTGAGATTATCCAGCAAACCCAGAATAAACCAGGGGCTTTCCCACTGCATCACCCAGCACAGCCATTGGACAGGCTCACCACCTCCCTGTGGACACAGTCTGGGAGATCTTCAGCCTCAACCTGCTTCCTCCCACCCTGTTTCTCTCACCTCTTTCTCTTGGCACCATCTAGTGGTTATAGGGATGGAGATGCCTCCTCAGCTTTTGGGTTGGGGTGAGAAGGCCACCTCCTCCTCCTTCCAGCCTGGCTTCATTCCTTTGGGATGTTTTGGGATGCTCTGAGATGCTCATCACCCAACCTCTAAAAGACAAAAGGCCTTTAGGAAGGGGAAGAACCCAACAGACTTGGTTTGAAGTGCCTTTGGGAGCAATTTCCAACTGACCCAAAGGGTTAGATTTCAACACACACACAAGCTGGTGAGAAGCACTAATTTCCAAGAGGGAAACATCTCTCTTGTTCTCCCTCTCCACCAATCTGTAAACAAATCCTGGTGAGATAAAGTTTCTGCTTGGATAATAATAAAAAAAATTATGGGGGACTGAGTTTCCTCACTGGGGATGCATGTCTGGGGTTTTATGGCCAGATCAGGGCATGTTCTCTTCAACAGACAGTCCATCCAAGGCCTTTCAGACTGGTTTTAGAGAAAAAAAAAAAAAAGAAAAAAAAAAAAAAAAGTTTTCTCCATCCAGCACTGGCTTCTGTCCTTCCTGGGTGGTTTTCTCTTAAATTAAAGAGAAAACACACGTTTTCTTATGGAGCTGTGTTCCTTAGATTCAGTATTTGTGACTGATGCTGAATTAAGAGACTTAGGAATAAACTCCTGAAGAGTTTCCTTGGGAAGATGCTGTTTCCTCTCCAGCAAAAAAAGTTTTCCTTAAAGATACAGAACTGAAGAGATGAATTGGAACTTTTCAGACCATAACTATGGGTTTCAGTGCTCCTCTCAGTAGCTCCATAACACCACAAATCCACTGATGGACATCAACCAGTGAAGGGTGGTTGGAATGTTTGCCAGGAATGGATATTTTTTTTTCCAAAAGCAAATGGGATTTGTGCTGAATCCGAGGGAGAGCAGTGCTGTCTGGGGGCTCTGGGGGGAGGAAGGGGGATTTGGCTGCGTGTCTGCAAGGCATCAGGAGGATGCAGGCAGAGATGGCTCCTGCAAGTGATGGATTGTCTACAGGGTCCAGAGTGATGGATGGATCCCCATCTTTGCACTCTGCATAACCCAGAAATGAGCTCCTGATCCCCCTCCAGACTGGGACATTTGGGCAGGGCAAGATCTGGCTGCACTAATGGGGTGGAGAAGATCCATCTTTCAGGTGCCAAAACAAGGCTGAGTGGTGGATCCCACCGCACTGGACCTCCTTCCCATCTCTTCCCTTTCAATCAGTCATTAAAGTGCAGCAGAAAACCCAATTCTATCATTTCTTATTATTCAAAAATAGCAAATGTTGGGCTGCAGAGCCCAGAGTTCAGATCAGGGGAAAAATCCACAAATCTCTTGGGCTGTCTGGGATCTTTTGTTTATCGCTGCACTTAATCCCATCCCCGGGTCTCTGAGGCTCAGACTTGAAAGAAAGATAAATGAGGTGGGTCAGAAACTCACCTGATTAACTTGGCTAAATTCAATGATTTTATTCCTATCCAAGGCCAGTTTGGAAAGGGAGGGAGAGGAATTTGTGCATGGAAAGTCCCAGCCTCAGAAAGTCAAAATGAAAGGAGTTTTGGAGTTGTTTGGTTTTGGTTTGGTTTGGTTTTTGGTGAGTTGTTGTTTTTTTGCACAGGACAGTCTGCAAGGAGGATTTCAGCAAAAAAAACCCAAACAACCCAGGTAAAGACAGGGTTTTCATTGCACTTCAGTTTTGGCCAGAGCCAGAGAATCATGCTGCCATCCCCTGCACACGGTGCAAAAAGAGTAGCTTTTCCCATGGATACTGGTGAGATCTGGGCTGAAGATGGAGATCGGCCATTGGCCTGACATCCCCACCCCATTCCCTCTGCTTTTGCTGAACTCCATGGTAAAGAGGAACCCCAAAATCCTTCCTGGCATGTCCAAACAGGGCTGTGAAGTTCACATAGGCACCTGCTCCCATCCCAGCCAAAAAAAATCCCAACATTTCCCCCAGGAATGAAAGAACTAGGACTTCCTGTGTTTTTTCCCAGGTGAGGAGGATGCTGCATTCACACCTCAATCCTGCTGCAGGATCTGGGTGAGGGATGGGGAGAAAATGGGAAGGCAGATCTGGGGATTGTCAAACCTGCCATGAACTGGGTCTTGGGGAAAAAAATGGATTACCTCTGCTTCCCAGGATAGAAAAAATCCTACAATCCAGACGTTTGACATCCCTGCATGTTTTTAGGCACCCTGCAAGGGAGATGCAGCAAAACCCCCATCACCAGAGGCTCTCTCCCTAATTTTATCCCCCATGCCTGGGGCATCTTGGCTCTCTTTCTGCAGATGACCTATTTTAATCACTTTATCTCACCAGCTCCTCATTCTCACCCTGAAAAAAATCCCTGTTCTCTCCCATCTGGTTTGGGTTAAGAATCTGTCTGCCCAGTGCATCACCTGGGGGGGCTGCGAGTTCAGCCCCTCATCAAGCAACAGGAGCCCAGGGTTGCTGGTGGGGGCTCAGTCCCAGCCTGTCCCACCCCTTGCCCTACCCCATCCACCCCCATCCAACAAGCTGCTGCCTCCAACATCTGCTTCCAATCATTTCTTCATCTGGGAAAAAAACAAGATTTTGCTGTGCTTTGGGGTCGCCCACCGTGTGGGGACAAAACCCACCTCCTGTGCCCTCTCTGGGGCCATCCAGCCTAAAAAAACCCACTCTGGCAGGATTTTTCCTCTTATTTAATAGCAAAAAGGGTGCTTTTGTTCCAGGCAAGCAATGCAGATTAACAATTTTTCTAAAAAGTTCAGCTTTTCACCAGGTGGGCAGCACCACATGGACCTTGGGCCTGATGGTGGGTGATTGATGGACTTTTCATGCAGGATTGGTGCCTTTGCAGTTCCTTAGGGACAAGCCTGTTCTGGGAAGGTGGATCTTGGAGTTGCCTTTCATTCTTGCCCACTGTCCCAACTGCTCTTTTCTGCTCAGCCCATCCTCAACATGGAGCCGAGTCCTGACATGCCAAAAGCAGCATCCCAGCTCCTCGCAGCAAGGGGAGGCTGTCACAAGAGGGAGACAAAAAGCCAACAGCAGCCACAGGTTTGGGTTGGAGACCTGGCTTTGTGGGGGAAAAAAAAAAAAAGAAAAAAAAAAAAGATAAATACAGCGTTTCTGTGATGTTTCACAATGTTTCTCCTCTTCTTGTGCTGGGGGTTGAGTAAGGGAGAGCTCTGGAGCCAGACTCCCCCTGGAAATCAATATTGATTTTCCACTGGTGGATTGAACTGGAATTTTTTCTGTTGGTGAAAGAAACCCCTTAATCTTAGAGACCCCTGAGCCTGACCCAGCTGCCAGAACTGCAAGGAGAGAGACAGAGGATGTTTGGGGTTTTTTCCATGCACAAAATACACTTGGCCTCTGTTAAAGTGAATTTATGCAGCTCTGCAAAAAGTTGTTGATCCCCTCCTGCACCCAGTGATGCTCAGGAGCACCCATCATTCTCCTATTCCAGCAAGGAAAGGGATTCCCAGCACGGATCCCATTTCACCATGCAGCATCAGTGCATCCAAAACCATTCCCCTCCCCTCTTGAGCATTAAAAGCTGGAGAGAGCATGAAAGAGCCCTCTTTAAACCACTCAGAGAGAGGCTGCAATGAGCTGTGAAATCTCAGGGCAGAGCCAGGGCTGGGAAAAAGAAGGAGAAAATCTCTTCCAAAGGTTCAGAGGGCCCAAAACTGCCTAAAACTTGCATCTTTCATGGCAAAACCCCTCTCTTTCTTCCCCCCATCATGAGTGGGATTAAATCCTGGAGGAACCTTCTGGTGGGGATGGTTCCTAAAATTAGCCTGGAGAAAGCTTGGGAATGGGAGAGCCAGAAAGCATCCGTGTTGCTGGAAGAGGCTGAGCTGACCTTGGGCTCCTTCTGTGGGGTCCAAGAGGGGTTGAGCCATTTCAGTTGGCAAATTTGGCCTGATTTCCCCCCAGATTGAAATGCCTGCAGACAGACAGCCCGTCCTGCCACCACCTGCCTGCTGATCCAACAGGGAGAATTACCCTGGATATTAATAGCTGCCCTTCATTTCAACTTGCTGACACCGTGAAGATGGTTTTAATTAAAACTCATTAGTAGCAACCTGCTTCTGAAAATTAGCGTAGCTAACGTAATTACAGAGCCAGGGCCTTGATGATGATGCTCTTTCCCAGAAACCCATCTTGGGCACAAACATGTAAATCCTCACTCCGCTCCTATTCCCAGTTCTGAGGAGGGTGGAAGTCCCAGCAGGAAAGTGGAAAATGTTGGGGTGCTGTGTGGCCTGGGTGTTGGAGGTCAGGGGCAGCAATGAGAGGATGTCCAGAGGACAACCTGAAGACATCTGGAGGAAAAACCCTCTCGGTGGGATCAGTCCTCCTCAGAGATCTGTGGTCTGAGTGGAACAGAGTTTTGAGCTTTATGGGCAGTTTGGGGGCATAATTTTGGCTATTTTGGGTAAATATTAGAGCTTATCTCCTGGGCATGACCTTGAGCCTGGGTTGGGAAGCTCATCTGTGGTGCTGGATGGGAGCTGCTCCTCACAAAGCTTTCCTTGGAGCAGGGAGAGGCTGCCAGGAAACAGCACCAGAGCCAAGACTCCCTTCAGGGAACAGGAAACCCCACTGAAAGCTTCACCAGCTGGAAGAAATGATCCCAGGACACACACCAGCTGCATCCACAGGTGAGCTGGTCCCAAGAGGGGGGTCTGAGCATCCTCAGCATCCCCAGTGCCAGCCTTTTCGGCTGCCTCCTCCCCATCCCCACTTCACGCCTTGGGCAAGGAGTAAAAATGATGATCGGCTTCTCCTGCCGAGCCCTCCCTGCCTGGCTGTGCCCGCGGCAGCTGCTCCCTGCTCCCTGTTCCCGCAGGAGCTGCCGCGGAGCCTCCTCTGGCAGGTGGTTTTGACGAGAGGCAGAGGGCTGGGGCCGGCTGTCTCTGATGGGTTTCCGGGGCTGTTACCAGCCCCGGCGTGACCCCTCCCAGTCTGCAGCCCAGCAGCTTGGCAGCACTGGGTCTTTCCTCACTGGAGATTGGGGATGGGGATGGGACAACCCTGAGGAGCAGCTCAAGCCAGTGGGATATCTCCAAACACTGTCATATTCAGCTTGGCTTTGGCACCCAGCTGGGACACATTTATAACTTTCTCTCTCCCAGAAGCAGAAAAAACACTGGAGGTGGATAATCCACTCAGGCCTACAGCATCCCAGCATTTTTTGCTGTGCCAGAAATATGGTACCCTGCCCTTGGTGGGCACAGCATCCTCGCCTGCAACAAGGGATGCAGGAGAGTGGGACTGGTTTGGGGGTGATGCAGGGTTTGGGGGGAATGTGCAGCCTGGCTCTCTGGTTTTACCCCAGCAGAGCATCATGCAGGAGGTCAGCTTTGGCTGTGAGGAAGCCCAGACTTAAGAATTTATTTAATATATTTAATATGTTAAATAAAACAAATAAATAGATGCTCCTGTCTTCTAGGTGCCTGTCCACTCACTTCTACAGTCTGGGCTGAAAGCAGCACTGTCACTTGCCACATCACCAGTACCCAGATGTGCACCCCTGGGTAGGTTAATAACCTCCTTCCCAGTCAGACCCATTAAAGATCTGCCCAGGAACTAAGAGACCTGATTGAAGTCATAGTGGCTGAAAAAATGTAACATATTGCAGGGAAGAAGGACTCTCTGCTGGGATACAGGGGCAGCAAATGCAATTTGTCTTCACCCTTGTAGGCTGTGAGAAGCTGTTGCTTGGTTTTAGTTGAGTTCAGGGCCCATGACCATGTGTGTGATGGCTCAAGGTGGGGGAACCTGAGTTGGAAAAGACATTGGTCTCCATGGCCTGGCTTGGCAGGGGTCTGCATCCTCCCTTCCTCCTCACCAGTACAATTTGGTCTCCCTAGAAACTCCCTGGCCAGCCTCATTTGGCTTTTCCAAATGTGGCTTATCCATTGTAATTGTCCTTCATTAGCAGGTAATCATGTAATTGCCTTGCCTTTCACTTCAGCCCAGGCTGTGCAGGCAGCTCCCTGCCATGCTGCACCTTCCCCAGCACCAGTCTCATTAGCAGGAAGATACCATCCTTCTCTAACAAACTTTCTAGCTCAAACCACCCTGCCTGGACCCAGTCCAGGTGAGGCAGGGGTGGATTTGGGGTTGACCAGCTCAGCAGCAGATGTTCCCCAACCCAGGAACATCTCCCCAAAGCGTGCATGTCCTGCACCCCCACCTCACCTCTCAGTTGCAATCCTCTTTGCATTTTGATAATAAAACCCATCCCCATCCTGTTTAATGTCTGCCAGACCCCGTTTTCTTGCACCTTGCTTATTTTTTCCTGCCTCAAATTGCAAGGATGCTTCTCTGGAGCCTGCCTGGAAACATGATGTTCCAGAGCATCTTCCTCATCTCCAGCACAAAGTGGCTCTTGCTGAACCCAAAAAGCATCATCTTCCACTTCTCACCCCCCTGGAAAATTCCTCCCTGCAGCCCAGCACTGAGAAGAATGAGGATTTTTGGGGTCAATCGCCTCTTTGTGGGGATTTTCAGGAAAACAGCAGATTAAAATCTTGCTGAGCTGGAAGGATCGAGTCCAAGTGCAACATCTGAGCGGGGCCGTTCGCACTGAACCTTCTTTGTGCGGCTGCCGGGACCCGACGCCGCGCTGGAGGGTTTTCATACCCGTGTTTGTCAAGTGTCAGGTTTAATTATGGGGACAGGGGTGGGTTTTTGCCCAAATAAATCTTTTCTTCTGGATAAAACAGCCTTACAGGCAGAGTGAAACTCTGGAAAAAGGAGGTGAGCTTCTTCAGCTACACTGGGGTAGAAAGAGGAGTTAAGTCCTGACGATCTGGCCAAGGGCCAACAGATGGACATATCAGACAAGTTCTTTCCAAAAGCATCCTTTTTTCCAAAAGCAGGACCCCTTCCCCATGCTGCCCAACCCCTTTGCAGTAGCATCACCCCAGCTACATCCTCACGGATGTGCAATGTGTTGAGCTCTCTCCGATTTGAGGGGGCGGGGGATGCCTGGAGGAGTGCCAGGATTTGTTCCTTTGGGGAAAAACAAGAAGTCCCATGAGAAGTCGGACTCCAGTGGTGGTCTTGGGCTTGAGAAGCACTTCAGGATGAAAGGAGTGATAGAAGTGTCAAATACTATGCTTAAACAGCTCGGCAAGAACTCCTGGATGTTTTAGGAGTCCTGCCAGGAGTGAGCTGAATAAAGCCCAACTCTTCCAGGGGATTTATTTTTTGAAGGCTTTATGTTGTTTAAATAGAAAGGTCAGAGCAGATAACAAGGCTGGGAGCACAAGGGCCCCATTCCCATCCTCTGCTACTCCACATGGAGCCATGCAAAGCTGGTACCCCCCAAAAAACAGGGCAATAATAGAAAACCTGGGGTCTATCCAGGACATCATCCCTGATGCAGAAGTAGCACAGGTCTTGTACTGCCCATAGCCCAGGAGCTCCTGAGATGCTCCTTCTACCTTTGGCCACCTCCTCTCCCAAGAGTGGGGTACAGAGACAGAGTTTGGGGGACCCAGAGGACCCAGGAGCAGCCAAGCTGAGGTCGTGCTGCCAAGCTCCCTCCTGTCATTTACTGATCCTAATCAGGCTGCAGTAAACCCCGTGATGGCACATCTCGTAAGCGAGATCACAGGGAGAGCAGGAAATGAGCTAAGTTAATCAAATTAGATGAAAGACGAGGAAAAAGGAGCCTGAAAAGCCCATCTGGGGAACATTTTTATTAGTGCTTTGCACTCCTGTTGAACATTTTTGAGGGGGGGAAGCACTGGAGTATTAATTCATCCAGGCAGTGCCACTCAGCAGCCACACTGTCCAAGGCAAGAGGATGAAGACCATCATTTCACCAGCAAAGCTTTTTTTCTTTGAAAATAAGAGCAAATTGATACATATTTCTCACTTCAATTTTCTCCCTTTGCTACAGTGAAAATAAACCTGTTCTCTTTCTTGCAGATCAAGAAGGAGGTTTTTTGATGTCTCCCCTCAGAGCCTTGGTCCTGCTTTTTCTCTTTGCTTGTGCT
The DNA here is from genome assembly GCF_020740795.1 of Apus apus. NCBI lineage: Eukaryota > Metazoa > Chordata > Aves > Apodiformes > Apodidae > Apus > Apus apus. The sequence continues at coordinate 1,020,637 of NC_067303.1, read as the reverse complement.
GGTGTATCCAGCATGATGAGGAGGAGCCAGATCTCTCCTGTCCTTGCCCTGGCTTTTAAAGAAATGCAAATGAAATGAGCAGGACACATATTCCTGTCTTGATCTCACATTTGGTTCCTCCTTCCTGCCTTTTGCTGGATTTCCTTAACAGGAGAAATGAATATTTCATTGCATTCCTTCTGACATGGACAAGTCACCACAAAAGCCTGGCAAAAAAACAGAGAAGGTGAAGGCAAATATTGTGTGGATGTATAATATGAACCCCACAGCCTTCAGACCACCCAGCACTACTAAAAACAGCCTTGACAGTTAATAGTGGTTTTACCTTTCCCTCTCTTACCAGTTTTGGGGTCCTGCTGACCCATCCAGGCTCATTTGTGGTCAGTGGGTGACACTGAGATTTGACAGAGCTGGGATCTCTTGGAGACTTCCTGGAGCTTGGCAGGTTCAATGCCCAGATCATCCTGAGCAGCATCTGGAGGAGACAACTCAACAAACCATCTGCTCTTTTGGCCTTTGGAAAACTGCTCCTCCTCTTGAGGATCAGATGAGAGCCAACCAAGGTGGGGTTAGTTTGAAGCCAGGCCAGGATACCTTGGTCCCGTCTCTAAGCAAATAAAAGACAAATGTCTTAGAATTTCTGCGCCCATGTGTAAACCAGGTTGTTTTTTCCCATCCCAGCATCATGAGGGATTCAGAGTCAGGCTAAGGAAGGAGGAGAGCTCTTTGGAAAGGCTTCACTAGGGCACTGAGGTTAATGTGTGAAGATCCCAGGCTCCAGAGCTCTAGGTCAGCCCTTTGGCATCATTTTTGGCAGTGATGGGGCTTGGATTTCATCCTGTTGCAATCCCATCAGGTTAAATCCATTGGCAGAGGAGCCAAAACTCTTCCACTGTCCCAGGTGATCTGTGCAGCATCTGGCTCAAGAAACCTTGCAAAGCCATCAGGATTTCATGAAGCCTTCACTACCTTCCAGTCCCACACAAGATCTCCTAGGCTTTAGCCCACCTTAAGCCCAACTCAACTGGCCTTTTAGCCCCCTTGACCCACCTCAGCCCCATTTCCCTCTGAATGCAAAGAGAGGAAGAAGAGTTTGACTTGCAAATACTGTTTCAGTTCCTCCTTGAGAACTGAGCACTTGGAGCAGTGCTGCCTTTCACCAGGGTTTCTCCACCATCCAAGACCACCTCTGTTCCCTCCAGCATCACACTGGCACCCAAAGAGGTGCCACCTGCCCAGCTGTGGGGACTCAGTGGAGACGTCAGGGTTGCAAGCTACACCATGGACACCTTCACTTTGATGACTTGCCATGACCTTGGTCTCCAAACATCCCCATCCCCACCACCCAGCTGCTGTGGGACTTCAGCCTCAATACATTACCCATTTATGGGCTTTTTGAGGGGCAGAAATCCACTCTGAGCAATCTAGAGAGTTTTTTTAACTTTTTTTTTTTTTTTTATGTGGCATCTTTTTTTTTTAATTAAAAAAAATCCCTAAACTGTGTCAGAAAGTGCTAGTTTTGTCACAACTGAAACCATTTGCAGGAAAGGGCTTTCAAATGAGCTTCCTGTTCCAAAAAAGAAAATAAAAAAAGGCTTTTAGAATGTCCTGAAATTGTCAAAAACATCCTGTTTTGACATTCACAGAAAAATCATCTTTTGTGTGGCAGCGAGTTTGTTAAAAAATATCAGTTTTCTGAAAGAGTGGGGCAAAAAAAAAGCCCCACTGCACCACCCCACCCCAAACCAAACAATGCTTCAAAGATCTGGGTGAGCCCAACTCAAAACTTGAGCTTTTTGATTTATGGGTGTTGACAAGGAACCCACTCACTTTAGGAAGTGACAAGATGTTCAGCGTCTCAAAATACGGAAAAAAAATCCCATTGCGATCGGATCGCACACGTGGTTGATACATTTGATGCTTCTTATGGAGGAAAAATCCAGTAATAACTGTATCCGTTACCTGCAGGTCCCAGGTAGGGGTAGGATAGTCCTTTATCCTTGGAAATACACACAATTCTGCTTTTTAGGAAATAGAAGAGAGTTGGGAAGAGCAGATTTGAGGAGCTTAAATATAGGTTTTCTGTACCTAATGCTGCCAGTGCTTTTATTCCTGGAAGCTTCTTGTCACCCTGGAAGCATCTCTGGAACTTTCAAGACCCAAAGTGCCTTCAGATGGGCTTGAATCTGCCAAGTCCTTCCACCCACCTTAAATCTGGGTGCTCACAGCACCTGTTTCAGTGCTTGGATGTCACAGATGTGGTTCCAAGGCTGCTGAGCCTGAGGTTTTTGCAGCCATCCATAAAGTCTGGACCAAACCACAGCAGTAAAAGCCCCAGTGAGCAGCCAAGCAAGGTTCAGGTCAGGTCAAAGCAACCAGAGTTGGTGTTATGGGCCAAAATATTTTATTTTCTGAAGTTATCAAATGCTTCTTTTTACTTTCTAAAGGAACTTTTTAGTAAAGGAGTAAACCCTGCTGAGCTTGGAAAGTGAAAAATATCCTTGGAAAGTGAAAAAAAAAACCCACCCAAATACCAAAATGTTATTTTGGAAAAGGGCAAGCAGGAGAAAGTCTTATCTGGACCTTTTTTTTTTTTTTTTTTTTTTTGCCAAATTCACTAAAAATTCTAAGTTCAGATTGAGCTGGTGAAAAGTTTTCTTCTCACACCCCACCAGCCCCTTCAAATTCTGCTGTATCTTAGCAAATGTGAACACATTACGACCACAGCAAACCCCACAGCTCTGTCCCTGCTGGGTTTTAAATTATTTTTGAGGGTTTTTGTGGCAAAAAGGGCTGCTAACAGTTCATGCATTTAATGATTTATAATCCCTGACATGCTAAATTCATTAAGAACCAGTGGACAAAATGCAAATATAGGACCAGGGAAGGAGGACGTGTTGCTAACCCGATTTGAGATGATGAATATTGACGTTCACATGTGATGAAAAAGCCAAGCTATGAAAGGTGTCTGCAGTCACCAACCAGAGTCTATTAATTCTCCTTGTTCTGGATAGCATTGAACAAAAGCTCAGGAGAAAAATTAGATAAAATAAATGCTTTTGATTTTCTAATGCATTTTGAGCACAAGCCAAGGGCTCAGATGGTTTTTCCAAGGAATTATGCTGGGTTGTTTGTGGGGAAAGAGCTCTTTGCACTGGAATAATCTCTGGAGCTGGTGAAATGTATCCCAGCTGTGGGCTGTCGAATTCAGATGTTGGTCTTAGCAGAGCCTTCCTCCTTCACAGATGCAGATGGGTTCAGCCTTCAGAGGGTTTCATCTGAAGCAACGGCCTTAAAAAGCATGGCTTAGGTGCTGTGGAAAGTCCTTTCTGTCTTGGAGAGGTTGTGATGACTTGTTGGGGCTGTGCAACCTGTGAGCATCTACCTGTGCAACAAGAGTGGGGTGGGAGGATGCTGTAAAGCTGCCATCAGAAAATGGGGCAAAACCAGTTCATTTTGGGCACCCTGGGGAAGCCACCAGAGGTACCTGTGTCCTTTAGGGCTGCCAGCTTTGATGCAGCAATATCCCAGCCCTCCAGGCAACCCCAAGCCTCATCTATTCCACATTCTCCTTTTGAATCTTTGTTCTTCGCTCTCATTTCTTCTGCTATATTTTTAATTTAATTTTATTTTATTTCCCTTCTCTCAGGCCAAAGCCTTTTGCCAGCAGCTTTCCTGCTTGCAAATGAGAGCAACGAGGAGGTCTGGGGGAGAGGAGCCATCATATGGACATTTCTGGGCCTCTGAAAAGGGACAGGGGGTGCTGGCAGCTCCATCAAACTGTGGCTGATGCTTTTGTGATGTGGGCTGTGTAATGTCCCATCTGGGAGAGAGATGAGTCCAAACTCACCCACTCACATATTTTTCCAGAGATGTGTTCCTGAACATATGTTCAGAGGACAGGAGAAACCTGTTAAAGAGAGAACCTCTCCTCCCAGCACTATCCTCCTCCAAGGTCTGCTCCCATTGCAGGTTCTTGATGCTGCTCTCAGCCCTGTGGTCCAAATCCCACCCTCTGATATGGTATTTGTGGGTTTTATACCCATATCCTTAAGAAAATGACATATGGGGGAGAAGACAGGCTGTTAAGGTGGTGAAGGGCTCCCAGAAGTTCCCCATCTCTGTTCCCTTGGGGGGAAATGGGTGATCTCAGGTTGTGGTGCTACAGAGCTGCAATCGGATGATATTTCCCTTCTTGCACATAAAGACCCTCATGTACATGGGTTTTCACCTTCTCCTGCAACTCCTTAGCAGCCCAGATGCTCTGCCAGAGGTTTTTTAAGCTTCCTGAGTTCAGGAGATTTAGGCAGACTCAAAATGTTCCTTTTAGAAAAGCTGAGTGCTCAGCAAGGCAGGGAAGATGCTTCAGCACATGTTTCCCACATGGTGCTTTAACCTGCTTCCATCCCAGGCTATGGGCAGCTGAAATGGTGTCTTGGTCCTATCCAGGAGTTGTCACCCAGCATGTCCTCACTGCAGAATGTGGGAATGGCTTGGAAAAGGCCCTTGCAGAGCCGGGGGGGGGGCACAATACAAGTGCTTGCTGCTGGATAGTCCAGATGGAGCTGGGAAACACGGGCTTGGCAAGTGATTTTATCACCTCTACTCATCTCAAGGGCTTGCTGCCAGACTGCTCAAAGGTCAGGGAGTTAGAGATGGATGTTTGAGGAGTATCGTTTGCATCTCTCACTCTGTCATTATCTAAAGAAATGGTCCTGCTCATCCATTTCATTGCACACCAGGGGCTGGCCTGGCTGGCCTGGAGCTGGCGGTGACCACTTCTCGAAGCGCCAAGACTCTTTTGCACATATGCAGTAAAATAAATCACTTGCACTAGTCCCACTGCAACTTCTTCCCTCTCCCACCTTGGCACCAGCCAAAAAGCCACCACGCTGGGCTGCTCAACCTGAAGCCATCAGCCACACATGGGTTTGGGCCCCCAAGGCCAGCCTCTTTGCTCCAAATCATTAGAAGCTGTTGTTGTTCCCCCCACACACACACAGACACACTCTTTCTTTCCTCTTACTTGATGTTAAATCATCCTGAGCTGATCTTTGCAAACAAAGAGTCTGACTGAGACACAAATAATATAAAAAGCAGGAGGCTGCTTAGGCAAGAAGTGTTGATAACACAGTGAGGACCAAGCTCCAAGCCACCAGCTTTAGGGATGTATTTGCACTTCAAGCCAAACTTGAAGAGGATATGAGGCCCTGACTGCTCCTTTTCACACTAAGCATCCATCTGGGAGCCGTCCCAACATACCTGGTTAAATTTGCTGGTGGGAATCCAAACAAAAGCCTTTGGAGGGTTAAAAAAAAGCCAGGGCTTATCGTAAGGGATGAGGTGGGAGGTTTTCCAAGTGCCCCTGGTGCTAGGTGGTACTTCCTCCAGCTGGAGACATGCAGATCACCCTTGTCCTCAGGAGATGTTCTTAATGACTTTAGTGGATGAGCAGAGGAGCAAAATCTTTCTGGGCACAGGCAACAGAGCCAGGATCCACCAGGGCTCCCAGGCACTTGGATAACAGGTCATTATGTGACTGCAATAGAAAATCACGCCTAGTTTTCCTGACATAACTCTCTTTGATCCTGCTAGCTTCAAGGATATAGCAATACAGGACAGGAGGTGATGTGCTGGGATACCAAGCACCATCCTTGCTATTGTGGGCAAACCCACGATGTAACTCACTTTTCCTGGTCCACTTAAAGCTCCTTATTTCCCATATCAGAGCCGGATGCTCACCCATTTTTCCATGATAGCACACTCGAGCTGTTTCCCTTCATATCCCAATCCTAAGCTCCCTGACCCACCCTTGCATTAGCCCAGTTCATCAGGGGCTTGGCAGCACACCATCCACCTTTGCACCAGAATAGAAACGACCCCCAGATAACCCCAAATCCATCATTCCTTACTTTTTGGAGAATCCAGCCTCAGATATTTCTGGATTGCTGGAAGAGGAGCAAGAGCACCCATTAAGAAAATGGTTTCAAGGCTTTTTCAACAGCATCAATATGAGTTAGCAGAACGTTTTCCCATTCTGTGCTGTGGAGAGCAGGGACTTTCTGCAGAGGAAAGCAGTGTCCTTGGATGTGCAGATGTTCTGGGGCTTTTTGCTGTGCTAATAGTGCATGAAACTAGCTTATTAGCATGCAGTGGGTAACTGCAAATCTGGGATTTGTTCACTTAGCCTCCTCTTAAGACATAGATGTCTGGTTTGTGAGTTTGCATTCTTTGCATGCATCTTGAATGTGTGCAGAAATGTGCTCACATGGGCTTTGATGTCTGCAACATTTGCCATCATCTGTGTCTCCATCAGGGTTTAGTTGGAGATGCTGCTGCCCTGATGCCTACATTTCTTCTGACTTTGGGCAACATCTGGGGAGTTTAACACGTGCTGGGGAGGGCAGCACGCTATTAATTGGACATGAAGTGGTGGGCCATGTCTGAGGCTATTGCACATTGTATTCATTACTGAGTGGCTAATAACAACCTTCTGTCCCTGGTATTTATAGAATAATAAAATCTGTCCATGACACTGGCCTCACATCTGGTGAAACTGGCAAACACATTTTCATCTACCTCCCTTTCTCGAGCGTGCTAATAGCTTTCAGATTGCCAGGGGGACAACTGGAGATCTTAGAGTTTTGTGGACACATTGCTAATGGCTCCACAGTGAAGAGTGAACCGAGATTTACACTTCAAACAGGACCAAACCCTTCTATTCTTTCCCTTGCCCAATGTGGCATCGTGGCTATAGCATAAAATGCTGAGATTTTGGTATAATTCACTGAATGAACTGTTGACAAACCCCACAGCTCTGGTTTTGGACCTTTTCCCTCTGTTGTTTTCCAAAGTAAAAGCAACCCTGGAAGCATCAGGACTTATTACACCCACATGAGGAATGCTGAGCACTGTCTCTGCAGGTGCTGGGCATGGTTAGCATGGGTCTCTACAAGGCAGTGGCAGGGACCACTCTTGGGAAGGCAGGATCAGGGAACACAATGTTCTCAGGTCAAATGTTACAAATTGTCTGGATTAGTTTTGTCCTGAGGTCTATGGAACTATACAGAAATCCCTAGGAAGGGCAGGCCCTGGGGCAGGGCATTACTTGCTCCAGTTTTTGCTATACTTACAGAACAATTATACATATATATATAATACATGTATAAATTACATATAAAAATAATTATTTATATAAAAATTATATATATATATATGTAGCTCCAGAGCAACCTTAGTGGTTCAGAGAGCCCAAACTGCTGATCTCCAGTCCCAGGCTTCTGAACAACCTGAAAACCATGGAAGAAAGTGAGGTGATTACAGGATATTCACCTAGACCTCTTCAAGTTGGCCAAAGGGGTGCTCTTCTCTGCAGCTTTTTGAGGAAAACCTATCATGGGATTTGGTTTTGTACTTGTAGGAGCAGCAGAGAACAGGTTAAGGATGGAGAGTCCATTAACAGGCAGCAAAACTCCTCATTACCCAAGAGATGGCTAATAATGTCCCATCTGTCCAAGTGGATTGGAGGGAGGATGTATCCTGCTGTCTTCTCCCATTATTCTCCCTCAAACAACCCCTGTTCTCTCAGCTCAAGTCCTGGGTTGTCTCTGCTACAGCTCCACACCAGCCCAGAGGAAGTTATTTCACCCTCCAGGAATTGCTGGGCCAACACAAAGCACTGGAGGTATGTGCTGCTGGTCATTGTCCCTGGCAGTGGGCCAGGGTTGTGTCCTCCCCCCTTTCCATGCTATCAAAGACTCTCTGTCTTACCACCAGTCGGGAGGGCATGATGTCATTCAGACAGCAAAGGAGGAGCCAGGGGGAAATGGAGAATTTCTATAATCCCCTCATCTCTTAGTGGAAATCTGGCTTCCCATGGCCAGTCATTGGGTGTTCTTATTGGAGAAGTGGGCAGCAACAGCCTCCCTGTTGCTGCTTGTGACCACAAAGGTCATCACTCTTGGATTTGGCTTCAAGTCTTGAGTGATCACCTGAAAGAAGTGAAAAGCTTCACACTGCAAAAGAAAGTGTTCCTATTATGTGAAAAAGCTTTCTAAAAATCTAGAACAGTCCTGTGCCTAATGGCAGAAACTGCTGTTTCCTCCTAAAAGCTCTCCTGGGCACCTCCAGCTTTCCTGCTGCCATGCACATCCCAGGGCATCGCTGGCTCCAGAGTGCTGTGCTCTCTGGTACTTGCCTTACCTCCACCCTGGGAAGGATCCAGCCTGGTAGCATGCACTAAAACCCCTCATCACATGCCTTTGATATCAGGTAACAGTCCATCCAGTGGTGCCAGAAAGCTGCACGAGGACCCCTTTCCCTTGTGTCTTGGCCTGGTAAGAGCCCTTTTTTGGCTTGCAGGAAATTTGTGAGCTTGAAGCCCACCAATTAAGACCATGGGACACTGTAGAAAGTGGTCAACAGCTTCTTCACCATTGGAATGATGGCTTTTTGGGGATAGTGAAACATCTCCTGGCCACCTCCAAGATCTCACACATTCATGCCTCATACCCTGGTGAACAGCAGGAGGAGGTTCTGTGGGGCATCAGGGAGCACTTTACACCAACGTTGGTCCTTTGAGGCTTCCTGTCTAAAATCCTCTTTCATCTAATCCCTTCCCTGATGCCTTCCCCCCACACACTTGTCACCACTCCTTCTCCCAGCTCTGGAGACATCTGCTTTGCCCATGTCCTCTAGAAATACTGAGGGGAGGGTGAACTCCTTGGGAGAAATATCCCACTTCTCTCTGCCTTTAAACAATAACTGCTGAAAACATCTGAAACGGACATAATTCTCCTTTTCAAGAGCCCTATCTGAGCAGCTCCCCAAATGCTTGGCTCTGGCTTCAAAGTTGGCGTTCAGCTATAAATAAATAACATTTCATTAAAATTAAAAAAAAAAAAAAGGAGACAAATTAACCAAAAAACTGATCCCAGCAGAAGTTTAACCAATGCCAGATAATGGGGCAATATGGATTTTTATTTTTATCCACACATGTCCACAGGCTCTTTATCTCCCACTGTAATTTATCCTTATAAATTAGGTTCATGATATTAAAATAACATTAGAGCCTTTACCTACCACAGAGAAAGGCAGTGGAGTTTCATCAAGTGCTTTGAGATCCTTAGATGAAAGGGACAACGACCTTGACCTAACAGTTGAATGCATGCAAGTGCTGTTGAGCAGGGAGAACTGTATCTAAAGATCAACCTTAATTGGTCCTTAATTAGCAGATTCGTATCCATTAGGCTGATGTAAGGTGAGGAGAGTCTCCAGTTCCTGCTAATGCCTGTCCTGAAGCTGCTTTAGTCTCCCTGACAGAATACTACATGGTCAACCTCAGCATCTCTTTTTCTCCCCGTGCCATACTGCTGTGACATCTTTGGGCACTGATGTCCTCAGAAGCTTATTCCCACCCCAAGGACCCACAAGCTGTACAAACCTTTTTCCACCTTCTCTTCTTTCACCTCTTTTCTTGTATTACTTAAATCATCCCAATCCAGGAGCTTAAACCACTACAAAATCACAGAAAACATATTCTTAAGCTACTCACCATCCCCAAGTGATCATCTAGGATCCATAGTTGGGGGCAACCCTCTTGCCCAAGTTGGTCTGGTCATTCAGTAAGATCTTCAGGGCTTTTAAGCAAACATCTCCTGGAGTTAGGCCAGGGTATGCAGAAGCCAACAGTGCCAGGTCAGAAAGAAACACAGGGGTTACAAAGTCACACCCTCAGAACCATCAGGAGACATCAAGCCTGATCCTGCCAGTTCCTCCCAATTTCCCCTCCCTTGGGCTTTTCTGGGAGTCTGGGGCCATGTTTTCCTCCTGTTTGGGGAGTTTCTTGACTCACTATTTGCTTTTGGGGATGTGGCACCCACAGCATTTGGTTTTTCTGCTCCATGCTCAAGGTGAATTTGCTGCTGCTTTCTCCATGCCTGAATTTCCTCTAACTTCAACATTCTCCAAGACCCTTGATGCAAAGGACCACTTCTTTCTGACTACTTATAATGCAGACACCTTAGTTGGGGCTTCTCCTTTCTCAATCACTTTCCTGATGTCTTTTTTTGAGAGGCACCACTGACTCTAACTTTCACAGTGAGAATTCAGGCTCATGGATAAAACGGATGTTTCACTGATGGATTGACACTGCTTGAACCTAGTGACTGACCTCAGTGGTTGACCCTATTGATTTCAACAGCAGAGCTGCAAACCTGGGGTTAGAAGCCCGCAAAACCTTTCGTGGCAATTCTGTTCTTCCATGACAATGTACAGGAGACCCCACACTTTCCCCCTTCCATCTAGAGACAGCCAGTGCCACGTGAGCTTCCCGTTTCCATCAGCCTCTGATCTCTTCCAAACATGGGGATTTTAACCCTGTCCAGATGTCCATGTGAAACACATCCACCACTTTCACCCATGCTGACTCCCAAGTAGTTCCTGACTGAAAACACAGCTTGGGCTGTTCATATGCAAACCACAGAGGTGGAGTGATGTTCTCTAAAAGAGGGGCTTGTTGCAAACCTGCCTATCAGCAGGACAGGCACCTGCCCTCTTCACCTTTCTTCCTCTTATTCCCCAAACTATAGAGTATTTTGGCACCAGAAAGACTAACTCTGTGGTGTGACGTTCAAAGCAGCATCAAATGGTGTTTGAAGGAAGAACCTCAGAGGAAGAGAATCACTAGACAGTGGGGATTTCCAGTGACTCACCTCTAGTACCAGAAATGCTTTGAGATACTGAGGAAAAGGAAGACAAAGCACGCAGGGCTGGTTTTTACCTGCAGCCACCTTCTCAGCAGACGTGCCCGAGGTAGATTTTTTGGGTTTTCTTTGTAAAAAAGTGGGGTTTTTTCTTCGAGAGCACCACAGCCATGGCTGTGAAACCCCCAGGAGTCACCTGACACTAAGTGTCTCCTGATGGCAAAAGTTTGCTCAAAGCTTGGCCGCTCTGTAACCCTTTTGCTCCTGCAGTGCCCCAAAGGAGGAGAAAAATGGGTCAAGGTGGGCAGAGAAGCAGCCTGCATTCCCTCCTCTGCACAGCAAGCATTTTTCATCGACTCTTACTGCCTCCTCCACCCCCACCCCGCCCCCAAGCATCCTGCTCAGCAAAGTAATCATGTTTTCTACAGTTCCATTTAATTTAATTAGAGCTGCCTTTGACCGTGGCCTTCAGACCTGGAAGATGAGGTCCACATGCTGCGTGTTGCTCCCAAGCCCAGCACCTCCCCTGGCTCCTCGGGGATCCTAAGCAGGACAGACACGAGATTAGTGCCTGAGAATGCCTCGGCCAGCCTGGGTGCACAGAGATAAGAGATAAAAATGTGTCTGCTTTGAGTATGTGCCTGCTTTCCTCTGCTGCCGGAGCTGATCAGCTGATCTTTGTTGGACAACAGTCTGTCAGCGCCACCTCTTGGTCCATGGCCTGTGCTCATCCCACCACTGTTGATATCTTCATTCCCCACCATGGGCATCTCAATTCCACTGCTCTGGACGTCCCCATCCCATAACCATGGGCATCTCAATCCCATTGCTGTGGACATCCCCATCCCATCACCGTGGGAATCCCCATCCCACCACCACGGGCATCCCAATCCCACCACTGTGGGCAGCCCCATGCCATCACCATGGACATTCCCATCCCACCACTGTGGGCATCTCCATCCCATCACCATGGGTATCCCAGACCCACTACCACAGGGATCCCTATCCCACTGCCATGAGCATCCCACCACCAGGAGCATGATTTCCACTTCCTTCCTCAGTTGTGGTTTCCCTGGAAGGTTCAGGCTTGGGGTAGGATCATACACCTGAAGTCTGCAAAGCATTAAAGTGAGGATGTTGTCAGATGTATGAGGTCATGGGGAAGTAACACAGACACATTTGTTACTGGGAGAGAAACTACTCCTTGCCCTGACCTCCTCCCAACTCACTTTATCTTTATTGTTACCTATCAGCACCTTTCTTACTCATTTGGAAGAGCTGCTGAATTCCCATCCTCAGCCACCTTCTCCCCTGCATCCTCAGCAGCTGCTGTAGGACCTGGAATGTCAGGGAGAAAGGGAAAATTTCCTCTCTTGATGTCCAAAACATTAAGAAATTACAGTTATTTCCAAGCAAATCAGTCTGCCTCATCATCAGTGGAGAATCTGGCAAAAACTGAAGATCTCTCTGGTTTTTCTTGTTGCTTTGAAGGAAAATACACTTTGAAAATCTGGTTTGAAAACCAGAAAATGCTCAACCTGGCATGGCTGTTGTCTGGGCAGAGCTATTTTCCTGGAAGGACCGAGCAAAGTCTCTTTGGTGCAGACCTCAAAAGACAGCAGGTGACTTCTGGCCTTCAAAGAGAGGTGATGGCTTTATGTGACTATCTATGCATTTATCTTAACGTGCCTCTGACCTCAGGACAGGATTCAGCAGCTCTGCAACAGAAAGAATAACAGTCTTCCTGGGATTTTAACTCTTTAAAAAACCAACCAACAAGACACAGTTGCCCAAGTGATTCTCCAGCTGACAGTGACCTCCCGTGCAAAACACGTCTTTGGTGCGAAAGTATTTTTGGCATAGCAGGGTGGAGTTGAAAGCCCCTGCAATGTTTTATTCTTTCCTCTTGGAAAGAGGAACAGGTCCAAAGCCAGAGTGATTTTGCAGCTGCCTTTAGTAGTTATGACAGTTAATGTTCCTGACAGGGCAAAGCCCTCTGGGATAAAGGATACAGAGAACCTGCAGACAGAAATGAAGGGAAAAAGGTTTGGAATAGAGAGCTGGGCTTGTAGAAAGCAATACCTGAGGTCAGTGGTGAGATCCATCAAGGCTGAGATGCTCTGAGCCAGCTCCCAGGAGATGTTCACATTAAACATGAAAGCCAAAAGATTATCAGCAAGGTGCAGAAGAGCATCTCAGGAGTAATAAAATTGCCAGGGTGTGAAGGTTAAGAGCCAAAAATGAGAGTTCATTTCAGGATGTTCATAAAAAAATGTTTTCTTTTGCATTCCCAAGCTGGGACCTGGGAATATCACATTTTTTGATGATTTTTTATTGTTTTGTCTCGGAGCTCTGGGCTGAAGCCCAGGAGCTGTCTCTGGGTGGCAGCTTGTGGTTTGCTGAGCTGAGATACTTTCTCCTGATGTCAGCTGTCTAGTTTGTAACTGGGAGAATCTTCTTGAATAGAAACTAGCAAAAAAATTCCATTAATTGGAAGATAAATGAGCGTGTTGTTTTGAACCAGCTGGAGACACGGTCCCTTGCGTTACAAAGTCAGCACTTTCTCCCAAACTTCTACTTCAGGCTATTTTTAATCCATGACAGCCAGATACCATGGCTTTTCCTTTTTAAAGACAATGTGTCTGGTTGGGGTCGGGTTCAAAAAATGAAAGAAAGAGATTGTGGAAGTAAAGAAACCAACCAAACAAAACCAAGAAGAGGGGAGGAGCTCCAGGACCTGAGCTCAGCCCTGACCTGCAGCACGTACTAACCCTTTCCTGGCTTAATTTAGAGCAAGCGTAGGTGTGTTCCGGGGGAATATTTGGATCCCTAATCAAGAGGAATGATGTAAAAGGAAGTTCAGGCATAGTGAAAATGTATCAGAAAATTAATTGGCTAATTGGGCCATTCAAAGCACAACTTTAAGCTATTTCTGTTCTTCCTTGGGCTGGAGCAAGGCCAGGATAACTCATGGGGGGCAGGGAAGATATGGACCCATCACACCCCCTGCATCCCCAGTGCCAAATCCATCAGGCTGGTTTCATTTCCAAGTCACTTTTCCAAGCAGATCCAGTTCACCTTCTAGTCCTCAGACCCTCCAGTGAGCTCTGGTAGGGAAACACTTTAATTCATATAGGATATAATGACTTTGTCCTCAAAAAAGGGTGAGAAGCCCAAGCTTGAGACAGTTCAGCAGCTACAAGTGGGGTACATCAATGGAGTGCAGAGGGAACCCAGGCAGGAATAAATAAATCCGTATTTCTTTATTTAATAAAGAAATGCTGGAGAATCCTAAAATGATCCTTCCTTTGCTGGCTGCTCGATGCAAGCACAGACCTCAGAGCACTAATAAACCTGAAGGGCTCAGGAGGCTTTTTAGCACATGTGTTTTAATGTAATAAGCTTTGGCATCTCAAGTGTTGGGGTTTTTTTCCCTTTGGGCTCAAAACCAACAGAGTCAGATCCTTCTTAAAGCACAGAAATGAAGACAACCCTGGCTTTAATGCACAGAATTATCTCATGGGCGGCCAGAGGTCACATCCTGCTGTCTTTTTTAAAGATAATTCCGTCCCCCTCTCTATTCCCCTGGTCCCTTATAAACCTGGCTCGACCCGTTGCAGCCAGACTACATCTTGGACTCGTTACGAGCTCTTCAGATGAGCTTCAACTCATATTTCATCCCATTCCCCCCAGCCCTAAGATTGGAGTTTGTCACATTTACTGGAGACTCAAGTACAAACCATGTTTTATTCATTATCTGTCCTCATCCCTGCAACAAGCACCTGCAAAACATTTTGGCTCTCGACCGGATCAACAAGGCTTCATTAGGCGTGACACTTTCTCCCCAGCTTGGATGACGAAGCTGCATTTCTCTAGGCTGTAAAATTGCCTGGAGAACATCCCCTTGGAAGAAAGCAGATTCCCAAGACCTCACAGCTGAGGGCTGGGGAGTTATTTTAGCCTTCAAGCATCCAGAAAAAAAGCTTTATCATGGAAGACCAGTCTGTGCAGTCTTATACAGGGAATTTGGAAGCTCTTTGGAGCAGGCATCTTCAATTATTATCTTTATTTTAACCAGTAGTCAATATTGGAGCAGGGGTTCAAAGCTCCCTGCCTGCTGCAGCCCCAACCCTTCTGACTCTTCTCTCCTGGCCCATGAATATTTATCAGATGTAAAGCAGAAAATCTTCACCAGGAGAGGCAGAGAAACTGTTTTTCCTGCGAAACTCAGCAGCTCAGGGCCAGCCTTGGACATAAGGGAGGAACAAATCTCTGAGTCAGGCAGAGGTTTAGGTGCTGCTTATCAAGCTTAAATCATGAAGAAAAGATTTTTTAATTATCTCCAGTCCCACAATGTCTTGGGCCTTGGACCACAAGCATCACACTTCTGCCTTTGGCTATTTTTTTGCTCCCTGTGTAGCTCCCTTGGATCCCACAGGTGTTCTGCCAACCTTCGCTGGGGACTGAATTGCTAATTCAGGTCCCAAGTTCTCCCAAGCCATGGGGTTTTATTCCTTTACTCACATCGCATTTAGCGCTGTGTTGCTCTTTGTTATGTTACTTTCCTGTTACTTTGCCTCTTTTTTTCCCTCCTTAATTTCCAAAGTCTTTAATTACTTGCTTTTCTTCCATCTCATCTTGAATTTTCTGACATGTGCAATAAAAATGCCAGTAAAATATTGATGAAGAAATATTGATCACAGCCAATGAGATGCCTATTGCTGTGCAATTAAAAGACACCTCCAATGCAACAAGATATTGTGACAAGCTATTTGGGACACCAGGAAGGTGCAAAATCTGTTTTCAAAGTTTTTCATATTTCAGGTTACAACAGTTGCTGGATAAAGTAATCAAAAAAAAAGTGAGTAAAGACATCCCTGGGCCACATTGGTTGGTGGCAAAGCAGCAACACATATTTATTCAACACTAAATACAGAAACAAGCACTGAAATATCTAAATTTCACCTTTATTGGGGGGTGTAAAAACATGAAATAATCCCAAGTGCTGCTGCACTTCACAGCCAAAGGCTCTCATCTAGGCAAATTTTTCCAGGTAGTTCTGTATCTGTGTTGAAGGCAGGGATTAAAGGGGAGAAAACTGTTGAATAAACTCTTTGAAAAATGCAGCAAGATTCATCTCATCAATGATTCAGCATCCGGGTGCAACCAGCCCTGGATGGAAGATGCTGCCACACAAAAATACCCTTTTCTGTGCAGCTTCAAAGCAGGACAGGGCCATTCCAGGCAGAAGAAAAAAAAATTTTAAAGGCCACTTTATCATTGTCCAAAGTTTTTCCTAAGGCTGCCAGGAAAAATCCTCTTTCAGATCCTGGCTGAGGAAAGAGGGGCAGAGATTTATCCATGTTCTGGTGCAGAGGAAGGATGGATTGGGAGGCCAAGAGTTATTTCCCTTGACTTTGGTCAACCATCATCCCAATTTCTAAGTACAATGGGCAGGGAAGGACCACGGGAAGGGCTTGGCTCCACCCCCTGAGTTGCACAAGGCAACTTTTTGCTGGAAACAGGGGAATTTTCAAGGCAGCAAGAAGGGAAACCAACCTTTTATCCCTTCCCTTGCCTCCCTCATTACCAACCCCTCTGCTTTTCCTTGTGGCTCCCAATGGGGTGTTTTGTTTGGGGTTTGTTTTTTCTTTTTTCCAGGTTAAATATCAGTCCCTCTGATGATATGTGTCCCTGGGGCCATCACTGAATTTTGCTGTTAACCCCTCGTTACTCCCTGCCCTTCCCTCCCCATCCCTGCGTGGCTTCCCTGCCCTTTCCTGTTATTGTCCTGCCTGCCTCTGATAAGATTAAACACGTGCCCTTCAAAAAAAAAGAAAAAAGAAAAAAAGAGAGCTTTTTTTATTCCCCACCTTCCCCAGTACCCTATTGTTCTTCAAAGAGATGGGGAAGATGAGATCTCACTCCCAACTCCTGCTAAGAAAAATCCCATGAGCTTCGAGGCTGAATAAATAACCTGGAGTCCCTGAGGTGGGAAGAGCCTTAATGGAGAGACCTTGGGTTTGCTTTTCTAATTCAGGGCCAAGGGTGTGGGGGATGTTTTTTTTCTCTTTCTTTATAAGTTTTCTTCCTCTTTGTTCTTTCTTATTTATTTTTTCTTTCTTTTTTCTCCCTTTCTTTTTATCTTTTTGTTCTCTTTGGTTTCTTTCCATTCTGTTTTTTCAATTTTTTCCGCTTTTATTTTTCCCTTTCTTTTCCTTTTCTCCTACAAAAAGCCCACCAACCCTCCTCAGGCTGCCCTGCAAGGCCCTGTTCCTTTTGACAATGTGAAAGTTTTATGACAGCTTGGGGACTGGGTGCATTTACATACACATTAGGCTTTTTGCTCAAAGCTATGTCTGGAAAACACATACCTCCTTCAGAAGCATGGAGATGCTTTGCATTTTCCCTAAAACATCCCTGGCAGAGCTGGATAAAGCAGCTCTGGATCCTGGACAAATTAAATTCAGGTGGAAAAATAATCCTCTGTTACACTATGATTGAACTGATGAGGTTAAAAGCTCTTTTTCTTCCATTTGTTTTTGCTTCACCAGCAGGTTGAGGGATGGTGAAGCCTCATCCCACTTGTCCATTTGGGAACCATCCAAAACTTCTCAGCTGAAGCTTGATGGCACTTGCAGCCCTTGGTGGGTCTCACCAGTCTCCACAGGGATCTTGGAGCATCCCCCTGGATGGCAGGTCCTCATTTATCCCCCAATATTCCTTGTGGAATAAATCCAAACTCACCTCTCCCCAGAGGAAATCCTGGTATGAATTGCAGCCCTGCATGGGGGAAAGGGAGAAAGTTTAAAACCAGGAAAACAGCATTTTGAGCAGTAAAATGTCATTCTTTTTTTCACCAAACCATTTCAAGTGGCATTAATACTCCTGGCTGCTCTTGCTGTCTGTCCATCCTATAAGCAGAAAGCATTTCCCCAGAGGCATCACACCTACCACCCTCCTGATCTTCCTTTCCCCATCTCCACATGCTGGGAAAGTTTCCCTTCTCCCATACCTGGCCAAACCCACATGAATTTTACAACAACGGAAATTCCTTTTCTCCTAAGACAAAGGGAATAACCTCCTCCTCCAACAGACACTGCTTTAACATACACCTTTCCCTAGTTAAATTACCTTTCCCCAGTTAAATACCCCTTTCCTCAATCAAATACCCCCTTCCTCAATTAAATATGCCCTTCTCCAGTACCCCCTTCCCTAATTAAATACCCCTTCTCCAATTATGTACCCCCTTCTCCAATTAAAAACCTCTTTCCCCAATTAAATACTCCTTCCCACTTCTCCCCCTTCTCAAATACCCTCTTCTCCAATTAAATACCCCTTTCCAATTTAATATCCCCTTCCCCAATTAAATACCCCCTTCTCCAATGAAATAACCCATGCCTAAATAAATATCCCCTTCTACAATCAAATACCCCATTCCCCTTTTAAATACCACATTCACCATTGAAATACCCCCTTTCCCAATCAGAAGCCCCATGCTTAATAAAATACCCTCATCCCCAGTTAAACAGACCTTTCTCCAGTGAAATACCCCAATTAACCCATCTCTCTTCCAGCCCCTAGGTAAAAATCCCAAAGTCTAGTACTCCCCAGAGCTTGTCCACAGCTTGACAGCCTTCCCATAGGTTAACTTTTCAAAGCAGTAAGCTGATATTTTGGCATAAAATGTACATCTGCAGGGTAAATGCTATTAAGTGTCAGTGAATTATGGTCCCAGAGTACAGATCACTTGAGCCTTAATGCTACAAGCACCTTAATGTTTTCTTGAATGAAGCTGCTGCTAATTGCTTCCATATGAATCCTTTTTATTTCTTTTTCTTTTTTGTTGGTTTGGGTTTGGTTTTCCCCCCCGCCCCCCATATCCCGATGGGTTTTTTTGTCCTGCCATGGACAATGCTACAAATAATGAGCATGGAAACTGGCCTTTATTTCAGCCAGGATTACAGCCTGCTCAAGGGTGGGGTTTTGCATGGGGTGTTTAGCATGGAGTTGTCCTCACAAGGCTGCTCTTAGCCCTAAGCTAAGGGTGAAATAAGGAAAATTCAAGGCCTTTTCCCCACAAATCAAGGGATTGGAGTCCCACCTGGATGCCCTGCACCCTTCATTTGGCAGAAGCTCATCTTCAGCCTCCTTTGGTGCTTTCCAGCTCCATTTTTCTCAAAGGTGGCTTTTTTTTTCCCTCAAGGAACTGCTGTGCCCTTCATCTGCAGCCCCATCTGGGTTGTTTTTACCTCCAAGTGTATTGCATGTGGCAGAGGCTTCTGGAAGCAGGAGGAAAACCTCCCTTGTCAGTGAAAAAAAGGGACTTTTTGGGGAAAAAACTTGTGGATTTGGTGTAGGAAAGGGGGATACAGATCTCTTGAGGATCAGAAGCAGGTTCTGGTCCACAGAAATGTCTCAAAACCCCTAATTACAGTCAAACAGATGACAGCAGAAGCAGGGTGCTGAGCGTTTCCCTTGTTATCTGGATCCAACCACTTGATGCATCAGACCTGAGAAAAACCCTGGAAAATCATTCTTGGACATCTCATCCTGCTTGTTGGAGGCCCTAAAACCATTTGAACATAGACCCAAGTCCCACCAAGGACATTCTTCAGCAGCCAAGGTTTCATACATCCAGCCATGTGCATCTCAGGAGAGCTCTAATTCCACCTCCTGCCTTCTTAAGCAGCAGAAAATGAACCAAATCTCCCAAAAAAAACCTCCCTGAGTGGCTTTTTTTTTTCATTCCTGGGCAAGCAGGGGAGAGGAGCAGTGCTAGTCCTTGCAGCATTCCCCAGCAAAGGTGGAGAGAAGCTCTGCACTGGTGGTGACACCCGGGAAAGTCACGGGCTGCCAACTTAGAGCTGGATGTAACACTGAGTAAAAAAGGGGGAGAAAAGGACATTTTAGGAAAGCCCATGGCTTGTTGGGGTTCCTGGAGTTAGGTTCAAACACCCAGGGGGAAAGCAGGAGGGCAACAGGAGGCAAAGGAGAGCTTTGAAATAAAGCAGAAGGTGCTGGGTGATGGGATGGCTGGTTTACAGCCTGTATTTTTTACAGCCAAGGCTCAGGGGTTTACAGTAGAGCCCCAAAAAAGGCCAATTAATTAGTAGAACAAGAGGCCCACGGGTTGCTGGAGGCTGTTCTTATGCATCACCCCTTAATGAAAGCCTAAATCCTTTATTCTGGTCATGGATAAGTGCATCTCTGCTGTCTGGAACGTAATTAACCTCTGTACCAGTGTAAGAGAGAACAAAACATGGCCCAAAGGATGGGGGTGAAGATATTTTATAGCTCTTGCTGGAGTTCAAATTGGGTCAGGCTGTGTGGGGTTTAATTTTTACCCTGCTCCAAGCAGGTTTTGAAGAGGTAAAAGCACTTGACTCTTTGGCAGGGACAAGAAGCAAAAGGATAGAAGAATCACCAAGAGTGGGACTGGGAAGCAACCCAGGTGTAGCTGCAAAAGGGGGAGATTGATCCCAAAGGAGGCAAAATACAGATTAAGGCCTTTCTGAACACTGCAGCAGCATCAAAGCTTCTTGCCCCTGGTGGGAGGGTAACCCTGCATCCCATGGGAATGCTGACGTTGGGATTTTTGGGGAATGGAGAACATCAGAGGGACAGGAACTGCAAAAGGCATTTGTGAATCACAGCCAGGGAATTCCTCCCAGCTTAATGTAAACCAAGCCCTTTCATTCATGAAATGTACATTTCTGCCAGGACTAGTGTTTCATCCACCTGTGCTTGGGTCCCTTCAAACCCCAATTCCCTCCCCAGAAGTGACTTTGGGTATGTGTATATAGATGTATATATGCCTGAGAGTATATTTGTATATATTTATGCCTCAATAAAAATGCAGCTACTTGGATTTAAAGGGAGGCAAAAATATGCATGAAGGTTAAGGCTTTTCTATGCAGGGATCTTCATTTTCATTAAGGGAAGGGTTAGTGGGAATCAGAATTGCTCCCCCCAGTGAAGTCCCCGTGTGGACATTCCCAGTGTGAACCAGGAGTGCTGGATTCACACCACAAGGATCAGGACCTCGATGGAGGCTGCCAAGAGCTTTCATTTGGACCTGCTGGAATGAAGATGCCCCCATAAAGGCTGCACCATATCAATTAATTTTACTTCAGTAATTAACCAGAAAGAGGTTTACCCCAAACCTTAGAGGAAAGGGAATTCATTAAACATCTGTTTTGCAAGCACAGGCATGATCTTCCAAGCCAAAGGAGATCTTGTATTTTTAATTGTATTTTTATTTTCTTCAGTGGTTTTTCCAAGAAAAAAATATTCTGTGCAGGTCATTTCCAAGCTCCAGCAGCTGAAAGCAACAGAGACAGGCCCTTGGCTTCCCCTAATGTCATTTCTTGTCTTCTAATTCAGATTTATTGACTCACATGTGACACAATGACTTTCAAAGCCAGGAATGGGGAACTGGAAGCTGAACATCCCTCACCACTGGGGGTTGGCACTGAGAGGCAGGACCTTCTGCTCTCAAAGCAGAGAACAGAAAGTGCTACAGCAGGGACCATGTTCTGGTTTTCTCCTAATTTTCCTGTGGTTTTCAGATCCCTTTTTGAGGAAGGCAGGTGAGTGTAAACCAACCTGAAACCTCCTCTCTGAGGCCAGCAGCAAAAAAAGACAACTTCTGGTTTCCTAGCCCTTTTCCCCTCTGCTTTTTTTCTTGGGGAAAAAAATAATAAAATGTGCCTTTATCACATTAGCTGTCGTTTCCAAGCCTTATTTTTCAGGTGTGGAAACTGAGGCACAGACCCTAAGCTACTTCCAGGTCAATCCAGAGGTCTGGCTGCAACACAAATGAGACTCGTTGTGTCCTGATGAGGGTGCATATTAATTTGGGAATTATTTGGGATTAGGGATTGCTGAACCTGAAGTCTGAGAACTCAGAAAATTCAGATTTGCCTCAGGGGGGGTGAAAGAGAGCCAGAATCCATAGAAAGAAAGAAAGAAAGAAAGAAAGAAAGAAAGAAAGAAAGAAAGAAAGAAAGAAAGAAAGAAAGAAAGAAAGAAAGAAAGAAAGAAAGAAAGAAAGAAAGAAAGAAAGAAAGAAAGAAAGAAAGAAAGAAAGAAAGAAAGAAAGAAAGAAAGAAAGAAAGAAAGAAAGAAAGAAAGAAAGAAAGAAAGAAAGAAAGAAAGAAAGAAAGAAAGAAAGAAAGAAAGAAAGAAAGAAAGAAAGAAAGAAAGAAAGAAAGAAAGAAAGAAAGAAAGAAAGAAAGAAAAAGAAAGAAAGAAAGAAAGAAAGAAAGAAAGAAAGAAAGAAAGCCCTTTGAAATCAACTCATCCCCTCCCAAAACCAGTGTCTTATTTTTAGGGGTGAAAAAAATCACAACCCAGAAAAGCTTTAATTTTGAAACTCACGGGGAATGGGGGAAAAAAGGCTAAGGATGAAAATAAGGTTTGAGTCATCGAGGTTTGCTCCTGGCACCTCCTGGCTTGGGGTGGAGGTTCCTCATCTGAAGGGCTGCACTGCCATCTCCAGGTCTGCCTGCACAGCCCGAGAGATTCAGCTCCATCCCCAGTTATTTCTGCAGCAGTTTGGCAAAGAAGAGCGTTAAAATATTTTTATTGGAGCTTTTTTTTTTTTTAACTCAAGCTCCTCTTTTTTTTTCCTTTTTCTTTTTTTTTTTTCTTTTTTTCTCCCCATAAGGATTTCGTGTTTGGTCAAGAAAAAATCCAGCCTGGGCATTTTGCTTCAGCCCATGGAATGGGTGGATGCTCACCAACGGTGGGATGTGAAGATGCATCTCCCATCCCTTTCTGCGTCCCTTAAATCCTGGGAGAATCAGCCATTCCCTTAGAGAATCCCCATTTTTTCATGGTTTTCCTATTTTTCTGGGTGCAGAAAGTCCTGGTGTGACTGTGTGCTCCTTCTCCTCTAGTGTCACTGCCCTCCAATAAACATGTCCCCTCCAGTACCACAGACATCTGCTCTGCTCCACACAGGCTCTTCGGCTGCAAGAGGGTCTGGATGAGGCCTGAGAGCATCCATCCATCCATCCATCCATCCATCCATCCATCCATCCATCCTCCCGCACACCGTGCAGGGCTGCAGCACCCCAGCGTACCCATGAGATGGCACTGGAGCTGCAGCTTTGGTCCCAGCCCTGGGCAAGTGCTCCAGCTTGGCCGGGGTGGGCAACACCACCTCTTCTTTAGGGGGAAAAAAAAAAAAAAAAATCCAGTTTAAGCCTTACATCCCCAAAATTTATTTCCCAGCACAGGGCTGGGATTTTTTTTTTCCTTCCTGAGGACCCAAGCGAGGTGGGGAGCAGCTGATAAAGGGGGCAGATGTTGGAAATCAAATGAGTTGAGGCACGGGGTATGTCAAAGGAAGCTGTGGAGCACTTTGCAAACTCTCTCCTTGCCCCCAGCCCTGCTTTTATACCAGTGGCCAAGAGGCTGATGCAGGAGCTGCCAGACTGAGCTTCCTCACCCTCTGCTGAGCTACAAAACCCCAAACTGGTCCAAAAAGGAGCTGAACATGCAGGGAAGGTGCTGGTGGGACTTTGGGTTGTACCTAAGTGCAAATTAGTGCATGTATTTCTGCACAAATTAATGCATAAGTGCTGAGTCACGCAGAGCAACCCACCAGCTCTCTCACTTTATCATCTCTGTGCCTCTCTTCCTAGCAGCTGTCCAAGGTTATATTTCTGCCTGGTTGTGCTCACAAAGCTCCTGCAGGGCTTTTTCCTGCTGTGGAAGCATGTAGAGATGCTCCCAGGGATGTCCCAAAGTGATGCATGTCCCTGCTGGTACCTCTGAAATCTCTGGAGATTTTCAGCTTGGTTCCTGGGGCAGGAGCTGAAATAGTATCATGACCCTGGGACATGGTGGTGTGAAGCATCCTGTCCCTCAGGGGGGTTTAGGTGGGTTACTTGCATGATTCAGGCCCTGCTCAATGGCAGCTCCTTAGAGATCAAGTGCTTGGACCATCTCATCTGATGGTAGGTGAGCAGTGGTGCTGCCAGGTTCTGCCTGTGGTTTGAGTTGTGATGAGCAGGTTGGGATGGACACCTTGAGGAGTGGCTGCTTGCAAATCCTTTTAATTTCTTTTAAAAAGTAACCCATAGCCTTCACCAAAGATATATTTTAACTCCCTCCTGTCCTTCCAAACCACAGGCTGGTGCTGAAGACCACAGTGAGCTGCCATGGGTGTCCAAGTGTCATGACAACTTACCTCGAGCTGTGCTCCACAGTTGCATTTGGGCTTCCCACATCCATGGGGTTGTTATTTCACTCCCAAAACTTAATGAGGGCAGCAGAAATTGGTGAACATGCCCTGTGCTCCACCCCAACACACGTTTTCATATTGCATCAGCTCTTCATTTCTAAAACTAAGACGTTGCTTATGGTGCTGAACTCTGAGAGTTGAGGTCAATAAAAGACTTTTCCAGGCTTTTAGGAGCACTTAGCCCATGGATCACGAAAGACAAGAGAAGAGAGAAGAGAGAAGAGAGAGGAGAGGAGAGGAGAGGAGAGGAGAGGAGAGGAGAGGAGAGGAGAGGAGAGGAGAGGAGAGGAGAGGAGAGGAGAGGAGAGGAGAGGAGAGGAGAGGAGAGGAGAGGAGAGGAGAGGAGAGGAGAGGAGAGGAGAGGAGAGGAGAGGAGAGGAGAGGAGAGGAGAGGAGAGAGGAGAAGAGAAGAGAGGAGAAGAGAAGAGAAGAGAAGAGAAGAGAAGAGAAGAGAAGAGAAGAGAAGAGAAGAGAAGAGAAGAGAAGAGAAGAGAAGAGAAGAGAAGAGAAGAGAAGAGAAGAGAAGAGAAGAGAAGAGAAGAGAAGAAAGAAAAGAAAAGAAAAGAAAAGAAAAGAAAAGAAAAGAAAAGAAAAGAAAAGAAAAGAAAAGAAAAGAAAAGAAAAGAAAAGAAAAGAAAAGAAAAGAAAAGAAAAGAAAAGAAAAGAAAAGAAAAGAAAAGAAAAGAAAAGAAAAGAAAAGAAAAGAAAAGAAAAGAAAAGGTGGCACTGAAGCACATGTATTAATATCAAAGCCACTGGAAAAGACCAGCAGGGAAAAA
This sequence comes from Apus apus, assembly GCF_020740795.1. Taxonomy (NCBI): domain Eukaryota; kingdom Metazoa; phylum Chordata; class Aves; order Apodiformes; family Apodidae; genus Apus; species Apus apus. Next base: position 995,900 of record NC_067303.1, on the reverse strand, counting down.
ACTGGCAACCAAAAACCCACCTCAGGAAATCTGCTCCAGGGATAAATGATCTTGGACACTGCCTGTGCCCAGCTTTGCTTGCTGCTCAGTCACTCCGAGGTTTGCCACGTGCTGCTGGCAAATGGATGGAATTGTGGCCAGTCAGCTGCTCTGTCCCCTTTCTGCATCTCAAAGCAGAGCAGGTGAAATAAAGACAGTTAGTGTAAGCAATACAAAGGGTTTGTTTTTTTTTTCCCAAAACCTCCTTTCATCTCTCTATTTGAATTCTTGAATTTGTTTAGGCTGTCAGGTCAGACTGGAACAATAACTGGACCAGTTTTCATTGCTTAATAATGTGTGTATACAAATATATATATATATACACACACACATCCAGAATGCCCTGCAGATGGAAAACCATCAAGCTATATCTTGCAGATACTAATTTTTATTATTGTTGTTGTTTGTCAAGCTCAGGAAAAACAATTAATACTTCTCCTGAAAAAAACATAACACAACCCACCAAACCCTGCAAGAAATCAGAGCCCATATTTAATCTGCAGTCTTCAAAAGTTTCTTGGAAAGCTTAATTAAATGGTAATTCATCTGTGCATTGGCTCTGTCTCATAAAGCCTGATAATGCCGGAGTCTTAATTAAAAAAAAACTAATGCAGCTTTTAGTTTTTATTCTGCCAGTTCAAGGGGAAAAATCACCAGCCAGCCCTGTCAATGGAGCTGAAAGATGCCTCCATGTTGCATTGATTTTATTCTGTTTAAATTCCCAGTGTCACTTCAGGGGATCATATTAGAAGTTATTCCAAATGTATTTATTTTTTTTGCTCTTACTAGTGAGATGAAAGAGCCCTGAGGGAACTGCAGCATCTGGAGATGTTTCACCCCAAAGCTGTGACCCCATGGCCAAGCATCTCCCACATTGAAGGACATTTGTCCCCTGCGGATCACAGGTAATTTCTGTGCCTCTGTATGAAGTTTCCAAATATCCTTCAAAAATCATCCTGGGATAGGGCTTGGCTCCATTCCCTTCCAATCTGGTGGAAAAGTGGAGAGTTGGCTTCAATCTTACCCATTTTAGATGGTCTTGTTGGGTTGAAAGGGGCTTTTCCCATCAACACTTTTTGCCATCCCTTCTCTCATCCCTAAATTTTACCAGGGCTGATGAATCCCAGACACCAGCCCTGGACTTCCCACCCTTTTCTTTTCCAAAATCTCCAGCTCAACCCTTTTTCTAACCTATTCCTGGGGCATTTAACCTTTTTTTTTTCTTTTTTTCCAGCACCTTGTCAGGCAACCAGGAGTAAAAAATGACCTAAGGTCGAAGAGGTTCCTTTCAGAGCATCACCCTAGAGAAAACATCCTTGTGGCAATAGTTGTCCTGTCAAAAAAGCAAAACAAAACACAACACAACAAAACAAAGCAAACTTAAAAAGAGGATGATCTTGCCAAAGATCTGACTTCTCCTCCAGGCCCCCAGGAAGTTATGGAGAGTCTTAAGTGGATTTACCAGCTTTGGGGGGTTGAGGTAACATTGTGCTAACAACATCAGTGTCTTTAATTGCTTAAAGGGCAGAAAAATGTTGGAAAAGAGAAAATGCAACACATTTTCCCATCTGTGAATAGGCACTGGGAAGCTGCCTGGCTGCATTGCTGCTGGGAAATGGCTCATTTTTGGGGGTAGGAAGAACTTAATCCAGATGTTTTTCTTTGCCCTTGTGCCATGCTCTGATAGGGAATATGGGAAAGTTTCTCTGACTTTGCTGCTGGATTCGCTCTCCTTGCAGCTATAGATAGTGAAATAAGGACCTCTTTAATGCTAATTAATGCAATGACACAATGAATTAATACTGTATTAGGCAAAGCTGTTAATTATACGCAAATAAAACAAAAGAAAAAAGGAATCAAAGCGGGGAGAAGTGACAAGGGGTACTTTGCTTCCCTCTCAGCATCCTTCCCAAACATCCTCTCCTGACACAGCTGAGGGGAAAACCAACCTCAGGAGCATCTTCCAGGCAGCCCTGAGGGATGAAGGCTTAATTTGGAAGGGTGGATAAGTTTTTCCTGCCCTCTGATGGAGCTGGAGGTGTTTGGCCAAGGATAGATGGCTTCATCCTCATTTCATAGATAGGGAAAATGGAGACAGAGGTGGTTTTCCCAGGGAGATTTGTCTTCTCCTGAGGAGGAGGTGGGATTCAGGCTCAGAGCAGAAAACCCACCCTCAGGAAATACAACTCTAAAGTCATAAGGGATCGTTTGAAAGCTTGAAATTCCCATGGCTTTGATATTTCCATCGCTTCAAAATTCCAATTGCAATCCATTCCATTGCAAATTCCCATCAAAGAAGGACACAAAAGCTGAGTCTATTCCCCCCTCCCCCCATGGTTCCCCGTCCAATGCAGTCCCATTACATCCCTGTGCCACCTCTTCAGCTTCCCCAAGTGCCCATCAAAGAAGCTGCCCTGTCTGGAATCCTTGGAGCAACCTGCTTCCCTTTTTATTTCCAGGCTTGGCATTAATTCCAGAACAACGGGCAATTTGAGATGTTACAGGTAGATTTTTTTTCCTCCTATTGTTTTCTTCTAATGTCCTAGAAAAAGAAATAAGTGAGAGTTTTCCTCCCTAGAGACAGGGTTGGATGGATGGATGCATGACTTTGAAACCACTCCTTGCAAGGCAGGACGGGTACCCAAGGGTGGGCAGAGAGGCTGCAACTCACTTCTGCCAGGCTGGATATGCCTCCAAAGTCTTGAGGAGCAAAGCAAAGGACAAGCTGAAGTGCTTGTGGTCACTCTGAAGCATTCAGACTTTTAAAAAAAACAGCAGAAATTTGGGGCTGTGGGTCTCCCTTGGACATCTTCCTTGCTTTGCCTGATGCGAAGAGGAGGCAGAGGATGTCCTGCACCTTCAGCATTACTGCATCAGGGTGGTTTTTTAAGGAACACAGGGTTATAACCCTGCTTAGATCTACTCTGAGCAACCCTGGGGCTCATTCTACCACCCTGCAGCCCAAATTAAGGTGTCCAGAGATATTTTTTTTTAGGATTTAGACAAGGAGCTGATTCCTGCCCTTTCCAGCCACATCTCAGATTTCACTGGGAGACAGGGACGCATCACTAAACCAAACTGAATTTATTTATTAATTTTGCTTATTCTTTGGTTTGTTTATTGCTTTATCCTGTTTATTTGCAGAAACAGGCCAGTTAAATACTGTGTGGAAGATGCTAGGGGCTGCCAGGGCAGCCAGCATTGCTTAACCCCTGCACCTCCAGAAGAAAACCCTGCTAACAGAAAGGATGCAACAGGCTTCTACCAAGTTAGCTCAATGCATAAGCTTCTCTAGGCAGCTTTTCCCTCCTTTTCCCTTCTTCCAAACATATCACTGGAGATTTTAGCCCTTTAATAGTGTCAGTCCCCTCCTGTATTTACTGCAGGAGCTGGGATGAGCCGTACTCTCTCTTTTCCCCTTTCAGTTTCATTAAGTACAACCCATGCTGGCTTTTCTGGCATAAGGGGACACAGCCCTTTGGAGGAATCTTGTCAATGGCTTATTTCTCTCTCTTATTTTTCATTTTTGCTTCCATCTCTCACGAGGTTGGCTGGTAAATTAAATCCTGTTTGGCTTTCCAGGAGGAAATTTGGGGTGGGTTTTTTTTGGAGGGGTTGCTTCAAGCCTGAGCTGAGGTCAAGAGGATTTGGGTGTCTAGCAGAAATGGGCTCTCAGCTGGGATAAGCAGCTTTGGTGAGTCTTAGAGGAGGAAAAATGAAATGGACCCAAGCTCTCAGACTAGGTATTATACAGGGGTTAGCAAGGGGATGAAGGCAAGGGGAAAAAAATAATACACCTAATTCTGGTTAAGGGCATAAAAAAATATCCCTTTTGGTCAAAACATGCAATGCAATTATAGGAGCTGGACAGGACAAACCAAAGCTCACACCTCTTGCTTCTAATTTCCTATATTTCTTCAACACTCCCCCAAAACATGAGCAGCATGGAAAGGGTTAAAGAGCACCCTTGCCAAATTGGAGTTAAGTGTTGCTAATATGGGCTAAGTGACTGTTCAGGGTAACAGCAGGAGAGAAAAATCGTGTGGTATGTATTTATAAATAATAAAATATAATTTATTAATAATCTGGAATTGAACAAAGAGTCTGTGAAGCTTAATTATTACTTGTAAAGTGCTTTGGAGATTATTGGATAAAAGCTGCTACAGAAGTGAATGGTATTGCAAGAAAAACATTGTAGCATCCTACAGGAGCCACCCCACCACAGCCCCAGGACCTGCAGGACAGGTGCCTATAGCACCCAAAGTCATTTGCTGGGGAACTAAAAACACATTTTAAAAGAGGGAGAGAAAACCTGTCTGAAGACTCCAAACCTGGGGAGGAGCAAGTAATACCTTTTCTGTGAAGCAACACCTCCAGTGCTGGGCTGTCTGGGGCTTTGTCCTGGTGAAAACCACCTCTGACAGCCCAAAAATGTTGCCCTGCTCCAACAAGCTCCTTCTTAGAGCTTGGATTTCCTTTCTACCCAGGAGAAAAAGACTCACTCAATCCAGTTCATCAATACATCCACCTCAATAAATACACCTTGCAGAGAAGCTTGTCCATGACATCCAGCCAACATGGGGTGGAAAGGGGATGCCAAGGTGCCCCAAGGACACCTCATCCCCCTGCATCTAAAGCTCCTGTAATTGCACCTTGCAATGAGGTTGGACTGTTTTGAAAAAGTTTTTTTGTTTTTTTTTTAGCCCCTGGACTTGGAGCACAATCTCTTGTTGGCTGAGAGATGGCTTCTTAGACCCTGCTTGAAGGAGCTGGAGGCTGTGGGGAAACTGAGTCACAGAGCAAAAGCTTTCAGGTCATCCCCAAGTGAACCTGTGGATCAACTTCCTCTGGAAAAATAAAAGGTGCCATTGTAACTGATCTACAAGCAACGATTCTTCTGGGGTTGACATCTTTTAAAGTATATATAGCTTCAAAGACGAGGCTTAGGAGGGAGGAGAGAGAGCTTCACTTGCTGGGGAAGCTTTAATTTACACCAAGAAAGGTTTATTTAAGCCTCCTGCTGCTTCAATAAGAGAGATGATCCTCTGAAACCTTCCAAAAGTTCAGGTTCTTGGCCTACATAAGCTCCTAGTTCACCATCGTTGACCAAAACCACGGGGTTTTTACACCAGAAACACCCAGTCAAAGCTGTATCAGCCCAAGAGGACTTGATTGCCAGTATCTGATTCAGGCTATTTTTGGGTTTTGATGGAGGCTTTGATGGGATCTGTCTTCTTGCTAACCTTGATTTCTAGAGGAAAATAAACATGTGCTTCATAATAATAATAATTGTTTTTAGAAGCTAGCAAATCTAAGTTACTGAAGCCAACACAATCAGCCTGCTGGCATGAATCATGTTATTTTGGAGAATATGTTGACAAACAAAAATGTCGAGAGGAGGAAAAAAACCACCACCCCCCTCCTTCCCAACATTTTGGGGAGGAATGCAAAGTTCCAACATTTCCATCTCGCACCATGAGGGTTACCCCAGTTAATGGGCCAGATTGAAAAAGTAAATAAAATGGTTGGAAAACAGGTGTTTGGAACTGATTTAATGCCAGCACCAATTGAAATGTGCAATGTCCAGGAGCTTACTTCCCCAGTGCACATCGATGGCTCTGTCACTTCTTCAGCTCCAGCCACCCTGACTCAACACCTTTCTGTAGCACTAACAAACACCATGGTCTTTGACTCCTTTTTTTTTTCCCCTTTTTTTTTTCCCCTTTTAAAATGTTTTTTCAAGTGCCACTGTGTTCTTTTGGAGTCGTATTAACCACACAATAAATTTGCATAATGTGGATCCATAATGTTTAATCAAAGCCTCTCTGGAAAGCTGTTATTGTCCATGAGCTCTCATAAATTCTCGCTATCACCTCCACGTTAAATACTAAAGCTGCCCGGGGTATATTGTGCACTAATCACCTGCAACATTGAATTGGAAAGAAATTATCCTTTTTCTTTCCCTTCCCTTTTTGCCTGAGCCACCCAAACTTCCAAAAGTGCCCTCCAGAGGCATTTTTTTAGCAGATCACCCCCATATTTTAAGTCTTTTTGGGTCTCCCAAGGTTTCTTTGCCAGCATCCGGTGGTTGGGTTCTCTGTTCCTATCACGGTGAGTAAGCAGAGGACACCAGAAAGAGATGGAGTGTCAAAATCATTTGCTCTTGGAAAATTAGAAGACTCAATTAACTCCTGGGTGTCTTCAGGTTTTTTTCATTTTTAATTTCCTTCAAATGAGGCAGTCAATAAGGCATGACAGGGGGAGGCTGGAGAGCTGCAGTTGTACCTGCAGGGTGAGTCTGGAGAACCCAACCAAATCATAGATTCATAGAATGGTTTGGGTTGGAAGGGACCTTAAAGATCATCTAGCCCAACACTCTGCATGGGCAGGGACACCTCCCACTAGATCAAGCTGCTCAATGTCTCATCCAACCTGTCCTTGAATACTTCCCAAAGCCTCCTTGCCCCTTCCTGGGGTTGCAGTATCAGGCCCACTGGGGCAAAACAGGATGAGCAGAGGGAGGAACTGCCCCGTGACCCTGTCTGCATGATGCCCTCCTACCCTTGTCCCAGGCATTTGAACTAGATTATCATTTTAGGTCCTTTCCAACTGGAATACTCCAGTCTAGTCTATTGTCACCAGCAGGTTTAGCTGTTCTTAGCCCATAAGGTTACCTGGAGTTGTACACCAGCTCCATGCTGGTGTCTCCTTTCAGACCCATCTGCTTTGGGGAGGATCCGCAAGATGGAATAAAATCCCAGGGGTCCCTTTGGGACTGACATGGTGGGGAAAGGACTCGAGGTGATGGAGAGGAAAGAGGATTAAATTGGGAACCAGTATTTGGATGCCTCCCAAACTGAAATGGGTGTGAAACGGAAGGGAAAGACAAAGGTAATGCTGCTGCAGAAGATTTTTTTCCTGCCTTTCAAAGATTTGAAAATTTGGGCCTGAAAAAGGAGAAAAAAGAGGACAAGACACCTGAGCCCATATGGTTTCCTAATTTCTGTATGTTACCCGATGATGAGACGATCTGGACCAATCCTTGTGCTTGTACTCACCCTACAAAGAAGGCTACAAATAATAGCAACTGACAGGAGGTGACATCTCCAAGCCTCTTAGGAGGCTAATTCTTTAACAACATTAATTCAACGTAATGCGTCCCTGAATGGAGATCGGGCTAATGCAGGTTTTGAAAGTTAGGCAGCTTATTCTTGCCCATCTTCATTTAACTAAGTGTCTTGTCTTGAAATACATGGTGGTTCCAGCATATTTCAGTCCTTCCCTTGAAAAAAAAAAAAAAAAAATCCCTTGTTTGGTGCTTGCTCCCCTCTTGCTGCTGGGTTTAACTCCCCTTAACAAGCCTAAGTTTTATTCCTCAACTTTAGGCTTAAACCCAGGTTGATTGTTCCATACATCAGCTTGTGTGATCACTTCCTGAGGAGCAGCTGCACTTCCAGGGCCAAATAAGACCCCTTTGGTGCCAACCAGGCTTGAAAGAAACCACAGGGACCATCATCAGCATGTCACAAGTTTGTTGGGTGTCAGCACCCATTTTGGAGAGCCACCAACTCACTGTCAAAACCCTTCACTTCATGGGAGCACTTTTCAATTCCCCATTCCCAGCAAAGGGGGTGGATGGATCCCTCTGCTTCAGAATCTCCAGGAAACCATCACAGCTGAGGAGCCAAGACCAGGCAGGGAGAGGTCAAAACACCTCAAAAATGTGATTAAATTTTTTTTAAAAATCGATGTACTAAGAAATCAATTTTCCCTTCACTGTTTAGGAGCTTCCCTGATTTGAAAACAAAAATAAAAATAAATTCCGCAGGCTGAAGATGATGAGCCTCAAAATGTACATGTACTTGTTTTACGTTCTTTATTTGTTGGAGGATTGGAAACATTTCTTTATTCACTGCCCACGTCTGGGCTGCGGGTTCCTCAGGCAGTGACACAACCCTGGGAGGTGAAAGAAAGAAAAGAAATAAAAGCAACTGACCCACAGTGGAAACATTTCTTTCTTGTGAGAAGATGAGAACACCTGGTTTCACCCCAGCCAAACAGTTTCGCTTTGCTTGGCCACTTCTCTTTCATTTGATTTTTAATTATTAACACTTAAATTACTTTTGGATAAGCAGAATTTCTAAGCCTACCTTTGGGAACCAGAAGTTCTGGAATGCTCACCTATTTTTCTCCCCCACCTCCCCAGAAAGCCTGTGCCACCTGCCAGCCAGGCGGGTGGGCATCTCCAGCTAAAGTGAGGTGGGGCAGATCATCCACTGGGCTTCAAGACAGGGAATTGCTCTTCCAAGGTGCTTCCCTTCACCAAAGGGAATTACAAAAACCCAGACTGGTTTGGTTTAGAATGGACCTTCTAGATCATCTAGTTCCAAACCCCTGCATGGGCAGGGACACCTCCCACCAGACCAGGCTGCTCCAAGCCCCATCCAACCTGCCCTTCAACACTTTCAAGGATGGAGCAACCACAGCTTCCCTGGGCAACCTGGCTCAGTATCTCATCACCCTCATAGTGAACAATTTCCTCCTAATGTCTAAACTAAATTTCACCTCTCTCAGTTTAAAGCTGTTACCCTTTGTCCTATCACCACCACAACAGAAGAGCCACCATGTCTCATCTTCCACTTTTCTCACTTTTCACCTCCAAATAATAGGCTGAAAATGCTTGTGGTTTCTCCCCATCCCCCACAATTATCCTCAAGTGCATTTAATGTGCATTTTTACCCCCAAGCCATCTGGCATCCCTGGGACCTTCCCCCTTCCCTGCATGGAGACAGGGATGGGACAACCCCCCTAAAGCAGATTTTGGTGTCATTCATGGCTTCAGAGGCAGCTGGAGGCATTTCAAGGTTGCCTGGGTGTGAGCACCAGCATATTTGAACAAATAGTTTCTAGGAGACCGGTGACGCTGCCTTAATTACAGAAGCTGGGAAATAATTTTGACTTTGGAGCCAGGAGCAGGAAAAGATGAACATGCAGTGATAAGGCCCTACCTCAAACACAGATAACTCAAAAGATTACCCAGGCAGACAGGCCTGGTGCTCACTGCTGAATTGAAGTCAAATAGATGGCTTCATGCTGGCATCGAATTAAAAAGGCAGAAAAAAAAATAAAATTAAAAAAAATATATTATTTAAGGATTTAAATCTTGAAAGACCTCATTTCCCAGCTGGCCTCCTAATGGAATTCATGGGAGGCTGGGGACTAGGTCCTGCACACAGCAAAACGCATCCATCACCAGAGCATTAATGTAAAGCTGCTATAATGCATCACCAGCCCTGCATAATGTGCCTGAGATGGAATAATCAAGTGCAGGGGCAATTTCTTTTTATCTACAGAAGCTTTATAGAAGATAGAAAGCAAAGGACTCTCCAACCACCCTCTTGACCCTTGAGGTCTCTCTTCTTGTCCCTCTCCTGCAAACATTTTTGCTCCAGACTCCCATTAACACCGCCAGGATCTGTGTCCACATCTCTGAATTTCCTCTTTTTTTTTTTTTTTCTTTCTTTTTCACATCCCCCCCCCCTTATTTGGTGACTCTTTAACTTGAGATCTGTCTTCTCTCCTCATCCAAGTGAGAGTTCAACAAACTCTTACAGAATCACAGAATGTCCCTGGTCAGAAGAAACCTCCAAGATGATCCAGTCGAGCCTTAGACCTAACACCACAAGCTCATCATGAAACCATGTCCCTACGCACCAGGTCCACGTGCTATTTAAATGTCACCAGAGATGGTAACTCCACCACTGCCCTGGGCAATCTGTTCCAATGCCTGACAACCCTTTCAGTGAAAAAATGCGTCTTCTTGGGTTGATAGGTACAGGTGAACCCCTGGAATCCTGCATCTTGTTCCTGAGAAAGAAAAATAATTGTATTTTTCCAAATTAGCTTTAAAAAAATAGAGCTTCTGGAAGCGTAGTTTGCAGACTTGTGAAATCTGCCATCTGCCCATCCCCTGTGCCTCTGGCCTGCTTCTGATTATGAAGTAATGATTCAGTTTAATAATATCTCCTCTTTTTTGCAAGATGAGTAAGGAAAACTGCCAGTCAGCTGAGCAGCTGGGGATGTGTTAGTGCATCAGGAGGAGCATCCTTAACCCTTGGGGATGGAAAAGCCATCAGGTGCCATCAGCATTGGCTTGGACCTTGTGTTAGAGTGGAGAATTTTCTAAACTCCTTCATTTTGCAACAAAAACCTGAGCTTCACGTTCCGCTCTCTCCTCCATCCACCTCAGCATCCCTTTTCCTCTAAATCTGAGCTGGAAAAGATCAGCACGGGTGAAGGGAGAGGATTTTTGAGGCAGTTTTGGGAGGCATCACATTTCTTTTACTGACCAAATCCCCTTGCTATGGCAAAGGGATGGAGCTCCTCAAGCTTGGACTTGAGCAAGGTTTCCTCCGTACCTCATCCAACATCCCAGAGTGATTTAAAGGATTTAAAGGTCCCTGAGTCATGACAGATCAATGGACTTAGATAAGAAGACCCTCTTCATCTCAAGCAGAAGAAATCAAATACTCCCAGAGGCTGGAGGCTTTCTGAGCTTGATGGATCTAGTTGGATCTGGTGGAGCAAATCCCAGGAGCCTAAAGGTTTAAATGCCTTAAAAGTTTAAATATTAAAAAAGCAGAGATTTATTACACAGAATGACCTTTAAAACTTGTCTCATTAAAATACATCTTCTGGCCCTTCTGGGCCTTGGTGCCTCTGAAGAGGAGACTGGGAAGTTCAAAGCAATGAGCAAAAATGGTTAAAAATGTCACCATTTTATAGACTCCTCTGTAACACTGAAATTGAAAAAGGAACAAGAAAAAAGTCTTAATAGTTCTGTGGGCTTCTCCATCCTCTGGAATAATATTTTCTGGCTCTGATAATGGAGTTTTTTTATTTGAGGAGAAAAGGTTTCTTGATGCACGAGTGTTCAACACAACTTGCTCCATGTCACACAAAAATTTAGATAGCTTGATTCATATATATCCTTATATATATGTACATATATGTGTCTGTATATATACATATAAACTTTTAAAATAAGGATTTTATATATAGAGATAGATCTATACTATATATTTTTAAGATGTATTCCTTCTATGTGTAAGGAATTTTAGAATTTCAGCCACGGAGAGTGGCAGGGACACGACTGATATTGAGTGCATGTTCATTTTTATATTCTCACCTCCACCCATGAAGGCCAAATTATTAAACTCCTGGTCATGATGGGAGATTAATTAAGCTCCCTAACGTGCTGCAAAAGGCAGTTGGGTACAAGCATCCAGTGATGGGGCCATTTGGGCATTTGGTGAGGGAAGATGGCTTCAACTTTCTTATTCTGTTCTGATTAAAAATAAAAGGGGGGAGGAGATTTTATCAATCTTCAGATGTTCCATTAACTGCAAGATTGAGTTAGACCATTGGACATCAATACATATTTTTAAAACCCAGTGTGATGTAGCTGCTCATTTCTAAATCACAGAGTTTTTGAGTTTTACAAATCTCCATCTCCATCTATTTATTTATTTATTTTTCATTCTGATTTGGAGCAAAACCAGAGTTTGAGAGGCTGGAAATTTCAGTGCTACAGACAGTCTCATTTAGGACTAATTTAAAAAAATAGTTTGCAATGCAGATTGGAGAGGGATGGGGAGTGGGAGGTTGTTTACTTGCTCAGTCCCAGGTATGTTAGTTGCTCTGAATAATTAATCCGCAATTAAAAAAAAAAAGAGTTTGCAGCAAGTTTGCTGAGTGCATCTTCATTTTTATTTTCTCACCTGCACCCAGGAAAAGAAAAAAGTCAGGAGTGTAATAAAATAATGTGATAACTTCCCCAAATGCAATTTGCTGCTCTTCCTCATGAAATCAACCTAATTATACACACGCATATTAAATGAATGTCACAACCATTGTGGAGGCACCTGAGCCTCAATATTTAAGATCCAGAAAGGGGGGGAATCTCATCTGCAGGGCTAGGGTCTGGTCTCAGGCTGCTTTTGTGACATAGTGTTGTGCCTCCCTTGAGTCCTAAAGAACAGGAGTTTAAGATCTGACCCAGGGGGTTGTATTCAGAGGATGATGAGATGAATTTGGGGTGAAAATTTGTTAGAAGGAAAGTTTCGATCCTTTTCACAGCGAGACTTTGCAACTGGAAGACTGGGAAAGGAAAAAAAAAGCAAAAAAAAAGAAAAATGCATAATTTGATGAGTTTGAAAGAAAAAAGTGGAGAAAGAGGATTAAAACCCAAGCCCAAAACAAAGGAGTTTGGAGTTGTCAACTGATTAATGAAAGGAAACCACATTCCCCAAATGTTCTGTGTTTAAAGAGCCACAGAATTCCCTCCAGCATCGCACCCATTTGGCTCCCTTAGTGATCAGGCATTGAAAAATCACCATGTGGATCATCCTGCTTCAACATCTGATTTTCCAAATGATTTTCATTAATATCTCATGGGCCTTATCGACAGCAATATCATGTTTCCCTGCGGCCAATGGCATCTGCATTAATCTGAGTCAAGTGAACATCTCCCCGATGTGCCTGGGGTGCTGCCAGGGGAGTGGTACCCGCAGCGATGCTTGGGATGACCTTGGTGGGCTAGGATGGGATGTGGCAGGTGGGGAGACATAACCAGGAGTGGGGAGAAAAGAGGCATAAATCTTTTTGCAGCTCATTGTTGACATCTTTAGGCATGTGCCAGGCACATGCTTAATTTCAGCAATTTGTCCCAAATCAGGCTCTGACACTTTGCCGGCTCCTGAAGGGTTGGAGTTGGCCCACGGGGACAGTGTTGCTGCCCCCAAATCCATCACCAGACCCTCAAAAATCAGAGTTGTCCACCACAGCCCCTGATTTTCCATGGGTGGGGATGTTGTGGTGTCACTCACATCACAGGACTGTGTATGAGAGTGGATTCTCCAGTGTCTGAGAAGGGTTGAGCTCACGATAAAGCTGCCCTTCTGCTGGTCTAATAAATCAGAGTTTTCCCTGAAATAAGCAGGATATTTTGACAAAACCTGGAGAAAACTGGGTTTAGCACTGAGGTTGCACAGGAACAGTTCTGGGAATGTAGATTTTGCAGAAAACACAACCCCCACTCACCACATATCAGCACCTGTTGAAAACCTCCAGCTTTCAGTGAAATTGTAGCAGGTGCTTTGCTTAATCTGATTTTTTTTTTTTTTTTGGCATACCCTCGAGGGGCAGGACATGTGGTTCAGGGGGATCTGGAGGGACATGAGCAACCTGTTGTTGATTTTCAAGAGATATTCATTCAACCACCCACACGAAATATTTTCAACAGGTTTATCTGAAGGGAGCAGCAAGAGCCTCAAGACACCTGGAGGGAATTACTTTGGGTTTCAGCCAGCCCTGTGGTGGAGCATGAAGATGACAGAGGCTTGGCTAAGTGCCAGACCAACAGTTTAGGGGGGGATTTTTTTAGGTTTTTGTCTTTTTTTGTCACTTCATACCAACTTGTCAAAACCTACCCAGAAGGTTCTAACCAAAATAAAACCAAACCTCAAGTGATGGGGTTTGAGCAAAGTTGTCTGGCCCCTTGCCAGCTCCTGCATCTGGTTTTGGGGTTTTTTAATGTTATTTAACATTCATGCCCTTCATGGTGGGGACCTTTCCCACAGCACAGGCAGAGTCTGTTGATTTTATGCTCTTCAATTAATACAGAATAATTTTGTGGCTTTGATAGAAAGAATTCCCCCTCTGGTTGAGTTATACAAGAGGTGCCCAGGTCTGGATTTTATTCCACCTCCCTTTCAGCCTTTACTAAGCAAATGAATTGTAGGAGAGGGTGGAGGGGGAAGTTATTTGGGTACCTTGGTTGCCTGCAAGGACACAAGCACCAATGCATACCTGCTCTGAAGAAGACCTTGACACCAGTGAAACAGGGTGATTTATGAACCCTGTGAAGCCACCACTGAATGTAATAAACCCCACACAACCCCAGCTCAAACTTTATTTTGCTGTATTTTAACATTGGGAGCAACGTAATTTGCCAGGTAGGAATATGTGGGAGCCGGTCCTTCAAGTATTTTTGGAGAAGTCAAGCCTGGACTTCTTTTTCCAGGTTAAATCACTCCTAAAAAGCCAGTCTGTGAAGGTTGTGTGCCGAAGGATGAAGACTTGCTGCAGCCTAAATGGTATCTGTCACCCTTAGGGGGATTTCTCAGGGGCTCAGAGTAGGCAGCCACGATGCTCTGGTCCTGATGCAGAGATGCAAAAACTCTGGCATAAAGAGATCAGGCAGAAACAAGAAAAACTTGCCTACAGGTTCCACATTCATCCTGATTTCCTTTCATATCCACCTCCCCTCCCAGCTGAAATCTCAGCAGGCCATGTCTAAGCACAGGTAGCACGGGGAGGAGACCGTGCTTCCATTTGTAGCTTTGGAAACCATTAACTGCTGTTAACAAAGCCACCCATCCTTCTGCCCTGCTTCGTCTGCACATGAGGGGTATGTGTTGGATGTGGTGGGACATTTTCCGACATGATCTTGGCATTCCAGTGCCGGGGCTGGGTTTTTCAGTGAGGGCTCTTGTGCAGATACAGCCCCCACAGCCCCCAGCTCGATGCCCAGGGCTCTCCAGCATCCTCCCATTTAGCAAGATGTGTGCTGAGATGGATGAAATGAGCATGATCTCCATCAGAGTCTTTACACTTTTGGCAGCAGCAAAGACTGGGGTAAATTTTGCTTAATTTGGGGACTCTCTCAGCCTAACAAAGTGATGCCTTTTAACCTAAGGATCAATTAAGCCCCATAAACAGCCTATTCTGCCTCCATGGTGATGGTGGGCATCTCCGTCCCAGGTCCCCCAGCTGATACTTCTACCTACAAAAGCTCCTTTTTCCCATCTCTCCTCAGCCTAACCTCCACCAGCCACTCCAGTCTGCAGCTGCTTGTTGGATTTTTAATTATTCTTCATTATATTTAAGGCAATTTTGAAAAAAAAAAGAAAAAAAAAGTTTATAGCAATTTACTGTGCTTTGTAATTAGAGTCGGTGATTAGAAAATCTTTCACTTCATGATGGAGTTTTCCTTTAAAGAGGGGAGGAAAAAAAAGGAAATCAGAAAAAGGGAATAGAAAAAGGCCGCCAAAAGAGCTCAAAGACTAGAATTAAACAGATTATATCTCATTACTTCCAAATGGAAAGGAAAGTTACAGCTTATTAGAGCAGTTGCATCTGCAGCTGGGCAGGAAGGGAAGAAAAATTCCCGCCGCTGTTGCCGGGCTCGGGAGCAACAACGGGCTGCAGTTGGCTTTGGGGGGGCTGATATTTTTCCAAGTTTTCTGCTCCTGGTGGGAAACAGGGGACTTTCAAAATCAGTTCATGTTTCTTCTGTTCTGCTGACTTGGCAGACAAATCGCCACTTTGGTTTCAGCCCATTTAAAGGCCACAGTTAATTAAATAACATGTCCCACAGCCTGAGCATCTCCTCTCCACAACATAATTTCTAGATGTTATTCATGCACAGAGCTCAGGGAGGGAGATCCTGATGAGAGAAAGGAAGAAAGACTGACTTTGACCATTTTAAAATTAGTTGTTTAATTGCCCTGGGATGAGTTTTTGTCCCATATGCTCAGTCGAAGAAAATCAGGTTAAAAAAGCCTGAAAAAATGGGTTGAGCAGAAAAGGGAGGGGGTTGGTTGCACCCTCTGTGCCTTCCTGACCTTCAATTTAGCCCATGAAGGCTTGAGGGGGTTTCGTTCCCCAAGTGTCCATCTGAGGGAAGGTTTCCCATTGTGTGGGAAGACTCATGATGGAAAATGGGGTTTAAATGAAGGAAAGGTGAGCTGAGGTGTCTTGAATGGGAGACCCAACACAACAATTTCATACTTGGGCTGAGAAGTGTGGCATCCCCAGTTGTGAAATCACAGCCCAGAGGGCTTCTGTATCTGCAAGTTTGGGGGAGTATTCTTGGATGAAATCTCCTTTTGTTGTGAAATCTAAAGTCTTTGGTTTGGTTGGGAAGGGAGCTGGCCAGGCAAACATGGAGCCCTCTCCCCCTCAAGGCCTGGTATCTCAGCATCCTCTGGCTCCCCTCAGGTGATGCTGATGCTGATGCACTGGTGTGATGCAAACCTTCAATCCAGCCACCTTCTGACCTTAACCAAGCGAGGCAGAGCTGGAGACAAGCACAGGCAGACAATGAAACCCGCATAACTGGAGCTCAGAATTGCTATTGGCTTTGTCATCTTCTCTTCCCCCCCCCCTCCCCCCAAAGAATTTTTTCATTAGTGAATAGCAAAAAAATATTTCAGTGCTTGACACCTCTGGAGTGGCAGCAGATTTGCAGCGTGCATTAGCCTGGCAAGTTTCTCCCAGCCCTTAATAGGCTTGAAGAGGGATGGATGCATTTTGACTAAACCGAGGGAGCTGATTGCTACCTAAAGGACTAATTCATCTTCATAGCAGACGCCCGTCAAGGGCTGGTGAAAAGGAGTTACACCCAAGGTCGTGCCAATTAGCTGCAGAGGAGAGCAGCAGCACAGGGGATGCAAAGCTTGGGATGCACACAGATGTTTGGAGCTGGAGTATCTGGCTTGGGAAGGATTTTGGCTTTATCATGTAGGTGGATGCAGTGGAGCTCCAGCTGGGGATACTGCAGGTCATTTGGCTGTTTTTAGTGTCGGGGAAGAAAGGGTGGAAACCTGGAATGGTTTTTGGCAAGAGGAAGAGATCGGTCCTTGGGGCTGCCTTGGAAACACTGGAAGGAGATGAGATGCCCCAAGCTCGGCTGTTAAAGGTGTGACAGATGGGAATGGAAATGAAACTGCAGAGGGATGGACATAGGTAAAGATAAAAGAGCTTTTTGATAGTTTTGAGTGTCAGAAGGGACCCATTGAGCCTCCTGCCCCCCCAGAACTCAGCCCACTGAACTCCATTAAGGGGAAATCCAGCCCCAGTCAGGACTTGAAGGTCCTAAAACCCCACCACTGCCTTTGCTTTTTCTCCTTTTCTGGGGACATCGCAATGAGGCACGAGAGAAAAATCTTGTGTCCTTTGGGCAGGAGATAAAAAGAAACCCTCAATCTGTCCCACCACCCCCAGGCTGCCCAGACCCATCCCACTCTCCCCACACACAGTCTCCAGGAGGGAATTTTCCCTCAACAAGTGTGATCTGCCAGTGTAACAGCCTCCTGTGGCTTGTGCCACCCTGTGATTGAAGCTTCCATTCACTTGCATTTTGCTTTTTTTTTTTCCTATGCCCCCCCCCCTTTTTTTTTGGCTTGAAGCTCCACTTGCCTTTATTTGAGTTGTGTTGTTTTTAAAATTTTATTTCTTAAGTGCTATCGCCACTGCTCTCGTTTAATAAGGAGTTAACCAATTCTGCAGAGTTGCTGCAGCCCCACTGCCCCCAGCCATACTAAAATGGGATGTGCTGATTTATTTTTTGTCCCCTCTGTTTGTTTGCTGGAAATTTACTCCAATAATCCCCCCACCATGACTTGGGGGTATACAAGTATGTATTTCTGAGGTGTCCATGTTTTTCCCTGTGGCTGGTCATTGACTCTGGAGATTATAAATTTCCTGGGTGAGGCTGTGGGTGATTTGGAGTGGAAATACACTTGTTATAACTTCCCTTGCCTACAGGAGTTGTCTAAGAACACCAGCGAAAGCCACTAAGAAAATAAAACCCTATTGCTGTCTAAGCTCTTGGGCTGCCCAAAATGAGGAAACGTGGGTTTTGTTTTTGCCCACTCTTTGTTCTATGTATGTTTTCCCTGTGGTTTCTTGCTGAGATTACACCACTCTACTCACCAATTTCTGCCCTTGCAAAGCCCAGGTGGGTTCAGGTGCAAGTGAGAATAATATTCTGGAATTACAACTACCAGAGACAACAGTTAAAGGATGGTATCTGCTTCAAAAGAAAGGAAAGCTGGGCTTGCTGCTCAAAAATCACAGTCATGACCCAACAGAGCACATCGTGCAGGGCCCTTACAGCTTGAACACCAGACAGATTTGGAAAAGGGACTGAACCTGTCCTAGATTCACATAGGAAAAGGTGAAATTGGTCAATTGAGCAAGAGATAATCTATTATTCCATTTCTATGGAAAGCTTAGCAATTTTTTTAAGGGGAAATTAGGTTCTGTATAGCACCAGAGTAGTTAATTTTCTCCAAACCCCCTGAAAGCCTGTCTTCAAAAGATAACCAGACTTGATCAGTTCACCTGGTTTTCCATTTTAATTCACTCTGAAAGAAAATTTAAGCCTTCTGCCCTGTTTGAGAAGACACTTCCTATACATGCTCGTAGCACGTTGGATAAGAGTTATAACTAGGTGATAAAAATAATGCAGAGATAAGGGAATAATTATCAAGTACTTCCTCCTCGAATGCAAATGGGGGTTTTCCCTGTGTGCTGGTTTCCCACAAGTACCCATTTTTCCAGCAAAGCTTTGGACCAAGCTGAGATGTTGGGTGGAAAGGGAGCGAAGCAATTAACAGGCTTTGATAAGGCTGAATCTCCATCCGAAGCATTTTGCAAGAACAAGGAGGTGGGAGTAGCCACGAGGCATCTAAGGGATCTCCTCTATCAACATGACTTTGCTGGGGAGACACAAACTGACATTTTGGCACAAAACCAAAGGGGAAACCATCCACGTGAGTCTTAGTTTATCACTGTGCTAAGAGCAAATCTCAATAAATCCAGGACCAAGGCAACCATGAGATGGGCTCCATCATCAGTATCTTGACAATGGAACAACACAATTTATACCACATTTCCTCCTTTCTCCACTCAAAAAAAACACCACAGCAAAACAAAGCTCCAGGGTCTCAGTGAGGATCCAAAACCTTTGTGGTTGGCTTGAAGATTGGTGGAGGTTGTAGAGATATCTCTTGCTTCCATCTTCAGCATCCATCTCCTTCCATCTGCATCCATTACAGAAGAAAACTCAGGGTTGGAGGGACACACAGTGGTACTCCTCAAGGTCTGTTATTTGGTGTGGATTATTGTTTTTGTTTTCTTTTCTGGGTGATTTCTGGCCATTTGGGACCCCCTGGGAATGTATCTCTGTCTTTAAAGGGTAACACTCCTAATATAAAGAGTGGTATTTAGGGGTTATAAGAATACTACACAGAAGACTGTTTTTACAGTAATTCTTAATAAAGGTTTTATTCTAATAGAAATAGCTCTTATAAAACTTAAATGAATCCTTAGACCTGGTGGGAGTTTCTTTGCCAATTATTTTTTTTCAGAAATACTTGGAAGATGAAATAAAATAATAATAAAAAAAAGAATCAACCCACTCCATTCATTTATTTATGAATTAATAAAAGCAAGAAAGAAATAAGCAGTTAACATGCATAGATTTTGAAATCCAGGGGGATTTGGAGGATAATGTAATCTCACCTGCTTCCCAGAAGCAGGTTTCAGGGTGGAACATCTTCTCCATCACTGCTGAGCTTCAGGGCTGCAGCCCAGCTGCTCTCCAAAGGGCTTGTCTACACACACACAGGCCTGAAAACCCACATGTGGGCACTTCCTCCCACAAAAAATAGCTACTTTTTCCTTTTTTCCCCCTTTGATTCTTTTTTTTCCCCCATTTTACCTAAGCTAGAACTCAGAAATGAAAAACTTTTTTTTTTCCCTACTAAAACCCTTTTGCCACTTGTTCTTCCACTTGAAATTCTTTAATATTTGTTAGAACTCCATGTTCAGACAGTAAAAGACTTTGCAAAGCAGCAGATGAAGGTTTCCCCCAATGTGCCTGGAGCACATCTGGCTGTGGGCACAGCCCTTCCTCTGTAAGAGTCTCTGAGGAAGTTGGTACCATCCATATTATGAGCAGGACATGACGGGTTTTGACCTGCATTAACTTCTCTTCTCCTTGGTGGTTCCTTACAGCTGGATTTTGCAGTTCAAAAGTAATTCATAAAACTCTTTTCAACTTACTTCACAGTGCTGGGAGTTGCCCTGAATCACAAGAAAATACTGCAAACAGACAGCATGTTTGCAATAGGTTTATCTCATCAACTAAATCAGATCTAGGCTTTGCTGAGCACAGCCAGGCTGCGGGACTCACTCCTGCTGGGTGAAGGACAAAAAATTGCAAGATTCCATTTTTTCAAAAGAAAAAAACATTTAAAACCAAGAATCAGACAGGTATAACGGGTAACCCCCAAAATCTTCATGTTTTGTAAGCTGGGGTGGAGGACAAATAAAATATCTGACATTTCATGCCAGGATTATATTTCCATCCCATGTGATAATGGAGCTGTTTGTATTTGCTCTGAGGTACATGTAGGTGGTCTTCACATGCAATGCTCTTCTGGCCTGGCTTTGGAAAAGTCTTTGTGTTCACCCTTCAGCCCAAGCACCTCATACTTCTTCAAATTAGGATCAGAAAACTGCATATGAGGTGCTTAAAATGCAGCCAGAGCTGAAACCACGGCTGCAAATTCTTCCTGTGGTCAACAAGACCCAGAGTTAATTAAAAAGGAACTTCACGGCAATGGTAGCACAACAGAGCCCAGGGTGCCTCCCCGGTGAGCTCAGCATCTCAAGCCACTCATCTGCTTTTAATTTCAAGGTAGAGGGAGAAAGTGTAATGGAAGAGGACAATAAGATGCAGCACCGAACCTTTCTGTCTCCAACAGGACATTTTGCTGAGGTTCAATCCACACGTTGATAAGGCTCCACCTTCTTAATGGCTTTATTCTCTTCCACACTGTCACAGAGAACCCATTCCTGTACAAAACTACTCTAGCTTCAAGCAGGGCTCATTTCCCATTACTTTTTTAGAACAGAAGGGCATGAAAAAAATGATCAGCACTGTGCTCTGTGTTCTGGTTCAGAACCATCATCATCCTTTCACAGCACCAGAGCTGGTATTTTGACCACGCCGACAGTTTATTTTCAGTCCATCTCTTTTGAGGTGTGCAACAGGAGTTTATACTTGAAGTAGGTGAATAAGAGCAGTCAGGGCTGGTTAATCTTCCTGTGAAAGTGAGGGACTGTGGGGGCAGCCAATTTCAAGTCACTGGGACTCTATCATGGGAGCATCATTCTTGAAGCCTAGATTGAAGGAGAACCTCACCATCCCCCTGGAGTTAGCCAAATCATGGCAAAAAGACATTTCAAATTGGCTTTTCAATACGCACCAGATTTAGTTTGTCAAAGCTAGGCTTGTAAAGATCAGGACCCACTTCTGGCTACAAAACTGCATTAAAAAAAAAAGCCAGTAAAAATGATATTTCTGAGGGTATAACTTGAATTCTCAAAGTCACTTTGGAACAACTGATGGAGATCATAAGGTTTTTTACTGTCACCCAGATTTGTGTCTGAACACCAAGTAGGAGAGTAGAAATGGGTGATGAAAGGCAGATAGAGCTTGTCCAGGGTTCTAAAATAAGTTGCTCATGTTCAGAGGTCATGTCTGGGTCTCACCTCCTTAAAGGCCTCTTTCTGCATCTTCATCCATCGCATCTCCTGGGTCAAAGAGCAAAACGCCTTGAACTGCTTCTCCTTTTTTCACCATCTCATTCTCTTCTGCTTACCATTAAAGTGTCCATATTTTGAGCCCCAGCTGATGACACTCCTGACGTCTCCATGCCACACGGGGCTGCAACAACACCTGCCAATCCCACCCCGTTGGGTGAGGAAGAGTGTGTCAACCTGGCTGAGCTGCACAAAGGCGCCGCAATGATAATAAATTGGCTTGTCAAAGAGGAGGGCAGATTAGCTATTAATGGAAATAATAGTAGATTACACGGGCTTTTGTCACACAATATAATCAAAGGCAGGATCAAAGGGAGGGAATATAGCAAATGGTTAGCAGGCAAGACATGCTAATGAGATAAAAACGCTAGCCTTGCCACCTCTCCGTGCTTCAATCGAAGGATAATTGATACTAAATAATGTAATTTTGAGCGGTGGTGAAATGCACTTAAAACCAGCAGACAAGGCTGTGAAAATGTTTTAGTTTTGCTGTTCCTCTGCTGTCATTTCCATCACTTTTTTTTCTTTTCTTCCTCTACCTTTTTTTTTTTTCTCTCCCCGTGGCAGCTGATTGCATGTGTGGGAGCTGTTGGGGGAAGGGAGAATGAGTGAAAAAAAACAACACCCCTGTTTTGGTGAAATGCTGGTGCATTTCCACAGCTTTAAATCTGTGATGTGAAGCCCCTGGGTCAGATGCTGTAGTGGCTCATCTCAATCCCCCTGTGGTGGATTTGTATTGTGAGGAGACCCTGGGATGGCACCAGCTCTGCCACCATGATGCTCATATTTGGCTCAAATAAAAGATGTTTTTTCAACCTGCTGCTTGAAATGAGATTGCAATGAAGTGTGATTCAAAAGCCAGCTGAGGTGGTGTTTCCTTGATTCTCTAGCAGTGGTTTGGAGAAGTGCAAAGGCACGGTGTGATGTCAAAGGGACATCAACGTCCCTGAAGCCATGTTGACTGAAGCTCCACTGCATTTCAGTCAGCTCTCTCCATCCCAAGGAATTCATGAAGAGTCCAAAATACTTTATCCCCTGGAAAACCTCTGCATTGCCAGACTAGACACATCTGAAATGTTTCCTCCTTTGTAGGACTTGTCTTTTTTTGTTTGTTTCTCAACCTACTGCTGTACATGAAAGATGCATCCATGACAGTTGCAAGTACCATTTCAAAGGGCTCTTAAACCATTACCCAACCAACCCAGCTATCCTCACGACCATTCTAGAGGGCATCTGGGGAGGGTTAGCAGATGGGGAGGATGATGGAAAGTAATTCCCCAAGGTTTGAAGGCAGCAAGCAGTGGAGGAAGCTGCCTGGGGACAGCACAAGGGGAAGCCCTTCTTGGGGCAAAGCTTATCCAAGGAGCCATTTGTATCCAGCCTAGAAGATCCCAGGTGTGGCAAAGGCTGCTCAGGTTTAAAACAATGGCCAAGAGATGAGCATCCCAATAGGGAAACATGTGAATTTAAAAAAAAAAATTCCTCTGAGAAACATATTTTTGGAACTGGAAGGAGAAATCTTCATTCCTCCCTCCAGTTAGTGAAAGCCATCAGTCCCCAGAGGGGTTTGGCAGGGTAAGCTACCTGAGTGCATCCAGAGTTTTAATATGTACCAGTTGCAACAAGGGACTGGGAGCATGAATATGAAGAGCTTTGCTGAATGTAGGTGGAGGAGAGATTTTCTGGGGTCCAGTAATGACTCGAAGGACCTCAGAGGTACAGCTAATCCATGCAGGAGCATCCCTTGCTTCTGAGATAGGAAGAGCTCTGTGACAAATGCAGTGAGTGACAAGTTAAAAATTAAAATTACTTTGGTGGTTGTAGATCTGATTTCTTTTTTTCTACTTAGAACTTCCTTGTGGCAAAATTAATCAAATCAGGATGTTCCACAGAAACTTTTTTTTTGTTTATTTATTGCAGTGAGTTTGGTTAAGCAGTTTCCCTGCAGGAAGAAGGTTGTTCCATGTCACAGAAAATAAATAATGAAAAACAAAAGATCTCCTGTATTCCCAACCCTTCCTTGCTGACTGGTGCCAAAGGTGATTACCAAGGCTAAATTAAGACTAGTTTTGTCAGATCTCTTCTGAAGCAGCTCAGAAGCTCTATGAAACCCAGGTTCATGTAACATGTGGCCTAGGTATCAGCTCAGTGCTCCATCAATGTGAGAAGATGAGGGAGGGTTAATAAATGGCTTCTCAAAATCTCCTGTTGAGCCTTGAGGTGGAGGTCACTGACCAGAGATGGTGAAATGCTAAACCGGAATTTAATTAAGACACCACCAGCTTAAAATTGGATCCAAGCTGTCCTGTCAGCTATTTATCACATTGGAGACATATTTCAACAGTCCATGCACTTCCTGAGTTTACCTGGATGTAAAGGAAACAGAGAGAAGTGGGGTTTGAGATGGGATCAAGCTCCTGTGCTTGACCTGTCAGCATTGAGTCAAGTTGACTCCTCATTTCTGGATAACATAATTGCATCTGCAGGATTTTTATAGATCACTTCATCTTCTTAAATAAGGAAAAATAAAAAAGGAAGGCAAAACACACTGATCCAGCCAGGTTCTTGTGCTCTACTGAGACAATCTGACCTGGGGGCACACAAATCTTAGAGAGCAGGTGAGCATCAGCACCTTTTCCTGTGCAGTGGTCAAGGTTTTGCATATGCAGAAGTACCTGTTTTTTCCCAGAATGGAAGGATTATTAATGAGATGGTTATGGTTGTTACGGGGATGCTGAAGGTCAGTGATTTATGACCATATAAGAAAGGATCCAAGCAGTTTATTTCATCTATATTCCTAGTGTAGCACGTGCATTGAAGATGCATCACACAAAATCATCACAAAATGTGACCAGCCACGTTGTGAGCAGTTTCTTGGCCTTTCTTGGGGGAAGCACCTGAGAAGGTTCAACAGCCTTTTCCCACTTTTACCCGGTCATGGGGTTCATTTTTCTGGAGGAAAAAAAATCCAGTGGAATAAAAATTTTTAACAGAAGGATATTGTCTCTTCCCAAATTCCCAGTTAATTCAAGGTGGAAAGGGTGAGTCTTTTTAAAAATTCTTCCTCTGCTCCCGAGTCCATCTACTCTGAAATGAACTAAGAGTGCTGCAAACCAAAAAGCCAGAAGCCACGTTTTAATGGTGTAAAAAATAAACCATTTTGAAGCAGCTGATGTCCTCCTTGTTTTTCTCTGTAGGGCTTCAGTGGTGGCTTGCATTCAGGATGAGCAGGGTTTGGGGTCTACCCAAGAGGACATTTCCTAATAAATCAACTTCTGAAAGAAAAAGAAATAATAGTGCCTGGGTCTCATTCTCAATGTTGGTTATTTCTTTTTATGAGTTTAGCTAAGAGCTGGAGGACAACAGTCACTGCTCTGCCTCTGCTCGAGCTGAAGGAGAGAAACTGAGGTGAGAATTATATATATAACTTGCCTGTGGTCATAGAGCAGAGAGGCTGCCAGACACTGGCTGGGCGAGGTATATTTAGAGAGGAGTTAAATGGAGCGTTCAGCCACCCGGGATGGGAGCAGTGGCTCCAAGTGCTGCTTGAAATCACACATGTGGGGTCACGGTGGCCACCATCCCCCCTACTCCTTGCATGGAGATGGATGGAGGTACCTGGAGTGTCCTTGCTCCATGTTAGTTCCCCAGATGTCTTCCAAGCTTCTCATCTGCTGTGATGCCACGGGGAGACCATTTACTGGCCTTCCAGTGTCTGAAGGGGCTACAGGAAAGCTGGGGAGGAACGTGGGACAAGGGCATGGAGTGATAGAATGAGTAAAGGCTTTAAAGTGGAAGAGGGAATATTTAGGTTAGACATTAGGAAGAAAGTCCTCACTATGAGGGTAGTGAGACACTGGCACAGGTTGCCCAGAGAAGCTGTGGCTGCCTCATTCCTGAAAGTGTTCACAGGTAGGCTTGGAGCAACCTGGTTTAATGGGAGGTATCCCTGCCCATGGTAGGGGAGTTGGAACTAGATCACAGAATGGTTTGGGTTGGAAGGGACCTTAAAGATCATCTAGTTCCAACCCCCCTGCATGGGCAGGGACTCCTCCCACTACATCAAGTTGTTCAAAGCCCCATCCAACCTGGCCTTGAATGCTTACAGGGATGATCTTTAAGGTTTCTTCACACTCAAACTATTATGTGATTCTATGACACTTGGATGAAGCAACTACTGACAGCTTGAACCTACTCCAGTTTTGACATTGAGGAACTTCCATTACAGAATGAAGCACCCTGGAGGAGATGGGAGTGGAGGAAAAGATTAAAGACAAAAGAAAGATAAACTGCTGCATCTTAGAAATGTGATCTCAGGGGCTCAGCCTGTGTCCAATGAAGTGTTTTGTGTAAAGCCTCCTCAGAGAGGCCATGAGCATTCCTACTCTTCCAACCCAACCCTGGAGCCAGCAGCTTTATTCTTGCGAAATACGGGGTTGGGAGGTGACACTGCAAAGTGGGAATTGTTGGGAAAGATCCCAGAGTCAGGAACAATTCAACGCTGCTAAAAATAATCTCTTTCTTTCCCTCCCCATCTCTATTCAAGGCTTCTTGGTTGGTGGGAGACAGTCTGCAAGCTGCAGCTTGTGTGTTGCTCTCCAGGGCCTTTTTTTTGTTTCTTTTTTGCCTCCTTGTTTGCTCTTTTTTAGCATACATTTTGAAGGTTTCTGCCTGAGCCTGTGTTTTATTGATCTGGCTGCTCTCAGCTCCTTTTCTTCAACCCTTCATTAAAGCTGGGATCACACTTTCTGAAGGTCTCCCTCAAGGCTTCTTATTTGTGGAAATCGTATGATTATGGCTCAGGCTGTTGGACTTGAGACCACACTTGATATTTCCCTTTTTGTGTAATGCAGAGATGCTCTATTTACCATAGATTTTCTTTTCACACTTGTTTTTCTCTGGCCTTGAGTGTGAGGAGGAAAAAGAAGGCTCTTGATTTTTCTTTGTTGGCTTCATTGATTAGTGTATTTTGGGTTTCATTTCATATCTTTTAGAAACAAATTTATGAGAGACCTGATCTCCTGGGTTTTTCTTCTAAAGGGAAAAGGTCATGTTAATTAACCATCCTCGTTATGGCAAGCAGTGCTAAGGGCCGAGTGAAAAATTTGTTCTGTTCCTGCCCATGTGTGGGAGTTTGTATGATAAGGATACTCCAGTGCACATAATACAATCACTGTAATGTCTTCAGACTGTTCTGCAAACTGAATTTCTATTAAATTAAATGAACTCAAGTTTGAACAGGGAAGGTGGAAATTAACCCTTTAAACACTGGACACCAACAAGAGGCATTTGATGAACGGTCCATCCAAGTTTTCTCTGCCCTCTAAAACAGAGTGCTAAGAGTCACTGAAACAAAATATTTATCAGCTGGAAAAAGCCAGAGCTCCCTTTATGATTTTAAAACCTTTTTTTGCTCTGCTCATTTGGGGAAAGTGTCTCATTTGAAAACCACCTGCACTCATTTAGGAAGGAATGAATCAGGATAACAAATAGTATCCCCTTGCCATTCATTGAACTGGGAACACTTGCATTATTATTTTTTTTTCTCCATCCAACTGTTATAAAATAGACCAAAGGAGGGCTATTTTAGATCAATAATCTTTTTTTCCCCCTTCTCCCTTGATATTCCAGGTCAGCTGGCAAATGGAGAATTATTCTTTGCACAGTTCTAAAATGCTCCTGTTATCACCCATCTGAGACGGCCACTTGCCCCAGATAAGAGAACCACAGTCTGAGTGAATGGGTAATAAAGTGAATTGTTCCTGGAACGAGCAGCCACCAGCTTTGCCCTTGATGGTACCTTCTTCCTGCCTGTATCCCATGTCTGGATGCCCTGGCACAGGGATGAGCAGCCCCATTCCCCTTATTCCCTTTTTTTCCTCTTTTTTTTGTTTTTTTTTTTGTTTTTTTTCTGCTCACTTTCAGCCCGAGCTGCTCACGCTGTGCTGCTCCGTGTCAGAAATTCATTAACTAACTTTGCATTTTGATGGGAGACGTGGCAATGCCATCTGCTACCCAACGGCTGCTGCCTCCTCTGCCCAGATCCTGCCCAACCCGCCGATGTCGCTGAGATTGGTTGAGCCCCGACTCGTGTTCCTGTTATTAGCAAATTAAGCTGCACTTCCCGCTGTTGATTTCCTCATCTAAACACTGCGCTGGGAACAGAAATAACCCGATTACTGGGCCAGGATGTAATTTAGCCATAACACTAATCTTTGCTGGTCTGAGACGGGGTGTTATTCTGCATCTGTTGTTATTCTCCATAGCCCTTATTCCTAGAGCTAGGGAAAGACATTCCCTTACCAAACAGCTTCATTTAAGTCTAATTAGATAGAGGCCCACAGGTGACTGGGTCTAATATCCTCCTCTCTGTTGGTGCTACCTCAAGTACCCCAGGACGTGTGCTTGAGGAAGCCTTGCTGCAGGAAATAAAGCTCAGCTCCAGCAGAGAAGAAGTTGGTTTATTGGTGCATCCTTCTGTGCTAACTGCGGGCCAGGCAGCGATTTCCACGCGGATCGGGAGCACTGGGTACCGCAAGGAACAGCATTGGACTCTTGATGGGCTTCCCATTGAGCTCGAGGTGATGGCATCAGCATCTGCTTCCTCGTAAAGATCCAAGGTCCGTGTCGGTGCCATGAAGAGAGAAATTCCAAGCAGGATTTTTCGTGGGCTGGGGAGGGACTTGAATGCTCAGGGTGCAAGACCTTTGTGAGGGGCAAGGGGATGATTTTCCTAAGGAGTGGGATTTGTTTTGTGGTGATTCAGGGTCAGCTGGTGGCCGGAAGGTCTCCTGACAGAGATAAGTTGGTGCATCTCCTCCAAAAGGAGGTCAGCTCTTGGCTATTAGAGCTAGTCTAGTTTGTGGGTGCCTCGATGATGGCCTTCGTCTAGATGACGGAAGAACAAAGTGGCTTTTAGGTAGGGAAGGAAATGTCCCTGATGTGGTATTGCTCCTCTTTGGCTCTGGAAATAACCCAATTGAGTACATTAGGTTTAGGCAATCAACTCTGGGACAGCTAATGTTGATGGACATGCTAGTGGGAGGAAGGACTCAATGGAATTGGGCACTCACTATCCTGCCCCCATCCTCCTTCCCCACTTTTCATCAGCTGGATCATCTTTTCCAGGCTCGGCCTTGGAGAGTTTGATTTGCATCAGTCAGAAGCCAGTCTGCTCTTCCCCTGATGCCTTCTAGTCGACTTGATTATTATGAATGTATTTTTTTTAAATCCCCAGCAATGCTCACAAAACCTCCTTGGGACTTCAATTGAGCTGTGAATTTCTTGGACACTTCCAGCTATTCCCAGTGCTGGAGGGAATAGATGTTTCCCGCTTCAGCACCCTGCAGCAGCTTCAAATCCCTGCGCTCTCCAAAGGAAGAAGCTTCTCAAGGCTCTTTTAAATATCAAATTTTGCTTCAACCTTGTCCTTCCAAGCAGGCAATTCCGTTGCAGAAAGAGCTGTCTCCCTTCAGCTTTCTCCCTGCCTCCTTGCCCCCCTCCTAGCTACTGATTCTGGTCTCCTCCAGTAATAATTCTCCCAGGTCACCAGATCAAGCGAAGCAATTTTGAATAAATTGTGATCGTTTCAGACTTTCTGCATTAAACTCTGAACTTTGGGAGCTTGGCTGGCACTGAAACTGTTGTCAATGCACACCCCAGGGGAGATTTGTATTTATTTATATCCAAAGTACTCCTTGCTGTAGAGGCCAAAGGGATCAACAGGGAAGAGGAGGAAAACTGAAGAATATGTCTTTGGCCTTTCTTTCCTCTTTTAAAATGCAAAAGCAACCCCAGGCTTAATGTTCGCTGCTCTTGCAAGAGGCCAGAAGAAGGGCAGCATGGGGTCGATGGAGGGAAAAGGCCTTTAAAGGGGATTTCTTCTTTGCAGGGTCTGTCTTGGAAACTCTTTTATGGAGTTTGTTCTATATGGTGGTAGCAGGAGGCCAGGGCCCTGCTCTCTGTTTACTCTCCTCCCATAAAGGAAGTGGGGAGGACCTCCAGGAACCACAAAAAGCAGGAGATAGGGGAGAAGATGTGAGCTCAAATAAATCTTCAAATATCATCTGCTTTTTGTTATTGAGGGAGTGAAGTGTTGGAGGTTAAAAGTAATTATTTAGAGATATTTAATCTTGGCATCTTCTGGAATACCATTTTCATCTGTAATTAATTCCATTAGAAAACTGAAAAGCCACAGCTTGGTCACCTCTTTCTTCCCAGTTTGCTGACATACCTTGGATTAGTCCCAAGCAAATCTCACTCAAAGTTCTGGAAAACTTTAAATATTTATGGAAGCATGAGTTTATTTTGAAGGTCTCTTGCCCAGCTCAGCTGCAGCATCCCTTCACACCTCCTGCAGGTAGGTCTGTGTTGAAGTGATGATGGAATTAGAGTCCATCTCCACGACATGCCCATCTGCTGCTGGTTTGGTGACCTACATGAGGTGAGATGAGATGTGCTGGTCTTCATCCAGCTCCTGGAGCAGGCACACTGCCCCTTTTTGAGTATAAAGATGCATTGTCCAGCCTAGTGATGGAAAATTCCTTTGTCACAGGCTCGAGAGGCACCTTTTTTGGTCCCTACGTCGTAACTCAATCATGTCTCAGTCTGGGCTTTGCATGTGTGTGTCAGAAACTTACAGAAAATGGAAATAAAAAATCATACAGGAGTTTTAATCCCTATCACATGAATCCAGATGCTGCTTTATTGTAGGAAAATTTCAAATATTGTGAATTTAGTGAGGCTTGGGCATCCCTGGCTTACATCCCTACTAGAATCTGCAGGCCTGCAGATGTGATTTTCTTCCCTCTTGTTCCCAACCCATGCGTCTTAGACCAGATGGAAAGTTTACCCTTCCCGATCTAGTGCCATCTCTGCATGTAAATGAAGAAATTTGAGCTTCAAACCTGTCAAGCCAATACCTTCCCCCAGGATTACATTGACTTTGAAAACACACGCTTCAAAAAATACCCAAAAAGCAGGAAAAAATTCCCCAAAGGAAAAGAATTAATAACCGTAGTGTTTTCTAATATGCACACTAAACAACTGCTTAAATCTAAATGAAATCTATATTGCATTCATTTTCTATTTTTGAGCCAAGACTGGGCTAGTTTGGCTCCACATTCATCTGAATTTCATGCTTTTCCTTTGAATCCAGCTTATCAGAAATGTTTGCTCTCTTTTTTTTTCCTCCCTGTTGCCTTACACTAGGGTTTCAAAACTCAAATCAAAGCAACAGCCTCCAGGGCAGGAAAGAAAATGACTCTCCGGTGTCTTTGTCCCCCTGCAGACATTTTTGGGCATGATGCTCTGTAACAGCCAGGATTTGGGGACCCCATCTGCTGAAATCCCATGGACCAGGGGGAGAAAGATTTGAGTGGTTTGAAGACAAATGCAATCTGCCAACAACATCGCTGCAGGGAATTTATTTCTATACTTTTGAAATTTGCATCTGCAACAAGTTTTGGTGAATTGGGTGCATTTAATCTCCCTCCCACACCAGGCTTGATCATAGGTTCATTATGGATAAAGTGCCCACACCAGTCTTATTCTAATATATGTGAATTTTTGCCTCTTTCAATGCAGAAAAAAAAGAAGATAGTTCCAATTCAAAATGTTTTTTGTTACCTCTGTAGGCAATGCAGAGGATCTGCACACACCAACCATCCTTCACATCATCTTCAGGTTGCCTGTGAGGAAATTAGGATGATGTCTCTTGGCCCGTTCAGTTCTTGCTGGGACATCTCAGCTGCCAGCCACCACTTTTCACCCTTGAGAAAAGCAGACCTGGGATGTTTTCTCAGTGGACTTTTTTCCCTTCAGTTTGCTGCTATGAAAAGATCAGAGCTTGGAGATGTGGCTCCAAAAAGTACCAATTTTTCATCATTTTCTGCTCCCTGGTGGCATTTATGTGAGTGCTTCTGTGGTGTTGATGGGATCCCCATGGCAGCATCCTGGGCAGGGGATCTGCCACAATATACGAAGGACCTCCAAGACCATCACCAGATGTGTGCTGAAATTCCCCAAGCAGGTTCCCAAATTAGGTAGGAAGCCATCAGATGGACATCAGCACAAGCAGGACTGAGGGGGGAAACCCAGCAAGATCCTTGAGGGACCAGAGAAGGAAACCACAGGGGTAACAACTTTTGTTTGAATTATTGGTGGCCACTGAGGCCCCATGCCCTGAAGATACAATGAGAAAGCCAAGCCTGAGCAGAGGAGCAGATGGACAGCAGTTGTTCTGCTCTCTGCCTGCACCTGCCAAATGAGCCTTCCTCCACGAGCCAATTCCAAGTGCCCTCAGAAGCAGAAGGAGTTTGCAAGCTGACAGCTGCCTCACTGCTCTGCAGAAGGGATGGAGCTGGGGCAGAGTTGGGGAAGAGATTCAGAGTTGTCGCTCCTTGGAGGGGATGGGTGCTGGGGGTGGGGGGGGGGTGGAAGGAAAAGAGGATTTGAGATGTGGAAGAAGAGGTGCCTTGAAGAGCTGAACCTACTGACCCTCTCAGGTAACAGCATCGAGGCACAGAAGGCAATTCATAACATCTCAGACTGGTTTGGATTGGAAGGACCTTAAAGGTCATCTACTACAACCCTCCTGCATGGGCAGGGACACCTCCCACAATACCAGGCTGCTCCAAGCCCCATCTAACCTGGCCTTGAACACTCCCAGAGATGAGGCAGCCACAGCTTCCTGGGTAACTTGTTCCAGTGTCTCACCACTCTCACAGGGAAGAATTTCCTCCTCATGTGTAACCTAGATCTCCCCTCTTCCAGTCTAAAGCCATTCCCCCTTGTCCTAGTATTACATGCACTTATAAAAAAAACCCAACACTGCAGTACCCAAAACTCCTGCCAGGGAATTTGGCAAATTTTAGACTCTTTGTTTTCCCACAGGCTGAGTTTGCTCATCCTCAGAGATCTTGGCTTCCTCCACTGTAAATAAAACCAAGATCCCAACCCATCACAGGTGGTTTCTGAGGACATTTCTCTGCAAACCCTGGCCCTGCTGAAGACAGTTTTGTTATCAGCTTAATAGGGCCAAGACTTCAATTCATCCTTGCCATAAACCAGAGGAATGGTGCTGGTCTTGCGTTTTCTAATCAAATAAGATGCATTTTCTCTTTTCTCATAAAGGAGCCCGTTCACTAGCCCTGAGATAGCTGCCTGGCCTCGGCATGTGGAATTACAGATCCTGCCAGCCCCTATTAACTGTACAAATCTTTGCATTGATAACTAAGGGAGAGATTTATGTCTTAAAATGAGAAATACTATCCCCCAACAACAAAATGGAGCCTGTGGATCAATCCAAATCGGAGTCTGCCGAGGAAGTAAATGAGGCAATTGGCATTAATTGGCGTCTCTGGCATTTTAGCAGCCTGCCAAGAATGCTGAGCCAGAGGGACGGAGTTTATCCCTTGACCTTGGGGGGCTCCTGGCCAAGGTCAAGCCGTTTTTGGCAAGTTACTGGGGGAATATTTGCAGAGTTTCCTCAGTGGCGCGTAACAACTCCTTCTAGGAAATAAATAGAAAATGGCCTCGCAGAGCTAAAGGCGCTTTAAAAAACAGCCTCTTGCTTTTGCACAGCAATTGATTAATAAACCACAAACTGGATTTTCTCAGATTAATTCCCAGGCTCTTCATTTTCTTGATGCTTTTTATCCAGAAGCCTTCAATCCCCGGGCAGGTACTGGCAGCCACAGGCAGGATTTCTCCGAATGTAAACACTCCTGGGGGTGTGATCATGCCATGTCCTTCCTAACACCCAAAAAAATCAAGAACTTGTGCATGATCTTCGCAGCTTGCACCCCAACATAATACTCAACCTGGATGCTTTTGAAGGAGTAGTTGCTTTGCTGCTTTAATTTGCACAGGTGGACACAAGATCCCACTTCCTGGGGAGTCCCTGTGAAAGCTGTATAGGATGACAAGGAGCTGGGAATGTAGTGTAGTCCAAGCTCCTGGAAAAATCTCATCCTCTTAGCTTTTGATAAGTAGAAGATACATTTTTAGGTAGAAAAATTGTAGGAAAAAGCCTGGGATGACCTGTCTGGTTCCTAAAACCTAAGAAAGGAGGGGACAATGGATTCAAACTGGAGCCCGGGAAGTTCCACCTCAACATGAGGAAGAACTTCTTTCCTGTGAGGGTGACAGAGCCCTGGGACAGGCTGCCCAGAGAGGCTGTGGAGTCTCCTTCTCTGGAGACTTTCAAGACCCACCTGGATGCCTTCCTGAGTGATCTGCTCTAGGTTTTTTTTGGTCCTGCTCTGGCAGGGGGGTTGGACTCGATGATCTTTGGAGGTCCCTTCCAACCCCCAATATTCTCTGATTCTGTGATTCTGTGAAAGCAAAGCAGCTGCATCTAGCAATCCTTGGCTTAGTCTTGGTGTCACTCAGCATTGGGTCAATTCCCTGAAAGAAGTAAGGAGCCTGACCAAGCAGTTCAGAAGGGAAACCCAACAGAATTAGGAAATATTTCCATTCCCTGGGCATTTCTGAGTGATACAGAAGGATGCAGAGAAACCTTCAAGCTCTGGAGCAAACAAGCAGGATTTACCCTCTTGTTTGCCTCTAGCCAGCCAAATTTGATGAGTTTTGGAAAACAAGAGCTAATTTGCCACAAAATGAGAATAAATTTGTCTCTGGGGAGATGGGAAGGGCTCCAGAGAAGAGCTGCTGCCATAAGAAAAATTTTGGAAGCTGATCCATGTGGGATGAAGTTAAAGAAAGTGAGCAGGGACTGCCCCAAGCACGAGATTGCTCATCCCTGCTCCAGGCTGTGACTAAAAATAAAGACTAGGATCTAAGGGGGAAAAGAAAACAAAAAAAAAAGAAGGAAGGATTATTTGGTTTATTCTCCTTTGACAGCTTCAAAGAGACACAAAAACAAAATGGAAAAAAGACAAATTTCCTAGAAATTAAGGCTGAGCTAAAAGCAGAAGTGCCCACGCAGCTGGATGGGCTGACAGGGGGTACCATGATGTACTGGAACATGCTTTGATGCTTCAGACCTTCAAGTCATTTGGATGTGTGCAAAATAAAGCTGAAAAAAGATGCTTTCTGCCCAAATGTACCCTTTTCTGCCCATTCCCAAGGAGAGCTGCTGGGCTTGAGTAGGAAATGCGAAGAAAGATGAGGCTGTAAAGCAAGAACAAGTGGGATCAGACTTTGCAGCCTCTCTGAGTCCCTGCCAGGTTTTTTTCCACCCCTCTGGCAGTATGTTCCCAGTGGGATAATTGCCAGAGGGCAGAAGGGGTCGGATACAGCCTCAGCTATATCAGGATCCAGCACTTGTAATGAGGCATCATGGAGCCTCAGTGTTAATCAGAGGAAATGGGGAGATGTTCAGGCAAGTGATTTTAGTGCCACATTTCATTAGCTCCCGGGAGCCGAGTGCTGCCACCACACTTTCCTCTCCCTCCCAAAGCAGCCTGAGAAAGCCCTAATGGCTTTCAGGGTGAGGACATCTCCAGCACTTGGGTTTTAAGGGTTTCTAAGGAAAGGTCTAAGGGTGACTATGCAGCCACGGGGTATTCATCCTTCCCATCATACAAGGGTTAGAAAAGAATCATAGAATAGAATCAGAATAATTTTTGTTGGAAAAGATCTTTAAGGTCATCAATTTCAGTTGTTAACCCAGCAATGCCAAGGCCACCACTGTCAAGGTCACCACCAAACCCTCACCACTACATCTACATCCCCTCCAGGGATGGTGACCTACCACTGCCCTGGGCAGCCTGTGCCCAGCCTGACAACCCTTTCAGTGAATGAATTGTTCCTAATATCCAATCTAAATCTCCCCTGGGGCAACCTGAGGTCATGTCCTCTTGTCCCATCGCTTGTTACTTGAGAGAAGGGACCAATCCTCCTTTGCTCCAGCTTCCTCTCAGGCAGTTGCAGAGCCAGAAGGTCTCCCCTCAGCCTCCTCCTCTCCAGGCTGGACACCCCCATCTCCCTCAGCTGTTCCTCATAAGACTTGTGCTCCAGCCCCTTCCCCAGATTTGTTGCCCTTCTCTGGACACACTCCAGCCCCTCCATGTTCTTCCTGTCATGAGGACCCCAAAACTGACCCAAGAATTCAAGGTGCAGCCTCACCTTCTTCTCCTGCCACTGCATATTGAAGATCTGATTGCTGAAGATCTTTTCTTTCCACTGCTGTAGTTATTAGAGATCTTACCAAAGCCTGGCGTGGATTCCTAACACCCTTCAGCAACCTGAAAACCCTTTGGTCACCACAGATGCCAAGAGAGGCATTCCCAGCAGGACACCTATGGAGATGGGATGAGCCTCAAAGGATGCAGAAGTCCCCACCTACCCTCAGGTCCATCCATGAGGGTCAGAGAGGAGAAGACCTAAGGGTGTCACCTGGTAAATGCTCTGGTCACCAAAGAGGGGACAGCAAAGAGACAGCAACAAATCTCATCTCCTATCCTCATGCCTACTGTATGAATAAAGAAAATGAAAGGAGCAGCCAAAATGACTCTTTTCTTTATCCAGACTGGCTGACATTTGATGTTTCACTCCAAAAAAGCCCAGCAGCCACCCCCAAACCCTGCTCTCCTCCATCAGGGAGCTGCTGCTGCATTTTGTGGGATCTTTGAATTCACTGCTTGTAAATTCTTGTACCTTTCTGAGAAAAGGTGCATTTTCTTTTCTCATCACAAGCTGAAGGGTTTTTTTCTCCTATAATAGAAGCTGAAGGTTTCTCGTGTTTTGTTGCATTACCTGGACTATAGGGAGAGGAGAAAGTACATTTAATGTTCCAGGTAGATGTCCAAGAAAAATCAAAAGAGTTCAATAAATGGCAACCAAGATTGCTCAGCATGCCTCTTTCTGCTGTAAAGGCTCAGGTTCAGCAAAGGTGAAGAAACTTATTTTGTTCCTTTAAAAGAAAAAAACAACCACAAAACCTGTCTCAATCCAAGGAAAGAAGCCCTAAAAATGCTTAACTGTTGGGTGCTGTCAGTAAGGAGCACAGCCCCATAACATGGGTGGTTGCCTACATGGAAAAAACAAATACACTGAGGGAGTTTACACCCTGTTCCCCTTTCTGGTGTAATTCTGCCTGGTTTGGTTCATTTTTAGGGGTGGTTTAGAGCTGCTGCTTTGCAATCATTGAGGAGTGCAACCAGCTTGCTAAGAGCCTGAGCATCTTTTTTCCAGTTGAAAGGAGGGATTTCAAGAGCTGGAGCTTCAGCAGTTGGGTCTTAGGAGGAAGATGGGATGTGGAAGAGAGGTGTGAGGCCAGCCTGGGGTGACGTGGAGGCACAGACACCCAGTGAGAAGCATATGGGGTCCATGCCTGGCCCCAGGCCCTGGCTGGCACCTACTCACCATCCTGTCTTCTCCTTAAAGAGGAGGCAGTCACACCTGCCTGCTGCCTTGACCTGACTTTGCCTGCTTTTTTTTCCATCAGGGAATCCTCTCCTTGCTTCTTTCTCACCTCTCCAGGCATCATTTTTATTTTTTCCACCATTCTCCCTGGGGTTTTGAAGAGATAAGCAAGAAGAGGTGAGAAGGAAATCAGCTCCTCTCCTTCTTGATGCATTTCCAAGCTCCACATTTTAAGACTCAGGTGCTAAAGAGGCTCTAGGGATCTCTCAGAGGTACCTTCACCCTTGTCATTAAACAGTCCCTTTGCCTACAGCCTTTTCTTCATCCCATAACTTTTGAGGCCAAGTGATGTGTAGTGGTTTGCAGGTGGCTCAAGCTTCAGGCTTGGTGCTAATGGGGGAATATGAGGCCAGAAGGTTTCCAACTTGCTGAATTTCTCACTTTGAAATAAATTACAGCTTTCTGGACCTGTTAAATCCCAGGCAGATGGACAGACAGCCTGTTGTGGAAGGCAGGCAGATCTCCTTCCCTTCCACCAGCCCCTCTCTTCCCACATCCATTTATAAAGGAAGGTGGAAAGAGTTTTGAAGGGATCAGACTCCACGAAGAATGCACTCATGAAATGCCTTAGTGCCAGGGAGCATGTTCCATCCCATCAATATGATAAATGCAGGTGCAGTTGTTTTAATTGACAAGATCATGTTATATCTGTGTGTAGCCTAGGGGGGACATTAATGTCACTCTGATCTTGACAAACCAGTTCATCCCCACACCCCCTTTAGCTGAAGAGCTGGGAGGAGTGAGGATGAGTTGGGCCCAGCAAAGGTGGTGCTCTTTCAGCCAAAAGTCTGCAAAGCTGGAGCCAAAATTGCTCCTACTTGTGCCCCAACCCATCCATAAGGTGAACCCAAACCTCGGGCTGGTGGAATAGGTAACACTGAGTCTAGGGCTGTCCCTAAATATGGGTCAAAGGATGTCTACTGGATTTTCCAGGCCACCTCAAAGATTCCACATGCAGCTTGGCTCTCCCCATTCCTGTTGGAACGATACAGGGGGGTCCCCCCCATCTCTACGCCCATCCTGACCTATACGGTGGGCAACAGCCCTTCGGCTGGGTCCCCC
This sequence comes from Apus apus, assembly GCF_020740795.1. Lineage (NCBI taxonomy): Eukaryota > Metazoa > Chordata > Aves > Apodiformes > Apodidae > Apus > Apus apus. The sequence continues at coordinate 957,950 of NC_067303.1, read as the reverse complement.
AAGCCCCCAGAGGGTTCAGGGCCACGCTGGGCCCACAGCAGCTCCTCTGCCCACCTTGTTTCAGCATCTCGGCAGCTGAAACGGGGCACAGACCAGAGGCAGGAATAAAATATCTCTGTAATAAACCAAAACATTTGGCTCTTTGAGCTGATGCCAGCTTTTATAACAATTTCCATCTTAAGCCGGCTCAATACATATTTAATGAAATCTTCTATAAAACCTTTAACAGCCCTCAATTCATTTCAAGTGGTAAATGAGTCAGCAGTTTGAAATGATGAGCAGGATTCAGACTCCGCTGTCATTACTTAAGGAGAAGTGATTCTTTTTTAATGCTTTTCCCTCTAAATAACATTTCTTTTCATTCTTTTTTTTTTTTTTTTTTCTGGCTGGATTGGTGCTGCTCAATAGAGGTGAGAGCAGCCACAGAGGCAGAAATCCCCCAGCACTGGCACCATCCCTGGTCCTTGCATACAGACTTTTGCCAGCCCAGATGGATGTATCCGACTTTCACTTATCCAAATCTTCTGGTCAGGTCAGCTCCAAATATGATTCCTCTCTCTCTCCCTGCCTCAGTTTCCCCATTTGCTTAGTGCTACCCACCTCCTGCAAGGTGTTTTTGAAAGCTCTGGGGATCCCAGCTCTTAGTGCAGCCTAAATCCTTATAACATGGGATATGAAAGGATTTGAGAGGGTGACATCGCATCCAGCATGCCCAGCCCACCTGACGAGTAATCACCTGCCCTGTTCTTCCCATTTTCCCTTGGTTTCAGACAGCAAAAGCCCCCAAAGAGTTCAAAGAAAGGCAGATACTGGCTGTGCAATCACCGCTGCGTGGGACCTGCTCATTTGAATAATGAAATGGCAGCTCTGTGAAAGGCGAGGAGAATTCCAAGCCGCCTTGTTCTGCAGCTCACCTATAAAAGCCAAGCAAGCCTTGCAAAACATTTCAATTTTCTTGATCACTGTAATTACTGGATGGGATCCAGCCCTGTTCTCTGGCTCAGGTTAGATAGAAGGGGTGTGGGCAAAGGCTTTAAAATAAAAAGAATGATGGTTCACTATTTGTTTTTATAGAAATGTCCTTTATTTTGCATTATATTGTTTTTTTTCTCTTGCCCCAGCAGCTCACTGTGATGCAAAGCAACAACACACCATCATGGGAATGTGTCAGGTCACTTTTGGTCAGGGTCAGCTGAGGTTGTAGATATGTGTCACCAGAGCTGGGAGTCTCCATAGGGAAAAAGTGCCCTTAAATATGGTTTTGAAGTGGAGGCCAGTGGGTGATGGTGGCATGCAGCCTAACGTGGTCATCTGGGCTGGGGTCGACTCACCTCAAGAAATTTGGTGGCAGGTTTTCTAACATCCCCATGGATACAGTCATTCAGCTTTTCCAATTAACTTTTGCATTTAAATGGCCTCCATCCTGCTGAATCCATATCAGACACACAACGGGTGGTCTCCCATTCTAGTCCCTTCTACTGGGAACTGACAGCCCCCATAGCAGCTTTCTAGGCAGGTTTGTGCAAGGTCTGTGGCAGGAGGGAGGTTATACAGGGAGGTGAAGTGAGCAAATGAAGTGTGGCTTGGGGAAGATGAAGTTAGGAGACAGCTTGGACCCTGGTATCTGCTCATCCAGGTGAGTTATGGATCTGTCTGGTGGACCAGCATCCCTTGGGTACAGCTCAAGTGTTGAGTGGCCATGGGAGGGTACAGCAAGAAAAAAGGAGAAAATCCAGTCACTGTTCTCACTTGCTTGGAATTATTTTGGCCCTGAATGAGTGATGTCTCTATGTGAGATTGGAGAATCATCATAGAATCATAGAGTTATAGACTGGTTTGGGTTGGAAGGGACCCAGAAGGAGAAAATCCTCTTAATGTGCTAGAGTCAAGTCCACTTTCAGTAATCACTGTTGAAAAAAGGCTGAACTGGCCCCAGAACAGCTGCTAGGAAAACAAACTTTGATGTCCTTGAAAAGGGAGAGAAACCTCACAAGAGAGCTCCTCCAGCCTACCTAAGCAAAGACCAAGAGGGGACCTCTATAAATATGTCAGAGAAGAAAATATGGGGAGAGGAAATGCAGGCTGAAGTTAAAGGCCAGCAGTGAACAACTGCTAAATTTTGGCTGAGAGATGAAGGAAACATCCAAACCAGCAAAATAATTTAACTCCAAACAAGATTAACTCCTTCCAAGATTAAACTTGATCAGTTGGTGAATGGGATGATGAGAGGCCAGACCTAACCCAGGTCGGGATGGTGGTGGCTGCAGATCAAGCACTGAGAGATGACCAGGAGTCACAGGAGCAAACCACCCAAAGAAACAAACCAGAAAAATGACCCAAAATATAACAGGAAATCTTTCAATCCAGTTTACTGAGGTTTAAAAAGTGAAAATCTGAGCAGCTGTTCATGAGTGCACGGTGCTAACAGGAGCAGAGGATGCTAAATACAAGGGCTGGGCTTTAAATTGTTAATCCCACTCCAAATCCATCAGCCAGGAGCTCATCTGCCAAAACCAGTTGCCTCCCAGATGATCCCATCTATCTTTCATGTGACTTTTTTGAAGGAAACCTCAGTGGCCACCGTGCTGGGATGGGACCTGTCACTTCGCAGCCAGCAGGAGAGGCAGGGAGGAGTTTGTTAAACAAAACCCATCACAAGCTGTTATCTTCTACACACATCACCCAGATTAAATGGCACTTAATGGAATAATGAACCACGGGGAGAAACATACAAGGAAACGTCATTAAATCTTGTTAAAAATGAATAAAATTCCAAATCAATTCCCATTAGTGGATGCACTGATATTTCACATATCTTTAGGAGTTTTATTATGCATTCATGCATAATCTGATATAATGATGGCTATTTTCCCACAAACTCCTTTCTTCCTAATAGAAATGAGCAGTGCTTTTATTTTATTATTTTTTAAGCATTACATGAAATATTTAAGCAATGTCTTTTTCTTCTCATGGCCATGCCCTTATTGTGTCAAGACAAATTACTGATGTATACAAATGAGAGTAAACAAAGGTGACAGATAAATGAAACACATGGTTACCCAGAGTGTCAGAGGCCCCTATATATAGTATATCCATAGGTTGCTTGATGGGCTTCTCATCTGGAACCCTGTGAGAAGTTGAGAAGTTCCAAGCTTCAAACAAGTTCCTCCAAGGACCAGGTGTGTTGGTCTCCTTCCTCTTTCTTTTCCTCTCTCCCCTTCTTGCACAATTTCTGCTCACATTTAAACACTGAGCACGCACTGAGCAAAGCCAAGAAAACAGCCAAACCCAAAATTTCCTTGAATATTCATATTTAATCATATCTGGGAAACACCAGCTTAGATAAGTTCCTGTGAGGTTTGAGCCTCATGCTAAGAGAATTTTAAAGGTTGTTTTGCACTTCTGCTTTTTCCACACATTGCAATTCACAAATAAGAACAGTGTTTCAGGGGACAAAACACATATTTTAAGATCTCTAGAAGTTTTGTCAACACAGCAGAATCCTAGATGGTTGCAAAGACCCCAGAGCAGGACAGGAATGTGGGATTGATGGTTGGAATTGTTGATCTTAGAGGTCTTTTCCAACCTTAGTGGTTCCATGATTCTGAGATTCTATAATATGAGCCTGGAGCTGGGTTAGTGTCTTCTGGGCAAGATGCAAAAGCTGGATGAGATAAGCCAGCAGAAATCTGGAAGAATTTGGACTGCAAATTCACCAGCTATACAGGTATGTGCAGTGCCCGTCACTTCTGCACAGCGAGCTTGGCACAGATCATTAATTGCCCGAAATCCAAAGCCTACAAGAAGTTCTAATTCCCATTTGTAGCCCTCGTTGTGGGGAGTAACCACCTTCTGCAAAATACTGTGCAAAATGTGCCTGCTCAAAAAAACAACAACCCAAAGAAGTGGATATACACAGACAGATGGAAGAGCAAAAAAGTAGCGAGGAGGCAATATTGGTCAGCATGTTGAACAGGTGTCAAGGCATGATAGACAGCGAGAGAGCAGCTGCTTAGCTGTTGTCTGGGTTTTAATAATAATAACAAGCTTGTTTTGCATAAACCGGCTGTGTGCCCCATTCAGAGGTGTAGGAACCTGATCATTAGGAGAAGTCTCAGCTCCTCCAAGCTGCATGTGTTTGGACTGAGGCATTCAGTCCAGACTGTGGTGGAGTAGAGCCATTAAAGAGACAGATGAAAGAGGATAATTTATTTTAATATAAAAGACATCTTCAGCTTGACCCTTTTCTGCTCGCTCACCTTGAACAGAGCCGGTCGAACTTCGCTGCTGTCAGTTCTCCTCAAAACCAAATTTTCCTCCAAATCTCCCCCTGGATTGCAAAATTCCCAGCTTGTGTTGGGCCAGTGAGGTTTTAGCAGACTTGCCCTGTTGCTTTGAGTCCAAGCTTGGCTTGGTTTATACCTGAGGTTGCAAAGGAAAGGTCCCAAATTTGCAAAAATGCAGGTTGCTGCATGGTGGACAAGGTGGCAGCGGGAATTGCCGGTTGATTGGCAGCAGTGCTGGGAGAAGCTCTGGAGAGATAAGGGATCTTCAGCACAGGTGTGACAAGAGCTGAATGCAAATAAGAAATGCTCAGACACCAATTAAACAGCAAGGGTAATTAAGCTCTGGCTCTGCTGGTGCAGTCTTCACCCCTTCAAGGTGCTGAATCCAGGCACAGTTTTCCTAAAAGTTCCTTTTCTGGGTATTTTACTAAACTCAGGCAAAGGAAAAACTTTTGGAAGTCAAACTATTGGATTTTCTTGCCTTCTGGTCTCAATACCGGGACTTTCTTACTTCTTTGTCGCATATTTATGGCACAGGAACATCAAAAGGCCACAGCTGGGTCAGCGGAAATTGGGCAACTGTGAGCTGTAGATTCTATCATCACGTCTTCGGCTCGAATTGATCCTCAGACCGTGAAGAAATTTGCAAATATTTTCAAATGAGGAATATGGTGGGGACTATTTCAATCTGTTTGCAGGCAATTTGCAAACAGAAAACCTTGGCAACGGTGGCCGAATACGTAATTAATGCTGTGATTTACGTGCCTGGCTGTAATTTCTCCCAGTCTCCACGCTAAATGGTGTGGGAAAAGGAGTGACTTCTTTGCCTCATGCTTCATTTTGCTGGGTCTGTTCCCTCTAATCTGAGGTCTGAGATACCCATGTGTGAAAAAGACACCATTTTCCAGGAGTAAACATAAGGAGGATGTGGTTTTCTTTCCTGATAGATAAGGCAAGAGAGGTCAGTTTGCTCTCCCGATGGGACTTCTAGTGTGGATAAACAGAGTGGATAAACTTGCTCAAAACTTCAGGGTGACAGAAGATGCAAACTGATGGATGGAGCAGGAATTTTGAGCAGTGTGGGAATACAGAGATATTCGTATTGCAGATGAGCTTCCATGCTTCCAAGATACACTCTCCTCCTGTACCTCAGTGTCTCCCTGAAACCCTACAGAAACACGGAATTTTAAACCTCTAAATACCCAAAGTTCCTTTTCTCCTTATCTTTTGGGCTCAGACTGGGAGGGGAGGTGCTCAGCAGCACGTGTGGAGGAGGTGCATTGAGGGAATAAGGACAGATCTGCCTCTTTCCCAAAATGTTTTTTCCAGGCTCTTTCCCTGAAGATCTGATCAGGACTATCACTTTTCCATCAAGCCAAAGCTGTCTGCCTCATCCCAAGATTATTCACACAAAGTCTTCAGTCTATAGGGGGTTTTGGAGCCTGTTGCCTGCAATTCTGGCTCATCTCTCCTTCCCTGGGTATGCCCCCAAGAAAATTAGAACCTCTCTCATAACATCTAACTGGAACTGCTTGGAAAAAAAAAAAAAAAGTAAAGTTTTCTCATTTTTCAGAGGGAAAAAAAACCCTTTCTGAAGAAAGGGAAGGAAAGAGAAATGAGAGGAGCCATTTTTTGTCCCAGTCATTTCTTTGTGCTGGAGTATGATTGCTAGAAAAAGATCCAGCCTTGATATTAAGACCTCAAGTAATGGACGTCCTACCAAAGCTCCTGATAAAACTTTACTTAGCCAGTCATTTCATGCATGTGGATCCATTCTTGACCTTAAAATGAGGACAATTATAGCTCCTATTACTTGTGAGCCTGAAGATAAGGTTTGTAAAACATCTCAGAGCCATTAGAGTATTTTGGAAGACTTTGGAAGCATCACTTGAGCCCACTGTGCTTCAGTTTCCCTTTTTGAAAATGCAGAATTTTTACTAATTGGGGTGGGGTTTTTTAGCTGTTGAAAAATTGCTTATTTTTTAGGATTGCTGGAGACAGGGTAGTGGAAATCAGCCAGGTGGGGGGCATGGGAAGGGTACAGCTGGTGGCAAGTGTCCTCTGTCCCCTGCCTGAGCTGCTTGCCAGGTAGTCACTCTACATTCAATTATGCATCTTCTGTTCTCATTAGAGACCTTCAAACAGCCTTGAAAATCTCCTCATTCTGGGCTTATTTTGTCCTCGTTAAATTTTTATGTCAGCTAAAGGAGGGAGATAACAGCATGAAGCACATGAATGAGTCACGGGGAAGATCTCCATTGTCCATCCACCCACCCTGGTCATGCATGAACCCTCCTTTGCCTTTGTGGCCAAAGCATGATGGTTTTAACCCTTTTGGAAGGCCAAGATGCCTGAAAACAGTGTTTCTAAGCCACAGCCTAGCATCTCTGTCATTAAAACTCTCAGGAAAACATGGAAAATGTGCTTTCAGGATGCATTTCAACCCCAACTACATCAAGAATTTTTCCCTGGTCCTCTTCATCCTTGCCCTGCTCTGTACCTTCTCCTTATCACCTCTGCTCCTTAAAACACAGAATTTGAGGCTCCCTATGACCAAATTCATAACAATTTGCCTGCAGCCTCCCCCAAGGGAGCATTATCAGCAGCAACTTAGGGTCCAATGGACACCTGAGGCTCTAGTTTTGCATCAAGGCTTCCAAAGATACATAATTTCCATTCACACCTATTAAATAAAAGCCAAGAAAAATATTTATTACAGCGGGGAAATTGGGCTGCAGCTTTTTACCTACATGTATTTATGGGGATTTCACAAGCTGTTCTTGCATGGGCAGTCAATACTCACCATATTAAATCTTTGCAGGAAGTAATCTTGAGAAAATGTTACTCAAAAAGGTGATTTTATTTGTCTTCTGTAATTGTTCTTTCACTTCTGTGCTGGCCACCCATGAGCCGTGCACTTAGGGTATGTCATGCTGAGGTGACAAGGCTTGTGGCTGCGTGTTAATGGTGCCAGGAACTGATTTATTCAATTCTTTAATTATTCACTTCCACTCCCCAAAAGTTTGGGTTTTGGTTTGTTGTTTGTTTTGTGGGTTTGTTTTTGTGTTTTCTTTTTTTTTTTTTTGGGAGGGGGGGATTGGTTTGGTTTGTTTTTCCCTCTCGTAAGGGATAATTCACTTCATGATTGCAAATAGATTGCTGTAAACTCAGTGGAATGGAGCAGTAATTACCTAAGAGGTGATGGATTTGCGTGGATTTGGTTGGCTAAACCATCTGAGATGGACTGTACCAAGTAGGAGAGACTGTTTTGAAGCTGATCAATGAAATGCTGTGAGTTTTCTGCTTATTCCTCTTAGAACCAGATGCCAGTTTCACCCTAAAGGAGAGTGGAAGTTCCCCAGGTCTCCATCTCAGCATATTAACACCTTTGGAAAATGAACCATCTGAGCCAGGAACGCAGCAAAAATTGCATTTTGTATTGCCAGACCCAGCATTCCCAGGACATCCTTTAACCCCTTATTCCTTAGCTATGTCCCTCTTTCCCAGGCAGGGAAGGGACATCTCGGCCAGGCAGGGGTTGCCTCTGCCCCCTGTGGCTTCCGATGTCGCTTTGGTTGTGGACACGGCACAAAAGTGCCCTTTTTTGGGAGCAGTTTGCAGCCTTTCGGTGTGGTGGGAGGGGATTCCTGTGTCGCTGCAGGGATGTGGAAGTGTAGAGCATCTCTGTTCCCCCAGGGGTGGAGGAAAACCAAGCTGTGTCTCCCAAAATTCAAGGATGCGGTCAGGTCATCGGGCAAACGGGTGCTTCTCCAACAAGCCACTAGTGGGAGCCGTGGTCCTACACAAGCCCCAGCAGATCCTGCTCCGGGTGTCCCAGATAGTCCCGGGGGCTCTGAGCTTTCGACCTACCTTATGGGTTTGCCGAAGCCTTTCTCATTGCTCCTGGCAGCTCTCTGAGCTTTCTGGAAGGAGAAATGGAGGAGCATGAGGATAGATCCACCGGGTGGATGGAGAGGTCCCTTCTGCCCTTCCCACCGTGATGGGGCTGGCCATGGCACCCCCAGGGAGCACTTCCCCACTTGGCCTTGGGATAAAAACAGTATTTTCTACACCAACATGGTTGTTTGGGAGATGGAGGGAGATACAAAGCATGGGGAGAGGCCCTCATTCTCTTCTAGGATAGAGGCAGCTTTCTGAAAGGTTCTACTAAACCATCTCCTTTGTAGGTTTAGCATCAACCCTTCTCCTCCTTTCCTCTTCCAGGTAAAATGTGTCTATCCTATTGCATTTCCTCTTGGGGGAATGACTTGGTGCCTGAAATAACTGTCCACTGGGGCTTTTGAGGGGTTCATGACATGGTTGTGCCCAGAGACACATCATCTGTCATGGTCTAGGGAGGCAGCCCCAGAAACCTGAGCAAGAGCTACAGTGTTGGTTTCAGGACGTCTCCACATCCACACCACAGCCCAAAAAGCAGCTTCACATGTTTGCTCAGGCCTTAGAGCCTGGCCTCAAGGAGAAAATGATGTCTTATTAGGGCCTCTACTAATGTTCCAGATCATCCACCACGCCGAGCAGATCTGAAGGATTAGCAAAACAAATGAAGTAACGACTTTTCTGTGAAATTAAATTTTTTTTGTAAGATAATCCAAAGAGGAAATAGAAATTTTATTTCAATTATGCATTCAACTTTTTCTCAGCTCATTTTGGGTCAGGGCTTTTAATTCCGGGGGAAATTTCTAACAGCCTCTGGCCAGAAGATGCTCAAAGCCCACAACCCACTCCTGGATCATGTCATCCCCCTGTTCACCCCCCAGCGTGCTTGAAAACATACACGACAGCCCCTAAAATTGTCTTTTCCCAATTAAAATCCAGGCTGCAATGAAGGAACATGCTGCATGGGTGAGATGTTTTGTCCTGTGTAATAACTGCATGAATAATTTAAATTGCTTGCATTGCTCATAGTTGAGGACTCCTGGACAAATAAGTGGTTAATAGATGGGTTATTCTTTTCCCTTAGAGCATCAGAGAGCAGAGCAGCATCAAGAAGGTCTTGGGCTTAAATTGGGACAAGGGTTTACTTCTGATCAGATTTTGCAATTTTGTGCTGAAACCACCTGCACTCCTGGCAGTGCTGTCAGCCCAAAATGGGGAGAAAACCATAGTGGTGGGTGCATTTTGTGTTTCATACAGGATTTATTCCTTTTGTCAAAGCAGAATTCAACCAACACCTTCTTGAAGAAAAGGGACATGATACCCCACAGCAGATCTGTAGGTATGAGCAGGGCAAGTCTCTATCACCACTTCCATAAGGAATTACTCTCCACTATGGGATGTATTGGGATGCTGCCCTAAACTGGGAGGTGAGTGAGTTTCTGCAGCAAAGAGGACACTTGAGACAAAGCCACACTTGATGTCACCGCAAGGTTAATCTCCGTGAAAGATCTGACCAGGGAGAAACTTTTTATTCCCCACCCTTGGAGAGTGCTCTTATGATCTGCAGATGCCCAAGAAGGGGGGGAAAAAAATAAAAGAAAAATGGAGTAAACTGTTAGCAGCCATCATCTGGTGTGTGTCACCTCTGGTCGGGCACCGCAGCATGTGTCATGTGCTTCGAAAGCGAGGACAGGAGAGGTGAGCGCTGCGCTCTGGAGTCGCCTGCAGCCCGCGCTCTTATCTCAGCTGATACAGCACCAGACTCACTCTGCAGGCCGCCAAGGAGCCCGGCTTTTTGTCCTCTCCAGCTATTAAAGACTCCACTCTGGATCACAGAAATAACAGATGGACTCGCTGAGGATGTGGCTTTCTTGATACAAAGCCTCCAGATCTCCTTTTTTTCCAGCTTCTCGGGGCACTGGAGTGTTTTCATTTGTCTCCGAGTATCTCAGTGCTTTGCTGGTGGTCTCTGGAGTGGAGGGTGGGATCCAGCCCCTCCCCACCCTGTGTGGTGAGGAGGAAATCACAAAATGAGCCAGTTTTCCATCCCAGATGGGAAGATGTCCTGGCCATCTGGAAGCAGGTGGCCGTGGGCAGATAGCAGATGAACCTCACAAAGTGTTTCTGTGAAATATCTTGGTTTCAGCATTTTTTTCCCCACCCTGGAGACAACAAAAAACAACAACCCAGAACCAGTATCACCAGGACAAATCCAACTGGTTACAACTTCAGCAGGTCACACACACATCTGGCTGTGGGAAGAGGATGGAGATGAGATGGTACCCTCCATTTGAAGCCTCCATCAGGAGATGATGGCAAAGGACCAGCCATTGGGGCTGAATACAGGCTTTTTGCAGCTTAATTTAACCATTGCATCCCAAAATACCATCTCTAGTGTAAGTCCATCTACTCCATGAAGTGCAGGAGCCATAATAAGATTATTCCTCACCAAATAATTGGATTCTTAGCACCTTAGGTGCCAGTTCCAGCTTTCTCCCAAAGCTTTCCACACCCCCAAGAATAAAACCAGTTCTTTATTTGTACTTTTTCTTTAGCTGCTCTCAGTGGTGTGGTGAGGATTTGGGACTCAAACCTGCTGAGTAAGATGATGTTTATTTTGTTTGTCTGCTTTTCCCACCCAAAGGGCATTTTTGGGTTTGGTGCACCCGGGAGCAGACATGGTGAAGATGTTGAGTAAGGGAGGAGGATGATGATGCTTCATTAATTGGGCATCCAGATCCCACTGGATTCCTCACAGGTAGTGGTGGGTTGGATGTCCTGGGCCAATGAGCTCAGGTAAATCAGAATATATAGAGGAATAATGAAAGGAAGGGAAGGGAAAGGAAGGGAAGGGCTTCCATTAGCTGTGAAATGGGACATCCGTTGTGGTAGGGCTAGGGACAAGCCTGTCTCCAATGAGGAGCAGCATTAGAAACGGAACTACATCCCAAAATAGCCTCATTACTCCTCGAGATGCCATGTCAGCAGCCGGCAGTGAAAATAGTCCCTGCTGATGCCTTCAGACTTCAGCACAACTGTAATGGGACAGAAATTGGTGGTGACTCCCAGGTGCTGGAGTGGTGGCAATCTGCATGTGTGCTCCCAGGCAAGGTCATTAAATGGGAGTGGAGTTCATTTTCTGAGCATGGAGCTGCTCTGGGGTGATGGGTGTTTGATGGCTGTCAGTGGAGCTCCAGCTTTCTTGGCTTCAGCCCTGGAAGAAATGGAGATGGAGAAGAGGAGCTGGTGGCTCTTGCGAGTCTAGGGGAGCAAAACCAATGTAAGGGACAGATAATCTTTGAAAAGCCCCAAAAAGAAATAAATTCCCTATGGATTTTACATCCCAGGAGGTATACAAACCTTTTACATTCTACCAAAAGGGGAAAAAAAACTCATTAAAACTAAAAAAACTACTAAAACTGGTGCATGTTTGAGGTATTCCAATGGGAAGCCCTGTGTGCCAATGTCCTCCATCTCTTTTTTTTTTTTTTTTTTTTTTTTTAGCATGAACAGCAGCTCAAGCTATCTGGAAGGTGCCCAGAGTGGTTCCTAGGCTGTATTCTCTAATCGTGAAGTTGTTTGAAGAAGTCCTTCTGCATCTCCAGCTATGTTGGTGGATGGGTTTTATTCACCTTCTCCTCTCCAACCACTTTGCAGTTCCTCTTTCCAAGCTTATTCCAGCCAAAGCCACCAATCCTGATTTTTAATAAAAGCTGGGACTCCTGTGTGACTCTAGCATCAAGGGATTTAAGGCAAAACCCACTGATTTTCATATTACTTAGACCCTGCAAACTGGCAGCCCTTCAGCTCTGGCCTTCTCCTGAAGTTGATGAAAGTGAAAACTGGAAATACGAAAAAGGGAATGAAAAGGGGGAAAGTGACAATGAAATGCTCTTCTGGACATCATGTAATCCCTGCAAATACTGCCCAGTGTGGTCACACACTCATATTGAGTCAGCCAAGAGTCCATATGTATATCCCTATGAACCAAGAGATGGATACATGGACCATTAGATGGTCCCAACTGGAGAAAAGCAGCTTTAGCTTGGGACTACTGTGGGATTTACGGTGGCTCCTTCTCCTCTTTTCCCTCTCCTATCACCTCCTGCTTTCACGGAGTGGAGTAAGGACTTCCTTGCCCATTCCAGGGATGCAGGAATTTGGGAAATGAAATGGAATCCTGCAGCAATGCTCTCAGCATCTGTACACCAACCTTTGCAGCTCCAAATCACTCCAAAAAACATAGCACCAGCTCCTGTTTTCCTCCTCCTATCAAAGCCTCCTGGCTCTGGGCAGGTTTTCACCTGTTGTTTTCTACTGGAAAGTGGGATTATTTTGGATTTTCTGGGTGCAGTATGCAAGATCTTGCTTCAGTTGTGTTAAAAAGCCTCTTCCAGTCATTGCTCCACAGAGCAATGGGGTTTGGGAATATTTGCACAGAGCACAGTGTAACCACAGTGTAACCATTTGCTTTTTACATAAGGGCAAAGTTTTTTTCAGAGAAGTATTTAATTTTAATTAATGGCCAAGATTGCTCTTTCTAATCCTCTGCCTCTGTAAGTCTGCCCTGGAATTGAAATGCTTTTTTTTTGTAATTGGAAATTAGAAAAAATGCTTTATTATTCACATGAAGCAATTGCCTGTGCTTGAAGTCCAAGTCCTTGCACTTCCCTTTTGGAGAAAAACTGGGGTACAGGTGGTTTCACCCTAAACCTTGCATTTAGTCATGAAGTTCAACCAGGTCAAGTGCAAGGTCCTGCACCTGAGTTGGGGCAACCCCAAGCACAAATGCAGGTTAGGAGGAGAATGGATTGAGAACAGCCTTGAGGAGAAGGACCTGGGGGTGTTGGTCGATGAAAAGCTCAACATGAGCCAGCAAAGTGCACTTGCAGCCCAGAAATCCAACTGCATCCTGGGCTGCATCAAAAGCACCGTGGCCAGCAGGGTGAGGGAGGGGATTCTCCCCCACTACTCTGCTCTGATGAGACCCCATCTGGAGAACTGTGTCCAGTTCTGGACTCCTCAGCACAGGAAGGACAGGGAGCTCTTGGAGCAAGTCCAGAACAGGCCACAGAGATGATCCAAGGGCTGGAGCAGTTCTGCTCTGGAGACAGGCTGGGAGAGTTGGAGTGTTCAGCCTGGAGAAGAGAAGGCTCCAGAGAGACCTTAGAGCACCTTCCAGTGCCTGAAGGGGCTCCAGGAAAGCTGGGGAGGGGCTTGGGACAAGGGCAGGGAGGGAGAGGACAAGGGGTAATGGTTTTAAGCTGGAAGAGGAGAGATTTAGGTTAGACATTAGGAAGAAATTCTTTAGTGTGAGGGTGGTGAGACACTGGCACAGGTTGCCCAGGGAAGCTGTGGCTGCCCCATCTCTGAAGGGCAGGTTGGATGGGGCTTGGAGCAACCTGGTCTGGTGGGAGGTGTCCCTGCCTATGCAGGGGGTTGGAGCTAGATGATCTTTAAGGTCCTTTCCAATCCAAACCAGTCTGTGATTCTATGAGTCTATGATTGATTCTATCATTCTATGATTCTGTGATTCACCCATCCTGTCTGCCTTTGGGTCCAGAGTCTGAAGACCTTTGGGTTCAAATACATGATGCTTAATTGAGTTATCCAAAAGTCTTCTCCCCTTTCCACCAGGGGTGGACTTCTTCTGAGGTTTTGAACTGAAACAAATTGCCTTTTCTTTTTTTATCCCTAGTTAGATCTCCCCAGGGCGAAGCTCTGCAGCAAATTAGGTATTAACATCTGTACAGCTCTGTTATCCACCGTGCCAATCACAGCTCCATAATTGCCCGCGATGTCTTCCCCGAAGGATGCCTCCTCGGATGTTTAATAAAACAACCAAACTGGGGCTCAAATTTCCTTGCTTGTATGAAAAATTCATAGCTGCAGTTCCCTGGGAGCTGCAATCCGTCGCCCATCAGCAGTGAGGGGAATTTCTGAGCCTGAGAAAATGCCCCAGTGTCAAGTGGCTCCTCTCCCAGTGCATCCTTAGGGATGCCCATCAAGGGGAAACTGAGGCAGGGATATGAGAGAGAAGACTGCGGGGGGAAACCCAAGGAAAAGAGTCTCCTTTGCAGTAGAGCTTCAGATATTGGCCAAGTCCAGAGTGGGTTTGGACTCACCCCCGGGTTGAGGCTACGGCACCAGGTGCAGCTTTCCCAGCTCCTCAGTGGCTCAAGTGATTTCAAGCTCCACTGCTAAAATATGCACCTGAAAACGGAGCGTAAATTGTATATTTGATTGTAAAAATTGCCGTTCATGCTGCATTGCTTAGTGACATCCATCATCTGTCGGGCGGGCAGAATGCTAATGCTCGGCTCCCGTGAGGAGCTGACACGGAGCAGCCGCAGGAAGGATTTATCTACCCACCAAATGTCGTTCCCAGGAGAGTGGCACAAGCAATTCTGCATAACAAACCCGGGAATACACACACAGGGATGCAAACCAGGGGAAAATACATCTCCCTGCTTCTTCATGACAAATTCCCCAGGCTGAGGAGAGGAGGAGGAGGACTTGCCCACCTGAGTTTGTGTTGTGTGTTGATCTGTCACCATCACCAGCTGAAGCCTGAAATGATTCCTAGGAAAGTTTTGCTTCCATTCTGTAACATTTACTCCATTATGAAGCTTTTTGTTGTCACAGCTGGTTTTTACAGGTTGAGCATCCCAAGCTCCTCTTTTTGGTGCAAGAAAACTGAGGCACAGGACACAGAAGTCCCATAGCAAGCTCAGGGTGGCTCTGGAAGAGGATGAGCATCCATGGGGTTATGTTTGGATCTATATCCCTCCCATTTTGCCCACCTGATTTTAGGATCCCTTTTAGCCCTTTAAACCACATCAGCACCTGCCTCCAGATGGGATGAAGCTGCCCTGAGGCACATCCCTGGCTCTGGCAGCTCCCCCAGGATTCCCAAATCACTGGGGATGCATCCAGGTGCTCTCCAAGGAGACACCAGGGTCTTTGAAACCACCCTGTCCCATCTTTAAAGCAGCGCAGACAGCTGGCAAAGTTGGGTGGAGAGATGTGTTTAACAATGATTAGAGCTGTTAATAAACGACGAGACGATGAACCAGTAGATTAAGGCTGAGATTTGCCAAAGGGCTTTAGGTGCACGGGCCTAATTAAAAAGAACAGCAGGAATTGGACTAAATTAAGGCTGAGCTCCCAAATCTCCTAAGCTACAGCAATAGATGGAGGGAGAAATGAGTTCTGTCTGTCCTCTACTATGTCCCCAGTGAACCCCTTAGACTGTTGGTTTCCCTGCCCGCCCCCCCCTTGCTGCTGCAAAAGTGGTTGTAAGAATAATAATTAATCATAAGCAGAGCTGGTTCGTTTGCATGGGACAATATTAATACGAGTTGGCAAGCCAGACCATGCTTTGCAGACATTAACTAATTAATCCTGAGAATAACAGAAGGTGCTTTTTAATGCCCAAATTGTGCTGAGCGGGGCAGCATCCCAGGGATAAAACCCTTCCTTCCTCTCCAAAAAGAGATGGGTTGGCTTTGAGACGCAAGGGTGATGCTCAGGAGCATCCTGGGGGGACCAGCATGACTTGGACATCCTGAAAATAAAATAAATAAAATCATATCAAGCCCCTGGGTGAAAAAGGAGGCTTGGAGCACAACACCCCTAGTTTTGAGGGGGTCCCTTTCCAACCCAGAGCTGCTCCTTTAATGATGAATAGTTTATTCCACTTTTGCCTCTAATTTACTGACTGGCTCAGGGTGGTTTTTTTTTCCCTCTCAACTAGAACAATGGGAGGGTTTTGAAGCTGGAGATGTAATAACGCTGGAGTCTTCAGCTTCCCCGTTATGGTTCCTCATTATAAAGTTATTTCCCAGCGATTTGAAATATAAATGATGCCTTTGATGTCTGCGTTTTTTAAACTGCTCTTTTTAATTTTATTTTTTTTCTCCCAACAAGATGTTCCCCTCTCTCCCCCCTCCCCAGCTTAACCCAACCCCACCACTCCACAGCGGCGGCGTAAACACGGCTCGGGCAGAATAAATAAAATGCCTCGAATTGCAAGATTTTTGCTTTGAACAAATGGGATAATTGGGGCAGCTGGAATAAAAAATAAAAAATAAATAATAAAGAGAAAAGAAAAAAAAGAAAAGAAAAAAAGGAAAAAAGAAATAGCCTTGAGTGCGGTTTCTTTTATTATTTTATTAATTTTTTTTTGAAGGAAATGGGGGGGAAATGAAGCCTGCTTTTCAGCTTTTATAGCTAAATAAAAGGCAGTGAGCCCAGCTGGGTGAGGAGAGCTGTCAGATGTCCCTCTGTCAGCTCCAGCTCCTTTTCCCCTCCAGCTGGCAGTGGCACGGTGGGACAGGGGGGCTGTGATGGGGAAAAGCACCCCAGAGATAAACCCCAGCCAGTTTTCCTTTAAACTTCCTGAATTAAAAGCCAGAGCCTCCTGATGCTGCGCTGATTCCAGCTCTGAATCCCTACATGTGCAAGTATTTTTCCTGTTTGCTTCAGCATCACCTATAGGGCAGCAGGGACATATAGAAGATACCCTGTACACCCTGTATGTGGGTATATAGGGACAGCATCTTCCCACCAGCATCCCTGGGCAGACAACAGCCCCATATCCCATGAAGCATTTTCTTGGCAAAGCCAAGAGCTCCTGATTCCAGTGATAAAAAACCCATTGCTGTGAGTTTAATTTAAAATTATTGTTTCCTATGGATCTATGGGAGCAGGTTCAGCATGATGTGTGTTAACCATAAAGGCAATTAATAGAGAGCAAGAGAGAGGGCAGCACCTTCGGGAAGAAACTGGGAAGAGGGAAGAGGAAAACTGACACCAGCCCAGGGATTGCTGGGGAGGTGGAAGATGCTTCCAGCAGGACCAGATTTCTGCCAAGGCAGAGAAGTCAAGGCAAAGGAACCTGCCAGAAAGTGTCAGGGTTTTTTATATTTTTTTCATTCCTCTAACATTTCCTTCACCTGATCCTTCAGCTGAATTTCCAGAGGTAAAGTGTCTCATCCCAGGAAAGCAGAGAGATTAATGCATGGCCCTACCCCAGGTTTGTCTGAGATGCACTGGAAGGAAGCATCTTCCTGAATAATTAATACACAGGGCAGGGTATTCCTCTACCCTGTAGTATATTTAAAAACTGTGGATGGTTGGGTATTAAAACTCCAGCTCACCTGCTGGATCAACAAATTGGTAAAAGAAGCAGAAAATAACTCATGAAATGCTTAAAGTCCCCTGGAAACCCCCAAACCCAGGGTGATTTGGTCCCACCTCATGCAAAACCCAGCAGCATTCTCTCAGTGAGTCTATAAATCACTGGGAGGTCACAAACACCCCAGAGATGCTCACAGAAAGCTTGGAACAAGCTGCAAATTAAATGAGGGTAGAGGAGTTTGTATTTTATAACAATATTATACTTGTTAATAACAGGGCCTCCCCCCGCCGGACTATTATTTTATAAACATTTCTTATTATTTTATAAAAATAGGGTACAAAAGAAAGAATCAGGTTCAGATGAAAAATTCAAAAGTGAGTGAGATTTAAGTTTTCATCTTCTAACGATGTCCAGAGAGTGGATGTCATCTTGAAAAGGACAAACTGTGAATTAAAGTGATAATCAGATGATAAAAAGCCTTCACTTAAAATATAGATTTCCTCCCCATGTTATTAATGACATGTAACATTAATATTTTAAACTGGATGAATTTTAAAAATCATCATTTTCAAGCCAGAATGAAAGATTTTTTGCTGAGATTATAGCACTGAGGAGGATCCCTTCATACATTCATTTCAAGAACACTATATCAAATATAAATATAAATATCACTTTTCTCACCCTTCTCATCCTCACCTTGTTTCTATTTGCACTTTGAGGCCAAAACTAGCCTGGCTGCTTGTGAGGGAGGCAGGGTTTTTCTCTGGAAAAGCAAAAGGAAAAAAAGCTCTTTTTTTGCCAGAAATAATATCACTTATAATGGATGTTCCATTTTAAAGGGCATGAGAGCATCTCAGTGCTGGGTCCTCATGCTCTGGAGCAGGAGGGAGAAGTCCATAACTCACTGCTGAGCTCGGGATACATAATTTATCCCTCACAATTCTCCATCAATTGGTTATTAAAAGTGGCCTCTCTGTGATGGGATGTTATTAAGTATGTAGGAGGGAGGAGATAAATCTGGTTCCTGAGGTAACTAACTCCCAGTTATGCTCCATACTCAAAATTTTCCTTACTTTGTCACAAGAGATTGGGGTTCTGGCCCATTTTGGGGTCAAAAATGAGCATTTCGGTGCAAAGCAGAGCAGCAGCCCTGAGTATAACCTCCAACAAGGTCCTTACACCCTCATGGGCACTCCAAGCACCACAGGAGTATGGATATAATGATATATTGAAAAACAAAGTTGGAAGTTGGATCTGCTGGCATCCAGGGCATCATTTTTGCAGAGCTCTTATAGGCCAAGAGCCATTTCCCTTGGCAGCCTGTGGATGGGGCACAAAGAGCATCCCCAATTAAAAAAAAAAAAAAGGAAATAATAAAGGAAAAAAACAAAAAAATTTGCCGGGGTAAAGCACCCTCCAAGCAGCCATTTCCTCCCAGCTAAATGCCAAGGATTGGACCTTGGGGTCTCGTTTGGATAATGACCATGATGGAGAAACTCTCTCGGGCAGAAGAAAAAGATTTGAGGAGAATAAAACTGCTGGTGCTGGAAAATATTCAGGGGGAATTCAATTGCCTCTCTCCAGTCGCTGGGTGATTATGTGCCAGCAGCTTGTGGGGTATTTTTTCTCTTCCCAATGTGGATATTTGGACACAATCCACCTCCTTGTGCTCAGGAATGTTGTTTATCCTGCCAGGACCAAGATCGCATGCTGTATTTTTCCCAGGGTGAATCATAGGGAAGAGGCTGAAGCAACCACCCTTCAGTTCCAGCAATAAATAGAGAGTAATGCACCACCCACCATAAATACTACATAAAATTTAAAAGCCAGTAGCAAATGATCTCCCTATGTCCAAACTCAGCTGTTTCCCCATGGAAAGCTGCATCCAGATGGAAAACTCCCCGTGGGGTTTGCTTCCTTGCAAGATTGTGGTATCTTATTATTTTCAGGCATATTTGCCCTCCCAGAATTTTATTTACCCCCATTTCCTAATGCTTAACAACACACATCAAGCTACTTCTATGCCCTGCAGGTCTCTGCATCCCATTGTCTTGCTTCTCCTTATCAGCAAACCAGAAGAACCTTGGACCGCAATAATGGTACCACAATAATGTACCACTGCCATAATCTGTCTGAAAAATGCAATAAACAAATAGAATAAAGAAAAAAAAAACCCAATAAAACTGCTAAAACCAGATGCTGGGAGAGAAAGAGCTGACTAATTTTTAAAAAGCCCCAAACATAATTGTTACAGGCTCTACAAGGACACAGATCTCAGCTGATGTTGGGATATCCCAACATTCCCATTTCCTGGCAAAGGGATAAAAAAACCCAGGCAGAAAAGGCGACCGACCCTCCCCAGCCCCCCACAGGCTCCTCCACCAAATTGCTTTTACTTCACAGTTTAGGTCAGCTTCAAGTAGGTCACAAGGATGTGTGTATCTTCCGAATAAAGTCTTTAATCGGCTGATGGATATGAAAAAATAAATTACAGTGGCAAAATGTAATAAATGTTAAAGGGAAAATGATGAGGGTAATATAACGACATTGATTTAACTAGGATGATATAGAGGAATTGTCTGGTTTATAGGTCTTTAGATGTCTATTAGTGGCTCTGTATTAAGGAACGGGGCTGTTCTCTTGATATACTTAAGAGCTGTCGGTAATTCCTATTTCACAGTTGGCTGCTTCAATTCAGGGAACGCGAAGCAGCCCCAGCCACCCTGGCCCGGGCTCACTGGAGGGTGACCGACCACCTCACCAAAGCTGTTCTTCACCAGACAGATTATTCAAGCCCACAGCATGGCCAAGGAGAGCATTTGTTTTAATATCTGTATTTTCAGAACTTTAAATGTTATTTTCCCCCATGTTTAGGGCCATGTCTGTATTTTCATACTTCTAAATGTCGTTTTGCATCTCCCACTGTGTGCCTGATCCCTCAAGGGATCTTCCTGTTGAGATGCTCCATCCATCCTTCCCTTGGGATGCTCCATCCATCCTTCCCTTGGGATGTTGCTTCCATTCTCCCCTTGGGATTTTCCATCCATCCTCCTTTTGGGATGATCCACCCATTCTCCTCTTCGGATGTTCCATCCATCCTCCTTTTGGGTTGCTCCTCCTGTTGGGATGCTCCATCCAACCTTCTCTTTTGACGCACTTCCATGACACACAGCATCACGACAGAGCACGTTTCAGCTGGATACCAAAGGGTTCAACCCTCCCAAGCTGGAGCAGGAGGGATTGCACAGAGCTCTGCACTGAACACTGAATATAAAAGAGAGTTTGATCCCTAAATTGCCTTTTCCTGCTTCTTAGCGAGAATGAAACATTTTCAAAAGTATCAGAAACATGATGGGAAGTTGTTTTTCTTGATACTTCATAACATTTTTACCTGTGGCATTTTGGCTGCTTTATTTTATTTTTATTTTTTTTGTGACTGAGGAGTAAAAGAGGTTTTTATTGAAAATCTGTTTTTCAGGAACAAGAAAATCAATAAATATATATCCATCCAAGCCTTTTTTAAAGAACTAGGAAAAGGTTCCCTTGTGCAAACAAAGCAAGGTTAAACACCTCCTTCGGATTAGACATCCAACTTTGAAATGTCTCGTTACGAGAGAATTCTGCACTTAACCCCAAATTCTTTTTGCATAAAATGTTGTAAAGATCCCAGTGCCACTGTCAGCCATTCAGAAACCAAATAAAAAAGGGCTAAAACCATCAAATAACTGGTTTGCAATGATTTCTTTGGTCAATTCCAGCCATAACCGAATTCCTGAGGCTTCGCTAATCTCTTTAGCATTGTCGGGCTGGGCTTTGCCTGCAACAGTTTTATCCGTTGCTGTTCCCCTTCCCTTCTTTTTATTAACAAGATAAAACCTGGGATGCAGTGCAATTGATCTGGCATTTTTCAAAGCATCTCCAAGGGTCGATGTTGCACCTTCAGAAAGAGCCAGGAACGATCTGCATCTCCGCAGTCCTTTAACCCCCCTGAGCACACAGATATTGAATTTCCACTGTTCCCCAGCCCAAGCCAGGGCACTGCAGGACAAAGTTGATTCCTGTATTTTTAATATATCAATCTCAGCTGCTCTTTGCTTTCTCTTCCCAGGGATTTTCACATTTTCTACTTCCCTTTTTTTTTGTTGTTGTTGTTTTCATGCTGGACAGACTCCAGCAGATCCAGGATGCATTTGATATTGCTCCTACCCTATCAAAGCACTCAAAGAGCACAGATTTCAGTGAAGTGGGGAAGGAAAGCAAGAGAGGTTTTTATCTCTTCCTCTTCTCTGAAGCCCAGACTCATCTCTGCCTCAGCAGCTGCAGCCCCAAAACCTGTCTCTGAGTGGATGGAGGAGGCTGCTGTGATAGGGAAAGCATCTCTGGAGATGGGGCCAAGCCTTTCCTCCAGCACCTGGTCTCTACCATCTTCCAAAGGGTGGGTGGGTTTGAAGCTGGGCTTCTCCCAGGGCGTGGAAAGCTCCTGGTGCTTGCAGTTCCCTCTTGGTTCTTGTATCTTGCTCCTTATTCACGCATCCCACCCCTGGTGGTTGCACCTCTTTCTCAGTGCTTGCATGTCCCTCCTGACACTTGCATTTTGCTCAGGAGAGGAAGGCTGCAACAGTAAGCCCAACCCTTAACTGGTCACTGGAGACTTCTCAGCAGAAGGAACTGCAAACAACTCAGCCCCCACGGGAGCTGGTGGAGGGGCTCAAAACTCCTTAACCACCCATAAACCCAAGTAAATAAAAAATCTGGGGGTGTGGACAGCAGGGAATAGTGATGTCCAGGAGCTCCTTGGGCTCCAGCAGGATCTTCCTACCTGGAAGCAGCTGGAAAATGGAGTAACTGGCAGAGGAACATCCCAGCCCCCCTCTAACAGCTGAGAGAAACAGAGAACAGATGGCTTGGGGTTAAATGTGAATTACAAAGCTACAAAATAAAAATGTTGTTTGTGCCCTTCCCTGTGCCTTTATGCTATATAAAGACAGAAAGTGGGTTTATTTCCTTCAAATAAAAAGCATTGGCTTTTGGGGGGTTTTTTGGTTGTGTTTTGGTGGGCTTTTTGTCGCTTTTTTACCTTGGGTTTGGGGTTGCTTGTTTTTTTCTTACATTACAGAAAACTAGGCAGGAGCTTTTGGTGGGTATTTTAGCCCTGGGAAGGGGCAAAGCTTGAGAAAAAATGAAGATCCAATGCAATTAATTGCATGAAACATGGAGATGACACACACTGGGGACTCCAGGCTCCCTTGCCCATTTTATTGCTTTGCAAAATCCTACAGGAGAGCAGGGGAGGGACGGGAGGATCTAAGGAGCCTAAACTGGGAACTGGCAAAAGCTTTTGTGTCCCTTCAAAGTCAGCTTGCAGGGAGGTGTAAGGGCCCTTCCCTCCTTCAGAAGGGGATTAGGATGTAATTAAGGTGACATGTCACTATAATTACCTCTCCCATCCAGGGACCTTGTCCCTGGTTCAAATTTATTCTCCTGGAGTGGAATCAGCCAGGAAATAATTTGTGAAGGGCTGTGGTTTGGTTCAGCCTGGCTTCAAAGAAGGGCAAAACATCCCCTTCAGCCCCTCTTTCCCCCTTGCTCTGGGCTTTGGGGGGAGATTTATTTCCACCCCACCCTGACAGTCACTCAGCCCCAATAACAACCCCAGTCACTGGCTTTAAATACAGGTTGGACACTTAAATAGAGAAATAAGATCTTGGTTGCTACGTACAATGGGGCGATTAAACACCTTCTGCTGACGTAACGATGGCTCTTCAGACAGAGACAAAAGAGAGGATGCGTCGATTTGGAAAATAAATCTCACACCGTAGGGAGAAAAAACCAAATTATTCATCTAGAGACAAGGAGCAGCTGAAGGGTTTGCAGCTGAGGCTGCGGATGGAGGGCGGGAATCGTGCCCAGCAAGTTTGGAGCGAGATGCCGGCTGGGAATGTCGAGGGGGGAAAATCAGCGTCGTTGCCAGGAAGAAGGCTAAAGGCATCACGGCTGTACCCCAAGTGCTGCTTTCCTCTCGCAGTGGGTGAAACAGAGCGTTTGGGTTTGGTAAATTAATTAAACTTCTGGTTCACTTTTTAGAGAAAAGCAGGGGGCGGGGGGAGGGGGGAGGGGGACGCTTCTTAGGAGCTTTCCAAGATATCGCAGCAAAATGTTTTGGCACTTCTGAAACAAAGCCTTTCACATCTGAAACATCTCCGTGGTTTTCAAAGGTTTTCTGCTCTTTAAGTCTTTTCTAGCCTGAAATTATTCATCTAATTAACATAATCCTGAATTCACACCTCTCGGGTCCTCTTGAAACATCATTTCCAGCGGATGCACAAACTGAGCAAAAAACCTTTGCAAGGTATTGACATAACGTTGCCCATATTCACACCTTTTTTCAAACTTCTAATTCAGTAAATGTATCTATCAACATGCTAGCAATGTGATGAGCAACAAAGCCCGAAGAGAAACCTATCCTGTGTTCCCAAGATGCTGCTATAAATAGAGATATGGTCCATCTCAGTTTGGACCCATCCTCATGGCTCCATACACAACCCTACAAACTCTGCATCCCTCAGATGTCCATGAGTATCTATACCCACCTTCCAACATCACATTCATGTGCCTTCCCATTCAGATGGGCCTGTAGAAAGCTGATCCTGGCTTGTGGGTCTCCATAAATTGATATTTTTAGGCCTAGCAAAAAATGGATTTGTGCACACGTGCACCCAAGTCCAGGAGCTTCATAAAATCCTGCAGGCTGGGCAGGCCAGGAGGAAACTTCTTTCCGCCTCATTTGGTCAAAGCCACCTTGTTGTTGATATAATTCCTTAAAGGTCATAAAAAATGCATTGACAAAGCCCTCCAGACTTGAAGTGTGAAAGGACCAATGGAAACTGGTTGAGACCAGTGCAGTGATGGGAGGTTTGGAGATGAGATGGGGTGATGCTCGCCCTGCCTGCTGGCTTTGCAGTTCATGGTGGGGGAGGCACATAGCTGAGGAGGGCTTCTGGGGTGTGGGTTTGTGCACACCCCTCTTCTTTCTTGAGGACTGAGGTGTTAAATGGGTCACCTTGAGCTATTTATGGGTCTCACCTGGGTCCTTTGGGACCACCCTGGTGTTAGGGAAGAGGGAATGTGACAACTCAGTCCCTGCTATGAAACAAGCTTTAAAGCAACTGGTTAGCTGAAGAGCTGGACCCTCATTTACACTCTGGCCTCTCTAGGATGCAAACTCAGCTCCTGGAGACCTTATATATTCAGAGCAGCTCAATTGTAAATATGAATCCAGCCCTCCAGGGCCATTTCTTTTCATCCAAAGAGAAAAAAATAAAATCTCCTTGACTTCTGAGAGTGAAGTGGGTCAAGATGGTTTGGGGTGGACTTAAATCTCCCTGAGAATGGAATGTTTCAGCTCCTTTCCTATCACAGCAGCCATGGAAGGGAAAAGATGGTTGTCCTGTCACACCAGTATTAGAGCAAAGGTGTTTCCCCAGTTCCCCTCTGAACAGAGGTCTTCTCCAAAGAGCAGATGAGCAGGCAGTGGTCAAGGTCAAGGAACTCTTCTGGACTTCACTCATGGAGAAATGACATTGCCCAGCAAACAGTGGGTTTCACCGCAATGATCTTGAATTTCATGCTCCATTGCTCTGGAAGAGGACATGGGGTTTTGAGTGAAGTGAGATAAATCTGAATGTGCTGGAAGCTGTACAGGCTGGGTCTCCTGCCATTGGGGGTGAAAAGGTTTATAGGGAAAAGGAGATGGAACTATCCAGAGTGTAAATACCTGGAGATGGTGTTAGAGCAAAAGAATAGGGGAAGGAAAGAGGGATTTGACTGGAACATGCACCAAGATGTTAATCTTCTATGGAGTGGATAAGGTACCAAATTCATGTATGGGGCTGGAAAGTATTCAGATGAGGCAAGCAGGATGTGTGGGTGCCTGGGAATGAGGATTTCAGAGATCGGGCTGTCAAGACCATCCAGGAACTATTGAAAGGTCACTCTTGACCTTACTGATGACAGTACTGAGGACATCACCTTCCATAGAGGGGAGACGTCCCCATTACAGCTCCCCAGCCCCTCAGTGTCTCGAGACACTTACTCCAGGGCTAGGGACACCAGGGCAGCCTGTCCCTGCCATTCCTGATGGAGCGATGGGATGAGATGCTTTTGCTGATTCATCACCTCTCCTGGAGATGCTGAACAACCCTCTTGGGAGCTTCTCTTAATCAGAGAAGAGCTTATCTGTGGCATCTTAAGGACTTCTCAGGTGAGGCACAACCTTGCCTGACTAAAGAAGAAAGAAAACACACAGGTGGGGAGAGGACACGATTTTTTATTCTTATTTTTTGACCCCAGCTCTTGAGGTCTGACTGCAGCCCATCCCCACCAGGGATGAGAGGAGAGGTGGTGCCTGCCTTGGTGCACAACTTACTTGCTGTCTTCTCACTGCTGGCACTTGTCTGCAGCCAGAGCATGACCCTTGCAAGGTGAGACAGGATCTTCCTCGCTGCAGGGAGAAGTTAAGAGACTTGGCAGGGATTGCGATGGATCTAATTGATTTCCCAACAGAAATCTCCCCCCTCAATTACAAGCCCAAATCATGACGGAAGAGCTCTGACCTCCATGTTCTTTCTTTCCCCCAAGGAGAAGATGCTGGAGGAATCAGAAATTCCGAGTTTGAATTACATCTGCTATCGTGTGCTGAGCCTGGTGGAACTGGCACCCTGTGAGAACCTTTTCCCCCCTTCAATTATTATCATTGCTATTGTTACGGGATAAATCACTCCTTAAGCTTCTCTCTTTCGTTGCAAATTGTCCATGAAACACTTGCAATCTCTGCAGAGAGACGGCAGAGTTGACAGCCTAAATCAGATCAGTAATCAAATCCAGATCCCATCTCCTGCTCCCTGGGATGAGTTATTAGTAGCAGAAGGTGTTGAAGGAAAAGGCAAGAATCTCCACAGGAGCAAAAATAATGTGTAGAAAAGGTTTCCTCTGCTTTGATCTGAACCAGAAAGATCTGGAGCTTTCCCATATGCATTATCTAGCCAATATATATATTTATTTATTTATTTCTAGATACCTGAGGTGTCAGCAGCAGTTATGCCTGATACCTGCAGCAACCAGATCTTGGGTCGAGGTTGCCAACACAAAATGGATACAGAGCATGAGGGGTAGGTCCAGCAAAGATGGAGCAGGAAGGCAGCTCCTTAGGTCACTCCCAAACCTGGACAAAAAACTAATTGGAATCCTAACTGTGCAAAACCCCCACTTTTTAATGGCTTGTGAAATTTATCCTGAATCAAGTCCTAGAGCTACCTGACAGGGTACAGTCCATGTGTCCCATTTGGGGTGTTGGTTGGGGCATTGGGAAGGGAAAATTTGCCCTCAGTCAACAAGAGCTCTGCACCTTTTTGTTTTCCTTGAGGTTTAGGTCCATTTTTTCTAATAAAAGTCTCAGTTCTCCCCCCTGCCACGAGCCCCCCTGCCCAGCACAGCCCTACAGGGAGAGTAGGGTGTGCTGCACCTTTGCAATCCCCTTTTAATGAAAAATTAAAACTAAAAATACACTGTTTTCTTCATCTGCAGGTGAAGATGCAAGGCTTTAATTTGTAGGATTTTTTTTCCAGTGTATTTTGTCCTGTTCCCCTGGGACTTTGCTTGGCAGAGAAGCTGGTGCTGCCTGGGCACCTTCTTGCTGCTCTGAAGGGAAACGGGAGAACAGATTTTTATTTTAATAAAGCGACAGGGACGGACTTGGATGCCTCGTTGCAAAATCCAGACAAGCCTGAAGCTGTCCGTGTGCCCTGGCCTCGATTTCTCCTTTGTTTCTATACATGACTGAGCACCAAAGCATGAGCAAAGGCTTAGAAAAGCTCTTCCATGGAAAAAAAAAAAGAAAAAAGAAGAAAAAAAAGGCATCAAAAGCGATGCAGAGAGATCAAGCACCCAGTTTCTTCTTGCTGCAGAACCAGAGGCACTGGTGGGTGGGTTTGATCCCTTCTCTGGAGGAGAGATTGCCACTGGCTGGATCCGTCCTGCCTCCCACTCCAACACTTCCCTGAGGATTGTGTCTAAATGGGATTTAAACTCCTCCGGCCTTATCACAGGCTGGTGACAGCTGACCAGTGCCCAAGGCTTATTCTTTCACACTCCTGGAAAAAAAACCAACATGTATAAATATATATATCTCCCTTTTTCCAGCTGCTGCAGCATCAAATTTATCATTTGCACTCTCTCATTTTTCCAGGTTTTTTTTCATTTTGGCAGGCTTTAAAACCCTGCAGCCATGTTGCAGCCCTGGTTTGCAGGAATAAAACTCACTGGAGTCACCTCTGGATTTAGGCAGAGGATTTTTAGGGTGAGGATTTAGCAGCCCCAGCTCTTGGAGTTGTGTACAAGTGCTTACAGGGGCCAGGTACTTCTTGCTATATAACAGATTATATCTGACCAGCAGGATACAGCCTGTAAAAGGAAAAACTCTTTACTTGCCCCATGCAGTACTTACCCAGCTGCAAAAGAAATCCCTCTCTTTTCTCCTCTCTGCATTTAGCTAAAATCACTGGCTTTAGATAAGCTTGACCTTGCACCCAGGCAGCTCCATTCCTTCTCCAGCCCCTTGAGGATGGATATGAGAATCTTTACTTCCCCTTAACATGATAAAACTGGGGAGTAGAACCTGAATTAGGGCTCCCCAGCATTGTTCAGGAGGAGCTTTGGGGTTATTTTGGCAGTGCCAATGTTGCGGGGTGCTCCAACTCAGTGTGCTTGCCTTGATTTCCCTTTGTGATTCAATTGCTCTGTCTCTCAGTTTTGTAGCCCTGGGCCTGGAGTGGAAAGATTCCCAGGGGAAAGGAAAGGGCCTGGCAAGCTCTGAACTGAGAACAACCTTGAAAGCACAAACAGAAGGTCAAGTTGATGTTCATAACACCAGGTCCTCTGTGGTGCTGAAGAGCACAGAGCCCAGCCTAGCCACAGCTAGGCCCAAAATGGGTACAAAACAAGAGTGAACAGATAAACAAAAGAGTTTGCTTGGTGAGAAAAGGGCCTTCTTGGCTTTTTTTTACCATTTTCCTTTTGTTCTTCAATGAGGTGTGGCTAAGAGTTACATGACAGCAGTCGATCCACTTTATTGTAGAAAAGCCTGGTCCCATC
Source organism: Apus apus (assembly GCF_020740795.1). Classification (NCBI taxonomy): domain Eukaryota; kingdom Metazoa; phylum Chordata; class Aves; order Apodiformes; family Apodidae; genus Apus; species Apus apus. The sequence goes on along the minus strand of NC_067303.1, from coordinate 929,477 downwards.
TTTGATCAGGGAGACTCCTGCACACTTTCCCTAGAGGGAACTGGCTGGACCTTCTCTTCAGCAGGGATGCCTGCTCGAGTGATCACTCCTTCAAAGTCAAGAAACAAGACCAGGGACACCCAGCTGTGGCTGTAAGAGGGGAGAGATATCAGCTCCCTGCATGTTCTTATTATCTGGTTTTAAATATTAAGAAATCTTCCACTGTTTAGATAATTGCAATTATTGTATTATCACTTTGCCCAGGTATTATTTTTAATCATTGCTTTAGATCTAGTTTAAGGCCTACTCATAAGTAAGTTGCTAGCATTTCAGTAGTTAACCTCTGGCAACTAACTGACTATTATTTGTGCATTTTATTAAGATACCTTTTTGCATCAGTGCTTTAACATTCTGTTCTGCTACCCTAATATCTCAATACCCACACAACCCAGCTATGTTTTCTTTGGTGGTTCAGTTGCTAAGACCCTTGTGCTATTTGCAATAAATCTTGTTTTGTGCTTATACATATTGTCTGCTGTCCCACCCTACTCAGGACAGATATTTCCAGAATAAGCTTCTCAGTTTAAAAAAAAAAAATCAAAACAAATTAAACAAAAAACCAAACCACCAAAAACCCCAAAACAAACCCCTTTTTTTTGATTGTCAGGGCCATCACTTGAACAAGACATGCAGAAATTGAGATAGTCATGAAGACCTACCCCCAGGGTGGCTTCACCCCCCACCCTGGGCAAACCCCAGCAGCCCCCCAGCCCCTGTTTGGGTCAGGTAAGTACAGACACAGATATAGATGGTAAAGATATGGATAGGATGGAGATGGAGATGATTATAAGGATATAGATAAAGGTATAGGTATAGATAAAGATAAAAACACAGACCTGTAGCTACAGATATAGATACAGATTATATAGATCCAGTCATGATGTTAGGAGAAAATTAAGGTTTTTTGGGGCATTAGCAGAGAGTCTGGGCCACTTGGCTCCTGCTGAGTGCTCCATGGGGACAAGAACCTCCATGGGGACAAGAACCTCACCTACAAGGTGAAGAGGAGGGGAGAGAAGTTGAGCCGTCCCGCTTGAAGCTCCTGCTAAAGCCCAGGCTGGGACAAAAAGCATTTGTCACATTAATCAGCACCGGAGATAGCACCAAACAAATGAAAGTTATTAAAGGAAGGGAGATGGATGGAGCTCAAGGCATCCGTTTGTTTTGCCAGAGCCAGATTCGTTTCTAGAAAAAACCCTTATCAATTCCCAGGGAATAGTTTGCCCTGTCAGTGCCGAGCGGGTGTTAATGTTCTTTACGGCTCCGTTAGAGCCGGTGCAGTGACACCAATCTAAATAAGGGAGGAAAGAAGGTTTAATCAGCCTGTCACTGACCAGTTATTAACATTTTAGAACAAGGGCATTAGAGGAGAAAATTCTGAGAGGTCAATTTGTACTTCAGGAGAGAAGCCAAAAATGATAAGGAGGGAAAAACTAGAAGGAGAAAAGCAGTGTCCACCAGCCAGCAGTCATGATGCCAGCTGCTTGCTACCAGGGTACCCCAAAAATCACCTGAGATGGTGGTGGATGGGCAGGAGACCCTGCAAGAAGGCATTTTACCCTCAGGAGGGTATCCAGCTGGAGTTAAGCTTTCCACCATGTCCTTGGCCACACTGTCCCTCCCTCCCTGCACTCACTTTTGGTCTCCACACCCCAGAGGCGGCTGCGATTCAGCTCTGCAAAGCCCTGTGGGATGAAAGCTGTGTGCTTAGATATGGTTTATCCCTTCCAACCCCTGATGATAATCCGGGATTAGTCCTTCCACTAGATGATTATGTTTTCCTGCTTGCTTTGAACCAACACCATTCTGGCCCTTTTCCCCCCACCAACACTTAGAAAAGTGGTTGCCAGGCTCTGATTTAAACCCTGCTGGCAGCAAAGTCCCACCAGCATCCCAAATAACCTGATGTTCATGGTCCTCACTGTCTGCACCCAATCTACTCTCTGCTCCAGAGCTCAGCACCCAAAACACCTTCAATAGCCCCTTATGGACCACAAAGAAATATATATATTAATTTTCTGTTATAATTAAGTAGCCATCTTTCACATAATTTCTCCAGGGGGAATGAAAAGACAGGGAAATTAAAACAGAATTAAAATAAAATTAAAACAAAATAAAATAAAATCTGCAGCAGACAACTTGGGAGGGCCAATTTTCTAGAGTGAACTTGGGTGTTTTTTTTTAAGAGGAGAATTGCTTTGGTTTGTTTTCAAGCTCATTATTCACAGGGAAGCTGGCTTTGAGGTGTCTGGACTCTGGAAGGGCAGGGGATGCTCTGCAGGATGGCAGCACCAGTGGTCCTGCCAAAATAAACCTGGGAAGGGACCTTCTGCTGGGTCTGAGTGCTACAGGATGGAGCACTTGTACCATGGAGCTGCCCCACATCTGTTCTAGAGGTCAGTTCCTTGCTTGGCGCAGACCTTTGGTAATATGATTTGAGGGGGTCTGAAGGCTGAAGAGGCAGGCTGCAAATCAGAAATCCCCACTGTAACCTGGAGATCAGCTTCTCCTCCTCATTTATCCTCCTTTTCTGCCTCCCAGGTGGGCTCCACACAGCTAGGACCGCCCCCCTCAAGTCCTGCCTTGAGCTTTTACTCCATGGTTCATGCCATTTGCCAGCTTCTCCCCTTCTCCCAGATGTCCAGAAAAGAAAAGCAAAAAGTAGCAATTCCCAGGATGGATCAAGCTCCCTTTGCAGCATCCAATCCCTTTGGTCCAGGGCTGTATCCTTCAATAGATCCAGCTGGGATCTGGGGACCAAGTGAAGATGTCAAGTTCATAGCAATTCATTGGGAAGGGACAGGGAAGAAATTCTGAGCCTCCAGTCCCATCCTCACTTCTCTGATGGCTCCTCTTGCAAGATTTGAATCCATGAAAGATGGTTTTAATACCCAGTGTACTGCAGGGATATTTGTTTGGCAACAGTTTGTGTTCAAGTCAGCCAGCCCCAATCAACCCAATAAATAAACCAGTGCTGGAAGCTGGGTTCAGCACAAGGCACATGGAACAGAAGAAGGGGAGATGTATGTATGTAAGTTTTATTATTATTATTATTATTATTATTATTATTATTATTATTATTATTATTATTATTATTATTATTATTATTATTAATTGGGCAAATGAAAGGAAAAACAATTCTCCCTTCTGGTCCAAAGGCCCAGTTGCCAGGGCTGGCTCATAACGAGGGAGCTGCACAATAACAGCAAATTATAAATCATTGCCTTTTGTTCCCTGTTGAATGCCACCAGCCTGGGACCTGCCCTCCATTGCCTTCCCAGAAACAGGGTGACGTGCAGGAGGAAAACAGGCCAAGCCCAAACCCAGCAGGGACTGGGGGGGACCACGTGCTCCTCATGATGCCCCACCTGCCCCCCAACACACATGGGGTTATGGAGGATGGATAAGCCAACCCACCAGCAATGAAAAGTCCTCTATTTGTCTTCCCTTTCCTCTTTAGAGCTGATTACACTAATTGACATGTTTGTTTGGAGCTGAGTATATTTTGTTGTCCTTTCTTTAAAATTTTATTCTATTTTTTGGAGCTTGAACAGCTCAGTTGTTGGCAAACAGTTGTAAGAGTGGGTGCTTTCCTTTTGAAAGGATTAACTGCATCCTAACAATAGCTTTCCATGAGAAAATTTGCTTGCATGCCTCAGTTTCCCCCAAGGAATTGCAGGCCTTGCTCTCACCCCATTATTATATTTGGTTAACCTCCATAAAGCAGAGATGTAGGGATGGAGCAGCCCAGAGATGCTTCTCCCATCCCTCGGGTGGAGTCTCCTCTGGGATGGAGCACCTCAGCTGCTGAGTCGCTCAGGATTCCAGCCACTGCAGCAGAGAGACACTGGCATTCAGACACTTCATTCCCTTAAAACAAAACAAAAAAAATTATCCCCTTGGATCAAGCAGGGCCATGGCTGTGAAGTTCATTTGCAAGCTCTTGCTGTCAGGAGTGTGGAACTAACCCCAGCCTGCCGGGGCGCGACAGGGAGAGCCACGTTACCTTCTCCATCAGCATCACCTTCCTGATCAGCCTGGCTGCTTTTGTGAAGCATGTCCCGTCTAAAGGTCAAGCAAATCATCTGCTGCAGAGGCAGAGAGAGGAGACAGCAGGGAAGCAGGAGCTGCTGGCTGTGGACCATCCTGGGCTCCCTGTTTTGGGCACTGTTTCCCAATGCTGAGGCTAAAAGGGAACCAGCAAAACCCTGAGGCATCCTCAGATGCAACAAATCCAGAGTTTTCTCAAGAAAACAAAGTCTCTCTGAAAAGAGGGTGAGGCTGAGCAACAGGAACATTGCACTGCCCAGAGAAAAAGTTATTGTCGAGTGGACTTTCTGTTCTGCATATTTTATGTATGAAATTTTAGGGGAATTAGGGCTTATTTTGGTCCAAAAGCCAAAACGTGAAATGGCTCCCTTGAAAAGAAGCAGGAGCAGAGCCAGACTCTGTCTACCTCCTCTTCCCCTGGGAACATCCTACTTCCAGTCCCTCATCCCCTCTCCATCAGGTACCCAAAAGGCCACAGTCCTATGCACAGCCAGTGAAACCATCATTGAGGCACTTCCAGAATTAGGACCAAGTGTTTAATTGCTTTGCTGGTGGCTGAGTGTTATTATACTCTCCTGAGTGCAGCAACTTTGCAGCCTGGCTTCCTAAGTTATTTTATTTTATTTTATTTTATTATTTTATTTTATTATTTATGACAAGGCTCAGAGGAAAGCTTGGAGCCCTGTTTGGGGTGGTTGATCAGCATTTCTTCTCATGCCTCATCCACACATCCCCGTGCTCCAAAGGAAGGCCAAGACCAGGCAGCTTCATTTAGAAACCAAGGGAAAAAGCAGCAAGAGTGCAGACTAGAAGAATATTAATATTTAATCAGAGCAGGGCAGAGGTTGCTGAGGCAATCGTTGTTAAATGTTATTGAAACAAAGTGTTTATATTCCCATGGAATGGGGTAGTTTAGATGAGCTGCCTTTCCCACTCTGCCCTCAGGATTGGTGCCACCTGGAAATCTTCCTGTTAGGACTTTTCCCCATGGAGGGATCCCCAGATAAAAGTGGGGTTCAAAATCCTTTGATGTCCTTGCCCATCTCTTGAACTAAGCAAGGTGTTCTGCATCCAGCTCTCCTGCCAAATATTCCTTCCACCTCTCTCTGCTGTCTCCCTAAGATCTTCTTAAAAATGCATGCATAATTAATGAAGTGTTTCGTGGCTCTGCTGGTGTTGCTCCCCTCCACTGATTTTTGGTGGCAACCTGCCCACGCTGCCCAAACCTTGGAACTTAGAAATCCCCAAGGAAATGTTTAGGAAGGAGCTTCAAGGGTTGGTGTCGTATCTCAATATCAAGTTGCTTTCAATCCTGGAAGGGGTTAATCCTGGGCCAGCAGCTCCTCACCACCTGCTTTGACATGTCATTAGCAGATTTGATATCTCACTTTGGTAAAAGTGGGATTTCTTCCCTGAACATTAATTCTGATTTTTCACCCACACACAAATCATTAGCCCGACTCTCCAAAGAAACTGCTAACATGTCCTGTCACCTCCTGCTCTTCACTCCCTGCAATTCCTCAAAGCTGCTGCAATCAAGGCCATGAAAAGCTAATCAATTAAGTTCCAAAATATCAAGAGCTCATGAGCCACTCATTACCAAACCTGTGAAATTTCTGCCTGCAGAGAGGACGGGTGGAAAGCAAAAGCATACTGTGGCCCAAGGTCCTTTTTCACCACTACCTTCATCTCAGTGCTTCTGGCTGTGTCAAATCATCTCTAACTTCTCAAGTGCTTTATGACCAAAAGAGGACACTTGATTACTCCTTATTGACAAAGGGAGATATTTGATGTAGGCTGGAGGGTAGATTCAGGTTAGACTTTAGGAAGAAATTCTTTAGTGTGAGGGTGATGAGACACTGGAACAGATTGGCCAGAGAAGCTGAGGGTAACCCTTCCTGGAAGCATTCAAGAGCAGGTTGGATGCAGCTTTGAGCAACCTGGTCTAGTGGAAGATGTCCCTGTCCATGAATGGGGCTTGGAACTAGTTTGTCTTTAAGGTCCTTTTCAACCCAGACCAATCTGTGATTGCATGACTCTATGATCATAGACATGTCAAGATGCTGGTTATTCCCCAGTTTGTTCATTTATTAGTACATCATCCCTATGTACTTTTTTTTTTCCCTCTCATTGCAAGATCTCTTTATAGAGGACTGAAGAGAGTCTGCTTCCCTGTTTTCTACTGAAACCCCCAGAATTTCCCAAAGCCCACTCCCACACTGAAACATCTCCCTTCCACAAAGCCCTGCTCCAACCTGCCTCAACCAACCCTGCCCCTACAGTTAACCCAAGCATGGACATCAAAAAACCAAAGAGCTTGCCCTCAGATTTTAGAACAGAATGATTGTCTCCATGGAAACTCATACTTTTGCTTCTCTCTCCCCCCCACCCCCCCCTTTTTTTTTTTTTTTCAGTTCAGAAGCCAGAGCACCAAAGCACTGAGCAACCCAAGGTGTGAGGGAAGAACATCCATTTCAGGTACCAGCCTCACAGGAAGGATGCTATTGGTACGGGATATATCTCCATGCTTCTTTCTGAGCAGAGCACCTCAGTTTGGTTACAGAAAAAGCTTTTTTCCATATTATTTTGGATGTGGTGTCCGAGGCTGTGAATCATGGCTGGGCAGTCCCACATCTGTAGATTTCCAGACTAATTCATCAGGCTTTTTTGCTGGAATGGCAGTAAAGAGAAGCCACCTTCACTCCTGAGGGTGGACATCATGAACACGATGAGGGTTTCTTCAAGCCCTCAGAGCTGCTCTTAAAGCAGATGTCCCCATGGGCTTGGGCAGATCTATAAATGTCACACCTACAGAAATTAAGACAAGACTCCATCTTCCCAATTCTTGCTTCTTTTTTTTTTTTCCCTAGAGCAAAACACCTTTCCAAAATGCAAAATCCAAATTTCAGATCCAAACCACCTCACAGGCTGGAGCTAGGTGCTGAGAAATAAGCTGTGGCTGGTCTCACTCAGCACCCTCTGATACCAGTTCCCTTTCTCAAGGTCCTTCATCTCACCCAGCACCTCCCATCTTCCTTCAAGCATTTGGTAGTGGCCTCCTCTTGAGAAAAGGCTGCCAGATTCTCACCTGGTGATGAAAAGTAGGGGAGTTTAGTAATAAATTGGAGTTATCTCTTCTGCAGATCCTCCAGGTCATTATTAAGAGTGCCCCAATGCCTGGTGCCTTTTGGGCTTTATTTGGTTCTCTCAGCCAGAAATTTCTCTCCAAAGCCCATGCAGGATGCTTTCTCCTACCCCCAGGAATCTCTTTTTCAGAGCAGCCACCTCAGCTGTGCGTGACTTTAATATAACTACACATATACATCTGGTTTCTAAAGCCCGTGTTGTTTTGCAGGATAAAAGCTGCTGTAAATTAATACCATTATCAATATGGCTTGAGTAATGCTGGGCTTCCTAATTACGCCTGATGACATGCAGAATGACAGAAGGGAAGTTTAAGGTCAACCACGGAAACAAATTAGCAGCAGCTTCTGCCTCTTAAGGGGATGGATAGAAACCACAAAATGGGTCTAAAATTTCAGCTGGGCAGCTGGGCTTGGGTCTGAGCTTCCCTGCTCTGCTCCACCTTGTGCAAAATGTTCTGGAGCCACCTCATTTCTCTGCTTTAAGAAGTTTGCCATGGCCCTTTCCTGGCAAGTATTTACAGGTGAAAATGTAGGATGATGCTTCGAGGTAAGTGGTATTTATAAGTACATATGCAGGGAAATGTTTACAGGCAAGATACTCATGGGTAATTATAGATCAATATTTCAAAGCAGAGTAAATAGAGAGGTAAAAGACCTTTGCTGGTATGTTACAAATAAATATTTAGAAGATGCACATAAGTACATGTAGGCTATAGGGAAGAGATAAAGATGAGGATTTAGATGGAACCCTTTTGCAGGGAGGCGAGGCTGTACCATTAGCAGTGCATCCATAACTCAAGAGCATCCGAGCAGCACTATCAGATCAGCCCCACAGTCCATCAAGCCTGGCACTGGGTTCCCAAAAGCAGCTCCTAGCAGAGATGTGAGCAAAGAAGTGAAGGTCAGAGAAGGCATTTTTTTTCTGTTGAAGGAGCCCTGATCCCCCCTACATCCACTCCCCTGCACAGGCCCGTTATGCCTTCCTGGCTCCCTCTGACTCGCCCCATCCTGGTCTCCCTTGTTGATGGCTCATGTTTGACAGAGCTCAGCCAAGCAACGAGAATCCTGGAAGGCCCTGAGATCCTGCAGAAATCCCCATCCAATTTATCAAGTAAAAAATTCAGCCGGGTGGGAACTAAGTGGGATGAAGCTCTGATCAAGGCAAGAGATTACAGCAGAGCCGGGTACACAAATCACAGTCCTGACTCGGGGAGTTCTTCCAGAGGTGGAGATAAGAGCCTGTTGTTGGTAAATAAAAATGCTGGAGAATCGCGTGTCTGATCAGTGTCCGCTCCCATCAGGGCTTGCAGTAGCAGGCAGCATTATTTCCAGGCTTTTCACCGAGAATACTAAAGGGCATTTGGAAAGGTGAGAACAAAGCTACAACTTTATTTGAGAGCAAAACAAAACCAAACAAATGCATACCCAGAAGACCGAGCCTTGAAAGAGAGCAATAGACTATTCAGCCACTGTCTGAAGCAGCTCTTGGACGGCTCATGACTGTTAAAAAGTTTCCCGAGGAGCAAATGCTTTGTTGTGTGTGCTTGTTTGTTTGTTTGCAGGCAGAAAACAAAGCGAAAGGATTGCTGATGCCTTTAGTAGTAAATGAAGACAAATATCCCCGGGCCATGAAGATTGCTGGAATGGGAAAAACACCAGTCACGTCGTTTTGGAAAGTGCCTGAGTGATGCTTTCAGGGTACTCAGGCTTATTTTCCAAAGATGAGATCCTGCACCCCAAGTCCCAGGGGGATCCAACACAAGCCACAGCTCTCAGCATCACGGGTTGAGTATTTGCTTGTGATCTCTCTGAAGACACCTCTTCTTGCTCCAAGGATGTCAAGAGCCTCAGAGACCCCTGATCCCCTAGGAGTTTATCCCAATGGTTTCACAACCTCAGTGTTCTGGAGGGAAAAAATGTAATTTCTTACTTAGCTTTGGTCTGCTTCTGCCTTCACACTGTTCCCATTCTGCCTTTCTCTGAGGGCTTAAAGAGCCCTTCAGTAGCCGGTATTTTCTCCGTGTGAAGCTACTTAGACATGGTAATCAAGTCACCTCTCTTGTCTTCTTTTTAATAAATTAAGCAGATGGAGCACTTTTAAGTGTTGGGTTGGTTGGGGTTTTGCCAGTCCTGGAATTATTTTTTGTGTCTCTTTCTCAGCCCTGGCTTTACTGGCAGATCTCGGTGAGGGGACGGCCACCATCTCTCCCCAGCCCCATCCTGTTCCCTGGGTATCAGGGCCAGAAAGCTGCCATCAGCCTCCATGAGGTCTTACACTTTCAAACCTCTTGCTGGTCAGATCCTTCAGACAATCCAGCTCATTAAAGGAAAAGAAATACTAACTTTACTGCCCCATCCATTCATAAAGCCCTTGGCTTCCCCATGGCCCCTCCCCAATTGGCATTATAACCTCATTTTTCTTTTTTTTCTTCAAAAGCAAGAGATAAAAATTAAAGATTGGATTATGAGCCAGCCCAGCAGCACAAAAAAGGGCACAATTGATTGTATTACACAGCATCAAAATTAATTAGAAGAGCCTTAATCTCTAATCTAGGTAAATATTGCAAGATGTCTGGCTTCTCCATAGCATCCCCCATATGTCAACTGACAGCCCCCCTCCCTTCCCCTTTGAAAGTCTCCCTGTGTCTTCCCTGCAAGGAAACCACCATGAAACTCAATGTAATCAATGTTGCTTTGATTAGGGAGAGTTTGCAGAGGCTCTGGCAGGCAGCTTCCACCATGCTGGCTGCTGATGGCCTTTGTGTGCCCAACTCAGCCAGAGTTGGGGTAACAGGTTGAGTCAGAGGCCATTCCTGATCCACCAGCAAATCATCACTGAAGAGTGATGGCAACAAGGTGCCTAAACTCACCTTGATCACTCAAGTGCCTTTAGGACTGGGAATGGAGAGAGCTGAGCAGGATTAAAATCATGGAACCACAGACTGGTTTGGTTTGGAAGGACCTTAAAGATCATCTCATTCCAACCCCCTTGCCATGGGCAGGGACACCTCCCACCAGCCCAGGCTGCTCCAAGCCCCATCCAACCTGCCCTTCAACACTGCCAGGGATGGGGCAGCCACAGCTTCCCTGGGCAACCTGGGCCAGGCTCTCACCACCCTCACACTAAAGAATTTCTTCCTAATGTCTAATCTAAATCTTCCTTCTTCCAGTTTAAAGATATCCCACTTCATCCATGCCCTTGTCCAAAGTCCTTCCCCAGCTTTTCTGTAGCTCCTTCAGGCACTGGACATACAATAATTGGATTTGGGGACTCTACTCAAATTCCAGCCCTTGAGATTATGAGATTTTCCAGCTCCATCTCTTGGTTGCCACCATTCCTCATGAGATATGGAGCAAGAGATTGATCCATGAGTGAGAGCTGCACCCCCCCAAATCCCAGATGTGGGTCCACATGCCTCCTCTCCAGATTTCAGCCTATAAGGAAGAGTTGGACCCCCAGTTGCTCTGCACAAAGCTGCCCCAAACTGCCCACACTATCAGGCAACAACCCCGCTCCCCATTTCAGCCTTTGACTTCACTTAGAAGCTGAGTTCCCTGCAGGATCACAACCTATAGGGTCCTAGAGGGTCACAGAATCAGAGAATCTTAGGGGTTGGAAGGGACCTGGAAAGACCACCCAGCCCAACCCCCCTGCCAGAGCAGGGACACCCAGAGCACATCACACAGGAACGTGTCCAGGTGGGTTTGAATGTCTCCAGAGAAGGAGACTCCACAGCCTCTCTGGGCAGCCTGTTCCAGGGCTCTGTCACTATCACAGGAAAGAAGTTTTTTCTGATATTTACATGGAACCTCTTATGCTCCAGTTTGCACCCATTGCCCCTGTCCTATCATTGGACATCACTGAAAAAAGCCTGGCTCTGTCCTCCTGACACTGTCACCTGAATTTGGGAGCCACCCTCTAGGACTTACGAGAAGCAATGAAATGATGGTTGCTCAACATTTTTCAGGCAAGGAGGACAAGAAGCTTTGGGGCAACAGGTATCCTGATCTAAATATTTTACTTTATTCCAATTAAAAGGGACTTGAGAGAAAAACCAAAGGAACCAGCCTGGGAGGGAAGGATCCCTTGGGTGATGAGCTGGGAGATGTTATTCAGCGAGGAGAAGTGCAAGGTAATGTGATTAGGGAAGATGGCTTAAACTATTCATGCACTGCAGCAACTTCTGAATTAATTGTAGCCTGGCAGGAAAACACCCAGGTATCCTGCTGGATAACCTGCTGGAAGGATCTGCTGTTAGCCAAGCAGCAATTAGGAGGGGAAATAAGTCATTAAGCTGCATTAAGGCAGGGATGGAAAGTTTCAATGCTGTGATATGGGCGAGTTGAGCAAAATTTGGGGAGGAGTTGACCCTTTCCCCATTCATCTTTGGAACAATCTGCCCCAGGAGAGCCAGAGGACTGTGGCCCCAGTTGTGTTGAGGTGGGGTTGCCCATGGTGTGATGCAGACAGGCTCAATGGCTGCCAAAAAAACTAGGATAAATCTGAAAATCTAAACTTTTTTAAACTGTGGGGATCAATTTGCTACATCTCAGAGAGTTCAGCACAAACGTACACACAGAAAAACAAATAAGAACCCACATGTTCCCTCTCCCTGCTCTAAAACATCCTGCCAGCCTCCTCTTGATCCTAATTGCTGCTGCACATTGAGTTTATATCACAGACATAAATATATATTTATAATCTCTGGGACATCCTCCTTGCCAGCTGACAAATTCAAAGCTGCATAGATCACCCTTTGGGTGTCACCTCCTGTCACTTGACCTTTGCAGAAGAATAAGCTGCAGCCATTTCTCTGCCTCATTTTGCACATATTGAGATTGAACCTCAGTAGTATTTGAGCACACTGAGGGTTTCACCCACAGCTTATATCCTTCAGGGTGCCTGTGGGTGAGTGGGGAGGCAGTGAGCGGGGCTGAGTGATGAGGCACTGCCAGAAAAGCCTTTTGAAAGGTGGGAGAAACATGTAGAGAATGATGCTACTTCTGCACAGAATTCCTGAGATCTCTCTCAGGGGGGGCTGCAGAACTCCAGGTGAGAAGATCCCTCTTGGTCCCCTCCAGCATCCTTTGGGGGTATTATCCATCCTACCCCATCCCATCCCACTCCCTAATTCACAGCTTCCTTCCTTCTTGCCCTGTTTTCTACATCTCTGATGACCCTTTTATCCTGCAAACTCTGCCCTGGATGAAAGGGACTTGAATTTTTAGGAGGAAAAGGGCAGGAGCTGCTCACCCACCCCTCACTCATTTATTGGAGCAAAGCAGGCGAAGACAGAAAAAGTGGTGCACGAAGCAACGTGGTATTTCCAGAAGGGCAGAAGCTGCAGGTCAAGGTCTCCCTCAGCACCAATCCGCCCAGTTTGGAGCAGAAGGTTGTCTTGGAGATCAATAACAGAGAAGCAGGAGGCCAGTTTACCAATACAGTCTGGATGCAAAAGCCAAAGGAGACCTAAATATTGAACGTGATGTTCACAGAGCACTGGGAAACCACAGCATTAGGGACCTCCAGACCTCCCTGGCTGGAAAATGCAATAATTAGGGAGCTGGTGTCCTCCAATTCTGAATTTTATTCTGCTTAATGAACCTCTGTGTGTGTGTGAGGTTATTGACTTGCCTCTCCCTGGAACTGCCCAAATACAACACCAGAGCTGGTCTGGAATGGGCTGGATTTGGTCCAGAGAAGCCGATGGGACTAGTGGAGCTGCAGCAACAGGATGCACTTTGCATGGAGGCACATTTTGGGTTGCATCTACCTCTCCCAGGGCCAGAGAAACACCTCTCCCTGCATATTTGTCACTAAATCAATATAGCTGCTGGTTTGGCCTGTGTTGGATTGAATAATTTCTTTTGTCTATCGGGTTTTATCGCTGATCATTATTACAAAAAAAAACCCCAACAAACAACAACCCTCATACAAGTTATAAAATGCAGCTGAGTGAGAGGGATTTGATTTGCAACTCTTTTCTATGAGTTTTAGTGAATTTCTTTATAGCCACACCTTAAATGATGAGCAGGTCCCCAGAGGAAGTTGGGGAAATGTTTCAAACACAAACAAACAGGGTCTGTGGTGAAGATGACAGCTTCAAAAGAGGGCAGAGAGCCTCAGTTTTGCCCAGGGGCCACCTGCCTTGCCACTAGCCTCAGCAATAAGGGATCTCAGAGGAAAGCTGAGCTTAATTAGGACCATCCTACCAGCCCTAGATACAATTTCCCCCCCCTTGCACAGATGTTTTATCCACTGTTTACTCCTTGCTTCATCCCTGAGTCCAGCAGAAGCAATGGAAAGCTCCTGCAGCAACAGGCGCTTCAGGGTTTGGAGGGATAAATATGCCCAAGGCCCAAAGTGACACTCTGGTAGCTTCAGCAATTTTCTCACCCCCTTCTTAAGGTCCATTTTGGGTTTTATAACCCCCAAACTGCATCTTTTGGAGCAAGGATTGGACCTCTGTGTTAAGGGCAGGGGATGGGGATGCCCAACAGGTAGTTGATGCAGGAAGATGGGGATGAACAGGGATTTGGAGCACTGCTCCCTGGGATTAAAAACCTTTTGGTAGGTTTTGGTAACTTCTTCAGGTTAATAAATAAATAAATAGATAAAACAATTTTAAAAAAAAGTGCAGTTTGCATCTGCTCAGGAGGGATGGGTTTGTCTTTATTGACTGTGCTTGTTAGAGATCCTGGTGAGGGAAGAAATCCTGACATGAGTGATTGGGAAACATGGGTGATGGAAGAGGGAGATAGCAAGGAAAAGGTGTTTTTTTTTCTTCTCCCCTGCTGAGAACAGCAGGAATTGGGGCAGGATTGACTTAGTGCTATCCATCAGGAAAAGACTTTCCATCAAATAGTGAGTAAGAAAAATAGCAGCTGGGGGAAAACAAAAAATGAGGAGCCAAAAAATCTCCTCGGAGGTCAGCAAAAGATTTTCAGGGAAGGATTCAGAAGCTCTGGGTGGCAATAAGAAATTAAGTGTTACAAAAAGAGATGAAACAGGTGAAGGGGGAGGTGGGAGAAAAGACAAATCCCTGGAGCATTTTGGGAATAGATGTGGGATGAAAAGCCAGGGATGTCAGAGCCATGCCAGGGTGGTGGGCTGGGAATGGGGCTGTGGGGGGACACATCTCACTTTGTGGCTCTTTGCAGATTTGCCTGGTCTCTAAGAGCTGGAAAAATGATGCTGTAGGCTGGGCTGGCCCTGGGAAGAAGCATCTTGGGGGACTGCAGTGGAAATAACCTCATTTTAGCTCAAGGCTGGGGTGAGGGTGATGCAGAGAAAGCCCAAAGTTGGGGGGAGATCCAACCATTTTTTTTTTTTTTTTTTTTCTTTTTTTGCAAAAGCCCAGCTCAGGTGCCCTGGAAAGGAGGGAGCTGGGGTGAGGAGGGAGCACAAACCTCTGCAAAGAGTTGACATGGCCCAGAGGGGATGGAAAAGCAGATTTTTCCCAGGATCCTAGAGGAGACCCAGCAGAATTTGTTGGGAGCCAGGAAAGCATAGAGAAGTTGATGGAATTTGAAAGCAAAGATCTGCCCTGCAAGGACAACGAGGTTTGTTACCAACCCTTTCTATCACTCTCTTGTCCTGCTCTGGGTTTTCTCTGGTTTAATCAGTTCCTGGTGCTAACTGGCTTCAGGGTTCCCTGGAAGAACACATTTAGCCCCAACATTTCCCTCGATTTGGGTCCCCTCCCAGTTCTCCCATAATCAAACTCGGCATTTGACATTATGCAAATCTGGCATATGCAGATGAGCCCTTCTGAAAATAATATGCAATCAGACAATTAACAGCTGCCTTGTCTTTAACTCACAGGTAGTCTCCATTCCTGCAACTCTTAATTTTGGATTACCCAGCTCTGCAACCTTAATAATGTCTTTTTAACTCCATAGTAGCCATTTTAAGGTTATTTTCTTCCATATTTGTGTCCCTGACACCCATCACTTGCCTCTCCCTCAGCTCACCCTCAGCAGGGAGGATGGCAGAGGGATGTTTTTCTCACAGCACATAGTACAGCCATAAATTTCACTTATATCCAGTAAATGCAGGCATCCAATTAAACCCATAATCCTATAAACCTGCCAGCAATCAAACATATTTTTGAAAATCTAGAGCGACAGGTACTTTAAATCAATACATCCAGGTAACAACGTGCAGCTTGTAGGATCTTCTGACGTTGCAGCTTTTGCAGCTACATCATAGAAACAACAAATATTCTAGTCTAGGGCATTTTATTTTTTTTTTAATGACTTTTCCCTCTTTTAGCTTCACCAGAGCAGCTTCTCTGAGAGGCAAGTGATGATCAGAGATTGAGGGGAATCAAGAGGAGTTTGGGGCTGATGTGAAAATTGGCAGCCAAAGCCTGAGAGAGCATCACAGCCCGTGTTGTAAGACACCACTGCTCTCTCCATCAGAGGGACAGATGGTTTGAGATAGATTGTTATCAGTGTGGTAGTTTTGGGTTTTTTCCAGAGGGGAAAAAATTAAAGAGGTTTTAATTTATGACCTGCTTTCCGATAACAGCTAAAGGCTCTGCCAAATTCAGAAACCTTTCCTATCTGGTGTGGTACAAAGTGGTTGGCAACATCAAGGGATGGGCCAGGTGATGGATGCTCAGGAGCATCACTGCTGCTCATCACCCCACTGGGAAAAGAAGAGTCACCAGTTTTGTGGCCATTCATCACATGAATTCCTGAGTGTATTTTCTGTTTTCTGGGAGATTTCACCCCCAACAAGTCCAAATTGCTGCCTCTCAATGGTGATGCCTCCCCAGGGCTCTGAAGACCCACGGCTGCTTGCAAGAAGAAATGAAAAATGATTAAAAAGAAAGGTTTTTGAGCATTATCTAGGCATGTGGGCTGCCACCACCAAATCCATGTGGTTTGGCAAATCCAGAGGGTTGAGAAGCTCTGAGCCAGCAGCTTTGCTGGCAGTTTAACCACCATGTGTGCAGCAGTAAGGAAGTATTTTAAGCATATTCAGTGCTTTAAACAGCACTGACTTGGGTTATTTTTTCAGTATCCCTTCACTTGTAAAACCAGGTACTTCCATCATCAGAGCCCAAATGCAATAAATGTAGGCATAAAAAAGTCTTATTCTGACCTGGAATAGCTCTTCTAGACCTTAGAAAGTCTCAGCTTTACAAAGTGGATATTGAAACTTGTGGCTTGCCAGGAACAAGCTGCTTAACCGTACGAGGAACCAGCACGTGCCCTGGCCCAAAGGGTGGCAAAGTTCCTTTATTTTTTTTCCAGTTCTTTCCAGCAATAAGCTGCAAGCTTGAAATTAATGACCACTTCACGGGGAGAAAATGTAGCTGTTGACCTGGGACTGAACTTCAGCCAGTCGAGTCAAAGCATTTGCTGCTGTTCTAATGTTCCTTTTCAGGAGTCGTGGAACAAAACCTTGATCGTCTGAATACAAAATGTTCCTAATGCCATCGAGCTGTGTCATCTCTCATTCTCAGAAGTTCATTTCTGGGGGAATGTCCAACACATTTTCATTCTTTTAGCACCAAAAGGCAGCAAAAAAAGTAAAAAATCCAGAGAAGTTTTCCTGCATGGCTAGAGCTCCAAAATATTATTAAGTTGGTGGAATAATTATCCAGGTGACACCCGAGTTGGGGATCCCAGCTCTGCATCCCAAAACCCTTGGTCTCAGCATCTCCATAGCTACAGAAAAAACCATTTTCTCTTTTCACAGGATATTTGCACAGGTTTCTGGTACCTCTCATATTCATCCTGGCCCCAGGTGAGCGAGGGGCAGGAACCCACCTCCCACAGACCCCTATAAACTACCATATTCATGACGGGCATCATGAAGAGTATCCACTTCATCTGACGTGTTTCATCTGCCACAGACCTGGAGTTAAGGAGGGGAAAAATATAAATCTGTTATTTAAGGAGTCCTGTTTCCTCTCCTGGATAATAGGATTAGTCAAAAATGTTTTAAATCAAAACCCCAAAGCCTGCTGTTGGTTTATAAATGAGGCTGAGCTTTTCTGGGGCGGCTTTTTTTGATCTTCTTGCTGGTTGTTGGCTCCAAGTCAGAGTCTCAAACCTCTTTGGGGTTCATAGGCAGATCTGAGCCAAATTCCTTGGAAAAAGTGGAAGTTTGGGGTGTCAGAAAAGGACTGATTTTCAATCTCAGCAGCCAGAAAGCACCTTGTGGGCTGGAGAAGTGGATTTAGTGCAGCAGGTTTTGGTAACAATACTGAGCTGCTCCCAGAAGATGCACAAGGCAAAAAAGAAAGGATGCTGAAAAATAGGCAGGAGTGGAGGAAAAGGTCCAGAAATAATCTGAGGTCCAGGAAAAACACCTTGGAGTGGGAGACTTAAAGAGCTTCCCCTCTTTATCTTATCAAGAAGAATGAGAGTGAGTTGATTACAACACGCAAGCACCTTCTCCAGGAGAAAGCACTGGGTATGGCAAAACCTCATTAATCCATCAGCCAAAGACATGATGAGAAGCAAAAGCTGGAAGCAGAAGCCAAATCTATTCAAATTAAAAATTAGGCACTGGATTTTATTATATTTTTTCCCATCCTGAAGGATTAACCACTAAAAGAAACCGTCGGCCAGAGAGCTCATCCTGCTCCAGCACCGCAGCCGTCGCTCCAGGCTCGGTGGACCCCAAGAAAAGCAGGATACTGGGGTTTATTGCATCGATTTGCAAGGCAGAGGAGAGCTGCAGATATTTTCAAGCCCTACCCATCTCCTCCACACTTGCAGCCTCAGCTAGACACCGAAGTTTGCAGCTTCCCAGCCCCTCACTCTCATTGCCGCCCGCAGATGCATCTGATCCCCGGTGCCGATAATGATAGAAAATTACAGTGTAATAAGATAATGGGATTTATTTATAGAATTTGCTTTCCAATCACGCCCACACGATATATGTATCCACACACGCACGCGTGCACACACACACAGCCCTTTCTATGTATATTTATTAGCTATAAGTGCTTGGCTTTGTGCAAGCAAAATGCCACCTGGGGGATGTCGAGATGCTCCCAAGTGGCTCAATCCCAGCAGGAAGGGTGCTGGCACATCACAAATAGTCCCCTCATCATCATGACAATGACACCATATTTCCATGACTCTTTTATCTCAAAGCACTTGCAAAAAAAAATCTAAATTAAAAAAATAAATATATAAACAAATAAAAAGGAAGCTGCTACACAAATCCCAGAGCTGAGGATTGAAATGCAATGACAGACTTATCCAGAGACAAATCCCGTCTCCAATAGAAACAAGCCAAGGGAAATTTAAGGAGGCAGCACATAATTAGCTGGGGATGGTCAGCACAGCAGGACTCTTAATGAACTTTATCCCCACAGGGGAGCATTAGGTTTGAGAGAAGAGAGGTGCAGCAGGTTGGTGGATCTCCAAATCCCAAATCCCGGCATGAAGAAGCCAAGAAAAAACACACTGAGTATGGAGCAGCACCAGAATACCTAGATTGAGGGTGTGGAGGATGCTCCAGCTCTTTCTGGGGTCCCAGCTGGGTTTCCAGCTGACACGAGTATTGTGGGCCTGTTAGAGCTTCAGGATTTGCAGCCTTGAAGGATTCATCCTCCTGCCACCAGGCCACTGAATGTTATCTCTTTCCTAATACCTGCAGGCATCTGAAATCCCATGAGAGGGTGAGGACAGAAGATGTAAATCAAAAAGGGAGCAGGCCAGTTGTTCCCTGCAAAATAATCCTGTGCCTTAAGGAAGGAGGACATGGAGATGTTTGCAGGCAAAACGACAGAGGAGTTGCTGAGTCTCCTGGTTCCTGCTGTTCCAAGCATCCCCATCACCCAACCTGCGGCCAGGGGCCACCAACTGCCTTTTTTGGGTGAAACACCAACATTTTTTTTGAAAAGTGTCATTTTCAGCTCTTGTGGGTGTATTAGTAAATGCATTTTTCCCATGTGCTTCACTGAGACACGGACGTACAGCACGATGATGGGATTATTCCTGTTTATCCCAGGCAGGTTATGGGTGAGCATCCCAGCTCAGCCTCCCAGAGCATCCTTCCCCTCTCCTGCAGCAAGGTGTAATTATCTTCCAAGGGCTGCTGAGCATGTCCACTGAGCTGGCTGCTCTGGGGAAGATCAAAGCCAGGCTCTCATCAGGAGAGCCCAGTAAGATCACTTCCTGTTGCAAGGAAACAGGGAGGAGAGGAAAAAAATAAAAAGAAAAGGGGGATAGCTGGGAGCAAGGGGAAAATTTCCATCGTTGGGGCTGGATAAACCCTAAACAAACCCCACGGGGGTTCGATGTCTCACCTCTCATGACTGCATGATGGCATAACTGGGTTTCTGCAGCCCACCAAGGAGCTGCTTTCTGCCATGGTTTTGGGTGGGCAGCGTCAGGCTGGCTGGACCCTGCTGACCTTCATCACCCCCTTGGCCTCCAGCACCCTTAATCCATCTCAGGTCGGCTTTACTGATGGGGCAGCTGAGGCCCACAGGGCTTTTTTTAAGAAATGCAAAGGATTGAGAGGACTCAGATCATATTTTATAGATGCTGTTGCCTCTGGCAGAAAAGCTGAAGCAATTTCACTCCTCCTTTGATTTTCGGTGCTTTTAACCAAAGAGGAGAAAAAGACCCTCAAACCAGACCCAATCCTGCAAGCACAGGAGCCAAGGTATGTGCTTAAGAATGCACCTTCCTTTCATCCCAGCAGCAATAAACCCATCACTGACATGGATTCTGGGGCTTTTTCCAGGCTGTGGTGAAGGTGAGGGGCTGACAGAGGTTGCCTCTCCCTGAAAATGTAGTTGTGCTCTATATTCAAATGGCAGTTTAATGAGCTTTTCCCTATTTCCAGCAACTTTAGCACATCATTAAAGCATAGAAATGAATAATACATCTAGCAGTTGGGTTAAGCTGAACTCCAGACCCGATGTAGCTTCAAACAGAGGAGGGAAAAGAGGCAGCTGGAGGACGAGGCACTGGGTGAGAAGATGGAGCTATTTGGGCTCTGATGTTCTGAACCAGATATCCCTGGATCTGTGGTCCTTCCCAGCAAGCTAAACTCCTACCATTTTAACTCAGTGATGAACAGGAGCTGCTCTTACACAAAGCATCCCTCCTCCTTTCATTGCTGGCCTGCAGAAATAAAGGAATACATTTCATTTTTCAAAAAATTGATTTAATATTTTTAATTATTGCTTCCAGTAAATTCATCATCAGACACAGTGAAGGGCTGAGCCAGGAGCAGGCACAAGCTCCACGCCTGCCTCTGTCCCCAGCTCCATCTCTTCCCAGCCTTAAAAATAAAGCAAATTGGGTAAAAAAACCCAGCCTGTTCCAGGTCACATCGCACCTCACCGAGCACTGGGTCAGGTCTGGGCTAAATTCTCCCCTTGCCAAAGAGGAGTATTTGTTATATCTGCACGGATGGATGGGCAGATGGAGGTTTTGCTGCTGTGGGAGGCAGGATCTGTGTCCCTGGCACCCAGGTGTGTGAAAAGCACCCCAAGGAAAGCAAATCTCATTTCTTAAAATGAAAGCTCTTTTAAACAAGGAGAAAAAAAGCAAACAAAACCAAAAAAGCAAGAGGCCAAACCAAACTGTCTTTGGTTCATGATGTGAAGAGTATCTTCCCCAAGGGAAAAATAAGCAATTAATGCCAGAAAGAGTCACAGATTTTGTTGTTTGGGGCTTTTTTTTTTTTTTCCTGGATAAATTTGACTCGTCAAAACTAGTCTTTATAAATATCTTTTGCCCATTGATTTATTTTTCTCTTCTTTCTGATTGTTATATTTCGGATGGTGCTTACTGATGTGAAAAAAGCCATCTTGTGCTGCTGATAAGCCTGGAGATAACAGCAGAGGTCAAGGAACAGATGGGCAAAGAGAAGAAAAGAGGGGAAAAAAGTTTCAGCATCTCCAGCTCCATCCTCACTCCCCCCAGACCTGCAGAAAAATAACACTTAGTGGCCCAGAATGGCTAATTAGATAGATTTCCCCCAGGACCAGACCAGAGGAAGAAAGGAAGGAAACAATTTAACTGTATTTCCTCGTTATCTGATTTCAGTCATTTTAATTTGTGCTCTCTTTGAGGCTTCTCCTTTTTTGTGTGTTCATCTGCTCCTGTGGTGTGTGTGTTGAGCTGAGTGACAGATGACATTGCAAGGAAATGGGAAGTTTTTCTTGTCCAGCCCAATAACCAATTCCAAGGTCACACCTTGATGGAGGGAGCTGGTGCTATCACGGTGAAAAAGAAAGGAAGAGGGAAACACTTCACCTATCAGACCTTAATAAAATAAATTTGCCACTGTGTTTCTATCACAAGCCAGGAACAGCCTTATCCTTTCCCGTTTTTTCCCCCTTCAATGATGGGGAAGCCAAACTGGAGGCTTCCACCCAAGGGAACCAAAAAAGGAATTGCAGGGTATGAGAGATCATAAAACCATAGAACAGTTTGGGTTGGAAGGGACCTTAAAGATCATCTAGATCCAACCCCCCTGCATGGGCAGGGACACCTCCCACCAGCCCAGGCTGCTCCAAGCCCCATCCAACCTGCCCTTCAACACTGCCAGGGATGGGGCAGCCACAGCTTCCCTGGGCAATCTGTTCCAGATCAGGCATTAAGATGTTGAACAGAATTGCATTGGAGATCTTGGGATGCAAAGGGGCACATGGGGCAGCCAAAAAACAGCTGAACATAGAGCAGTAACTCCCTGAAACTTGGAGGAAAATCCTTTGCTTGACTTGCCTGAATTTTATTTTTTCCCATAGCATTTCCATTCTGTTTTCCATAACATTCCACTTAAAGCTTGGAAGAAGATCCATTACTTAATTTGAGTTGTATTTTTTCCCATAGCATTTCCAAGCAGCACTTCGGTAAAATAGCTGTTAATTCTCCCTGCCTTCATTTGAGCAATTAAGGGGCTCTCTCACTTGTGGGAGAGCCCAGACAGAGCTGGAATGAGGTCAAAGCAAAGTAAAGCCATCTTAAGCTTAATTGTAAAAGCAATTTGCTGCTCCGGATTTGGCCCCTGGAGCTTCCAGACCAAGGAAGGGGTCTCTGCACCCTAAACCATTCAGGGAAGTAGAAATAAGGATGCTAACAAACCTTTTGGAGCTGCCCAGGAGGAATGGCAGCCCAAGGAAGCCTGGCCAGCATGAGGATGACATTGCAGTGCAAATCCAGAGCAAAACGGGGCCCTGCAGCTCTAATTAAAAAGGCCACTGGAACTAATGACGTGCCCAGTGCTAATTAACTTCAAAAAATGTGACGGTTTGAGTTGCTTTCCGCTCCGCTGCCAGGTTTGTACAAGTGCCTTCTCTGGGCACCTCATTTCTCCTGAGCCACCCTCGGGATCATCTCACAAGCAGGAATAACTAAAGCTTTGCAGACCTCTGAAATCCTCCTTTTTCTCCCTCCTATTATATTTTATTTTCTTTTTTAAAACTTGCCTAATTCTGGTTCTGAGGCTCAGAAATTGGTAACTTTTAATAGAAGTGTCTTCTCAGCCGTATTTATAGCATCACACAAACGTGATACTCACAGAAAGTTCAGGTAACACAGTAATTCAAATTCACTTGGAAAAGCAGCAAGGACCCAGCTGTGTCCTTTGGAAGTGGATTTTCCCCAATTTTTCCTCCCAAGACAGAGACAGATCCATGCATATCCATGCTTTTCAGTGTCAGAAATCAGGTCTCCACCTTGGTGTCAGGCAGAGAAACCAACAGCTTTAAGTACCAAGTTTGGGATTGTTTTTTTTAATTCTAATTGCCTGTCATAGGTGAGAGGTTATTAAAAGGTTTTCCAGCCCAAAAAAAGCGACCTATTGGGTCTTCATCTTGTGCTGTACCAGTCTGATTCAATCCCATCTCCCCCTCCTCAGGGAAAGATGGCATTTTGGAAGTGTGACTGGCAGCCAGCCTTTGCCATCTGCTCTGGCCCCTCATTCCAGCTTCACAACAAACATATGTGACAATTAGATCTGTAAAAACATCTCACAGATCATATGTGACTGAAATGGGGGCATATGCTCCCTGCTCAATAAATCCCATGTCTGGGCTGGGTTTGCTCCTTAAAAAGACACCAATGAAGTGGGATGTTTTCCTCGACCACACTCACACCTCAGAAGGAAGGTTTGAAGGAGGAAATCTGCTTTGCTAGAGGAAAAGGGAAATAAATGATGAGGAGTGAAGACTCTTGGAGGTACCTTGGACCTTTTCATTATTAATTCCTCCAGGCCAAAAAGCACACACTGGGCTTGATGAGCCAAAAAGCCACATGGAAGCTCATCTCAGATAAGCACCACAAAGTCTGCACCTCTCCTCCATTGAAGAAGCACCTCTGTGTGAGTGCTGCTGGTTGTATTAATGACTGGTGATGATGAGAACTGCTCTCAGTAGCTGTTATGGAATTGCTGCTGCATAAGGAGCAGCTCAGAGGGAGGATGGCAGGAATAATGATTATCAACAGCTCAGCAAGCCCCAAAGACAGACTGGGTGCTGGAAGCATCACTGCTTCATTGGTGGGATGTGCCCAAGGAGCAAAATATCAGCCTCCATGGCTGGAGCTCCTTCAAACCCCTTGCAACTCACCAGAAAAACATCATGGATGAGGCAAAAACCATCCCTGGAGCCTGAAAAGCCACCAATCAATTTTACAGGCTTCCTCTGCTCTTTGGAAGAAGTCCCTCCCTGTCATTTCATGATGCTCAATAAATTCCTGACACCTGAAAAAATCCACTTTTCCCCCCAGATTTCCTCTTCCAGCCCTACTCCAGCTCTCTGCTGAAATCAAAGTTTTCCTGACCTCCTTTCCCTTCCCCCCAGTAGTGATGACAGGGAGAGAGCTCCGTGGTGCAGGTTGCCACGCTGGAGGGAAGTGATGCTGCAGCTCTGGAAAGCACTTTTGTTTGTTCATTTTCATTTAAAAGTTGAAATCAACACGTCCCTGGGAGATGTTCCTGGAGTGAATAAAAAACGGAGCCTTTGCTGGGAATTTCTGGTTGCCAGCAGCCCACTGAAAGGAGGAACGGCTGCTCCAGCCAGGCTAGAAGTCCCAAGGAAGTACATTGATATTTCAGGAAGAGATTTCCTGCTTTCCCGAAGAGGAAAAACATGGAAGAATTTAATACAATTGGTCTTCCGCAATCTCAATCTCTATGGAAATACAGACAAGCTGAGCTTTAATTTAATGAAGGCGCAAAGCCAAAATTAATTCATTTAAATTAAGCCTTTTCATAAGGATGAAAATAAAAGGAAAGTGTTAGAAAATGCCCCTAGAGGATTTGGGAGGCACCAACGGGGAGCTGGGGTGGTTGGGGACCACTGCAAGAGAATTGCTGGGCTCTTATTAGGTGCAAGGAATGTGCAGGGATCTGCAATTTCCAGGTTGCCACTAATGCCAGGGAGACCTTTCGTGGAATAAAAAAGATGATGCCTCAATGCAAACATTGCCCCTGACCCAGCCTGGATTGATCCACACTCCAAATTACTCACATTAGCCATTCCATGAGGAATATTTAGAAATATTTGGAAGATGCCAGAAGATGGGGTGGAGGATTTTGGGTTGAGGGAATTGGGAGTCTCTTGAGGTCAGTTTTGAAAACCATTGTGGAGAAAGCAAGAGATGCTGATGGGAATTGAGGAGTATGAAGCTTTGTCCTTGCCCACTGCACAAGATTTTTGGCAGAGCAAAACACTGGATATGAAGTGCAGAGATTATTTTGTTTCCTCTCTGTATCATTTTTACTCCCAAAGAGGAAGAAAAAAATGCCCCTTTTTTGGAAATTGCACCATACATCACATCATGGTGGCCAGGCCATGGGGTTCAGCATTGCTGGTTGGGCAAAGAAGGGTGGGAGGCAGCTGGAGTCATGTGGATGCTGCTCCCCAGGTTGCCTCAATTAATAAAATAACCCAAATTGCTGGAAGCAAGGAACCCCAAGAAGCTTTTCCCCACACACACGATCTGTCTCCCAGAGCTTCTTCCTCCTTCACTGTCAGTTATTGAAACTTTCAATCCCAACCCAAAGCTGAGAGGTCTCCACTGAAAACCCCCTGGGGCCATAACACAGAGGAGAAAAATTCATATTTTCAACCAGAACTTGTGGAAACTGCTAGATTGATTTGTTGGGTTTTTTCCTACCCCAAACTGGAAAACTCTGAATATTTTTTTTAAGAATCAATCATTTTTCATGTAGGTTTTCTTGTGAAAAATCAAGGGTCCTTTTTCCTATAAAAGCTTCAGTGTTGAATTAAGTCCTCTGCTGGAAAAAAAAATCATTTTGCTGTGAAATGAAATCAACACTATGATTTTTCCCTATAAAAGGGGAAACTGAGGCAGGGGGACCTTTCTCCCTTGACTTTTGTAGAGCCTCTGCTGCACCAAGAGCTGCATCTTCTCACCTCATATTAAAGAGGTTTCAAAGCAACCCAAAATGCTCCTTTGCAGGGTTTAATATCCGTGTGGCACCAAAAGGAGCCACGGATAACTGAATAATATGTAACATGGGATAATATTGTTTTCAACCAACAGCTGCCAAAATAGGAGCAAGGTTCCCAGCAATTCTCACCCCATCTACATCTCCCCCCCTTCCAGCTCTCTTTCCCTCTCCCTTTCCCCATCCCTCAGCAAATGTTGCTGATAAATATTACCCAAGGAAAATGCCAGAGGAGGAAAAACAAAGTCACTGGATTTCAAGACAGATAATGGAAACGAAGGAGATAAATCCTGAGAACATCACCTGCACAGGGAGAAAAAGACAAATACCAAAATAAATATGAAAAGAAGACAAATCTGGGCTACAGGGAGCACAGGACCCAGAGAGAGAGAGAGAGGAAATGGCACTAAAACAGACGAGGTTTCCTGGAGACAAAGGTAAAATTGGGAAAAATGAGATCTAAACCGAAGAGGGATAAATCATGAAGGCAGCAACATCTGAGAATTATTGGGAATGAAGCTTTCCTGGTAAGTGAGACATCTCCTGCAAAACCAATCTGCTGTGAGCAACAAATGCAACCCTGGTGACAAGGACAAAGCTGGAGTGGGGCAGACAAATGTGTTGGGTGACCCTGAGTTGTCTTACTTCTAAAAACGTTTCTACAGCCCCATCCTCAGGTGGTTTGTGCTCTAGGAAGCTCCTCCTGCTTGGCTTTAGCAATGCCACCCCCCAGAAAAAAGCTCTGGGGGAGGAACACTATATGGGGAGCAGATATTTTGGCACTGGGGGCTGTGTCTCCAAAACAGACAAAGCTCTTAAATTCCCACAAAATACCCTTTATCTGGGAAAAGCGTGCCAAGGCTGCAGCAGCCTTTGCTGAAGTTCCACCATGCAAACAGAGCCAACCCTCTTTGCCAAAGGTTTTCAGGGATAATATTTCTTTCTACAGTTTCTTCCCAAGGAAAAACAAACAAACAAATAAATAAGTTAGTTAATAAATACAGTTTAGCTCCCCCCAAAGCCACTAAATCCTCCACGGAAGAACCAGTGCTAGATGACGAGCAGTGGGGCATCTCTTCAGCCCTGAATACCAGCCATACTTTCATCCTCAGGCTTCTTGCTCTTTATCTAGATGACACCACACCCATAAATCACAGCAGTAGCCCTAAATTAAGATCACAACATGCTTTACATTTCTGTGTTGCTCGGTGAGCCAGGAAACCTCTCCCCAGGCTGCAGGAAGGCAGCATGGGATTATTTTTTTTTTCCTTCGTGCCAGGCAAAGCTGTGACATGAAGCCTACAGCTTGTTACACACTTCTTTTTTCCCACATCTCCCCCACTTTGGCAAGAAACTGAATTTTGAGCTTGGAAGAGCATGTGTTGTGCCAAATACCCCCCAAGTTTGCACTGGGAATGCTGAAATCTGAACACCAACACAAAAACTTGGCAGCTCTGTTTTGTGGGGGGGAGATATTGAAAATCCAATGGTTTCCATAGAGAAAATACTCTGTTTTCCCACGAAAAATCAACTTACTGCTTACTTGTTAATCCTATTGCAATGTCTTTGCTCATTTGCAGTATTCTGTGGCTGGCACTGAGGTTCTTGGTGGTGGAAGTGTGGAAACCGGGATTTTGAAGGTGGGTTGAAGCTGACCTAGTCCCCTTAGGTAGGGCTTGGTGTCCCCAGAGGCTTGAGGACAAGCTCATGATTGGTGTGACAACCCCAGGCAGCACCAAAGTTGCTGTTTCCCAGACCTCCAAATGTTTTCCAAGGGAATTTGCTCTGGAGCCAGAGAGAAAAATGTATGAGCCTAAAGGAGACACACAAGCGGGTGTCAAAGCTCAACCCATCCAGCAGGTTCCACTGATGGATCCTCATGTTTGCATATCCCACACCTGCTTCCTCATGACCAGTTTTTTATATGCCCACATTCCTCTTGTGCTCGTTGCTCTCGTGGCCTTTCCCCTCTTTTCCTCTCTCTGATTTATGTCATTTAAAGTCCTGGTTGGGAGCCGATATTATGACACGTCCAGACTTCAAAATAAACCTCCCTCTTGATACCGGGTTATTTTATTGGGTGCATCAAGGCTGAAAACAACCTCATTCATCTTAAGAAATGTATTTTCCCATTTGCTGTATAAATACATACATGTTTCCTTGCATTATTCACCTAGGTGAGGCAGATAGATGAGCAGCAACAACGGCACCACATTTTTATTTCTCATTCTGTAACAGAAAAGGCACCGGGGAGGTTTGTGGCAGGAGCTCAGCAGAAAAATTGGCTGGGGCAAGGAGGGGAGGGGGAGAAAATGGAATGGAGATGAGATATCCCACTCCCTGCTGAAGGCCTCTGAGCATGGGGACAAGGTCTGGTCTTCAGGGTCCTTCTCCATGTCAGAGGGATGGTCTGGGAACACAGGAAATCAAAATGAAGGGAAAAAAACAAAGGACAGATTAAAAATAAGACAAGGAGGTGAAAAAAAAATAAAAGCCAAGAGGAAGGGATAACGAGAGAGGGGGGAAAATTAATAATTGAAAGTCTGTAATAAACACGGTGTAGACACACAGAAAAAATGCCTATGTGAAAATGTAATTACTGGCTGCATCAATAACACCCAGCTGCACCGGGGCTGTGACCAAAACAAGCTGTAAGTCTTGGGAATGCTCAAGTCAGATGCTGCTTAGGAATCTGTATGAAGGTCCAGACACCTCAGTTCCCCCACACCTCCACAGTGACTTCAGGAAATAATAAAGGGGAAACTCAGGTCTTCTTCACAACAGTTGTGAGGCTCATACCAGATTCTGAACCCTAATGGGATTTAGTCACAGTTCCACTGGTCCTGCAGAGACCAGGTTAGGGGAAAGTTCCTATGGACAACAGTCTACCCCAACAGTCCCCACAACCAACAGCCCTGATGGTCAGCAGCCCCGATGACCAATAGAACCAATAGCCAACATCCCTAATGATCAACAGACCCAATAGCCAACAGTACCAACGGCCAAAAGCCCCAATGACCAAGAGACCCGATGGCCGACAGAGTCAATAGTCAATAGTCTCAATGACCAACAGCCCTGATGGTCAACAACCCCAATAGCCAACAGTACTGACAGTCAAAAGCCCTTGTAGTTAACAACCTCAATTGCTAACATCTCCAATGGCCAACAGCCCTGATGGTCAACAGGCCAGTGCTTGCCAACACGGCCTGGAGATGCTTTTCTTTAGCACTCAAGAAAGTCAGTTTCAAGTCACACCTTGCCCTCACTGACAGTGAAGCACTGACGGTGCACTGAAAGAGTTAAAGTTCCACTTCTCCCTCCTTTTGACTTGAAGCCTCCATCTGCTATTCTTAAATCCCTGCTGGGGATTTCTCTTAATTGGACATCACCGCTGACTGCAATGAGTTCAAAATAAGACTCTCTTTCTCTTCATTAACGTCCTACGTGTATTTGGAGTTTCATCTCATTGCACCAACAACCTTCTCTTACCAGTGGCTGTAGTGCTACAGGGGGATACTGGGTCCTTAATCACACCCTGAATAATGAGGTAGGAAAACCAAGTTCTTTATCTCTGGAAATGTTGACCTGTGCAGTCTCAGGGCCCCACCGGCCCGGCACATCCATAATCTTTTGGGTAACTCAGCTGGGTGTGCAAGTGTCCCGTGGCAGATCTGCTTCCTTCAGGCTCACCCTCAACTGGGAGGTTGGGCATTGCCCCATGCTGGTGCCTGTGCTCCTCCACCCTGTCTCCTGGCCCACCACAACCTGCTGAGATGCTCCTTCCTCACACACTGTTCCCACATGTCCCCAGAGGCACCGAAAAACCCAGCCGAGATGCAGATTTAATGTTATCAGGAGATGCAGGGCATATTTAGCAGGAACTTGAAGGATCGGAGCAAGAGGCCTGGATGTAATCCAGGCTGCAGTGGATAAGGAACTGAAAAGCTGCTGCTGCTTCTTTCCTTTTTCTTTCTTTTTTTTTTTTCATTGGTTCAAGATTGCAAAGAGGCTGTGAGAAAAGAAAGGGAAACACAGGGACCTAGTGATAAGAGGTGATGGACATGGTGCTGTATCCTCCCTGAGAATACCAGAGATTGCAAAGCACTGAGAAATCAAATTGACAAGTGGGAACAGAGGCTCAGCATAAGAAACAGCAGCTTGTTACGAGCTCCTGCAGGCCTGGAGAGCTTTTTGCTTCTCCTTACGATGGATTAAGTGGATGTTGACGATAGATAATTTTGAACTCCTTCCACAATGTGTTTCTGGCTTGTCATATCTTCAGGGAGGCCTGGAGCTGCAGAGACAAGCACCCAGCATGGTGCTCACAGGCATGAAACCCTTCAAACAAGGTGGAGGATTTGGGAAGAGCCATATCCTGCAAGGTTGCTGGTACCATGAAGCCTTTTTATACTTGGCCTCAGCCTCACCCTAAGGCTGCCTCAAGGCAACCTCAACCATGCATTTCCTGGTGCTGCCAGGGGTGGGTGAGGAACCAGGTAGTGATTTCAGCTGGTTTGGCTTCAGGAGAGGACATTGTTCTTGGTCAATGAGTGGCTCAAAATTCAGCAGGTTTTCCCCAGAACCCATGGAGATGTTAACTCGTCATTCCTGGAGAGCTGCAGTGATTTTTGGCAGGTTTAGGAAGAGAAGTAACCCTGAACCCCAAAGTGATCAGCCCCAGGGGAGCAGCAGGAGGTTGCAATATTGCCCACAGGTGCTCCCCTCTCTGCTGCACCCACTTTGCTTCACCCACTTTGCCTCAGTTTCTCTAGTACAAATAGTTCCCACAGCCTGAGGTAACAGTGTGGGGAAATCTGGATTTCCAGAGGAGAAAAGAGAAACCCAACCTCAGCACACACACAAAAAAAGAGGAAAAAATGATACAATGATACCCTGGGGAAAACCCATCCTAATGACCAAAAAATATAAAAATATAATCCTCTTTCCTAATTATTCTGCATGGTATCAGCTCATATTCAACCCTTGCTTCCACCTGAGGTAGAGGCAAGAAAAAGCATGCCTGGATAGATATTCTGTCCTCTGCTGGACAGGGAGAGACAATAGGGAACATGGAGGGTTTAATGTGCATGTTCAGAGGCAGCGGATGCTGGAAAGTGTCTGGAAAGTGTCTAGAACCCAACAGAAAGATAAAGAAAGATAAAGCCCAGTCAGTGTAAGCAACACATGCTTCCTCAGACACAAGCTTAATATTTCACAAAAACAGGGTTGCAGTGAAAATAAAAGCATTTATTAAGTCCTTACTATATGAGGCCATACCCACATACACCATTTTATGTTTAAATCCTCAGGGTTTCAGAGCACCGGGGTATTTTGGGGTGTTTCTGCAGGTGATGAGCATGCTTTTTGGTTTTAGCTGGTTTCTGCCCTTTTTCTCCACAGCTTGTAAGAAATTGGTTCAAACCCCAGAAGGGCAGGGTTGAAATCTCTTTGAATTTTGATTAATAATGTGATCTCCATATGGGATGCATAATAATCCAATCCCAGTCAGATATAGATAAGGCTGAAATACCAGTCTCCAAAAACACCCTTGAGCACTGGGGGAGAACCAGAAAGATGAAAGAAAACCCAAAGTTGCACCAATCTGTAGAAAAGATAAATGAGATAACCTCTGTAATCACAGCCCTGTCAGCTTGACACTGGTTTGGGGCAAAAATAATGGGATGACAGGTACAGGACTTTTTTAATAAGGAATTAAAGGGAATAACATAAAGGATGCCAATCAACAGGGATTTATGGGATATAAATCTTGCCCAACTAAGTTGATATCTTTTTTTTAATGAGGTTATAATTTGGGGCAGATAAAGGTGACTTTGTCAGGGCAATGCACTGGGGCTCTTGAGTGATGTCTTGATTAAGAAACTGGGAGGGTGGGAAATCACCAGGGCAGAAATGAGATGGATTAAAAAACGGAGGTTCAGCAAGCTCCAAAAGGCACCTCTCAAAGTGGGAATCAAAGGGGTCTTCTGCTCCCCGCTGCCTGCAAAGGGTGGATTGCTGCAATTTTTGACATTTTTATCAGTGACCTGGAAGAGAACATCCCATAACCACTGATAAAGTTTGCAGCTGACACAAAGAGCAGGGGAGCAGCACGGGAGGAAGACGAAAGGGCATCTCTACAAGACTTCTCTTAATAAAGCCGTTTGGAGCAGGAAGGCTTTTCCCTTGGCAACAGGCTGGGAGATGGGGATGATAGAGAGACAAGATCTAGAGGATTAAATACAACATTTTTCAGGCTGGAAAACATCTTTTCAGGCTTTTAAAAGGTAGAAACTCCTGGGTATTTTGGAGAAACCCCATTTTGTTCTGCAGTCCATGCTGCTCTGCTCACCCAGCTTCAGCTCATCCCTCACTTTGCAGGATTTCAAGGGCTTGAGGCACTTGGACCTTCTTGCAAATCCCACCAGGCACCCAGCTGAGCTTTTTGCCTTCAAATTGTATTTTAAAAGTGGTCTGAAGCTCCATACTTGAAGCCAGGCATGGTGAGACAAACGCTGCTCAGCAGATCTCCACATCAGGTGGGCTGAAGGCACAGCACTCCCTCCCTGCTCTCCAGCTCCTTTTCCCAGGATTGTCTCTTTTCTTCTCAAAAAAACCCCTTCCTGCAAACCTTGTGATTTTCAAGCTGCCTTCTGCAGTTTCTCCCAAATACACGTGATGCTTCAGGGCTCTCCAATAGCACTTTATTCCTTTCAGTGCCTGACAAACCTCCTTTTATAACCTGATGACCTGACTATTAGACGAGTGAAAGGCTGTGGATATTGTCTATCTGGACCTCCAACAAGCATTTGACACTGTTCCCCATAGAACTCTCATTAAAAAATGGGCTGCTCATGGCCTGGATGAGCAAACAATCTGTTGGACCAAGCACTGGCTGGATGGCTGGGCCCAGAGAGTGATGATCACTGGAGTCCAGTCCAGCTGGGGCCGGTCACAAGTGCTGCTCCTCAGGGCTCAGTGTTGGGACCTTTCTGTTTAACATCTTTATGGATGATCTTGAGAAGGACGTAGAGTGTATCATCAATGAGTTTGCAGATGACACCAAGCTAGGCAGGAGTGTTGATCTGCATGAGGATAGGGAGGCTCTGCAGAGAGACTTGGATAGATTGGATCCTTGGGCTAATGTTAATGGTCTGGGCTTCAACAAGGCCAAGTGCTGGGCCCTGCACTTGGGCCACAGCAACCCCAGGCAATGCTCCAGACTTGGGGAAGTGTGGCTGGAAAGTGTCTGGCAGAAAAGGACCTGGGGGTTCTCATTGACAAGCAGCTGAATATGAGCCAGCAGTGTGCCCAGGTGGCCAAGAAGGCCAATGGCATCCTGGCTTGTATTAGAAATAGTGTGACCAGCAGTAGAGAGGTGATTGTCCCCCTGTCCTCAGCACTGGTGAGGCCACACCTGGAGTATTGTGCCCAGTTTTGAGCACCTCAATTCAAGAGATCTCGAGGTGCTGGAGTGAGTGCAGAGGAGGCAACGGAGCTGGGGAAGGGCCTGGAGAATCAATCTGATGAAGAACACTTGAAGGATCTGGGAATGTTTAATCTGAGGAAGAAGAGGCTGAGGGGAGACCTCATCAGTCTCTACAGCTACCTGAAAGGTCATTGCAGAGAGGTTGGTGCTGGTCTCTTCTCACAGGTCATTAGCGACAGAACAAGAGGCTTCAAGCTGCAAGAGGGCAGGGTCAGACTGGACATTAGGGAAAATTTTTTCACAGCAAGAGTGACAGGCTCTGGAATAGGCTGCCCAGGGAGATGGTTGTGTCACCATCCCTGCATGTGTTGAAGGGTCGTTTGGATGTGGTGTTGGTGGATATGGTTTAGGGGAGAACTTTGTAGAGTAGGGATGATGGTTGCACTCGGTGATTCCAAAGGTCTTTTCCAACCTGAACAGTTCTATGATTCTATGATTTGATGATTCAGTGCCAGAAAATAATGGACAGGCTGCAGCCCAGGGAATTCCATTTGACACTTCTTTCAAACACAGCCATGTCAGCAGGGTGCTCTTACAACACGAGAGTTTATTGCAGGTACAGAGTGATTAATAGATGCTGCACCAGGTACCTAGAAGGGAAGAGAAGCTTTTAAAGACTTCGGGAAGGAAAAAGTATTCTGGAAAACTTCCTGGAGGTTTGGAATGGGTTTGAACTGGAAGACCCACATCAGGTTGTCTAGCTGGATATGTGGAGCTGAATAACTCCTTTTCATCCAGCTGTTCTCATCCATGAGGAAAGGGAAGAGGTGACTGCACCAGGGACGTATGGAATTCCTCAGGGATGAGGGCACAGCTCCATGAAGCAGCATCAGACAGGACACAGGTCTCACATAGGGGCAAGGATAAAAAGGAGATGAACCTCCTCCTCTTTTTCTATAAACATTGTGTTCACCTGCAGAAGAGCCCTGGGAGAAAAGGGACCTGCAGAAAAATGCCCACCCTAAGAAACCAGGGAGCAGCAGCCCTCCAACCCAGCCCCCCACACTTTGTCCCTCTCCATTCTAGTCTATAATTCTCTGTTGGAGCCTGGCAGGGAGGAATAAACCCCAGGAATCCTGTTTCCTGAGCTCTTGCCTTGCCAAAATAGAGCATTTTTCCCTTCCCCTGCCTTGAGGTACATCCAACTCCTTCAAACTTCAGCAAATGCTCCCTGGGTCAGCCAGCGAGGTGACTCAAGGATGCCTGGCTTGTCACTGCAGATGACACATGCCTCTCTCTCAGGATGTGGTATAATGAGCTTCTCTGTGGTCTCCCAAGGCAGAAATATATTTATGGCACACGGGGAGATTTATAGAGTTTTTCTTTAAGATCTGTCAGCTAATAATAGCAGTGGCCGGGGCTGGGTTGCTCTGGGCTCACACACAGGTATAAATCAGGGGTGTGTGCTCAAGCCGCACCATCATTTTCTCCCCTTAGGAGACCAAGGTGAGAACATCACCTGCACATGTGGAATATAAAAAAAAAAACAAACCCAACCCAAAACTCCAGCTGGGTCACCAAAGCATCGTGTTGTATATATGTGGGGAGAATTTTTTCCCCCAAGACTATACTGAGGTGTTGTTCAGCCTGGAGAAGAGAGGGCTCTAGGGAGACCTTATTGCAACCTTTCAGTACTGAAAGGGGGCCTACAGGAAAGGTGGGGACAGACATTTTAGCAGGACCTGTAGCAGTAGGACAAGGGGTACTGGTTTTAAACTAAAAGAGTATAGATTTAGGTTAGATATGTGGAAGACATTTTTTTACAGTGAGAGTGGTGAAGCACTGGAACATGTTGTCCAGAGAGGTGGTAGATGCCCATCCCTGGAAACATTCAAGATCAGGTTGGATAGGGCTCTGAGCAACATGAGCTAGGTAAAGATATCTCTTCTCACTGCAAGGGATTTGGACTAGATGACCCTAAAAGGCTCCTTCCAAACCAAACTTTTCTATAGATACTGGTGCTCCTCCTGTGCGGGGCATCCAGCCCCAAACATCTGGATGAGCAGGACCTGCCCTTGTTGTCCAAGGCAGGGATATCCCAGAAAGGAGAAGCTATTCCCTGCTAACAGTGATTCATTTTTACCCTGCCAAGTGGCCTATATATCTTCAGCCTCAACCAGCAAGTGAGTTTGACAAAACACCTCCTGTTATCCCCCAGCATCACACGGCCTTGAACAGTACAAACGCCCTAAAGACAATTTTTTCCCAATAAAATAGTTGCATATTATTTTTTTTCTCCAGGGGGTTCTGAATAAAATAACTAAAATATTCCAGAGGGACATAGCCTGCTAATTCCACTCATCATAAAGGTCTTTTTAAAAGCCACGGGTGCGTGAAGCACTGATGAGTTTCCAGGTTTGCTGATTTGTGGACCATAGGCTGGGCTCCCACGAGAGCCCATTAGATGTTCTAGAGACAGACAGCTGGATGCACAGACAGATGGATACATGCCAGCCAAAAGCTGAAAAGTTTACTATGCAATCCCACACATTTCCCATCCCCTCCAACCAGGCTGAGCTGGGGGACAGGTTCCTGAAAACCTTTTATTTTTGCTCTTTTTGCCACATTAATTGCTTTAGTGTGGAGCTCAAAGCATGATGCTGGCGAGGAAGAAGAGGAGGATGAATAGGCTCTATATGTCATCACCTTGCCATGATGCACTTTGCACTCTCTTCTTGCCCTTCACCCATTGCAACTCAGACTGCAGAAGTTACTTTTTTTATTCCCACACATTTGTGCATCTTGAGAGGTTCCCATCATGTCATCGTGTCCACCTCATTTCTGCTTTATTTCTTCCTGTCAGGCCAGCCTGAGGTCAGTGGTGGACTGTGTAATTCAATCAGCTTGCAGATCTGTCTCAGGTCAATTTTAATTCTATTTAAAGGACAGTCAATAGAGCCTTCTCTAGGGTTTCGGAGACGGGATTTCATCTTGCCTTTAATAAGAGCTGAATGCACCAGCTGGGGGAGAAAGCATTTCAGCCTCGATGAGACATCACCGATGGGACGGGAAGTGCTTTGCAACCTTTCTCCTTTGCTATTTTAGGCTTGGCAAGACCCTCGTGAGCTGGCTGGGGGAGGAGATGGCTCTGGCTGGGATTTGTTGGAAGCACTTAGGAGCTGCAGCGCAGTGTCCTGCTCTCCTGCTGCTCACAGAGGCACAAATCAACCCCATCTCCAGCATCGCCAGCCCAAAGCCCACCCTGATGCCAGATTTACACCCATATGAACCTGCCCTTGGGGTCCATGGGACATGTCATGCAGCAAAAAGGAGATAACCCAAAAAACAGCTGAGAATGGCTGCAGGACCACCACAAACTGCCCTCCCTTCCTGCTCATCATAAAGCAGGAGATGAGCTGGATATTAATAAAGAAAGTGCTTTCAACTCTGCTGCTCATCTAAAACCTTCCCTTAAGTGCAGGACAAGGCACTAAGACAGTTTTTATGCAACCTAATAGAAGGGAAAAATGATACCAGTGCTGGAAAAAAAAAAAAACAACAACCCACACGAAAACACATGGAGGATATTGGATCACATCACTGCACGCTCAGATCGACCCCAAGATCACAATGCACAAGTGAAGGTGTGGAGATACCTTCACTCTACCTCCTAAAGAAAGCTTTGCTTGGGCGTTTGGGGGGGACACAAACCTCATCACTTCAACTGGGAGTATTTCCCTAAGGCACAAAGCAGGAAGAAATGCCAGATCCCCCCAAAACCAGCCTGGTGCTGTACGAAAACCATCAGTGAGGCATCTGTGAGCATCCAGATGATAAATGTGGGTCCATCCCAAGGAACAAATCTGCTGTGCCTCATGTAAGGCAAACCAGGGCTTAAAACATCCCCCTGGATTTTGCAGCATGATGGGGGGACTTTTTTTTTCAGGAGGTCTTGGGGTGATTTCCCATGGTGAGGAGCATCCAGGCATCCAAATGAAATCTCCCATTCCCTGCTGGAGATAATTAATGTTTATCAGAGAGGAATTTAGCTGGAGCGGCTATTTCAGTAACACGCAGTGTTCTCCCCCCAGTCCCCAAGCCCAGTTTGGGTTTGTTCTCGAAATTGCACACAAAGTGCAACTGCGGCACATTTCCTTTTCTATTATGCCTCCAAAATTAAGTTTGATGGTCCTAATAATAGCATTGCCTTTAAAATAATGTTGTGTTTAAAGAACAAACTCTCCAACGTCGCCGGTGCGGCATATTTATCTTGCACTTAATTTCCACTTGCTGTTGTATTATTAGACATTAACATGATAGTTTTGTTTAATCTCTGGCTCCGCTGCCCATGGCTGACTCCAAAGCGATCGCTCGCCCCTTGTTGATGAAAGTCCTAATTCATCCTCGTTAGTGCAATTAGGAGGAAATTGGATAACGGTGCCACTTCTTGCAAAAGGTCTGGGAGAGGGTGAGTGTCTCCCTGGAGAGGTGAGAGGATTAGTTGGCTCCTGGGAAGATGATGGGGACAAATTAATTGAGACTTGGTGACATTTTCAAGGCAAATTGGATGGATTTTGTTACCCCAGTGTTGAGGCGGTAGGAGTCCACCCCTCAGCAAAGGTCACTTTGAGGGCGTTTAGAGGATGAAGGAGGGAAGAAATGTGACCATAACGGGATTATTTGTTTCAAGACAATGTCTTCAAAAGCTTTCAGAAAAGTGGCTGTTTGGGTTGTTTGCTGTGTTTGCTCTCTGTGGGCACCTTTCTCCCAATCCTGACCATGAGCACAGAGAAGAGAGGGAATGCTCTTCCACCCAAAAGCCGTGTGGGAATAGCACATATTGGGCAGTTGCTGCACCTCTGCAAAAATGAGATGTACAGCTTGGGATAACAACCTTAGAATTCGAATTTTTTTGCTGAAAATGGGGGAATTCCAGGCAACTAAGGAGGAACTATTGTGGCTCTCACCCCACCTTCTTGTGTCTCATAAAGTGAACTAAGCTAAACCAGACAAACGAGCTTTTATTGCTTAATATAATCCATTTCTCAAGGGTACAACTAGAAAAGGTACAAAGGTTTTAATACCAGAGGAGATTAAATAACTGGGGTTTCTTACCTTGCAAAAGGAGGATTTGATGGAGATTTATAACCAGGGATGGTGTGGAAAGGGGGAAATGGAAATCTTCATATCTGCAAGTGACTCCAGATTGAGGTGGTCCTGGATAAAAGAACCAAATCAAATAATAAAGAGTTTAAAGCAAATAATTAGTTAAACTGTGGAACTTGTTTCCAAAGAATTTTGTGGAAATCCAAACTGTGGATGGGGCAAAAGCAAAGGATTAGATAAATCTGAGGAAAATTATCCCTTCCAGTTTTAAATATGCAGATGCAATCACAGCAGGAAGAGTGCTTATTTAGGAGAAATCATGGGAAGACTTTATTCAGAATAGTTTTGTATGTATGTTATCCATTTTTTCTGCTTTTGCTTGTGATCCCTAAGGCCAGATCTGGTTCCTTCAAAAAACCCACAGGGGGATATGCATCAATAGCTCAAGCACCCCTCAAAAATATAATATATTTGGTGATTGACCCCAGAGGTGGCAAAGAAGCCAGATGATCTGAAGTTGCTTAGGACTCACACTCGGTGAAACATTAGAGGCTTGGACAGGTAAGGGTGGAAGGAAAAGGCTTGTGTCTTGTTGTCACAGGCCTAATAACCTCTCAGGCTAATCCTGTCCTTAATTGACTTTATTCTGATTGTATTCTTGATAGGCCTGTATTACCCTGGGAAGAAGGGATGTAGAGGATACAGAGGGAGTGGAGGAAAACAGCAGAGCAGCTGGACACATGCACTTGTGTTTCACGCACCTCTGCTTCTTGAGACAGCAAAAGGAAGGAAAAGGAAGCTAAAACTTCCCAGAATGGGAAAAAAAAAAAAAAAGAAAGAAAAAAAAGAAAAAAAAGGAAAACTTCACCAAAACAAATCATAACCTGCAGGTTTAATAACGAAGAGGCTTAAAGCCTTTAAGACAGCCCCTCTAATACAGACAAAAATACCCTGTGCAGGTAATGGGGAGATGATGCCTGGTACCTGATCAACTGTCCTCTTGGCAGAGCCACATCCCGGCTTGTGTCTGCGACCAGCGGCTCCGGCCCCTCGGGGAGGGTTCGGGGATCGTCGCGGCGGAAAGGAAGAGTTCCCCCTAGCGCAGAGCCAGAAACCAGGGATAGTAACAACCCTTCCCGAAATAATCCACAAACAGCAGAGGAAGTCGCTCAGAATCAAAATCTGGTGCCTGGATCTGAGGGTCATGTAGGTTTGTGAACACAGAGCCTCTCCCCTAATACCTCATCGAATTACGTAGTAAAGCTGCATGACTTTAGAATTTGAAAAATGCATTTCCTGGCTCCTTCTTGTGCAGTGATGCTTCTCCAGCCATCACCCCAAATCCTGGGGCTTGCACTGCTGATGCTAAACCCTTGCCACGGATCCCACCAGATCTTGGAGTCACACATCCCACCTGCTCTTATTTCCACCCCCTATTTCCATCCACTACAGGCAAAACTCCAGGAAAATGTGGGGAATGTCAAAAGTGCTGGGTGGTTAAGCCACACAACACCTGGATGAGGAGAAAGCCAGCAAGTATGAAAGGAAACCACCAAATTACTTACATTTTTACTATTATTATTTACTTCTTCATTCCCTTATTGGTTCAGATTTTTCTTTCTTTGCAAAAACAAAAAGGTTGGTGACGGGTTATTTCAATGCATTGAACCCGTTCTATTTACTCAGGAGCTGATAGGATTGATTTACAGCAACACAATGAATGCAGAGTGGGGAAAAAAGATACGGGAGCAAAGCAGCAGTGTTTGATTTCAGGGCTGGTTTTGCAGAGAATGCTAATGCCAAGAGCAACTTCAGGCAGTGGTGCCCTGAAAATGAAGGGTTGGGAATGGTTTCGCTGAAATTGAGGTGAGAAGTGAGGGGGGAAAAAGCATCTCACCATCCAAGAGA
Organism: Apus apus; assembly: GCF_020740795.1. Classification (NCBI taxonomy): domain Eukaryota; kingdom Metazoa; phylum Chordata; class Aves; order Apodiformes; family Apodidae; genus Apus; species Apus apus. The sequence continues at coordinate 889,393 of NC_067303.1, read as the reverse complement.
CTTTTTGCTACTTTTTTGCTAAGTCTTGGGGGAAGATAATCAAGTTTTAATGTTTTATGGATTTCCTTCAAGGTGGTGGGGGGAACTTTTCTCTTATGCTTTTATCTTTTCTCTTATATTTTTATCTTTTATGCTTTTTCTATAAGAGGGGATGGAAGTAGGGGAAGAAAATATCAGAGAATTGAGGTTTTATTTGAAGAAAAAATACAAACTAAGGGAAAATAGAAACATTCACTACAAAAGTTGATCATTTAATATGTTGAAAGTTGCAAACGAGCTTAAACTGTGATTGTTTGGGCTACTTTGCTTTCCTGAAGACATATAGAGCATTTTTTTGCAACTAAATCTAGATGAGAAACTTCCATCTGGGGTCCCTAGATCTTCCCAACCTGAGCTCTCAGGTTAAAACTTCCTAGTATATAAACCAAAATTCCTAACCCTGACACCTCTGTCCTCCACAGTGTCCTCAGACTGATCCAGGTTGGAAACACCCCTACAGCCTTAAATCATGGGAATAGATTATGACTTGCTATTTTGTGACCTTTAGGAAAGAAAAAGGCAAAAACCTGCTGTTGTGAGCCAGGCAAACCAGTGCTCACAAACCTGCACAGGACACCAGCTTTGACGCTCCCCTTATGGTGACATTATTTCCAAAGGAGGCTTATTTCAATCCCCATGCCCTCAAAATTTCCCAAATTTTCCCCAATTTCTCTCTGAAGAATTACTCAGCTGCAATATTCCAAATGGAAACCTCAAATCCATCCCTTAATTCACCTATTTTTCATTTTCATTGCAAAAGCAATGCTTCCTTATTGGAGAGGGTAGATTAAAGAAGACATGGCTGGGATATTGCTTGTGCCATTGTGTCTCCTCTGCAGTGATCAATGGAGCATCAATACAGGATTCTCCAAGCATCAGACACATGACATTTTGGGATAGGTTGGTGGCAACTTTCTGCTGGCCAAGGTTAATGTGCATAGAGAGGGACTAAAAATACAACAGGTTTTAGTGTAGGGTTGCAGAGCATCCTGACTGAAAAACCACCTCTGCAGGTGGTACTGCTCAAGGTCTCCTCCAGCAGACTACATTAGGGTGAGCCAATCTGGGGTGATGAACCTCAACCCCAGGCTGATGGAGATGCCCAGATGGATGAATTCACCCAAATTCACCTTTGAACACACCGGTGGGCACACACACCAGCCACATTCCCTTCCTTAACCTTTTAAATTTTTTTTTATGAGGCTTGGATGTTGAAAGAGGCTCTTCTTGGCAGAGACAAAGGGAGAAATGATCAAACCCAGAGGTTTTTGCCTCTTGTCTGCTCCGCGCGGAGGAGCCCTGCTTTTAAACACGAGCTAAACACTGCCGGGGGGAGCAAAGCAGGAGTGCTCTGAAATGCAAATGTCTTTCTTTTTCGGAGCAGCTGGCTTTGAAAACAGGGACCGTGCTGACTCCTGGCTCGGAACAGGGGGAGCGAGCCTGCAGCAGAGCCCTACCCATCCTCCTCATCCCGGGGAGACACACCTATAACCTCCACAGAGGCCAAGCAGAGGGAAAAGCCCAAAGGAGGAGATGTAGATCCTTTTCCATAGGACAATGTGTCTCCACTGCAGGGTGGCAAGGATGAGGATGCAAAGCTGATACCAGGACACCGGGTATTTCTGCATTTCTTTTTGCTTTTAAATCTCCTTTATTATTATCAAGAGCAGATTTGGGCTGTCTAGACCTGATCTCCCTAGACATTCCCAGCCCCATCCCCATCCTTCCAGGGAGCAGGCAGGTCCGTATCGGGCTGCATTGCCAGGACCTGACACATCTGCAAATGAGACAGAGAACCCAAAAATATCAGTCAGTGTTGTCCCCCCCAACCTTTGCAGCATTGCTCTGTTATTAATACCAACTCATGAACACCTGCAGAGTGGCTCCAGTCCGATGTGAAAGTGTTTTATCCTGAGCAATGAGGAGCTGCCAGAGGAGTTGAACAGAGTCATGGGCTCCTGGCACCGGCCCAGAGCTACGGCTCAGATCCCCAGATGCCCTGGAGACCCAAATTAGTGTCATGGGGTGAGTGAGCCACATTGTCCAGCCCCTGGCTTAGCACCCTGGCCTCCAAACTGCTCCTGAGGTGGGCTATTTGAAAGCCAAACATGCAATAAAAAGCAGAGCAATCATGGACAGACCACGGCTTGAAGCAATGCTGAGCTCCAGGGGCATAGTGGAAATGCATTTTTTTTTTTTCTAGTGCACATTCTGTTCTAATAATCACTTCCCCCACACACACACACACCTTCATTGCTTTTTCAGCTGAAAACCCTGCACCAGCTGATCAAGACTTCACACATCCTGCTCATTAGCTTCCCCCTGCCCCCCCGACTCCTGGTTCCATAAGAGGGGAAACGAGAAGGATTTATAGCACTCAATTTTGCAGAAGTGATGCCCGAAGTCAAATTCTCTCTAGGAAAGCTGCAGCTGTGCTAGGTCTCAGCCCAGGAGACCAGAGACTTTACAGGGAGAAATAAAATATTTTATAAGACCAACCGATCTAGCAGGTAGAAGTGGACAGGTTTGAGGTGCACAGATCCATTGTTGGGTCTCAGGTTGACTCCAGAGCTCCTGCAACACCTTCCACAGCCTCTCTCCATCTCCCTAAACTCCAGAGATGCAGGAGATTAACTACCAGCAGCAGCACTGCCACCCCAGAAAGCCTTCAAGCTCCAATCCTGCCTCAATCCTTCTTCTTTTGGATCCCCAGCACAATGAAAAATCTCCATCGTGTGGCTTTTGCCATTTTCCCCTGTATCTCAACCCATTTTCCTTTGCTGGAGAAACCCCCCTGGCAGAAAGTGATGCTAAAGGGCAGGAACAGAGGGAGAATCCAATTTGGGGGATGAAAAGTGTGTGCAGGGGAGGGTGAAATCCTTTTTCTGAGTCCTTTCATGCATACTTCCAGATCTATCCTTGCCAATTCTCACCCCAAAACAGCCCAGAGGAGAGCGGGCCAGGGAGAGTTGTCCTAGACCCTCTCCCTGAGGAACAGCCCTTGCCCCAAATTATTTATAACTGCATAGGACATATTAATAAGATAAATAATAAAAAGGTTTGATCCTGATGCTATTTTATAGCAGTTGTAGTAACCTGATAATAATTTCTAGCAATTAAACACAATGCTAATTCACTCATTTACTGAGCAATGTCTTGTCTTTATGGGGGCTGTGCCCGAGAATAAGTATCTTACTTTACTGGCTAATGAACATGTACTAAGTATTTCTTTTCTTTTTCTTTTTCTTTTCTTTTCTTTTCTTTTCTTTTCTTTTCTTTTCTTTTCTTTTATTTTCTTTTCTTTTCTTTTCTTTTCTTTTCTTTTCTTTTCTTTTCTTTTCTTTTCTTTTCTTTTCTTTTCTTTTCTTTTCTTTTCTTTTCTTTTCTTTTCTTCTTTTCTTTTCTTTCCTTTCTTCCTTTCCTTTCCTTTCCTTCCTTTCCTTTCCTTTCCTTTCCTTTCCTTTCCTTTCCTTTCCTTTCCTTTCCTTTCCTTTCCTTTCCTTTCCTTTCCTTTCCTTTCCTTTCCTTTCCTTTCCTTTCCTTTCCTTTCCTTTCCTTTCCTTTCCTTTTCTTTTCTTTCCTTTTCTTTTCTTTTTCTTTTCTTTTCTTTCCTTTTTTTTTTTTTTTAATGTTTATTCATTTTAAGCTATTCTTAGCAATCACATGCACATAAGGAGTAATTGCTTGACTTTGGGCTGGTAATTAGAAAGCACTAAGTCATTGTTTTCTTCTTGCTAGTGGATGGTTTGTTGAAGCATGCAACTGCTCACCAGCATTAATTCAGCCCTTCCATCCTCCTGCCTCAGCACCCGGGGCTGCATCCTGCTCTTATCAACAGGAGTTTCCCAGGGACAGGATGGATGCTTCTGGGAAACTTAAGGAAAAAGGCATTTTTTCCTAAAGATCCCCAAAGCATCTGGAAAAAATACATTCCTTCCCAGTGTTAGCATTTCCAGGGCCCTGACTTACTGAGCACACAGGGCTTGAGATGCAATCAAGCACCTACAGAAACAAGCTTTGTGCTGTCGGAATCTCTGTCTTTTCCAGTTTTCCCATCTTTAAAACAGGGATAACCTGGCTTCCTTGGACACATTCCCAAACATGGCAACTGTCATTTCACACCCGCTGGCAAAAATGGCAAGACCCCATGAGAGAGCACCATCCTTCCCTGTCTGGGAATGCCAAAAAGCAGGAGAAGGGGCATCAAAGAGGCGTCTCACATCCCAGAGGGAAGGATAAGAGACTGGACGCTGCAGATGAGCTGCAGGTTCATCCATCAGGTAAGGAGGACATATGTGGGGTTAGGATCTATACCATACTTATACCATATCTATATCACTCATCCTTGGCAGCCAGGGAGGAGAAGAAAGATCCAAAACACCCCTGAGAACATTCGGGGTCTGGACACTCTCCTTGTCACCACACCAAGATTCAGCATCCCCCGGGCCAGCTTTCCCATCCCTGTCCAATCATCCTTTTTCTTCTGCACTCTTCTCCCAGGCATTTTGCTTTGCTTTGAGCCACATTGTGGCCACAAAAAGCCCCATAACTGTAGCATGAGCTGTGAAGGCCCAAGGGTTTCTGTGCCTTTCTGCAAAGCCAAAGCATCCCTGAGGATTTCCAAAGCAGCAACAGGGAGAGGGGAAAGGAGTTGAGGTGGCTGGAGCTGTCTCCAAGACATTTCACTGCAAAATTGCTGTAGCAAACAAAAAATGCCCTTTTCACCCCTCCTTGACACCTCTCCTTGACACTCCTGCTGCTGACTCTGGTGAGATGAAGCTGGGGTGAGAGGAGAAGGCAGGCCCAGGGCATCCTGAGGAATCCCTGCAGGGCTCCCATCTCCAGGTTCCAACATCTCCTTCCCAGAGATAAAAACAAAATGAGGCTCCTTCAGGGCACAGACACAGGGCTAATCTCTCCATGCACTGGGTCCATTACTGTACCACAGGAAGCAAAGATGGGTGAGAGAGGGAGGCAGGAACATCCCAACCCTTCTGCATCCTATGTCAGCATCCCAAGCCCTTCAAGGGACATGAGCCCCAAAAGGAGAAGCCACCTGGGTTTATTTTACATGAGAAACTGGGAAATATTTTTCCATCTTGGAGTGGAAAAAGAATCCTGCAGAAAGGGCCCTGGGGTTTGGGCATATTATTGAGGTGATTTGAGATATGTCCTAAGGTGTGATGTGGTCCCATGGTGGGGGATCCAGGAGGACAAAGAAGAGCTTTGTAAATTGCAGCTACTGGAGGGAAATCACTCGAGGAGCCAGAAAAAAAGGGAGTTTGGATGACATATAAGCAGCTTCAGAGAGAGAAAATATTGGGCAGGGAAAGGCAAGCAAACTGCTGCTGCAGGACGTTAGTGCCAGACAAATTCCTGCTGGAATTAGGCACTCGTTTTTAACAGGGGAGGTGATTAACCCTGGGAATAAATTATCAGGCAAAGTAGGAAATGTTTCAACTCTTGATGTCTGCGGGTAAAAACTAGGGGACCTCTGGGAGGCTTTAATCAAACCCAAAACACTGGGGTCCCCAAACCAGCCCCTTGGGGATGGGCTCTTGGCCAAGAGCTGGGAGAGCCAGGCTGATATTCCCATTCTGTCGAGGACTGTGTGTACTCATAAAACCTGCCAGTCTGGAGGCAACAATGGCTCACCCCTGCCCTGGGAAATGACAGACCCATCCTGCCCTCTGCAGAGGGAACAGCTACGAGACTCAAAGGAATTATCAGGTGCCAAATGGGGTTTTTTCCCTTAGTAATAAAAGAAGAATATGATAATAAAATCAAATAATAAAATCAATTTCTCTGTTTCTGCTGCATATTTGATGGCAACCTTGGTGTGCTCACAGCCCCCTGTTTGGTTAACCTAAGAAGGGCAACATCACAGGTAGGGGGGCTGCTATTTCTGCTTAAGACTTCCAGTTTAAATTACTTCCCAAATGTCTTATCTATCCAGGTGCCATTTTAACCATGGGGGCAGCAGGTTGCCTCTGCTGAAAGGCTGGCAGACAGAAGGAGGGGATGCTCCCAAATGGCTGATATCCCTCCAAATTAGGGGCTTTGGTGCATATTGCCTCACCAAATGAATTAATAGCCTTTTCCTAAATGGCCGGGAATATCACTTTGCAAATTTGGGATTAATCCCAAATTTATCCTGCCCCTGTACTCACAACCCATTGGGAGTAAGTGAAGCAGGTAGGTCCTCATCAGTTCTCCCATCCTAGAAATGGCTTTATTTAACCCCAACCAGTCAGGAAGGAAAAGAAAAAAACTACAAACTTGAGCAAAGATGCAGCTTTACCTCCCAAAACTCTGTCTCAGGAGGAATTTGGAGCATTTCCCATCAAACCCAGCTCCACAGGGAGCTGCTTTGCTCCCTGAGGACTCCAAGGCTTCCAGCAAAGCTCATAAAAAAACCTTCCAAGTGTGAGTTTTTGGTCTTGGGCAAAGAGGACAGCCAAGTCTTGTTCTCCTTTCTTCTTGCCTCCTGCTGCTGCTTCATTTTTTTTGATCTCTCTTCTCTCCCTCCAAATCCCCTCACCCAGCCCCAAAATCCTTCAGTATAATTATTTACATGGTTGCTTCCAAGTGGTTTGCAAAGTGGTTGGATGAATTATTCCAGTGTTAGCAGCTCTTGCCAGCAGCCCAGCTCTCACAGCCTGCAAAAGCAATGAGCTGCAGGGTTGCAACTGTTGGGTATTGCTGGGTTGTGATAATACTGTGATAAAAAAGAAGAGTTATTGGGTTGCAAAAAATAGCTTTGAATTCATTCAGTCATATTGCAGGGTTGCAATAATTGCTTCTAATTGGGCTGCAATAATACAATAATAATACACAATGATAATACACGATAATTAATACAATAATAAATTTCTCCTCTGGAGGTGGGTAAATGCCTCCATAGATTTTCCTTGCTGCTATCCCACATGGACCAGGTCCTCAGGGGTACCCCAAACTGCCTGGAGAGACGGGGTGCAGCACCCGGTGCAGAGATTGTGATTTGTTTTCCATTCTCAGAGGGAAAAGGAAAGCTGATGGCATTTTTGGCCACGTCCTTATGCCCCATATGCCTTTCTTCCCTGCTGTGTTTCCCTACATGAAATAACTCACCTGAGATGGGAGAGGTTTTAGAGACATGAGCTGTAAACCCCCCCCCATATATCTTGGGTTTTGTTTGCAAGATGTAACCTCCTCACCACCTTACACCTCACCTCTACAACTGCCTGAAAGGATGTTGTAAAGAGGTGGGCACTGGTGTCTTCTCACAAGTAACTGGTGATAGAACAAGAGGAAATGGCCTCAAGCTGCATCAAGGGAGGTTTAGACTAGACACTAGGGAGAACTTTTTCATTGAAAGGGCTGTCAGACATTGGAAAGCGCTGCCCAGGGAGGTGGTTGAATCACCACCCCTGGATGTGTTTAAAAGTCCTCTAGATGTGGTGCTTGGGGACATGGTTTAGTGCTGGACTTGAGAGAGTAGGGTTAGTGATTGGACTCTTATGATCTTGAAGGTCTTCTCCAACCCAAGTGATTCTGTGATTCTTCCACCTTGTCTTTTCTAAGATCCAGGCAAGTCATTCTGTAATTCTATGATAAGAAGTCCGTGGTCCCCAAGTAACGCCCCTGCCAACCCAGTTTCCCTATTCAGGGGGCTGGGCAACAAATATCTCCAGGCACATATGGCATTCTGACTCCCCAGAGCCCATTTTTAAGGCAAACTTCTCATCCCACCACTTGCTGGGCTGAAAATAGAAAGCTGAATTTGGGCTGAAATGCAGAACTGTTGGCTGGGGAAGCAGCAGGCGGGTGAAAAGGAGGAGCTGCCAGAAATATTTTATACCAAAAAAAAAAAAAAAAAAAAGCCAGAAGAGAGGATTTTATTTTAAAGGGAAAAAGCTGTTAATAGCTTTGTCTGCTGGGGTCCTTTTGGAAAAGCTGGAATGCTGCTGGCTGCAGCTGGATGGAAGAGCTTGTACCACTGCAGCTCCTCGCCGAGTCCAGGTGAGGAGCCGAAGGGAAATGAGGGGGAAAAGAGGACTGCAGTAGGTGATGTAAAGAGATAAATCCATATGGATTAAGCAGGGGGAGCTCCATGACTTTACCTTTCTAGCTCATTCAGTGGTCAGCCCTTGTCACCTCCAAGACACATCTTCTACCTGGGCTTCTCCAGCCTGTCATGGCTATGGTGACTCCAGAAGGTGGGATGCCCCTCCTTGGGGTGGAACGATGACTGGGAACCACCAGAGTGGATTAAGTTAGTCACTGAGCATTTAGAGCACATATTTAATGCAAAATATGGAAATTGCCATTTGTGTGGGGGGGTTCGTGATATTTGTCAATGTTTCTGTTGGATCTGCAGCAAAAGCCAGGAATTTTCTGGTGCTGCAAGAGGAATGTCTGCCAAAAAATTCATTCATGCTTGAGCAAAACTTCGCATTTCCTCCAAACTTGGCCTTTCTTATCCACTGCAAACGTGGCAGCAAAGTCTTTTCAGGATGAAAGCAAACAACAGCAAACCAGATCTCACCAAAGGGCTGGAGCAGCTCTGCTCTGGAGACAGGCTGAGGGAGTTGGGCTGTTCAGCCTGGAGAAGAGAAGGCTCCAGAGAGACCTTAGAGCACCTTCCAGTGCCTGAAGGGGCTCCAGGAAAGCTGGGGAAGGGCTTTTGACAAAAGCATGGAGTTATGGGATGAGGGGGGATGGCTTCAAGCTGAAAGAGGGGAGATTTAGATGGAATATTAGGAGTAAATACTTCTCTCTGAGGGTGGTGAGACACTGGCCCAAGTTGCCCAGAGAAGCTGTGGCTGCCCCACAGTGTACAAGTGTTCAAGTGCCAGATTGGATGGGACTTGGAGCATCCTGGTCTAGTGAAAGGTGTCCTTGCCCATGCAGGAGGGTTGCAACTAGATGGTATTTAAGGTCCCTTCCAACCCAAACCATTCCATGATTACATGGTTCATTCTATGGAAGAGCAGTGGGAAGCTGTCGACTCCGGCATTGGGGTCTGGATGTGATCCAGACCTGAGCTGAGACATCTCTGGAAGCAAAGGTCAACCTGCCAGCCTGGATGTTGTGATGTTTTCCCAAATCTTGGAGACCCTGGGACCCTTGGGGGTAATTTGTACAGCCCCAAGCTTACAGATGGGCACTTTGGGGTTCCTCAAAAATGCAAATTAGCCTGTGAGAACCCGGCTTGGCCCCAGCCTCCTCAAACCAGCACTGTAAGCAGAGCTGGGGTGAGCTTTCCTCCAGCAGTGAAGGATAAGAAAGAGGAAAGAAATACTCGGGGGAAAAGAAAAAAAAAAGAAGAAAAAAGAAAGAAAAAAAAAAAGGCAAAAAGCCATTTGTCCCTTCAGCTTTATTCCGGCTGCAGAGCCGGAGCAGCTTGTAGCTCCAGAGAACTTTTAATAGAAATCTTTGGAATGAAATGGGCTACAGCTGTTTGCCTTGATAAATATATTTTATGCTACATGCCTCAGCCGCCATCTGTTTGCTGATACGAGCATTTCTCCTCAGCAGCAGCTGAAGAGAAGTCATCAAAGGGAATAGCAGGAGGTGGCTTTGGTGGCAGGCAGAGGGGACGAGGTGAAGTGGCCCGTGGAATGGAGTTATTCTGGTGGCTTAATGTGGTGAGGGTGCTACAGGAAGAAGAACAAGTCAGCAGGTGGGTTGGGAGGGGGGTGCTGGGGGTTTTGGGGGAACTGGGTCTTTTTGCTGTTGGTTTGCACTGGGCAGGACCTCGGGGCAAGGGCCAGGCTTCTGGGAGGTGTTTAGATGTTTAGAGCAGCAGCCTAGGAGGAGTTGCAGAGGGTTTGGTGCTTAATTATTGTTAAATACCACCAGGCTGTGTTGGTAAATAAGAAAATGACTGAAATAAAATTATAGAAAATGGTAGAATGGGATAGAATAAAATAGAATAGAATGTAAAGTAAAATAAAATAGAATAAAATAAAACAGAATGTCCAGCTCAAGCTCTTTCCCTCACCTCTCTCCATTCCCCCTCCTCTTCTGCAAAAGTACTTGAAGAACCACCTCCATAAACCACCTGCCTTGGTGCAGAAGCCCCATGAGCACCATGTCTCCAGCTGGGGATTTTTTGCCCTCTGAGCATCATTTCTCCAGCAGAGACATCCGACCCTCCCTTCTTCAGAGGGGAAACTGGGACCCAGTGAGGAAATCATTCCAGATAGATGTACAGCACCAGAGAACACACCATCACCCTAACAGTGTTGATTTAATGGTTATTTTTGCTCGCAGTTAAAACCCCTGCTTTGTAAAAACTTTGCTGAAGTAAATTGCCCTGATCCCCTCTCACAGTTACCATTTCTGCCATAAATCCTGGTGTGAGCAGCAGGATGCAGGAACATTTGGACAAGCATCCTGGGGATGTCCACAAGCACTTACCCACTTGAAAATACTGATGTATAGATATCCAGGCCTGCGGGGTCACCCTCCAGAGATGAGCAAAGCTGCTGGAGAGTTGGATTTTGGTTCCTGTTTGTTTTGCTTTCTCCTTAACACCCAAACCTGGCACCACTACACTCAGCCTAGGTATGTAATAGCTGGTTGTCACTGTCACTCGCAGGCCTAGGTGGCAAGTGCCCTAACCAGAACAGGGCTAATTATTATTATTATTGCTATAATCGCTATGATTATCATATTAGTTTATATTGCTTAGACAGCTCAAAAGCTATAGAAACATATAGAAAAGGGGAGACTCATGTCCAGGGGGATTTGAAATTAGGGAGCTGAGCAGAGGTGAGATGCCAGGAGGTCAGGTTTAACTGGGTGGTGCTAAATTCTGTCAGGAGTTGACATCACCCATGGGTGATGTTGGCAAGAAAATGTGGGTGAGAGCGCTGTCTGCAAGTGGAGATGCTGTGGGTGACATGGGGACACAGGCCTGGAGGACCCCAAGGTTCATTTTAATGGTCTCTTTATTGCTTTTATTCCTGGAAAACAGTGTCCTTGCCCTTCGCCTGTGCTCCAGCTGCCTTGTGGAGGGAAGATGCTACCAGCCCAGCCTGCCAAAAAGGATCTCCCTGGTAGAAAATCCCCCTTTTCCTGAGGGGCTATGGAGGGTGGGATGCTATTCCTTCTCCCCATGGAATTTGGGTCAAAACCTCCATGCCTTGCCTGTGATGTTCCAAGCAGAGGTAGGGAACAAGCCCTGGGTCTGCGCTGGGACATGGTCCCCACTAGTTGTCCAGGGTGCTGGTGCACACCAGGGTCTGGATCAGGTCCCACCCAGAGCAATTTGTGCCTGTCCCTCACCACATCTGCAAAAGTGTTCTTTTGTCCCTCATCTCTCCCTACTCCTCCAATTCTTCTGCCCAGAAAGCTTCAAGCTCAGAGCATTTTCAAATTCAAGGGGATTCAATACAACCCAGCAGGGGTTTTGTAATTTTTTTTTTTATTATTAGTTTTTTGTATTTTCCTCCTCCCTCATCTCCGGCATCGCTCACACAAGTGGCTCCAAGCACTTTGCTGGGGAGATAAAGGCTGAGCAAAGCCCTTTTGCAGAGAAAATGCCATGAAGCAGAGAGCAAGCGAAGAAGGAGGCTGCTTCTGTGCGTGGGCTCTCCCCAGCTCCCAAAGCAGGGCTGGAAAATTCTGGGGGTACAGCAGGAAAGGAGGCACCCCCTTTCCCTGAGCATCACCCAGCACCGTGTCCCCTCTCCCTGGACCTCAAGACCCCCATTTGGGCCCCCTCCCTGCCTCCATCCATCAGGATGGAAGGGGCTAAAAGAGATTATTTGATTTTTCAACATCCCAAGGCTGGGTTCCCCACCTCTGGACTACCCCAGCATCTCCAGGCTGTCCACCCACAAGGTGCTGCTGCTTTTTGACCCACTGAAGAGCTTCTGCTGGTGGGAAGTTGTGGGTTTTGGTGCTTTTCTGGCAGCTGGGGCTCAGTCCTGGGAGTGATTCCTTGCAGCAATGCCAGGTACTGAATCACTGGTCTGTGATCCCAGAAAATTAACATGCCCCGCTATAAATAACCGCTCTCTAATGGGCTGTCAGTCGTCAGCGTTTGGAAAGGCTCAGCTCATGTGAGCAAAAGTTTTAATGACTGTAATTGGAATTAGATGAAACCCATCAATGTTAGGCTTTCTGTGACCCATGCTAGGATGAAATCTATCATGCAGCAGGGAAAAACTACCCCTTCTGGGATATGTCAGGCATGACGAAGCCCGTGTAACTTTAGGAGCAACAGCTGGTTTGGGCGCAGAGTATGCTCAGCATTTTCCCTTTCCCATTAAATGTAAGTGTTGTGGCCTTGTCATACTTGTAAGAAAGATGGAGACAATTTTTTTAGCAGGACCTGTAGCTCTAGGACAAGGAGCAACAGTTTTAAACTCAAAGAGGGAAGATATTAGGAAGAAATTTTATAAAATGAAGCTGGTGAGACACTTGCCTGGGTCGCCCAGAGAGGTGCTAGATGCCTCATCCCTGGAAAAGTTCAAAGTCAGGTTGGATGGGGCTTGGAGTGACCTGATCTGGTTGAAGATGTCCCTACTCACTGCAGGGGGGTTGGATGACGTGCATTTTAAAGGTCCCTTCCAACACAAACCATGCTGTGATTCATTCTATGAGTCCATAAATTCCCTGTGTGGGACGTGGCAGAGGATCCAGTGGATCTGGGATGCTCAGGACCAAGTTCTTAACCCCTAAACCCCTGATATTTCAAAGGAAACACTCATTCTCATGGCAGCAGGTCAAGCAGAGGGTTCATTTTGCATTTGGGCCCAGTAAAAACTCATCACCTTCCCCCAGTTTCCACAGGGCGTGTTCCAGCAGCTCTGTGTTTTGTTGCCTTGCTTCTCCTCCACCCCTACAAACCCCTTGGGGCTGCAAATCCCTAGCCCACCTTGGACCCCCGGGAGTGACTGGTGGGATAACAAGTCCCCCCAAGCCTTGCACATGCTCCTTGCACTTAAGAAAACAACACCTCTCCTGAGGAAAGGGGTGGCACAGGGCAAATTAAGAGACGCCAACGCACAGTGGTGCCTTGGGATGTGCAAAGATGCTGCTAATGAGGTGGCCAGGAAGAGGGAGGATCTCTGCGGGTTTTGGGTTTGTTCCTAAGGGCCAGAGAAGAGGAAAAGACAGGAAAATTGACTCTTTTTATTACTACTCCTTGGGTTCTAATAGGCCCCAGAAGTTTACAGGCACGCAGAGACACACAGGGTGATGCTTACCTTTCATTACCGGGGAAGGCATGGCAGGGAGGCTAGAGGGGAGATCCTCAGAGCACCATCTGAGTGATTGCTGCAGAATTCTGGCAGCAAAAAGACCTGGAAAACATTAACTCAGCCACCCAGCAAGGTGCCTGTTGTGTACTTGGGGAAACTGAAGCACAAGGTGTTTTTGCTTACAGTCCTACAGCCCCAAAGCATCAGTGGAGGTGACTTTTTAGGGGAGCTGAACTTTGCAGCCTGGTCCCAGAACTTGATATTTAAGAAGAAATACAAGTTACAGTGGATCCAGGGAAAATAAAGGATTCATTTTGCACATGGCCTCAGCAAACCAAGCAGCAGCACCTTCTGCAATGTGTGTGCAGCAGCAAAGAGGGCTTTGACATGGGCATTTCATCCAGACCAAGAAGGAGATAGAGACTGAATGACTTCAGCAGCTGCAGTCCAGGCTTTTGATGCTCTTCTCCACAGATAACCTACCATCTAATCCCTGCTATGAACTTTTCCAGTTTATGGGGTGAAATTCAGATTTTAGTGTGTTCACTAATTGAGGAAATGGATGATTTGGATTTGAGGTTCTTTTGTAATAAACTGTTTTCTGTTGAGAAATACACTTTTTATGACAAGGATTTTTACTCCAGTTGAGCAGTTTTAACTGTTTCTAAGCTTGCTATTAATGTTCTTTACTGAAAAAAAAAAATGAGATGTCAAAGTGAGGGCAAAGGTTTCCAAAACTCACAAGGAAACACAAAACCTTCAATTAGAAGAAAAAATGTAGCTCAGGGCTATGCGGGTGAACTGTTTGGTTGGTCTTCAAGGAAATAGCATTTGAATTTAGCAGTTGCTGAGGAATTTTAAAAGGTTTGGTTAACATTCCCCATCAGAGACAATGTTTTTATTTCAAAATTGCCAGCAAACCCAAAAAAATTCATCTTCTTCTCTCCCTATTTGTAAGCGAATTCACTGGGATATTTGATAGCTGTAATTTGCTCTTCAAGCTGTGTAATTAGCCACCTCAATCAAACGGCAGCATTTCTCTCTTTGCTCAAAGAATAAACTCTGCAAAACAAGTGTTTTTTCCTGAACTGGTGCAAATCCCAGGGACAGGCTGAAATTTTGCAGCCAACTTTTGCTTTCAGCCCCGCTTGGGCTCACCATGGGGTTGGAAAGCTTTATGGGGAAGAAAAAAATAGAAAATATAAGATGGGGCTGAGTATTGACTCACAGCTCTTGCTCATCCCCCTGTAACAGCAACCAGCTCCAAGAGGTGGGAGGATTTCAGTGTATGTTGGCAATTTATTATTTTTTTTCCGTGCAGATTTTGGGGATTTGTGGAATGGGAGGAGAAGGGAACGAGCTGCAGGGTTACTCAGAGGTTTTCCTTTCTACACCTGAAAGCACCAAAAGCAGTGCAGAACAATTACTTTTATTTTTCCAGTATTTTTTCCCCCCATTTTTCAGCAGATCCTTATTTCCAAGGAAGAAATAATTTCCAAAGAAGGTCAGGAACTGGGAATCTCCCACATCCCATTGACCTCCCCTTCGCCTGCTTCGCATTGTCTTTTATTCCCGAGTGTAAAACCCTGCTCAGCCCAGTTTCTCCCCTCATTTCATCTTAGGTCTGAGGATGCAGTCAGCCACAGGCACAGGCGTTGCAGACTGGGCACTTTATTTACCAGTAACACTTATGTGAAGCCATTCTCAAGAGATTCACAGGGTGGCTGGGAGCTGGAGCTACAGCCTCCACACAGTAAAAAAGAAGGAAAAGAGGGAAATTGCCTTATAAAAACCACAAGGACTTTGGGCTTTTTTATTTTTATTTTGTTTTTTTGCTGGAGCTCTTAAATTCAAGGATGGTTTTCAAGCCTGCCCGGTCCTTGACTTGTTCCTGGCAGACTTGAGAGACAGAACTTTTTTTCTCTGTTTTTCTTAGCATAACAATCCCTTTTTTAACATAAGATTAATCCTTGCACTGCAATCATGAAGCCACACTTTCTCCAAATCCAAAATAATATCATTCCCTTCCCACATTTAGAAGGTAGTTATGGGTTTTTTCCCTTTTTTTTCCCCCCCCTTTGCATTGAAATAAAATGAAAATCTTGTCATCTCAAGATAAATAGAACAGTGTGGAAGCTTCCCATTCTCCTCCAATCTGATTGTAGTGGCAGCAAAAAGGACACGGGCCTAATTAAAGTGCCAATCAAGTAAAAATTGAATTAATTGTTTTTATACAAATGTTCCACTTAACCCTTAGTGGCTTGTTCATTTTCTGAGGGATTTCAGTGTTTTTCTCTAGCAAAAAAAGCCAGGTTTCAGGAGGAGTTTGTGGGATGAAAAATCCCCCCAAAAAAGGTTATTAAAAGCCACATAAAGAAGAGGACAGGGTCTGCCTGTGTCCAGCAGTGTCATCACATACTTTCCTTCGCATTTTCCTACAGGCAGCTCCTCTCTTGCAGCCCACGGGAGGAGCTGTGGAGCTCCCTCCTCTCCTCCAACATCCCTCTCCAGCTGGAAAGTTTGATGGGACCTGGAAAAAGTCTGGATTAAATGGTAATTCCTAGGTTTAATGTTTTTTCAGTGGATGGAAACATCTATCCAGCTCTGAAGGATGGATGTTGAGGTCTGGCCCAAATCCTCCCATAACACACAGGGAGCAGATTCCCAACCACATCTGGGCACATCTGGGTTTGCTTAAAGCTTCCCTGGCGTTCCCTGTGTCTGCACAGATCAACGGGGCTGCATGTCGTGAGACTTGACCCCAGGAAAGACCTTGTGGAGCTTCACTCCAGGGTTTGGAAGCCAGCCCACTTCACCACCAACTTCTCTGTGGTGCTCCGTAAATCCCTGACTCCCAGAATCAGCCTGGGGTGCATCCAGCCCATCTGTGTACCAAAAATGCAGCAGGTTCAGCTCTGCTATTTTAGTAATATTTTAATAAACTCTTTTAACCTGGCTGGGCAGGGAGGGCTGAGAGGAAAGCAGGCAGGTAAATGCAAATCACAGCAGGAAAATAACTTAGCATTAATAAACAGGCATGAAAGGTTGTATCCAAGCAGGGAGACACGGAAAGGGACTGGTACTTTTTGTCTTAGTTTTAGCAAACTGAAGTGCTATGAGAGCTGGAGTGCTGCAAAACCCCAGCAGCAGGGGCTGCCACAGCTGAGGGCTTCTTCTTGCACACCTGTTGCCAAATGAAAAGGTCTCCCAGTGTTGTCTTGCACTCCCCTTAGAAGCAGCATCCCAGGAAGGTGAATGCCTGGAAGAGATCAGCCTCCTGCCATAATGTCCTTGGCTTGATGGTGGGAAAAGCAGAGTCCCAAATATCTCCTCAACATCTAAGATACACCCCAACTGGCTTCACAGCACCCTGACAATTCCAAGGATGGACCTTGGCTTCTCCCCAACATCTGAGGTACAACAAGCTCCACTGCATCCTGACACCTCCACGGATTCCCCTTGGCATCTCCCACAGATGTCTCAATGTGAAACGTTCCACAGGGTCCCCCATTGTGTGACAAGGGCTGTGCATCACTCCTGTCATTTGGAGGAACAACCCCTCCCTCCTCCATCCCATCATCCAAATCGTTTTTCTTTCCAATTAGGCTTTTAAGCACTTGCCTTGCAACCAGGTAAGAAAGAGGAGCAGCACTTTGCAGGGGGGGAAACCGAGGCACAGGGGGGGATTAATTTCCCCGAGGCTAGAGGAAAGGCTCTGCAGCAAGAACAGGGAAAAGCCTCTGAGCCCCAGCTCAGTGTTTTTACAACAGAACTCTGCAGAGCTTTCGCTTGTCATCTGTATTTTTAAATGACAAGGAAAAGATTTTATAAACCAGGGAAACGTGTGATTATTTTCTTCTTGCTCTCCTTCTTCCAGGTGCTTGGCTTTCCGTTGTAATGCACAAGAATGAAATCCATCGAAGTTGCTGTTGTCCTGCTGTTTAAAACTCCATTTTCTGTCAATATTGCTTCATTTTTATCAGGTTGCTTACATGGTTTATATCATTCTTTTGCTCCCCCCCATTTTGCTGCAGTGTTTCAGAACATTTTGTTTCTTGCACTTCTCAGTAAATAGCCTGGAAGTAAGAGAGCCAAAGGCAGGGGGAAAATATCCACTTTCATTGTTGTGATGTTTCATATCTACTGCACTTGTCAGTGGGGAATACCACAAAAAAAAAAAAAAGGGGGGGGGGGGGGGGGGGGGGAATGGAGAAAGAAGCCTGGTTTGTCCCCCTTGACTTTCAGAAGCCAAGGAGAGGTTTATCAGCTGCTTTTCCCAGCTTCTAGCATTGCTCTTTGCCATCAGACATTGCAGAGGGAGACCCCAAATTCCATTAGGAGAAGAGTTGTGGTCCCCCCAGAGTCCATGTCTGGAAGCCGGGTTATGCAAATGAACCCAACATGGGGGGTTCCCCCCCTGCAAACACCAATATATGCTCTTCCACCCCCCCGGGCAAGGGTAGTTCTGCTCCACATCAGCTTCATGTTCCTTCCCAAAGGCCGTTTCACCCAGCGTCGTGCTTTTTCTCAGCTCGTTAATTGGAATGATTCATTTCCCTCCACAAAGCACGGCCGATTTCATTGAGATTCACCAGCGAAGAATCAGTTTGCACTTCATTTTGTCTCCTGCAATACCACGGTCGTGCCGGTAAAAAGCAAGTTAAGTCCCAGGCCAGGCAGTTTTGCAGGACGATGCTCCAAGCTCCAGCGAGCCAAAATGATGTCAGAAACCTGGTAGTTTTTTCCATGCACGGTACAACTGCTCAGTCCTTTAAATCAAATTTGACTACCAATGTAGTGGGAACCGCAGAGGTAATCAGTTAATAAAACTTCACTCTTACATGCTACTTTCAGTCGAGGATTTAAAGCCCTTTTGCAAAAGGTCAGTGTTACAATGATGAGAATTTTCCAGCTGAAATGTTTTCACTGCGAAGGAGAAAAGGAGAAGGAAAAAAAAAAAAGAAAAAAAAAAGGAGAGAAATACTCTCCTTTCCTGGAAGTTAAAAATTCTGCTGGCAAGAAATAATGTTCTGTGTAGGGAACAAGAGAAGAAAAAAAAAAAAAAAAAAAAAAGAAATTGCCATGAAAATGTTAATGGTGTTTTGAAGCTTCACAGGAAAGTCTTCCTTGTGTAGCAGCCTTAATATCCATTAGTACCCCTAGTCTGCAAGCAAACAGCATTTTGCAGAATAAACTAAAACACTACGGGGAAAGACTCTGAGTTCTTTAGAAATCTAATTCCCACTGAAATCAGGCACTGAGCATTTTATTCCACGTGCATTGAAATCAGGGATGCTGCCAGGAAATAAAAAAGACCCCACCTGTAACCTCTCCTGGCCCTGCCACAAAATATCCTTATGGCCACTGGCAAAATCCCTCCGTGGGATTTCCAGGAATCACTCCAGGAGTGTCACTGTCCCTGGACAGCATCACTGGAAAATGCAGAAATATGATAACTGTAAGGCCAACATTCCCCACTTCTGCATCTTTCTCTCCCAAATCGGTCAACCTGCAAACAGGCAGGGATGGGAAAACCAAAATCAAATAAGCCTCCTTCCCTAAGGAGCAAGGCAAAAGTAAAGAAATCAAATAAAAACTAACAGCTCCTTCCCAGCCTGACTGCCCCTCCACGGAGAGCAAAGCCTGCCCGCACCAGGCTGAGACACTTGTCTTTCGAACAATAAATATAATAAATGCAATTATTGCTGCTCCGAAGCCAGGTTTAACCCACCTGGCATAGATTTACCTCGTTAGCTCATGCAAGTTATCCCTGCTTAGCTAAACCAGCGCAGGTAACCACGAAGCCAAGCTCCCACCCGGGCCAGGCAGGTGCCTGCAGAAGCTCCAGGAGCAGCGTGGAGAACCTCTTTGAAGTTCACCTTTCTGCACAGCAGCAAGTAATTAAGAGTGCACAGCTGTAATTACTCGCTAATGCTCGGGTTTATAATTGCACTCAGCGGTCGCCGTGTGCCCCTTCGGACTCGGGAGATGGAAGTGAGGGGCTCGCTGACCTTACTGGTTTCTTTTATTTTTAGGCGCTATCGCGCTGTCTGCAAAGCGGGAAAGGGTGAAATTAAAGGCAGAAAAGGAGGGAGGGGGAAAAAAGCAACCCCCGAAAGTTCAAAAGTGGTAATTCAAGGCAGAAAAAGGCCCCTTTTTTTACACCCCCCACCTCTATCTTGCCCAATCCTGTTCCTCCCCAGTTTGCTCCACGCAGGTTGCTCGGGGCGGGGGACGCACCAGCCCTCTCGCCCCTCAGGGGAAAAAGCCCCAAAACTTTATTTCGGGGTTTTTTTTTAGGTTTTGGAGCCCCCGCCCCCAGTCTCCGGAGGGTTTCTGGGATGTTTTTGGAGGTGGGAGGAGCTGCTGCTCCCCTTCCCAGGGGGGCAAGGTTGCTGCTGCTTGCGGCTGTAGCAACCACCCCCCAGGCGAGGCCGCCGCTGTGAGGTTATAACCCCCGAAGGGGGGGTTGTGTTATTTTTTTGCTTCCACCCCCACCCCCCCCCCCCCACCCCCGACTAGACCTCGGGGTAAGGCTCCGGCTGCTTCCCCCTCCCTGGGTGCGCAGCCCCCAAATTCCTGGAGAAGTCGAGGAAGAGCCCGGGCTGCCCCCGCAGGCAGGTGAGGAGGGTGCCGGGGGGGGGGGGGGAGGTGCGAGAAGCCCTCCCCTCAAATTTAGAGACCTGGGGGGAGGGAAGCCATGCAGCTGCTTGTGCCGATGCCTGATTTGCCCCGTTGGGGCAGGGAGCAGCACTGGGGGGGGTGCGCGACTCTTCTTCCCCTGTAAATAGTGCAGAAATACCAGCGACCAACTCCCCATAATTTACGCCCCCCCCAGCTTTGGCCACGCACCAAGCAAAGCGTTTGAGGGTTGCACAGATGCCCCCTTCCCCCCCCCCCAAGCTTTGACCGTGCACCAAGCGAAGCGTTTGGAGGATGCACAGATGTCCCCCCTTACAAGAACCAGACCCCCCCCCAGCTTTGGCTGCGCACCAAGCAAAACGCTTCGGGGATGCACAAATGCCGCCCCCATCCCCCCCTCCGCCGTGCATCCCATCCCAGGCTGGGGGCTGAGCCTTCCCCATCGAAGTTACTCCCCCTTTCCCCATCACTTTGCTCTCTCCCTCCCCTTTAGCCCCCCCCTCCAGAAGCCGGGCTGCGCCGGCGAGGCTCGCTCCGCCAGTCAAGGCAGCGCTGCCGGGGGAGGAGCTGGGGGGGCGGCGGCGATGGAGCCGGGCGAGCGGAGCCGGCGGGCGGCGGCGGCCTGAAGCCCCCCGAAGCCCCCCGAAGCCCCGTTCCCCCCGGCGCCGAGCCCACCCTGAGGAATGAGCGCTTTCCAGGCAGACCTCCTCCTCCTCTTCCTCGGGTGCTTCTTGCTCAGCCACGGTAGGACACGGCGCCGCACTTAGTTTGGGGGCAGAGCGGGAGGGCGGGTGGCTTGTCCCCCGGGTCGGGGAGCTGCGTGGTGCTGGCACAAGGGGGGGGAGAAAGGTGGGGGACGAGAGGAGAAAGAGAAGAAGGATTGCGGAGTTTTTCATGCATCTCTGGCGAGGCAGCTTGCCTTTTTTTATTACTATTTTTAAGGGGGGAAAAATCTTTAGCATGCAAATGAGTTGTTTCTGCTCCAGCTCCGTTAATTAGATGGTGCTTGTGTGTAAACACGGCTTTGCTCAGCAACAACCTCTCCCCCCCACCCCCATCTATTGCCGCCCCGTCCTTTTTGTCGGTGCCGGGGAGGCGATGGAGGGTTCGTTTCGGTGGCGAGGGGGGGGGTTGAAGAAGCCTCTTTGGCTGGTAGCAGGGGCCGGCATCAGCCAGGGTGGGGAGCGGTTTTGTGGAGGGGGGTTGTTGCTTGTGACCGCAGGCAGCCCAGGGGATGCGAGACCCCCCCCACTGTGGTGCTTTGTGGGGGTGCCACAGCCGGGTCGCACCTCCGGAACAGTACGGGAGACGGGGCAGGAGCTTGGGAATCAGGAGGAATTTGACTCGCAACTTTGCTACCTGTGTGTGTCCGTCCCCTCCCCTCCCCCCCAAATAAAAAAAAAATAAATTATTTGGGGGGGTTGCGCGTTTTGGGAAGCTGCGTTTGACATTTTGGTCCCTGGAGTGTCTGTCACCTGTGGTGGACGCTGAGCTACAGCCAGACACAAGCTGCTTATCCCCTCGCAGTGTCGGTGTCAAAATAACCATCTGTGTCACGCCGTCGTGGTCCCCAAGCCAGCTTTTATGAGAGTAGGGCTTCAGGTTGCTTTAAAATAAAAAAGGGGGAGAAAAAAAAACCCCAGACCCACGCAGCTAGTCCATCTGTTGATTAAATGAAGGATAAAACTTTTGGAGAGAGTAGTGCTTCTCAACGGGCAGCTGGGTTTTTGCTCAGCCAGACATTATTGCTCAGCATCCCCCACCATACGCTGCGTTTCCCCCTATTCCCTGAGCAGGGACGCCGTGTTTGGGGGTGGCTGTGCTTCTCCTTGACCTTACCTCTTCTTTTCCAGGGCTTGGATGAGATGTTGGGCTCCCACGCTGCCCTCCCTTTCCCCTTTTCTTTCCCTCTCTGCTTGTACTAATATTCCTTCAGGGAGAAAGCTGTGTTTGCATTCGCCTTTGCTTCTGCACAAAAGGAACCCACTGTGTCTTCCGTGTAGGTTTCTGGCTGAACAAATTTGAACTCTCCCTGGTACAGCAGGGCAGCAGCAGGTCTGGGGATATCACCAATTTGGAAGCTGCTCCCAGCCTCCTTACATCAGTCCCTGCTCCCACGAATCTCAGCTCCCTGCAGGTCAAATGGCAGTGTGCTCACGGAGCTGAGTAAGTTTGTCTCTGGGATCCAGCAGGGTTTTGTTTCCTTTCCTCCCCCCGCCCCCCTCCATCCCTTTTGGAGCCATTATTTCTAATAAGGGCTAATGCACTTTTTAATAGTGTTTGTGTTTGGAAGCTGCCGTGGCTTCTCAGCTCTGCTGAGCATAGCCTGAGCTCAGTTGGTTTGTTTTCTCTGTATGGAGTGTGCATCTGGTACCTTGCTTATTGGTGCCCGGTTATGAGGCAGATAGTGTCTTGCAGACTGATTTTGTCTGTTTCTTTCCTGTAGGATGAACCAAATGCATTTCTGTGGAGTTGCTGCTCGCAGTAGGTGAGAAAGGAGCTGTTGGCAAGCATTGTGGCTTTCCCCTTTGGGGTGAAACCATGCAAAGGATCCTTGCTAGGTTTTCATGCAAAGGATTCTTTAAGCCACATGGTGCTCTGGAGGGTGGAAAGGCCTGGGTGTAGGAACTGAAGCTTAGTTTCCAGCATGTGCTGTGTTTTCCTCCCCTTGAGCCACCCCTGTGGTTGTTCTGGTGTGTCTGGATGTGGTGGCATTTGCTTTCTGTGGGTGAAGGTGCTGCTAAGGACTGGTGGGCGGTGGGGATCGGATATTGTCTGTGCACCCAGAGGGAGCTAATGGGCGAAAACTCACCTGAAGGAACAACTAAAATCACCCTGCCCCTCAGAAGTTTCAGTAGCTCCTTTTTGTGGGTGTGGAGCGGGCAGGGTTGTGTTTCCTTGCCTGCAGCACCCAAGTGGCTTGAGGGGATTTGCCATAATAAGGCAGGCAGGGCTTAAATTCCCTGAGCCAAGGGCTCAGGATGGGAGGATCCACCTCTGCTGAAAACCTCATTTGGGATCTTCAGTCTGGACACTAGTTTCAAAAAAAGTTCCCTTACACAAAGCCTCATGGAAAAGGCATTTTCATCACTGGATTTGTACATCCATGCCCTTAGGCTTGTACTTCACGGGCCCTGTGCCTCCTTGTGGCCTGCTGGCATCCTGCTGTTGCTGCGAACTGCACAGGCTGGAACTTGGACTCCCAGCTGAGTTTGGAGGAAGGTTCTTCTTGCTCTGTGGCTGGGGCCCCACTGCACCTGGGTGCACACAGGCATTGCTCAGCCTGGGAGCAAGATCTCTAGGAAGAACAAGTTGCCTTCCCTTGAGCATCCTCTGTCTTTCACCCTTGCAAATGGTCTGAAGCAGCCTGCGTTTTCTTTCTCAGAAAGTCGATAGGTCAGTGTTTCCTCTTCAGGGCTGTTTTTCCCCTGGTGTTGCTCGCTCTTCCACTCACTGAAAGCTGTCAGGACCACAGCCTTGGTGGAAGGTGAGAAAAAGTCACAGCACAATTTGCCTCCCGCAGAGGCTAGATGTGTGGTGCCCCTTGGTGGGAATTGATGCTGCCATGAAACTAGCTGCCTTTGCTCCTGCCTGGTGAATAGCTTACCTGTCCCTCCTCTGCTCCGAGCTGTGGAAAGATGGAACTGGGGAAGGGGCCTCTGCTGTGGGAAGGTGCACTGCTGAAGATGTACCTACAACCACCACCTCCTCTGTACTGTAACAACCTAGATGAATTTGGCAGGATCTGAAATTTACCTTGGATGGGAAGATTTCTGCCTGTCTGGGGCTTTCTTTCCAAAGGCATATTTGCTTTCCCTCAGGGTGATGAATACCAAGTGCTCTGGGTGTTGCAGGGTATGTTTTTCTCCTTCACAGCTCACTTGGTTCCTCCCTGGAAGCAAATGCTTTGCAATCTTCTGTCAGAGGGGCCTGTTATTAGCAGCAGTGGCTCAACTTCCCATGGCTTGTCATCATCTCCCAGGTGGGAAAAGGTGAAATTACGCTGATGAGAGAAACCAGGCCAATTCTACCCACCACTGCTGGTTAGGACTGGAGGATGAGGATTTTGGGATCTCAGGGGTGGTTAGTGGGTGACACAGAGCAAAAAAAGCAAGTTTATGGTGTGCTGCAGGTTGTGAGTACAAGGGCTGGTGACTTTGCTTCTCTCTCTAGCCTGCTGAGTGCAAGAGGCACCTGTAGGTTGTTGTATCTGGCAACCTTGAGCCTGCTAATGAGAAGCCTGGAAATCTGTGGTTGTGATTCCTCTTTTAAATTTAATTTCTCCTGTCATGTAGAGAGAGGCTAGCTTTGCAAGGGAAACATGTTAGGCTATTTCCTAAACCCAGCAGGTGAATCTCTGCACTGGGGAATGGTTTGGGAAGTGCGAGGAGTGCATCTGGTGCTGCAAAATGAGCAAGTGCTAATAGGCTTTTAAAATAAAGCCAAGGAAGCAGTACAAGAAGTTGCAACTAAAAATGGTTGAGTAGAAGACAGGAATGGTTTGGAAAGGTGCTTTGTGAAGACAGGAGGTGCTGCTGGTTGAAAGTGTGGGTTTTGTGGGGCCACAGAAGTTCATAACTGGGCTGTGTGGGAGGGAGACCAAAGTAAGCCTCAAGTTTTGAGCTGGTGTCATTCAGTCTATGCTGTCCTGTGGACGTGCAGCATGGCCTCTTCCACTGTCTGTTTTAACACAACATGGATTTCTGCATGCTTTCCCATCTTCAGTCTGTCCCTCCTGCAGCAAGATGTGCGTGAGGACCACAGATGACTTTGTTCAAAGTGGCTTTCTTGCAAGGTTTCAGTTCTTTGCAAAGAACAAGACAGAGGGAGCAAAGAGAGCAGAAGCACCTGCCCTGATGCTAACGTGGCATCCCTGCTGGCCTCCTCCCTTCCAAGGTTAGGTGGAGGACCCCAGGCAGATTATGCACAGCACATCTCTGGGCATATGTCGATTACTTCTGTGCTTCCCTGTTGTTTTAGGGGACACCAACTGGAGTAGAAACGTGGGCAGAAATCCCTGACAGGTTACCAGTATGTGTGTGAACAGCTCCCTCTTTCTCTGTAGTCAGCCTGCGTATGTTAGAATAAAAAGCTCGATGTTCTTTCTTTTGTAGCTGTAAATAAAGGGGAGAGGCTGATGTGTCCCTTAGGTTGTGAATTGGCTGAGGATCAAGGTCATTGAATAAACTGTGATGGAGAGTGTGGCTCCCTTAAAACCTCTGATTTAATGATTGCTTTTGCAAGTTTGCATGGTGCTCCTCAGCATGGTGGAGGGGACTTCATAAAAATGCAGCCGGAGAATTGGCTTTACATCACTTCCAGAATCTTTCCTGTAGGATTAAACAGCTTTTTATTTTTATTTTTATTTTTTTAACATTTTATTTAAACACTGACAAATTTATAACTACAGTTGATGAAAGCCCTGATTTACCTTCTGTTCAGGAGCAGTGCAGGTCTTTCCTTTGACTTCATTGGGAACTACCTCCGGCCAAAGAGAGACAGAGCCGTAGTAACCATGTACAAGTGTATTTTATAAATCAATAGGTAGTGAAACAAATTGGTTGTAAATCAGTCTTTTACTTAGTTGCTGAGATTTAAGGCGGCTGGTGGAGCTGTGAGTTTTTAAGGCGGTCTGCCCTGCTTTTGGGGCTGGCAGTTGTCCCAGCTCTTACAGGGGGATGTTAGAATCCATCACCTGCAGTATTAATATCAAACGTGCCAGGAAATGCGCGGGATTTCTCGGCTGGGAAGAAATAAGTTTAAAGCCTGTGCCACTTTTTCCAGGCATGGGTTGAATAGCAGGATCCTGCTGCTACTCAAAACCTCTGGGTTTCTGGTCCCCTACTTCACTGCACCTCAGGGCACAGCTACACTCGAGGCAGGACAGGGAAAATACTCATTTCTGAATTGTGCATTGTGGTAGGACAGAGCAAACGCTGGGTTCTGGTCTTGGAAACGGTGGCTTAACAGATGTCCTGGTTCAATATGCCTTTTGAACAGAGTCGAGCCTGTTTATTCATTGCCTGGCTGGCAAGACCCGTGCTCAAGTGTTTGCCTTTCCCTGGTGGCAGCAGCAGCCTCCAAAAGTGGAGCAGAAGGAGCTGTAGGTCACTTGGCTGTTACGTGGCTCTTCCTTTTACTGAGTTGTATTAAACAGCTTAAAATCTAAATGTGCTTTGAGTGAACCTCTCAGTGATGGGCTCTGGGCATCCTGCCTTTTTTAATGTCACATGCTAAGTAGGAGGTGGAACACTTGCATTGTTAAATTCAGATGCTAACTTGGGGATAAGATCTTGTCTTAATGTGTTCACTCAACACCCCCACTCACCACAAAAGATACACCAAGATTTTGGTCTGTTACTTTTTGGGCTCTCTGTGTGGAGCAGGATATAATTGTTTTTTGAGGGCTCTGCCATAAGTGCTGCTCATTAACCATTGATGTCAGCAAGTCCGACTTTCAACTAGGATAATAGATACTTTCTTTTGTTTTCAATTACTTTGTGTTTGGTGGAATTGCTGTGCCGGTTTGATATGTATGTGGTCAGATGGTGGCTAAGTCACCTCTTAAATGCTAGTGGATTTATGTTCTTGGGTCTGTTTTTGTCATTTTCAATATGGCATGTAGCAAAGCCATGCATGTACACCCTGCCTAGGTGAGCCAGGGTCTGACTGGATGCTGCAGCGTCTAAAGGCTGAACATTTCAGGAGCCTTTTGGGTGAGCAATCTTGTCTTTGTTGGAGGGGAAGTATAGAAAATGTTCGACTGGGGTTTTTCAGAAGCTTACTGCCCAGCAGGATGCATGCTCCAGGCTAGGGAAACCTTGCTAATTATAGATGAAATATGCACCAATAGTGGAAGGGATGAACTTTCTCAAACTGTCTCTTGGATGAAGGATCAAAGCTTTGTGCTGTGGGTCCAATATATCTTTATTTTCTCCCAAGCAGAGAGTGGAAGAAGCCACTGGGTTTGGAGTCCTCCCTTGGATTTTGGGCAGATACTCACTCATTTGCTTAATATAGCCCGACTCATCAAAAGATCAGAAATGAAGGGCCTGAATCCTTCTCAGGCTTTCCCTCCTCCTCCACTAGCATAAATGAGTATTCAAGCTGTATGCTGCCAGTCAGTAAATGTCAATATTGGATAAGTGTTTCCTTTATATCACTGCAATTTAGCATAAGCTGCTTGGAAACAAATGTCTTCCATAAGCATGAGGTGTTTCAGTAAGTACACAGTCAACATTACTATGAGGATTAAATAAATGTCAGCCCCACTTGTATGCTCAGCATGAAGTTCAGACAGCAGAACTTGCATAACGGCCGGTGTGGCAGTGACAACAGGAGGGATTTTGTGAGTCTCTGTGGAGAATGTGGGATGAAAAGAGCTGCTTTGGATGGAGATACCTGGATTCTTAAGGGATGTGGAGACAGGAAGTGCAGAAGCACCTTAGAGCGGGGGTGTAGCTGATGGTGTGGCGTGCAAAAGGATGCATGGATCTTTCCTCCAGACTAACAGGTCTGCTCTGGAGAGAGTCTTTCTTTGGCACTGTCTGGCAACCCAGAGGAAAACTTGATTCAGCCAGTGTTGGCTTGAGCAGGTGAAGTTGCTGTCTCAGGATGAGCATCTGCACATCTCCCCAGGCCACCAGTGCTCAGGTGGATCTGCCTCTGCCTTTTCCACTGCAAACTGGGACCTGCGTGGCTGCAATTGGTGGTCATGGGAAATTAAGTCCAAAGGCAGGAACCTGCTCTTTAACACTGCTTGCTCTACATCTCCACTGCTCACCCTGAGCTGTCACTGGATGCTGTCTTGGTCTGTAGCAAGCTCTGCCAGCAAGGAGAGAAAATCTGGGAGCATGGTGGGGGGTTGAGCTGGATTTATTTCCATTCCCAGCGATGCAAAACCGCTGCTTTCTCCACAGCTGGCAAGTAGCTGACTGTAGCCACTTGTTCCCAGCTGCACAAAAATAACTGTAGACAAAATCGTTAGCAGTCAGATGAGCCTTATCAGCTCCTCTAATGCCTGTCTCTGCCTCTGGTCTGTGTGGACTTGTTACCCTGCAGAGTGTGTATTTATTTTAATGACTGGCCATGGCTGTTCCAGGTGACTTGAGCGGAGTGTCCCAGCCGTGTCCTGGCAGCCCTGCAGGTTATTTGCAGCTCCTTCTCAGGGTCGAACCGCGGCTCCAGCCTCTTTGGGTGCAGGTTTCCAGCGCTGAGGATGCAGCCTGCAGCGGCGGCTTAATGATTCGGACGAGAGGAAGGCAGCCTCGGAGGTGCTGGGGGGAAGTATTTTGAATCTCAAACCAGGTCACCTGGCAGAGCTCATGCAGTTTTCCCCCTCACTTTTTCGGTTCAGCCTGGCGGTGGCAGCAGCAGCGCTTGCATGGATCAGATCAGCCGCTCCGACCTGCCCTTGGGCTCCTTCGGGGAGGCACAGGGCGACCTGCTGAGAGCGGCAAGTCTGCGGTTTGGGGTTCAGCAACCAGGGCCATTTCCCTGCTCCTGTGCTGCAGAGAGGTTGCTTGAGGGTTGGCTGTTCTCTCGCTGTTCTCCTGAGGAGCGATGGACCCCGCGCTGTGTGGTTGGACAGGTCTGCAGGCAGCGGGGCAGATCTTGAGATGCATCTAACAGTGATACAGGTGCCGTGGGCTTGCTCAAAAAGGCGAAAGGACAAAGGTGTAGGAGAAGAACATGGGGCTGTGCCTGACCTGCTGCTTCTTACCCTCCATGCATGAGTTTGGTGGTGCCATGCAGAGAGGTGATGGACCCCCCATGCATCCTTGGGGGGGCACAGGGTATCCTGCAGCAGCAACAGGGAACAGATGCCATCTCTGGTCAATGGTGCCTTGCTGGGTTGTTTTTTCTTCTGCCATGAGCTAATCCCTGGAGTGCGATTTAACACTCCTCCTTCTGGCTGTGTTTTTAATAAGCTGGGAGTGATGGGGCCACCCCCCCCACCTGCAAGTGCTGAAGAAACAGAACCACCAGATGCTAAAATTAGGCACAGCTGTTTGCAGCATTTTCTCCTGCCGATCAGAGTCTGACACTGTCTATGCTTATTCCTCATCTTGTCCAGAGGCTGAGAAGGTTTAAGATATCAAAGCCCCGAGTGGCTGTAAATTAACTCCTTCTGTCTAAGCTGATCCTTGACTTACTGGTATGTGGCAGATTTCTTGTGATTTCCTTTATTTGCACTTACATTAATGGAAATTGCCAGGTAAGCTCAAGACAGGCATCTTCTTTCTGTACTTAGGAAACAATACTGTTAGTTTTCCCTTGCTCATGAAATTCCCCACAAGAGACCAAGGCAAGCATCTTCAGCCCTGCCTTTATGTACCTGAACCAAGATCTCACATGCAACTTAGATAAGCTCTACAGTCCTGCTCAATCTCCATATGCATAAAGCTGCCCTGATCCAGCACCACATTCTGGGTATTGCAATCTGCTCTTGCTATGGTGAGGTGGAAGATTTAGAGAGCACTTGTGCTTGGTTAGTATGCAGACCTTGTGTTCATGGTTTGGTCATTGGGATGGGCATCATCCCTTATGGCTTCTCTTCTCCCACTGTCTGGTATGTGTTTGCTTCTGACAGTGAAGACAGGAGGCTATTGAAGAGATGATGGCTGTCTCTGTTGCCTGCCACTCCTTGGAAAATGTTCATTCCCCTTCACTTGGGTTGCAGCATGGGGGCTCAGTGTGAACGATGAGGAGATGTGCACTTCAGAAAGGGCTGAGGGGAAACTTAATGGAAGAGTGGAAGGGCCTTTTGCTGTCAAGCCCAAAACAGTGTAAATGTCACCTCCTGACAGATCTGTGATGATAGCAGCAGCAGGGCTGTTGGGCTGGGTGTAGTCAGGGTCTTGCATGGTGTTGTAAATCTGAGAGATCTATTTTTTTTTTCCTTTGGGAAAAAATTTCCTTTTTCTCTTGTGTGACTGTCTGTCTCTCATGTGGCAGGAACAGTTTCTGAAGATTCCTCATGTTCTGGTCATGCTTAAAATGATAATATTGGTTTAAGATAGACACTTGTGATAAACTAGGAAACACTGCACCCTTTGAAATCTTCAAAGCTCTCCCATCAAATGGACTGGCTAGAAAGGCAACTATGAGGGCATTTTGGATTGCAACGCTATGGGTGATAACCTCCTCCTAAGGTTGGGTTTTCTTTTAAAGAGCTGACACCTCTCACCTTCCTCCCCTTCCTTGGTAGGTGCTGACTGCATTAAGGTAGTGTCTGCTACACTTGTTCTTTTTGCAGCTTCTTGTGTACAACCTGTCATCTTCCAAATTTGCCTTTTCTTACCCTTTCTGTGATGGAAGCAAATGAGAAGGGGGAAGTGACAACCAGGCAAAGAAGGTTTTTCCTGGGAGTGAGTAGGTACGGGAGGGAGGAGAGGGGAGAAAAGTGAAACATCTCTTCTCAAGAAAGAGAAAAGGACCATATGCAATTGCCAAAGGGCTGATGTCTCTGGATGATGTCTTTATAGTGGTACTTGTAGAAAACTTCATCCGGTGTACTGATTCTTTTCCTGCAGCAGGTGGGTTTCTCTCCCTGGTTTGGCTTTCTCCCAAGCATACACAGAAATGTGTGTAGTGCTTTTAACCTGTGCAAATTGCTGCTGACTTGAGCAGATCAGAGTTGCTGTCCCAGTGGAAGCACCTTGTTGAAAATCGAGAAGAAAAATTGAAGTTTTGAAACTTGTTTTGGAGCAGAAAACGTTCAAGACTTATGGATTGGAAATTTCAAAGTGGACTTGACATAAAGGTTGTTTTTTTTGTGCATGAAGGATGATGAGCGCCACTTTCCTCTGGTGGATGAAGGGATGCTGGGAAACCGTCTTAGAAAATATGACTCCTGATTGCTGGTCATCCTTCTCTGGGGTTTGGGAATGGGATGCAGATCTCCTTCTGTTGGTCTGGCCAGTGAACTCGCCATGGTGGCTCTTGCAGGGTGCCCATTTGTCACAGTATATTTAATTCTGAAACAGTGTTAAGCTGATCTATGTGTTCATAAAGCATCTTGTGGTAGGTTCAATACAATTACATTTTATTGTCTAACACACAGTTTCTTTCTCTTGGTTTGGTTGTGTGCTTTTCTTACCCATTCTCCTGTATGCCATGAGGACATTGTGTGCCTTGCTCTCCTCTGAAAGCACCCTTAATTCACGTCATAATTATTGGAAAAATATGGAAAGATTGTAAAGGTGCCAATGATACTCATCTGGCCCTGGTGCATTGAGCAGGTAAAGAAAGGACCTAAGAGGCAATTGAAGAGATTGATAGGCAGTAATGGGTGTAATAATAATTTTTGCCCTGTGTTTTTTAATAACATGATTGATGACAAACGCAGCTGGAGCCCCCGTGCGGAGACCAAGAGATGCAGTTAATTTACAGAGGCTTCTTAACTTAATGAGGCCATGTAATGAAAATGAGGTATAATGAGCAAAGTATAATAGTACTATTATGCTTACAAGTGTTTTAGCAGAGGGCTGAGCAGGCAGCACTGGATGTGGTGGGGGATGATCTCATGATCTCTCTGGGAGGAAGGGACTTCTCTGGTTGGGATGTAGATGAGGTGGCTGGGACACATTTGGGACACTTGGGAAAAATATTGGCTAGCCAAGTGACACGCTTCCCAGTCATCCAATGGGAGTGAATGAGTAGGTGAAGCACCAGACACAGTTGATTCTTCATGCCTTTGGGGTTTTTGTAAGGATTTGGGCAAGTCTCTGCTCTCTCATTCAGTTTATGTAGCCTTGGGGAATTCTACGAGAGCCTCCTTGCTACAAAGCTGAAATTGCAAGGGGGTCAGATTTTGTGACGGGAATGTAAAGCAATGGGATTTTTCAAACAGCCTGGAGGCAGGACGTGCAGGGAATTGATGGGCAGGCTCTGAGAGGTTGGCCGGGGCTGTAGCAGGTTTGTGTGCCAGCTCCTTGGTTTGGAGCCTGAGCACTGAGGCTTCCATTAGCTGGATTGGGGCCTTTCTGGGGGTGGGGCTGGGAAGTGGATTAGTGTCTGCAGAATAGTTACATCTCTGCTGCTCTTAAATGTAGTTAAACTCGAGCGACTTCTAATCTAATAATGAAAGGAAGAGAAGTAAGTGTTCTCAGTGATGCATGCCCCTCGCTGTAAGTACGAATTGAAAACAGATATTTACTTTAAAATGAAAATGTAATACGATAAATGGTGGGTTGAGAACTTCGCTCACGTAGGAGGGAGAAGTGGATGCATTACAGCCTCCCACCTGCTCTGCTCAAGCTTTGTGTCCAGCTGGGAGCAGGATCTCCCATGCTGTGGGGTCAGTAAGCTGTACAAAGGGCCTGAGGCACATGTTAGGACAGAACAGAGCCTTAGTTTGCTGAACTCAGGTGTGTTGGGGTTCTCTTCATGTGACCTTGATCTGCAGAGGACCTTCCAAGCTGGGTTTCTGGTTTTCCTTGCAAAGGCTTCCCAGGGGAAAGAGAGATTAAGCCTTTGAAGACTGGTGAGTCTTCATCTCCATTGTCTCTAGGATAATGGGGCTGGACAATTGTGGTGATCCTCTTTCTGATGATCTCTGCTGCTTGAGACCTACCTTGGTGGCCTCAGCTGGTTTTCCTGTTCCATAGCCATGGCTTGGTAGATGAAGTGGCTGGTTCTGGAGTGATGCTGGCCAATGCTGCCTTTTTGGGGGCTGCTGAAGGAGCATTGGGGACATCTCTGGTCCATCTGGCCACTGTGAATGGATGCTGATACTTTGGGGAGACCCTTGGCTGTGAGTCCTGAGGCTATAGCACCCCTTGTTGTCATCAGTTTGTCCAGCCTCCTTCTGTCCCCTGCAACCTGTCTCAAACAAGGCATTGCTCCAGCAGCTGAAGCCAGAGTCACAGTGCTTTTTTAAAGTAGATTGTGGGCAAAGCTCAGTGCTGCATGACCAGTGACCATTAGAGGATGCTCCCTGACAAAAGCCCCCCCCAGCACTGTAATCTTCAGGGGGAAGCAGCCTGGCCCTAATCCCTTTGTGCAGAGCTCCTGCTTGTTTCTTCAT
This sequence comes from Apus apus, assembly GCF_020740795.1. Lineage (NCBI taxonomy): Eukaryota > Metazoa > Chordata > Aves > Apodiformes > Apodidae > Apus > Apus apus. Next base: position 856,486 of record NC_067303.1, on the reverse strand, counting down.
ATGGGTGCATTTGTATAATTTGCATTTTGCACTCTGATCATATGCATATAATTCAAATTGAAATGGGGGCTTGAATACATTTGCATGCTAATGAGGCACTGGCTTTATTTATTTATTTGGAGCCCTCTCAGGCAGCATTCTGCTGGAAAACAACTTGTGCAGCTCTGGTGACAGAGTTCCCTGGTATGAGGACCCTTTTCCCCAAGACTTACTTGCCCCGGGTGTTTTTAAGTTTTTGAAGCTGGTGGTCTCTGCTCCAGCATCTCTTGGCTTAGTCTTTCTTGGAGGGAGGGCAGCTGTCCGTGGAGATCAAGGTCAGTTTCAGCCCAACTTAACTAACCAGAGATGCCTTCTTAATGTTATACTGGTGCTAACTGGGTCTGGACTTGCATACACTGAAGTGGAAACACTGTTGTGTTAGAGCTGGTTATATCCAGCATGAGCTGCTTGATGTTGAATCCAGTGGACCATGGGCAAAATAATCAGAGTGTGCCCCTGTCTTCTCCTTGGCTTTGCAGCAGTGCTCCAGGTGAGCATGGGTACCTGCTGGCCTTAGCTGCCCATGTTCCTCATCAGACCATGACCCTTTGTTTCATCACTAGTCTCTTGCTTCTGGTGTCTCTCAGCAGCTGACCTTGGGATGTTGCTATAGGCTTTGGCTATGATGCCCATCAATCCTGCTCTGCTACATCGTGCAGTGCTTCTGAGGCCAGGTTCCTTCAGCACTGCTGTGCTCCACCCATGCTTTTTTCCCTTGGTGGGAGCCTCTCAGTCTATTTCAAAGTCAGCAACAGAGAAGAGAAGTTTGGAGATGTTGAGAAACTGTCAGGCAGAGAAGGGAAAGCCAAGGGTTAGGAGAAAAACTTCACAGCATTACTGGGCAGGAAGGAGAGCCACCAAAGCCCAGATACTTCATTGAATTGCAGCAGTGTCCCTTAATGTTCTTATTCCCTGCCCCATATCTACAACAGATACACCCAGCGTGGAGCTTAATGCACAGTCTTTCCAAGCCAGATCTCCCTCCCCAGATGACTTCTGCTGCAGCTGAGTTCATTGCTGGCATGTTGAAAAACAGCCAAGTGAGGGCTTCAGATATGGCAGCAGGAATTGGGTCACATCACACTGCCCCAGGAGACCAAGTTTCTCTTGGAGCAGTCTGGCTTCCAGTTATTATTTTACAGGGGATGTTAGAGGTTGATAAGGGAGCTGTTCTAACTGCCAGTGGGGCTTATTTGGGGCTTACTGTATGCTCCAGTTTATATTTTAATATAGTCAAAGGTGACTTACAACTTTAATATTAATTTTAAAACTGATTGCTTGAGTCCTTTTTTTTTTATCTACATGAAACCAGATTAATCTCAGCCTTCCTTGATCCTGCTGGTATCTTTTCCTGGCTGGAGACACATGTGGTCTTTATTGCACGAACAAAAGACAAGAAGAGGATGTTTGCATTGCAATAAATAATTGTCACAGGGTCTGCTTTTCTTCCAGAGAAGTCTCTCTCTACGAGCTCAACAATGGCATCGGTGGGAGCTCTTGCTTTTGTACAAGGTGTTCTGCCTCAGCTTGTGGAGTGGGGCTTTGCTGAACAATGTCCAGCTTTGTGCTTCCCACAGAAACCTAATTTTCTCTCCCTGGTTTTGCAGGCTTTCCATAATACCTCCCCTTTTGTGCTGCTGGCATTACAACTTCTTGCATGCTTGCTGTGCTGCTTGCAAGATGTTTTGTGCCCAAGAAGACAATATTTTGTGGGGTGAGAAGGTGGCCTTGAGGCAAGGGCAATGGGGCAGGCAGCTGGAGTTTGTCCTGCTTCTGGCTCCTTGAGTGTGTCCTTGGGTGATTGTACTAAGCTGGAGGATCCAACAGCTGCCAGAGCTTGGCAATACTTCTGCCTCTGGGTGCATAACTGGGGTTTTTCAGGCCACCTTTAATGCCAGTCACTTGCCTGATATTTTGACTAAATGTGGTGCCTTTTAAGATGACCAAATTTGCGCACTCAAAAGAGTTGCTTTTGGCAAAATTCAGCATTATTTCTGGGCTGCTGAGTTTCCTTTGGAAGTAAAGGCTGATGCTCTCTGACACTTCCATAGGTAATAACCCCAAATCTTGTGGTTAAACTGAACCCCCTCAACTTAGCTTCAGAACACTTGGTGGTTATTTGTGTTGCTGTAGATGTTCTGGGTCTAGGAGCAGCCTTGCTGGTTCTGCTGGTCTGTGGAGTGGGTGGTTGGTCTTTGTAACTGGAAGAAAAGGATCAGAGTAATGGTGCTGGAGAACTGTGGTCATGAATCTTAGTGTTTTGAGCATCGGTCAGCCTGGATACCAGTGGCACTTGTTAAATTTATCCAGAATAATAAGTTTGCAACACATTGCACTGGGCGTATTCTCCATACCTCAGTGAATTATTGTCAGAATCAAAATCTCTGTAAACAACCTGTAGCTCTTTTCTGTTTTGTGCATGGGATAGCATTTCACTGATGGCCCATGCCATCTAAAATACCCCCCAAATGCTGCCAGTAGCTTTTCTCATCCCAGCCTTACAAATAAGTGCTTCTCTGAGCTTGTTGTTCCATGCACAGTGCAACTTACTGTATTGATGGGCTGAGGGATGTGAATAAGCTGTGTGAATTTGATGGGTGGATGAGGGGAACTGAGGCACAGAAGCCAGCAGCAGAGATTAACATGAGTTGATACCACAGCTTTGTGGGAAAAATAGGAGGGTCTGCTTGCTAGAGCTACCACGTCTTTTCCCCATGTCATATTTCAGTCCGAGGCAGGAAACCACCAGGTATGATGTTGGCTCAGAAGCCAAACAGAAACAACCTTAAAGTGATGAGACCAAAGAGCCGTTAAAGGCAAGACTTGACACTGTGCAAGCAAACGCCAAACAGCAGCCACATAAATCCCATTTGTTTTACATTTCAGAGCTTAATGAGACAGAAATCACATTGCAATTGTCATATCTGAAGGCAGAGATTGCTGGTTTGCGTTTAACTAAAGCAACTGCCGTATGTGGCACCAGTGCCCAGAATGAAGCCGTGATACCAACTCCCTGCATTGCTGCTGTGGTGGGGAATGTACCTCATGGAGCTGCAAACTGTTGCTTGTCCTGAAATTCAATCCTAATTGTGTGCGTGTTTATGTAAACCCCATAGCAGCAATGCCAGGTTGTCTTGTAGTCTTGGAGGTCATCGGCCTTACACCTTCTCCAGAGTAGTCTGGTGTCACATTCTCCATGTAAAGAATTGAGGCATACAGTAATTGAGTCCAGGGACTCAACTTTTGCATTATTTCACTAGGATATTGGTATTAAGGACTATTGGGATGTCTTTTGGAGTGATCCATAGGAAGTTGTTGTGAGGAGCATTGCTCTGGGGACAACTGAATACCATGAGTTCAGAAGTAAGATGAAGTCCTAGTATCTGAGCTGTCCTTCACGAATACATTTCAAACTATTTCCAAAGCTCTGCGTGCCATTGACTCTCTGGATATTGCTCTCAGTGGCTGGCACACCATGTGCAGAGAGATGACAGTGGTACCTTTATGAGAGCCTGGTCAGGAGGTAACATCACACGTGCTTTTCCTAAGGGAGTTGTTATTTTTAGTAAGAGTGGTGTTTCTGCCTTAGACACCTACTCATGCTTTGAAAAACACCGTGTTAAAGTTACCTAGGCAGCAACTTTAGCAAAGATGTGTGCCCTTCCCTCCAAGGGCTGCAAACACTTTCGGAATCATCACAAACCTGTGGAAATGATCAAGCTTGCCTCTGTTGTTTTTCTTGGGGGTTTTTTTGGGTTTTTTTCAGTGTAAACCTATATCTATTTAAAATGGGTTGAACAGTAGAAAGGTATTCATGTCAAAATGCTTTATCTTGGGTAACTCGCTTCATGACTGCTAATTTGTGCCTTAGCTTTCCAGATAGTGTTAGTAAATTGCTAAAGCAGTATTTAAATATTAACAAAAGCTACAGTCTTTCAGAACTGTTAGAGAATGGGCTGTGCAAGGAGCTCTGAAATGGATTCCCCTCCCCTCACCTTATCTTTTGGAACTGAAAAACTGAAGAAGAAATGTTATATTGGGTTAACTGAAGACAAGACTAAATATTTGTTTCAGGTCAAATAAAACATTTGATATGGTATGTTTTTTCTTCAGACTTAAAAAATCCTTTTTTTAAAATGAACTAACTTCAGAGATGTCTTGGAGGGGAAGTAAAGGTTTCATGTAGAGGGGAAAATGTCTAAATAAAGCACTTTTTATACCTACTTCCCCCATTTCAGTCTGAACAATTGAATGGGTTTGATGGGAGTTCATGAATAGCATCAGCTGACCCACATCTGCATGTTGGGAGTATTATGCTGAAGATGCAGGGGGAAGAGCTAATGAGTCATTTTTCTAATGGGTATCTTGATAGGTGAGAGAAGTACTGAAATTATATATTTGAAGGAATAATGGGACCCTAGTTAGATGACTGAATTTTATTATTAATCATCCTGGGGGCGATGAAGAGGGGAAATTGTGAGTTGTATCGTCCTGATGAGATAAGTTGTGGATGAATAGTATTTTGCAACCAGCTTTGCAGGGGAGAGGGAGAACCACAACCAAGCTGATGGCCTAGGCTGCCATTGCAACAAGTCCAGCTGGGTCATCCTTGGCATTGAGCCTGGGACTTAGGTGATCTTTTCTCATCATGAGAGATCACTTCATCTCTTTGCTGGTGTGCTTCAGTGAGGCAGTGTCACGGAATCTGCTCCTCGCTGCTGATCATGTTTCTTCTTCAGTTCTGTCATAACATTACTAAATGCCTTCTAGTCTTTGAGGCACTCTAGCGTTTGGTTTCCTGATGAATCCTTACTAGGATATGTGAGACCTTCTTGATGTGATGAGAAACTCCCCAGGCCCTTTGTTGCTACTGTCAAGCACTTGGAGGAAAATCTGAGATTTACTGCCTGTTGCTGCGGTGTGTTAAAGGTGAAGTGAGCAAAGGCTTGGAAAACGGATTTGAGTAGGACCTCTGCACTGGTCCAGGCTTTCTCCTCAACAAGTGAGGTTTCTCTGGGCATGGATGTTTGGCTGCATCTTTTTCAAGTTTGTGCCTGGGGTGCTGGGTAGGGTGCTATCTGTTTTAGTGGAATAATGGAGCAATCACATCGTCCTGGACATAGCAACTAATGATTTTTTCTGTATGATAATGTGTCTTCATTACTCTAGGGAAATCATTTGCTCCACTGAAGACAGGCCTCTCATTCCTTTCATTGTGTGGGCTAAGGGGGAAGAGACTAATGGCTTAATTAAAAGCTTGGAGAGAAAAATTTGTCTTAAGCCTTTTTATTTTTTGTATTTCAAGAGTACTGCGGGTAGGAAGATTAGAAAGGCAGGCTACAGACCAGCCTCGTCTAGTGGAGCTATTTGGTACCATTGCATCAAAAAAGGGACAACAAATGTCAGGTCTTCAATCCATCACCCACGTCTCCCATCAGCCATCTGCCCGCTGCTGTGGGCATGCGCTGCTGTTTCTTTGTGGAAAACACTGAGATTTATTCTGTGTGAAAGGGGAATGTTATTTAAATCTGCACATCTTGCAGGATGTGAAAGCAGCTCCACGTAATATACAGCCTTCTTCTCCGCTGGGACCGCTCTATTAACATCTTTCATTTGTGTAGTTGGATGCTTTGCAGTTCCTTTTAGTGGTGATAATCCAGCAAAGACCTCTGTGTTGTTCACACTGCAATATTTATGGAGCCAGCCTTCCTTTTAATTTCAGTGCCGAGTTTGGCCATATGCAGAGATATAACACAAACAGCAGCTTTAGTCACACAATAGTTCAGGCTTTTCCCTTGGTGGGATGTAGGGCTTTTCAGTGACTTATTTGGAGCTGATTTGGTATTTTGGAAAAGGAACAGAAAGGTTTTGAGTGTGTCTGTTGACAGCGATTGTGCTCTCCTGGGTTGCCTCCAAAGACAAATAGTGGTGGAAAAACCTTTCTTTGGAACAGGCAAATGACTTTAAGCAGAGTCAATAAGACCAGTGGGTCAACCACTGGGATTTTTAGGGATGGAAGGGATGTGGTTATATGTATCCTTCCATTGAGGCCTTTAAACAAAGGACTGTGAGCTCCAGGCATCTCTTTGTCAATGTGTAGGGCTCTCTTGCAAATGAGCAGTGCTCTACTTCCTTTACAAGCCAGACTATTTTTTTTGCATGATCCAGAGAGGAAAGGAGCCCTCAGGCATTTTATGCTTGTGAGCATTTTTACCCTGGGATGTGGGTGCCAATAACTGTTATACATAATGGTGGGTGGAGGCCGTGGCTTGGTTGAGCTCAGGTCCCATGGAGTTTACCTTACACCTGCTGGATTTCACTCATGTTCCCTTGTTACTGCTGCATGTGGTGCCCCTGCCTGCAATTCCTCCTTTAGTGCAGTGCCTTCCCAGGGAGCCTGAGAGCAGAAGGGAGTCTGGCACCACTCAACATGACAGGCATGTCCAAGCCAGTGCTTTTAAGGTTGGTACTTTGCCTCATTTAGGTGCTTGGCTTGGCACAGAGGAATCAGAGCACCCAGGACACGTGCATGTCTCTCTGCAGCTCTGATTCCCCAGCTTCTTTCTCTTCAATTTGCACAATTAAATATTAAAGGCAGTAAACACTTCAGTTCGTCTGCACAGCACTGTCTGCCCAATTATCCTCCTGCAGGGCTGTCATATTGTGCCAGTTGCTTCCCTGGGTGCTGGCAGCCTATTCGCCAGTCATCACTACAAGGAAAATCCCTGCTCTCAAACCTCTCTTCCCACCTCTGTCTGCAGGTTTCTAGGAAGCCACCGCCTGTAAACACAGGTCAGACCTGTTGTAATATGAAGTGCAGAAGCTGTTCTTTGCTCCTTGGAACTACAGGCTGGCACTTCTGCAGTTTGATCCCAGCAAGTTTTCTGTGCTTTTTGTTGGGTCTGCAGCACCTTAGAAATTCTTGCTGCCTCCCTGAGGCAGTAGCTGTGGTTGAAGGTGGATTTGGCTGCCTCTGAAATATTGGAGTTAAGGCATTGGCTTCTCAACTTTAGAAATGTGGTGTCAAATCTCTCCTCAGTTCCTACCCCACTATTAGAGATGCTCTTCTGATATCTAAACTCCCTTCTGTATTTTTATACAGCCAATGAGATTCTCATCTCCCAGCCTCAGTCAAGCAAAACTGGTTTGTTTTGGGTAGGTTTGTTTTTTTTGGTCTCACTTTTCAGGGCCTTGATACTCAGTAGAGTCCATTTCCAAGAGGGATGGGATGGCATGATTTTATTGTGGTTTCAAAAGACATTTTAAGTGCTTGAACTCCTGCCATCACTGATTTACACATCTGAATCTGGCCTTGACTGTGCAGGCTGAATATTTTGCTGATTTTCAAGGTAGTCTGTATTAGCAGCTTGTTGTCTGCCAGACAGATCAGTATTAACAGCTAATAGGGTTTCTCTGTTCATTCTCTCAGCGGTGATGTGCTGTCCCATGTGCATCTGAGATGGTCAGTGTGAATATCAGCATGATAGCAAAGAGTCCCTGGCTTTCTCCTCGGCTGTGATAATTGACGTATGCAGAATTTTTGCCCAGAACAAAATTCCAATCAGAATTTTTTCTGGTCTCCATTAAAACTTGTTACCCATTGGGATTGCTATCGACAAGACTTTCTTGTCAGTCAGTATTTCCTTCCTGAATCAATAAATCTTGGTATTGATTTCAAAACAAGTTGGTATCTTAAAAGCACAGTGGGCTCCAGCAGGCAGCCCAGGGCTCTGCTGCTGTTTGAGATCCAAATCTCAGTTCCCTGCAGGTTATAGCTGTGGGTTGCCACTTCCATAGTGAGCTCTAGGATTTTGTATCTCAAATCCATCTTCTCCCTCCAGAAATGAGACTTGGAAGTGGTTTAGCAGAAGGGATCAGTCCATTTGCATGGCTGCATTTTGTTGTTTTGCATGTCAAGGACTCCCAGTTACCTGTAGTGCCTGTCCCCCCCACGCTGTATTCCCATCCCTGTGTGGCACCCGCTTACCATGCTGGAGGTAACACCTGTGGCACAGTCTGCAAACCTCTCTCACCTTCCTTGGGATGGGTCCCAACCCTCCTGGCTGTCAGCTACCTGCCAGTGTGCAGGCTCTTGGGGGCAAGTAAGGAAAACTGTTCCTTCAGTCTTCTATAAATCTTTCATGGCACATTACAGCTGTACAAACAGTTTCAGGGCTTCCCAGGTGGGAGTCTCTTAGAAACCTGAGACCTTAGTGCCACCTTCTTTTGTATTTTTCTCTAATACTACTCTGACTGTAGCCATTCTCAGTTATTTTTTTTATGCCCCACCCTCCATGTCTTGCTGGGCAGAAGCTGTTGCAGTGCATCGAGTTGTTCTCAGCTTCCTCTGGCTTTCAGAACTGTTGAAATGACTGGTGGCTCTGGCCATCCTTGTCCCCTTTGCATGCTGTCCTCCCCAGCACCTTGCTCCAGCCCAAAGAGATCTAGAAAGCCAGCTAATATTGCACGCATCTCTCTAGGCTTGATGAGCTTGTCCCTGTGGTAGCTTTTGTTCTATATGAGATGTTTCATAAGAAGCTTTACTATTTTATACCAGCACCAGATCTTGCAGGCTTAGCTGGCTTAGAAGCAGCTGAGGTATCAGGCAGGTTCCCTTATGAAATCTTTTGGGAGTAATGAACCACAGATGACTCTGTTTCCAGAATTGGTACTGAGCTGCTGTTTCTAGAAAGCTTCCAACTACAGGAATGTGAGGTTAGCAATGGAAGAGGACTTTTACAGGGGAGTCAGGAAAGCTGTTGCTACTATCAGATGTCTGTGATTTCGACCCAAGAAGCTTCTGTATTTCTGTCTTAAGTGAAGTGTCTGTCCCTGTTTTCTCCTTGTTCCTTCCAGATACTGTGAGGCTTAGTGCAGCCTGTGCTTGCAGAGCACTTATTGGGTAAAGCATGCTTGAAAAGTGCAAAGTATTTATTATTATTTGCATAGCAGCCCCTGACCTGCTGTGAAGAAGCAGCCCTTCAGCTCTGCTGAGTAAATATACCGTCATTAAAAAAACCTCTGCCAGTACTGCACTGAACCACTCTGTCTCATGTTCATTTGCTTTTTCATGTGTAAAAGTCTTGGGATTATTTGACTTTAATGAATTTTGAGCATGCAAAGTACTTGCTTGGACCAACACAGTGCAGCATCTTGACCCTGACAGTGCTGGTGACAGATCTGACTTGCATCCAGGTGGAGTGCTGAGAAAGGATTTGCTTATGGAGTATCTCTGCACGCAGTTCAGAAGTTGCTGTATGGCCGTAAACCTGCAGGCTTACGTGGAAGCCCAAGTACCAGTTAAGGGTGGTACGGGAATGATTGCCTGCTTGGTTTGCTGGAGAGGTACATTGGTTGGGGAAGCTGCAGAGCTCCTTGTTGAAAATGCTTCTAGCTCTAGCCCTGCTTGTGGGGCATCACACCCACACTTAAAATCTACTTTAGTCCTGCTCGTGCAAAGCTGTTTGGATTGCAAATGGGATGCCAAGGTTTTAGGTGCTCTCAGTGGCCCGTAAAATCTTCTTGAGCTTTACATGATGTTAAAGCTTGAAGAGTCACTATTTAAAGTAGAGTATTTTCACAAGTGCTGGATGTTGGCTTAGTGCTGCTCTTGTTGCTGTTGATTTAAGTCTAGTTCAAACAAACTTTGCTAGACACTGAGCACTCTCTGGAAAATATTCCTCCCTCTTCCCCAGAGGAAGGCAGACAGTATCACAACAGTGCTTGGAAAATTCTGGGCCTTGCTTCATAACACAGCAGGTTAGAGCCATTTTCAGGCTGACTGCTAGATATGAAGAGAACAGAAAGCATTGACGATGATCCTTCAGCTTCCTGGCCGTGGCAGATACAGTAAATCAGGTGCTAGCAATAATGGGTGTTAAAGGAAAGGGTTATTCTTTGCCTTTCATTGATGAGCATACAGGTTCAAGTGGGAAGTTGCTTTGTCTTCAGCATCTTGCTTAAAAGAAGTTGCACAGCTCAACAGATTTCCTTGGTAAGTTCCTGGAGTGTACTGTCATCCTTCCCTCCTGTCATCTGACAAATGAGGAGTTTGTCTAGCATTTCTTACTGACTTATTTGCTTTTAATGTAACTGTGTCACAGAGGAAACAAAGAACCCAGGCAGGAAGAGAGCCTTCCTTGTAACTTTGGGTTCTTGTTTTTAATGTAGCAGCTGGGGTGCTTCCTTGTGGCTCTTAATTGTGCTAGCTTCATTTGAAGTTTTGTTGCAGGTTAAAAGCTAATTTGCAAAAGATGCCCACTTACTTTCCTCATCAGTCAATTCTTGGTGCCTACTGTCCCACTTCTGGACCCTGACCAGTATATCTGCACCTGTTTATCTTCACTTACCTCTATTCAAGTATTTTATAAATATAAAAGCCAAATTGGGACCATGTGGACTGTGTTCAAGGCTGTTGTAGATGGAGAGTCTTGTGAAGCTTCCCAGAACCCAAGAATATGCCAGGGATAGAGAATAAACAACAGATGCTGCAGTGTCACTGAAAAAACTGAAAAGCAGAATCCATCCATACATGCAAGATATGCATCCCAGCTTCATGTTGCTTTCTATGCAGCCTGTTGGTCAGGAGTAGTGAGGAGAGCTATGCAACAGCTACACCTGCAAATTCTTGGTACTTCTACCCAAAATGGGTTGATACTATGAAGGATTTGGGCTTCTGCTGGCTTGCTTATCAATCTGCCAAAGATGGGATTTGCCAAAACACTTGGGAGCTGAAGTTCAACTGGCTTTGCAACAAGATTAGAGCTCTGAAGGAGGTGAGGATTTAAGAAAGCTCGTGTAACTGTCACCTCTGTTTTGGAGCAGGCAGTCTGGGTGTCTGCTAGAATAATTTGGATATAGCACTGTTTTCTTTTGATTTTCCCTTTTGGTATTCTAGTGTCTTTCATACTGACCCACCATGTCTTAAAGGGACTGCTGGGGCTTTTTAACTGTCTGGAAGCTCTGGGAACTGCTAAGACTGCTTTGAGAAAAGTAGCCTTAAGTCCCCAGCACTGGGAAGGAGAAGCTTGCTGGTTTGGAGGTGATGCCAGGAGCATTCTTCACTTGGGGCATGAAGTTCAGACTCTGACTCTTGGGGCAGCATGTATTGCCCTAATGCAGCCTCTGGTGGCTTTGTACACCAGGTGAGCACTATTGAGTGAATGCCTGAGCACGTAGCCTGCCTGACTTACTTCTCTATGTGGATTTGACCCACTAGAGACAATTTGTAACTTCCCAAGAACAAGAAGATGGCTGTTCTTTGTTTCACTGAGTGCTAGCACATCTACACATGGTATGTGACAGCTGGTGGCCGTGCAGGATCTGGTGACTGCAGAGTAGAGGGCTGGAATAGAGGTGCAAAGCAATATCAGCCTTTCCCGGTAGGGAAACCTTCAAAAGGTGCCATTGCTTCTGCTCAACCAACTAGCTACAGTGGGTGAGCTGTGAGTGGAACTGGATAGTGTGGTGGACCAACTTTCTCCAAGAGCATCTTTTTCAGCTGTCTCCTTCACCATCTGGTTGTCTTCCAGGACCTTCCCTAGCGTTTTGCCTGGTTGCTAACCATATTGCTTTTCCATCTTCCTCCTGTCTGAGCAATGCTCCCTCCCCCAAGTCCTAGCACCATATGTCATTAAAATGCTTAGACATGTAGTAAAGGCCTTGACAGAGATTCAAGAAGACAAGGGAGACGCGGACGAGCAGAGACTTTGTCAGATGGAATGATTTTGACATTAGCGATGCTAACCTGAAGAGAAAGATACAGCTATAGGAGGGGGAAGGGGGGGGCTGGGGGATGTGAATTATCAGAAGCATGGAGATGGGCATCGTGGGTGAGGGAGACTGAGGCAGAGGAGAAGTGGAGAACAAACTGGAGCAATTTCCGATAGCAAATGGAAGTAAAAAGTAGAACAGAAGATCTGAGCTTTGTCTCAGTTTCATAGTGTAGGGTAATCTGTGACTCTGCCTTAAGTTTGGGAATGTTTGGGTCTGAGACCAGCAGAGCAACGGTTTTTTTTTCCTCCTCTACCTCTTGGCATGCAAGGAGCTTGTTTGGGAGCCTTTCCTCCCTGACTGTCCTCCTACAGTCCTGAGAGTCAAGTTGTTAGCGAGCTCCAGCCTCTACCCATATCAGGTAAAGGTGGAAAAACAACCCTGTGAGCATTTCAAGGATGGAGAAAGCTTTTTCCCTTCAGCCTCTCTTGGGTGAGTCTGTATCCTTCTGTTACCTGCTGCTGTTTGCCCACTGCAGTGTCAGGGTGCAGGATTCCCTGTGCTATAATGCTGTTTGCATGGACCTTCCTTAAAAAGACAAGACAGTGCTGTTTTGCTGCTTGTTATCATGCTTTGAAGGTATTTTCTGCCTGCAGAGAACACCTCTGAATTGCTTTGTGATCCTGTAAAGAACACACATGAAACCAAGCCTACCCTGCTCCCATTGATAGGAGGAACTCAAGCATCCACATAGGTGGCAAAGCGTGTGTTTGATATTCAGGGCAGGAAAATGGTGGGGAAAACCCAGCAAAGAATTCCTTGTGTTATTAATGCAAATATGCCTGTGGTTCAGAAAAACCAAGCAAATGAAACACTTGGAGCTGGGAGGGGAGGAAAAAAAAAAAGCAATTCCCAAACTACGTGCAACCTGCAACAAAACACAGCTTCTGTTGTTTAAACAGACTTGGCTAGAAAGTGCCAGGAGGAAATACCATCTGCAGTGTGGAAGGGAACAAAGGAGCTGACTCCAGGTATTGCAAGTCATTAGTGAGCCAGGGAAAGCAACTGTATAGTAGGGGATGCTTCTGTGTATCCCTCCTCACTGTCCCCATACTGTATGTTGGTAGAGGCTGTTTTTTATTTATTTACAAAGAGCTGGAGGCCAGGAGTCTCCCGCCAGCAAGGATGTGCCCAACTGCAGCTCTCTGTGAAAGGACTAGGAGGCTGTTTTCCATGTCCCTCACTGGAAAAAATCCTTTAAAATTACCTATGTGGAAAATGCTAACATGTCTTCTCGGGTGGCTGAATTACAGCACATCTGAAGATGAGGCATTTCCACTGGTGTCCAAATGGTGTAGTAGTCTCCTGCGTTTCTTTTCCTGTCTTCCTTGAAGGATGTGGTGATCCTTACATTTTAAATGTAAGGACAGACAATTGCTTCTGCACAGGTGATGCTTTTATAGAGAGTGGGCAATGACAGCTTATATGGTTTTCTCTTGTACCTGGATATGATTACCAGAATTTTATGGAGTCTCCCTAGTTTCTGGGTTGGTGGCTGGTTTTCTTGAGCGTATTTCTCCTCCTCCTTGTCTTTCAGCACAGTGGTATTTCCTCAGATGAGTCACTCTGCAGACAGCCAGTTATTTTTTCTGCAAGTAGCCTATATAGAACAAACTTTGTACTCTTAAGTATGAAGGGAAGCGTTCTTAGGGGAGACAAGCTCAATTTGTTTAACACTGTAATTCACTGTTAGAAATCTCTCTCTTTTGTCACAGACGGAGTCATTGGATGCGTCAGCCTTTGATCTCAGTGGCTGATCTTCTGCGTGTAAGAAATTTCAGTAACACTTTAAATTATGTGTCTAAGATACCCATTACCACCATGTTGCGCTTAGATTTAGGAAGACTGTCGAGTAGTAGATAAATACTAGATGAGGTGCTTTTTAGAACAGTTTAGTTTATTATACCAGTATTTTTCTCCACAAGAAGCTCTTAGGAACTTGGAAACTGCATTTCCTCTCCTGCCATTTTAAAAAATGCTCCACAAGCATGAGTTTATGGTACTCTGCCTAATTTGATAGATGTTGATAAATTACATGTCTTACAACTAGTGGCTTTAGGGCTAAGTTTGCTTCGTGGTTTGATTCAGGTTTGCTTCTCGCTCCGCAATTAATTCCTTGGTGACCTTGAGCATATTGCTTCATCTCTGTCTCATTTTACTGTATTATCTATAAATGAAGTCCCTCCATTTAGAGTGGAAAGTCTAAATGAAATCTCTGTTGGCAGCTGGGAGATCACCTGGTTGTGTGCAATGGGTTGCAAAATGGGGTTGCATTTCACCCTCTGGTAACACGTTGCGGTCTGTTGTGTTACACTGGAGTTAAATCTAGCTTTTTGCACTCATCTGTCAGGCTTCTGTGCTAAGGAGATTCACCTTGTTGCTTTTACACAGCTTCAGGTCCCTGTGCTTCACTTAACAGGATTGTCTGTCCAGGAGACAGCTTGGGGAAAAATTAAAGATGCGCTTTCTGCCTCTTGTATTCTCTCTCTTGCCTACCTAGGAAAATCTATGGGAGAAAATCTCACAGGGTGCAGCCAGGGAGTGCTTAAGGAAACACATTCTGAGAGCATTGCATTTTAAAATCAAGCTCTAGACTGAGAGGCTTGGACTCTTCTCTGCATGCATAAGCTGGAAAATAGGTGGACCACTAAAATTATGAAATAATAAGCTGTTTGAGGCACTAAACAAGTACCCCAAGGGCAGGGAGGGGCTGTGGCTAATTTGGTGGTAAGACACACTGCCCCCACTTTGAGCTGTTTGGGGACTGACATTGGACTCCTAGCAGCTCCCCAGTGCCCCAGGTCTTTTTGGGTCTGATTCCTGCCGATGACTGGAGATGGCAAGTGGCAGCAGGCAATGTTGTGGGAACAGCTGCAATTCCTGAAGCCCTTACTTTGGCAGCTGCATCTCCAGCCATCCCATCCCTCTGTGTGTGGTGGTTGAACCCATTTAATAAACCACAGCAGCAGAAGGGACTGGTCTCCACTCCTTGACAAATCCAATGGCAGGACAAGAGAAAGCCAACATTCTTCCAGGGCTAACAGCCTGTATAATTTCCAAGCTGATGTTCCCTTTTGAAATCCAATGAAAGGGATAGGAAGGGTCAAATTTGGAGCTTTTTAGCTAGTTGACATTCTGCTTTTATTTTAAACAAACTGTGCTTGTGTTTTCTTAGTGGCCAAGGGAGAATGGTGCTGCACCACTGATGTCTCACAAATGGATTTATAGTCATGGTGATGCTGGTTGCTGTTGTTTAACAGGTGACTAAGTCATCTCTGAATATATTGACTTCAGTACAAAGAAGTAAATTTATAAAAAGGTATGCTGCTTTGTTAAATATGAACTTGTGCTCTGAGTATATTGTATTTTTTTTTAATCAGAGGCAGGTTGCAAGCTTCTGTAGGCAGACAGATGCATTTGGAATGGAAAAATTTTCCTCAGGTGGGTGTTAAGAACAAAGACACATTGATTGTTAGGAGCAGTGAGGTCTGGTTGGCTACCTGCCTGCCTGGGGCCTGTGTTTTTCCATCAGTCTTTGCCTTCTGCATTGAGCTTTCCCTTTTGCAGCATGGGCACAGCAAAGCTTGCTTCTCTTTGAAGTGCTCAGAGAGCTGCAGGAGGGGAAAATAACAGAAGTAGTGCAATAATGTCTTCTTATGGACCATTATTTAGTGTGGCTGGTAACGCTTCAAGGGGGGGTAACCAAACCAGACCTTAAGACCTGGGAGCTGTTTATGGTCTGTGCTGAGCCCACCTGTGGCCAGAATACCTGTAAGCATGGTGGCTCTTAAGTTCATTATGGACTTATTGCTATTCCTTGCAGCTAGCATAGGGGAAGAGCTGCTGGAACTAGCAATATATCTGAGATAGTGAACTTTTTTAAGTGCAGTTGCTGTGCTGTGTCAAGACACTGCTGTACAGTGTAGGTTAGCAGAGGTCCCTGTGAGGCATCGTAATGAAACATAGAACCTTTCACCCTTAGCCGAAGCTTCTGTAAATTGCAAACAAGGATTAAAATGGTAGCAAGAGCCCAGGGCCCTGTTCCTCATGGTGCAAAGCACACAGTGCATTTTGCTCAAGCTGAATTGAAAAAAAACATGCTAAAAAACCAAGTGTTATGGGGCAAAAGGGCTAGTCTAATGAAACTAAGTGTAACTGCATTCCCCAAATTAAATCCAGAGCAGTTGGTTTGCAGAGAACTTCCTGGCCCTGGTTCCTTTTTTATTCTTGTTTAATAAATCAGTCATGTAGTATCTGAAAGAATTGCAGAGATAGAGAATGGTTGGGAGGGGGGGAGTGCAGGAGGAGGAGATCAAAATGGGTTTGTCAGTGCAAAAATCACATTGCACACAACAAAGAGACAGGGAGAAGCAGATCACGCGGTGGGGGAAATGAGACTGAGAAACAGCCAAGGTGTCAAAGCAGGTTTGTCTCTGACGGAGCCAACTGAAAGTGAAAGTGTCATGGAGAACTGGAGGCAGATCGAGACTGTCAGGGAGATTTAATTTATCTGAGGACTGAAAACACTCACAGCCCTGTCATGATTGGAGAGGACAGCAGAAACACAGATGCTGGAGATGGTGGAAGTATCCAGTGAAGTGTCCAGCTTGGGAAGATCTTGTGCAGCCCCATCGTTGCGTTGCCAGTTATGTCCAAGAGAAGTGTTGGCCTCTCCTGAGAAGGATTGTGCTCTCTGGATAGCTTGAGGGTCTTTCAGTACATTTCCCAACAAATACTTTTTTGAAGTCTCAAAAAAAATAATCCATTGAAGACTGGGGGAAACCTGATGGCATGTGAGGGACTGGTGGCCATCTCCATCTAGGGTTGGACTGGGTGGTGGAGGGGGAGTAGTGTGGCCCACTAAAGGGTTTCTCACCTCCCTGCCACCACTTGCTGACAAGTTCCCTTTTAATATTCCTCCCAAATCCTTATGACATGACAGTCAGGGGATGCTGCTGTGCTTTATTGCCACCACGTTAATGAAAAGGCCGTTGTAACTGAACCTCTTTTTGTGACTCAAAGATGGATTTTCTCTTGAGGAGAGTAAAATGGGCCGTCCTCATCCTGCGTATAGATAAGAAATGGTGAAAGATGGCTGGGGCTGGAGCATATTTTGCTGGGCAGCTGCCATTCTTCTGCCTAAAGACTTATTTAGAATCCCATAGACATCCCCATCTTTTCGAGCAGTGGTTTGGATGATACAGGTTAAGGCTTTGTGAGAGTCCAGGGTGCTAAGGACCTCACTAAAGATGGGGAGGAAGAAACCCTCTCTGCTGCTGGGGATCCAAAAGGAAGGTCTCCCCCTGATGAATGCCACGGATGCTGAAACCTCTGCCTGCAATTGAATTGTCTCCCCAGTGCTGCTGGACCTGCTCCTGGTGGCACTGAATGAAGCCTTGCAAGCTGAGGAGGGCTGCAGGAAGTGGGAGGGCAGGCTCCTTCTTCCCTTTCCCGTGCCCTGCCAGGGGTGTAAGTATTGCAGAGGAGACACTGAGGCCAGAGCATGTCTCAGCATGGTGCTGGGCAGCACTGGGCTGCTGCCATTCACATCTGCTCTAAAACCAGAGCTGTGATCACACGTGCTAATTAAACCTGTGTCTTGGTGCTGAGGCAGCTCTGACCAGAGTTAGCTGCAGTTTGTCCCTCTCTGGCTTTTCCAATATGGTTTTCTTCTGGTTCTTCCAGCATGTGTCTCAAGTGTCCCAGACCACTGGGCACGTAATAGGGATCTTCAGGTGATATTTTGCAGTGGAAGCAAAAAAGAGGAATAGCTCAGTGCTGTGTGCAACAGCGTGCTCCTTCCCTTTTAATGCCAGGGAGATGAGCTTTAAAGAGATGCAGGGCAATGATGCTGAGGCAGCATCTAAGCTAATGAAGGGTGAGTCAAGGAAGACTCTGAATGTTCTGTGTTTTCTGGGTTTCACTACAAGGTGGCAAGTCTGGGGTCACAGCAGCTCTGGAAGTAGTTGAAGGAGCATTGAGTCCAGTGGAGCTGGGCCTGCCAAGAGTTTGGCCCCTTACAATAGAATTTGATGCATCTTTGAATTTTTGCACATTTCTTACTGCAGAAAAGCTGGGTTTAAAAAATAGGGAGGGGGAAAGTTTCCTATCTGCTTTAAATTAAAATAAATCCAGAGCAGAGAAGGCCTTTTGTAAGGTCTGCTGAGTTAATGGATTCATAATGACTTCTAAAGCTTCACTTGGGTAAGAAATACTGTTCAATTCATAATTGCATATAAATATACTTCCTCATAATCCAGGACAGCATAGCAAAAGGAAATCTACTGGCTTAATTATAAATCTTTTTATTAGTTGGAACCCCGCTGGAATTAAAAAAAAAAAAGAAAAGCAAGCCACATTGTTTTTATCTAAGAGGAAAAGCATGGGGAGGGGGGGGGGGTGAGAAGGATGTCTTGGAAATGAGTTATGAGGAATTAAAAAGGAAAGAAAACAATTCTGAGTGCTGAGGACTGTGGGGCAACAATGCAGCTTCCCAGGGCTGTGTGAGCACTTCTCTGGGTATCGATCTGCAGGCATTCAGCATCCCAGCCCTGGCTTCCCTGGGTGCTTGGAGCTAGCACAGAAGATCAATTCAATATCCAGTCGGTGGCTTCTCAAACATCTATTTTTTATCACTTTGACCTACCATGACCTGCACTGGAGCAGATTTGTCTCCTTAGCTCCCATCCACCTTGCTGGCACAGGCAGATTTCTCTTCTAAAGCTAGGTCCAGAGGGCTGGAGCAGAAGACTTAGGTGGAGAAGTGTCTGGGACTTTGCATGGCATTTTGGGTAGCTGGGGAAGAGAGCAGATACCTCCAGTGATGTGCTTTGTTTGGAAGCAAGGGTGGCACTGCTATATGTGTGCTGTATATGGGACTGACCAGGAGCAGAGGGATGCTGGGGATGGCTGAGACCAGTTGCATACTCTAGGAAGTAGTAGAGATGACATCTAGTTGCTTGGGCATTTGCCACCAGTGCACAGAGCTTTGGAATCAGAAAACATCTCGGCGTGCCTGTGGTTCTTTGAGGCTGACAGATTGAGCTGCTGTGCCCACACAAACATCCCATCTATCATGCCCCACTCCCTCATTCCAGGGGACATGGCACCCAAAGGTTGCTTTTACAAACAAATAGGAACCTAATTAACCACTTAAAGGTCGAGCAGCCCATTTGCACCTGATGGAGATGAATGAGGCTACCTCTGCACCCAGCAAACCTGGCACTCCTGGCCTACTCCCTTGTGGTTGCTGGCAATTACAGGCTGGCTGCAGACCCCAACAGGTATTTAAATACCTGCCTGCTGCTTCCTCTCTGGTGCTGGCATGGCTGTACTACACCTAACATCCACCTGCTTGACAGATGTGGTGGGAGCGGTCCCTGGGCATCTCCATCAAATCCTCCTTCCTCACTGTGCTCATGCAGCCCTGGCATCCCACTGCTCTCCTGCAAACAGGCTTCCCCCAGCCCAGGGGACCTACTGCAATGATGGTGTTTCACACAACCTTTGCGTAGGTGGAGAAGGCAACTTTTTTACTGCCTGCTCATGGGTTGGGAAGCATCAGGCTTTTCTCATGCACCTCAGACATAGGCATTTCTCTGGTTTAAAGGGCTGTAACCTCTTGTATTAGCTGTATAAAAGGTGCTTTTTTTTCCTTGCAAAATGAAATTCTCTTCTTAATTGTCTAGTTTGTGACTCCTTCCTTACTCCTCTGACTTTATTTGGGGGAGATCATCAACAGTTTTAGCTGTGTCCTGTATGTATTGATGGAGGTGGGAGGGAAAAAGAAAGCTACAGCAAAACCACAGAATTTAAGAAAAGCAAAGCAGACCAGGACAGTAATTTGCTTTTAGAGTTTTTTATTATTTTTTTTTTTACGTTTTGAAAAGGAAATAGGAAAAAAAAATATCTTTTCTCACCCTTCCCTCCAGACCATGGAATTAAATCTATAACTATTAGAGAAACATTTCGACCCAGACATCTTTTTTTTCTCTCCGCTCTTTCTCTCTATTCAAAAGCCTCCAAAGTGTCAGCATGTTTCCATGCAGGCGAGATGTGCATAGCATCTAAACAACATAATGTCAGTGTGGTGGAGAAAATTCCCACTGAGGGCCCTGCAGGTCAAAGCAAGCTAATGTATGATGCCCTCCCTTGCACTATTGAGCGTGAGTTGTGCTGATAAGACTCCGTACGCTCTGTCTATTAAATCTTGTCTACTGTATAAGCAACACAGGCATGGAGTTATTTGTTTATTTTTTCCTGCCTTCCTCCCCTTTACATTGTCATCCTTAAGCAGAGGGGACCTGCTCAGCCATAGGAACTGGTCATAACCATCCTATCTGTTTTTATTTCATTTTTATTCTGTATTTTTTCCACTCTGTGTGATACTGGTAGCTCATGTCTTGCTGCTTTACGTGCTGCTGTGAGTTAGCTCTAGGGCCTGTCCTCACAGAGTGCTGAAAAGTTCCTCTTTCCTGCTGTCAAGGGTGTGAGGTGAGTGCCAGATCCCCTTTGGCTCCTTTGGAAAGTGGCTGATACTTCACCACTGTCTGAAGCTTTTGATGTAGAAGATTTTTCAGGAGAGGGCTGCTTGGCTGTGCCCCTTCTCCATTTTGCAAGGACCATCCTGTGCCCACGGGGTCCCCAGTCTCTGTTTTACACTTTGCTGCTGCTCAGCACAGGCATTTTGGTGCAATTTCCCTATTTTCTGAGTCTTTTCTTAACCCAGCCTCGCAGCTACCTGGTCTAGTGATGAATGCATCCTCTCCTCTGGATTGCAACAGAAATTATTTCTGCTCCAGTCCCAAGTCCGTGTGAAAAGGCTGGCTCATTAACCACGTTTGCACCAGCTTGCTCAGCAAGGAAGGAGAGAGGTCAAACTGTGAAAGCTGCTAACATGAGGCTTTTGCAGGGAACTGTTGGAGCCTCCTAGAAGAGAGGCCTTGGGGACTCATTATCTGCTGCTGACGTGGCACGGAGTGAATTGGTTATGGGTCTGCTTTTAAACATAAACAGACGCATAAGTCCAGCTTTGTGGGCTGGGTGTCCTTGCTGCAATCAGCAAGACTGTGGCGTGCTCTGGGAGCAGAAGGGTCAGTGGCTTCAGGGAACTTGTAGTTTTTTTGGGTGGGAAAGGTTAAGAGCAGAAGGACCTCTTTTCCCTGCTTCCATACGAAGGACCTGCTGTTCCCCGGGCAAAGAGGAAGAGGACTGTGCAGGTGAGAGATTTCCACTGCTTGCACTGTGGGGATAAGGACATATCTTAGTGAAGTGATGGAGGGAGCCTGTGTCGTGGAGAGAGAGCAAAAGAACCAGGGGAAGACAGCCAGATAGACACCTTTAATCTTTCACATTGAGTCTTTCTGCCTGTGGATTTGGGGAAAGCAGCTGGTTCCTGCAGAGCCAGGCTGAGGAATGGAAAAAAAAAAAAAAGGGGATGATGGGAGATCTCTGATGCTGAGAGTGGATAATGCTTGTAGGGGAGAGTGTTAGGGTGGGGAGGAGCAGCGTGGGGGAAATCGCTGACATCTGCTCTGATGCTCGGCCTTCACACTGATCCCTTCTTGAATCTGACAATCCTCTCCCTCTAATCCTTAAATCCCCCCGATCTGCTGCAGCCGCCTGCCCGAACACTTCATCTGGGTGCAATCTGCCTGCCGGAGCTCTGCCGGCTGGTGGCTTGTGTCTCAGCAGCAGGAAGAGGGAGGCAGCTGCTTGCACCATGCTGCCCAAATGAGACACGGGCCTTGTTGTCAAACACTGATGACTTTCCCCACCTGGCTGATAGAGGCAGAGGCATGAATGAATCAAACAAGCATCAGCTGCTGAGGAGCAACTCCGGATGGCTGCCTGAAAGACAGCAGGGTTTCAGCTGATTGGGAGTGGATAGTCAGCCTGAAACTCCAGCCTCTGACCATGTTTCTCAGGTCTCCCTCCTTTTGACGTTAGTCAAAATATGAGGAAGCCTTTTCCCTGTGGGGCTGGTGGTACAAGTGCTGTGCTAGGCTTAACCTGTGCTCTTCTGCAGCTGCAGGTCTTGACCCAGGTTTGTGTTGGTTTACTTTTGCCTTCTCAATTGTGATACAGTTATTACTGATGTGCCTTTTTTTTAGTAGGTAGTGGTGCTTTCTCCTTTGGTAACTGTCAATCTCTTGAAATCCAAACTTTGTGAGGAGACAGAGTTTGCAGGCAGCTTTGTCCTTCATCACAGAGACTGGAGGCTCATCTTCATGTCCGAAGCAGGAAGAGAATGCAGATTTCTTGCTTGATAGAGTACCATTACCTGGAGAAAAGAGGCATATCTGTGGTTGTTGCAAAGTTGTTTCTATCCCAAGGAACATACACGTGTAATTTCTGGTAAGCATTTTTGTTCTCAGATGCATGTGTGCTACTCTGGAGCTTGCCTAGGTTCCTTGAGAGTGCTTGGAAGCCTTCAAGCAGATCGTAGACTGATGCAGCAGTGCTCAGAGATGGACCAATTATATATATATTTCCCAGCCCCTCTTTTTTAAAAAATCAAAGGTCTTTTGGGAAGAGTTAAAAACCTCAACTGTCTTTCTATTGAAATGTGTTGGCAGAATGTGCTGAGATGCCACCCATGGTCTCTTTAGCACCTTGTCAGTGACTGAGACTGCCAACAGAACTGGCTATTACAAAATCTTACCCACTATTTTTTTATATTATATCCAGTTTCCTTAGGTGTGATTTTTCCTAAGATTTTCTCCCCCTCTATACTCCCCAAATTAGCTGACTTTGCAGAGCTTGAAAAAAAAAAAACAGTTATTGGAAAAATACTGCTCTGAGGGGGCCTCTTTTAAACCTTTCATGACTACTGGAAACATGTCCCTGTGCCAAAGACAGACGGCTGCGCTGTCTCGGGGAGCAAAACAAATGTTCCTTCCCATGGCTTGTAGATATGTTACGGTGTTTTAGGGCAGCAGCAATTCTGCTACTGGGGAAGCACAAAGATGTAGCCTGTCTTTACCCCTGTAAAGGTGTGCTCTGGGAGTTATATTGATCCTGTCCAGGGCAACAAGCAGAGTGCTCTTGAATTGCACTGACTGCCCAGATAGAGCAGAGCAGGGCTTGGTTTTCCTGGGGCCATGACCTAGCTGTTTACTGGCCTTCTCTTGCATGTGCAATATGATTTATTGCTGCAGCAAGAGCTGGGAAAAACACTCCCCAGAGCTGAGGATCATTAACTCAGGACATCCTGCACCACAGGTGTCCTGTAGATCCTTGGCTAGCAGGCTGACATCTAGGAATGTGTCACTAATTACTCTAATTATTGTTGCCCAGGACTGCCAAGGTCATCTCTCCACTGTAGTTCCAGGCTTTGCTGTTCCAGCAGAGCCCTGCCAGTTTGGTCAGAGTGATTTAAACGACACACAAAGACTGCAGGCATCTTGATGGGATGGGGAGGGAGAGAAAAAATACTGTCCATGCATTGCAGAACTGTACTGCTGCAATGGCAAAAATTGGCACTTGCGTATCAATGCTCTGTTGGCCTCCAGCAGCTTTCTTGGAGAGGAACAGAGGAACTGAAGGGACTTTGGAGCCGAGACTGACCGTGCTCTTGCTGCTTGTTGGGGTGGTTGTGCCATGTCCCCCTGCCCATGGATAGCAGGGCTGTCAGAGCCAGAAATAACTCAGAAATAACAAAAGCCCTGGCTCACTTCCCAGCTTGGGAGCCAAAGGAAGGGTTGTCCCCAAGGTGAGTGGCAGGAGCTCAGCAACAAAGATCACATTAAGCTCCAAAGGTGGGTGCTTACCTAGGTAATACGGATCCTTCTCTGCTCAAAACATCAGTTAAGACTGGGAGGGCAGCACTGCAGCCTGGGCTGCAGGGTTTGGCTTGGAGGTGGTGAGGAATAGAGATGACTCTTGTGGTTTTCAAGGACAGGACGAAAAACATCATTGATACCAGAATCTTTTCTGAATTTGGCTGTCTGGTTGAAATAAATCATGTTTACGGACATTACCTTGTCTGTGCTGCTCAGCTTTGGCTGTGTAGCAGTGAGGCCATAGGTTCTTGCCAAGTCTGGGGAAATGTGAGTCAGTCTTGGTTAAGAGGAGTTGTGGAGTGGGATTATCTCATCCCCGCCAGTATTTCTCATACACTTGAAAGGGGGAAAAGACAAGAGGTACCTTTTCCTGTCTCTTCCTTGCCAACAAAAAATAGGCTTCTTCTTTCTCTGTTGTAGCTAAATTAGCTTAAGCTTTTCTTTTTGTTTAGGTAACCTTCTGTTATTTTAAACATATACCCAGCAAGCTGGATTCATTACTTATTAATTTACAAAATGGTAAATTTCAAAGCTGTCATTATTCTGCATAATTAATTACAAAGTAATAATTTGTACATCATGATAGTTTCATTCCAACATGAAAGCAGAAGACTCGGAGCTGTAACAGCCTCGGGCAGGAACGTGGGAAGGAGGAGGCTCGCAGTGGAGCCTGCAATGAGGGGAATCTCAATTCAGCCTCGCTGGCCACAGCATGCTGGAGAAGGCTGTCCTTCCTTCTCCTTCTCTATTCTCTCTGCCTGGAGGGATTGCTCCCAAAAAGGTCAGCATCCCTGGGGGCACAAGGGGTGAAGATTCACATTTCCCAAACCTTCCTGTGCACCTCACTGGCAGAACTGGTGTGCACAACCTTGCTGTTCAACCTGTTACTGATAATGACTTGCTGTGCTTTGTGGAGAGCTCTTCAGTCCTCTTTCTGGGGTGATGGTATGCAGAATGGCTGATATTGGTGCTTGGTGGGATCTGCACCTCTAGGATCCTCTAGAGATCGTGTTATGTGCCAACAAAGGAGAGCAGGGCAAGTGGTGGGTGGGGGGCTCTGATGGAGGTGGTGAATGTATTGAAGAACACCATTTTATGCAGGATGCTGAAAAAGAAATGTTGGTTTGGGTGGGAAGAAATGCCAGTGTCAGGGAAGCACCAGAGGGAGCTAAATGGGTTGTCTGAAACTGCCTAAGACCTGAGCGAGGTGCTGAATGTGCCTATACAAATGTATCTCCAGGGATGCAGCAAGAGCTGTCCCCCATTGTAAAGAACCATGCTGCAGCTGAGGTTTACCTGCAGTACTTCTGTCAGTCCATGCTGAGGGTGCTCTTAGTCTTTCTTCCTCCCCATGTTGCTTTGGAAGGATGATGATCACATCTCCAAACTTTTCAGCCATGAAAAACTCTTAAATGACAGCTGAGAGGACTGGACTCACCCGACCTGTGGAGCTGGGGCTTTGGGTAAAACTTCAAGAGATCCTAGCAAAGCTCAGTGGCATTGATTTCACTCCAGCTGTAATGAGCCTTAGCAGCTCTGTCAGTTGCATATCTTTGATCTCCATTTTACTACTAATTTCCTGAGCTCTCCAGAAAGCTTTGACTTTTGGTTCCCTGTCAGTTGATTCCTCTGATTTGCAGGTATTCCCAAGAGAAGCATGCTGGTTTCTGAATGGTGTGTCTGTATCTCTCCTGCCCCTCGAGGAGGTTTCCATTGTCAGACTCCAGTCCAGTTCTTCCTTTGCAGACCTGGATGTTGACACTGTTGATGGGTAAGGTCCCAGGGACGAAGTCACCTCAACAGCTTGGCCACTTGAGGCTCTGAATCCCCTTCAAGCAAGGTTGAAGGGTGAACGTGCAAAGGAGGACTTGTGCAAGTTGCATAATTAAAATCCCTTAACCCTGGGTGTGCACCATGGGCAAAATTTGAGCATGCAACTATAGCAAACCCCATGTGCGCTTAAGGGCGGCGGTCCTCACGTTTTATTGCCTGGCAGCAGTGAGCAATGGATCACTTGGGACTTGAACCTTCACATGGCAAGCAGCCTTCAGTCTGCTGTCCCCATCCCACCAGCCAGATCTTTAGTGGACAATAGGTCAGGCATGTTTTATTGCATGTGTCTGCCATGTACTTGGTGGGAGCCCTCTGCAGAGGAGAGCCTCGAAAGGAAAGGGTAAGATCATAAATCTCCCGCAGCCGAATCAGTCCTTCCTTGTTGGAACTGGCTCCATCGGGGGTGTCACTTACCAATCCTATCATGGAAAAAAATATTCCTTCTGACAAGTCGAATTCATTAATTGTGGTTGATGATGTCACGTGCAATTGCACCAGCGAGCAGTTGAAGGGGATGTTAACAGGGAGCGTGGCGAGGGCTTCTCCACTGTCATGCACTTCATGTCCTTCAACAGAGCCAGTTTTGACACTGCATTAGCAGTGAATCGCATTCCTACCAATACAATAAATGCTTTTCAACCCTCTGGAAACAGGACTGCAATTTTTATGAAGTCTGCCTGTGTTTATTTCCTTAGAAAACAAAAACAAGATATTGAAAGCAAACAGCTTTCAAAAATTGAGTGGTGCTATAGTAAACTTGTAATTTGGGAATGGTTGTTATATTTACCAGTGCAAAGATCAATCTATAGCTTTTGTGAGCTGGTTATTTTGCCCAGTCTGGAGAGCTTATTTTAATCACTGGAAGCTAATCTCATTTCCAAGCCTGAAAATGGTCCCAAACATTGAAATTATATGTTAATATACAGAGATTGACAAAAGGACGCTGGTTGTATCGACTTAGAATTAATGAAGCAATTGAGGGATGAACAATAATGCTGGCAGGAGGTGTTAAGGAGAATTGTTGCAGTTGTTAAATTTTGGCACTGAGAGGTCTCCTTGCTCTGAGGAGACAGATCCCAGGAAAATGAAAATTACCTAGGAACTTCAGAGTTATTTTGCAGCCTGAGTCATTACACAAACAGTATAGAAGGAAACAGGAAAATGCAGTTGGAGGGACTCCTATTTATCCACCAGTGCTTTACAGCAGCAATGAGTGGAGAGTCCTGTCTGCATTTATGTGAAATACTAGAAATAACATGTTCCTTGTTTAGGTTGGGCTGTACCCTGCTGCAGGCTGGGATGATTAGCTCAACCCCACTCTGTGTTACAGCAGAGACAACTCTTTGGCAGAACAGTCCTGGCTGTTACTCTTTGTTTGCAGCTATGGCTTTGCACATCCTGAGATAAGGTGCTTGCAAAGCAAAGGGGTCTGTTTATCAGCTGACTGCAGGTCAGGTCTCTAACCACCACAGACAGCAGCAAGACCCTGCACAATTTTGCAGGGTGGCTAAAAACTTTTATTTTGCTGTGCATTTTCCCTTTTTGTTGAACTCTTGTTAACCCAAGTTGGTTTTGGGCTTCTTGCATGCAGTGTGTAGACTGTTTTCTGCTTTTGATGTGGTGCAAAGTGGTGCATGTTTTCTTTTGGTTGCTAACAGCACAAAAGTATTTCTCCTTCCCCAGGATTAGGTTTATAAACAGCTCTGTGTGATTGGTGGTCAGAAGCATGAGGGCTTGGAAGTGCCTGAAGCTTTGATTCTTTGACCAAAGATCAAGATCAGCCAAGAGACACAAAGTGTAAAGCTTCATGTCAGAAAAAGAAAACTTGTTAAGAAATAGTTTATGTTCCCTTGAATAAAATTCTTAAGACCGTACAGAAAGATGCCAAGATGTGTTGCTGCTGTTAACATCTTAAGTCTTTGAACTCATACATGCAATACTTGAGAGACCAATTTGAAGAAACTGAATTCAAGGCACAGCAAAAATGCTTTAGAAGCTGCTTACTGACAGTGATAAACATGTGAAACACTGAAGTAGTTGCCCAACAGATTTTGAAGCAGCTGCTAGTGAAACTGTTCCTTCAAGGAAGCCAAAGTTGAAAGTTGAAGCATGTTTACCAATTATTGACTTGTTGATTGATGGCTTAGTGAGATGAATAAGATGTGAAAACATCACCACCAGTTTCCTTACAGAAGAGGGAGATTCTGCACACTGCTGCAGAAACAGAGCAGGACCATCAGTGGGAGACATGGGCCTTTCTTTTTCTCAGAATCATGGCTGGAAAACACATCTTATTTGTGAATGTGCATCTTGGCAGTGGAGGAATCAACATCCATGTCCAGGCTTTTTGCTCATCAGACTTCAACTTCAAATGGGGTTTCATGTTCCCCGGCGTTGATGCACACTTCAAGGCTTTTCTTGTCTGGTAGCAAACTGTACGCGCTACTTCCACACGTGTTTAGGTTTGCAATGTGCAGTTTGGGCATGCAGAAAGTGTAACAACTTTTCCTTTTTTCCCCCCCTTCTTTCCTTTACAGCAGGAAGGCTGGGACTGTTTCTGTATCCCGCTGGTAGTTAGCTTTCCCTGGATCACTAAGTGTTAGTGATAGAATCTCCATGTGAAAGTCTCTGTCAGGGTCCTGGTGTCCTCCTTTATCACTGTGCTATGTCTGTGGATCTTGCAAATGTCTCTGCATTGCCTTGATACAAGGTAGTATTATTGCATTTTTAGTAATAGGAAATAATTTGCCTGAGGCCATAGAATGAATCTATGACTCAGGTAGTACTTCAGTTCAGAGCAGCTGTGGTCAAGCCTTGGCTTTTGACCATGAGACCATTGTTCTGCCCTAAGAAGCAAGCTAATGTGGGTGTAAGGTCTACTGTAAGATGTGATTTTTTTTTTTTTAATTATGATTTTTTTGTGTATGTGAGGCTTGAGATGGCATTGAAGCCTTCCCCAAGGATTTATTCCCAAGTACTGGTGTGCTTTCTGGGTGCCACAGGGTCTGTGGCCAGGAGCAGCATCTCTGCTTCTTGAAAAATTAATGCCCTGCACTTTGTTTGCTTTGGTGCCTGAAAACTCAGCAGGCAGGAGATCTGGATGTCACCAAGATAAAATGCCACATTAAATGCAGATCCGTGCCACTGTAGATGTTCTACAAGGTGCAGATGTACTGCCTGCAAGACGGATGGCTTGCATTGTTTTATTACAATAAAGGGTATTTCTGATCCAAACAGGCTATCCATTCAGAGGGCATGACAGTGCCTTATGAAAGGCAAGCTGATAATTAGTTAAAGCTATGTCAGAACACAAGAGCCTGTAAAGATGGAGAAAATGTGCTCTTAAAGACAGGCCCAGTGGTGGGTGCATAAAAACAGCCCCACAGCTTGCTGGTATTGGGTGCTGCAGTCCAAAAATTGCTTATCCATGTGCCAGGGCAGTGTGGTGCCTGTTGGATGGGTCTGTTATAATGGCTTTCTGTTAATTCCAAACCTTTTGCCAAATCAGTGGCAAAGGGCCCAGTTCTTGCTGGCTGCCTGGAGCTTAATCCTGTCCCTATTAGACCCTCAGGTAGGTTCTGCCATCTCTGAATTCAGCCTCTCTGAGCTGGCAGGGCTGCTGCTGGCATTGGCTGGCTGCTCTGGGGAGGAGGAGCTCGGGGATGCGGGATGCCTGCTGCAAAAGCAGGACTGGGTGCCTCTGGCAGGGCTGTCCCAGTGCCAGTGTACCCAGGGAACCCTTGGGGGGTCTGTGCTTAAATACACAAATGGCATTTCCATCTCTAATGGCATTTAATAGACTTAGGGTGGCTGCAGAAGTGCAGAGCAATTTGATTCATATCGGGCCCATCGTTGGTGCTCCTTGAGCTAGGTGCTAACAGAGCTGCTTCTGGGGATGGTTGTGCTGCTTGTCATCAGGGCTGGCTGCTCCTCTGCAACAGCTTCTGTAACTCTTGAGGACTGCAAGGCTCTGTTTGTGAGGAAGGAGATTGTATCTCATGTCTGCCATCAAATTTGAAATGGCCTTATCTTTTTTATTTCTGTTTTGGGTTTTTTTTTTTACTAAAAGTAAGTGCCATTAAGAAAAAGGAAGGAGAGTCTTGGAAAACTGCAGTGGCTGGCAGTGAGGGTTAGAAATGGATACAGATGTGCCACAAGAAGTGATAGAGACCAAAGTAAAAACATTGCTAGAAACAGGTTGTTTTTATTTGCAGTGCCTGTTTGAGACTGATGAAACAGGCACTGAGGAAACACATTGTTTTTCTTCTCTACAGAAGCTTGCATGTTTAACAATAGCAAAATACTGAAATACTTAAATCCAAGCCCCCAAGTGTTGCTGTTCTTGAGGCATGTCTCTGATTTTGGAGCTGCAGGTCTTCTGTACATCTTGTATTGGACGCAGAGAGAGTGTTACGTGGTTTCAGAGTGTATACCATTTCCACAGCAATCTCTATTTTTGGGTCAGATTTTGTGCTGGCCTCCAAGATCTCCTTTACTTTCCAATCTGCTGGCTCATAAATCAGACCTGAGGGATGTGGGTGTTTTGTTCCCCCCAAAGCAGCCCCAGCACAAGATAGACTGAGCTATCTTGGTGCTTCTGTGCTCTTTCACTATGATATCCAGTGCCCCATTCTGAGCCTTTTGTTGTCTTTATTTTCAAGTATGTAGGCACAATATTGGGCAAGTGTCTTAGGCAGCCTAAAGGTAAGAGGTAGTAGATAGGGGGTAAAGCTTTTGGAATCCTGGGGATAAAATATAGCAGCTTATAAAAATATCTCGCTCCCTGGCTAAATAAGTTCAGCATTTTGCTGCCTCTTCAACAAAAAAAAAGTCCAACTGATCACTGATGATTCTTTTTTGGTGTGGGGGAAAAAAAAAGCCAATCCCTTTCTTTAGTAGAAAGCCAGCTTTTAAGTCAAAGTCTGGTTTTCAGAGGAAAATGGTAAGAAATTGATCATCCCCATCGAAAACCTGCCTCTGCAGCTTTCTGTCACCAAGGCTCCAATGCCTGCCAAGCAGCAGTTGCCCTTCTGTGCTCCCTCAGCTGCTCCACAGAGATCTTGTGTGCTCCAGGCTGGCACATCAACAGCCAAGCATAATCCGTGCCTTTCCAGCCAAGGATGAGAAATGCCCCTGGTGTCCAGCTGTAATAACTTTGGGTGTTCCTTGTAGTCCTTTTCTGTCAGATGGGGGAATAAGGTTTGGGCTGGGTAGGGTGAGGAGCTCTACTTATTTGTCAGATAAGAATCCAACCTCCTCTGCCTAATTAGGCTGTACAGAAACTGGGATTAAAGACTTTGCGTTATTGGCTGAAGAAAAATAAAGACGGTTTAACATGACTTCATCAAGCAACCTTCAACAGCATCTGTTATACTGCCCCAAATCCTGTGGGTGTTTTGAACCCCTGGCCCTGAAGCGTGGCAGTGAGTTAGTACTTAGAGATTTCTCCTGGACATTTATTCTCAGTGCTCAAGTTGATGGTCATGAATGTTACTGCTGGGGATGATTTTTCTGTGTCTGGCTTAATCGGTTTGATAGGCTGTCCATCATTTATTTTTATGTATTTGTATTTAGGAGAGGGAAAATTTGTTGTGTGGACTGTTTGGACAGCTGCGTGCGGTGGCAGAAAACAGTGTCTGGCGTGAACCTTGCAGGCTTGCAGCAGCCTAAAATAAACCAAAGGGTGTTTAGTACACAGGGTGGGTATGAAGCAAAGCAAGAAGGGTGAGGTTTTCTGTTCCAGGGCAGGCATTTCTGTAGGTTCAGTAATTTTGTCTGTGGTTAGTGGTCTTTCTGAAGAATGCAGTCTGCAGATAAAAGACCTAGTGACTTGTTCCCCAAGAGCTGAGGCTTAGAAAATGGTCTCCTGACTTTAGGTTTAGATGAAGTTACACCATCTCAAGTGAAACCAAGCCTTCTGCTGCAGGCAGCCAACCCTCAACTGCAAAAATGCCTGAAGCCATGTGGTGGCATCCTGGGGTGGGCACCTGATAGATTTATTCTGCCATTTTCAAATGGCTGCTGTTTACAAAAAGGCTTTTATTGTGAATGCCAAAAGGGTGGGGTTTTTATATATTGGATTTTTAGAACACAATATTCATAAATGGTTAAGTTAGAGTGAGGTGAACTGGTGGTTTTCTTTCTTGCAGTGCTTTGCAGGCTACAGTCAGGGCAAGAGGAGAAAAGCCTCTTCTGTAGCATAGAAATAACAAATAGGAAGTGTCTAGAGATGTTCAGCACATTGTTGTGCTCCTTAAAATACATATGCCTTGAAGTCTGCCAGGCGTTTTGTTCTACAAAGCATATGGTTTAACAGATAAAATGATTTCTGACCTGGAGACCTGAACTGACAACTTTGGAGACAAACAAAAACCAGGATGGCTCCATCTGTCAGGCTTGTTTCATCTCCATGCTGCTTACTGACATTTATGTGTTTGCATCAGTGCCCCTTTCTCTTCCTTCCCCAGAAGCCAGTCAGCATCCAGCCTCATGTGTCTTGGCTTGGTGCATGTGTTCAACCCCAGGCTTCTGGCCACAACCTCTGCTTTGAAGGGCTTTACCATCTTTGTGGCTTGCTGATTTAGCAGTTGCCTGCTGAGGGAATGGGTTGCTTGCTGGAATCACTCTGAAGCTTGGAGCAGGATCTCTTCTCGACCTTTCTGGGGGTCCAGAGTTTGCCACAAGTCTTCACAAGTCAAATTAACTCCATCTCCATCTTAATACCAAAGAGTAGTTCGTAGATGTATTCTAGGGGCATGTTCTTCTGGATGACAAAGCTTTGGGTGCTAGCCCTCATGCTCTGCTTCTATTTCAGTTTGTCCTGCTTGTGTTTCTAAATCCAAGAGTCTCTCTCAGCTTTCTGATAGTGTTTGTTTGATAGGACTATCTGGTCATAAACTCATTGCCTGTGTATTCAAGCAATTTCTTGTAATGCCTCCTCATGCAAGTGTCAAGTATCCCTTACAAAGGTGCTTCCTGGACTAATTGAATGATGGTCTAGAAAGCCCACCTAGCCTCTTCTTGCAGACAGTAGTTGCCCATCACCCTCTGCATTGTCACAACCTTGATTGCAGCTGGGATTGGTAGTGCCCAAAATTGCTTATTTGCCTCCATTCCCTTGGGAAATGCTCCCTGGGATCACACTTCATGCATCCACAACACCTTGGGTAGTAATAGTGGCTTTACCTCTGGAAAAGGAGCCTGGAAGACAAGACAATGATAGGATATGTCCCACATACACATATGCACATGCACACACTTGTCTGGGTGGGGGTGGGTAGCAAGGGGTGGGTGCTGCCCACTCTGTGAGGCTTTGGGTAATGAACTTTTCTCATGTTGCCTCCTGGAATAAACTTCAATTTCTCGCTCCCTCTTGTCTCATTCTCTTAGTATCCCCAACGTCCCTGTGGACATTCAGTAGTAGAACAGATGATGGCTTAGGAGAGGGGGATTATTCCTGTTCTTACCAGCAGATATATAACCGTGGAGTTATTTAAAGCTGAAACTAAAAAGCCGGTAGCAGCTGAGAAGAGAAGCTCTGCTAAGAAGTTTTAAGCAAACATTATTAGAGATGACCTCTTATTTATGAAAGACTTTGCAAGCAAAAGTCTGTTACCCTCTTCTTGCCTCAGCAAAAGACCTGTTTTCCCAGTCATAATATCCCCACCGGCAATCAGTCTGATTAGAGTAGAGGATGCTGCAGTAAATACATGAAAGCTCAATTTAACCAAGAGCACAGAAGCAAATAATAATAAGTTGAGGCCTTTGGCCATAAAAATGCAGATGTTTACCTTGACTGTTGACTTAAACCATTTCAATTTTGTGCCAAATGAGCCTTGAAATATATTGCCCAATGTACGATGTCCAACGAATAAAAATTGCCTTAAATATTGTACCTTCCTGCTACAGAAATTAAACATCTCTTTTTTTGTTGGGGCTCTCTGGAAGCAATGCAATAACTGATGAGCTTTGTTTGTTTATTTGGGGATCTTGGAGCAAACTGTGAAAATTCACTGATGCTGTGGAAGCTTTCTGCCATCACCTGGACTGTATGGCAAAGTAAAGCTTTTCTGTCTGTCTTCTCCAGAACATCCAAACCTGCAGTTTCAGGTTGAAGGAGCAGGATATGACAAAGGAGGATTGCAAACAGATAATGCAAAGCCACCTAAATCTTCATCTCTTCACTTTGCTGAGCTTCCTGATTCATTAGCAGGCCTGATTATCCAGTTCCTTGGCTTTAATCTCTAATTAAACACCACCACAGACAGCATGTTTGTGCCAAGCTGAACATAAGTGGCCTCTTCTTAATAAATGTGTAACTATGATCTCCATACAGTTAACGAGAAAAATGTGAGAGCCTTAAGTTCTCAGGGAGTGGTAATTGCCAGAGACTTGCTTATTTCTACACCACCACCACCACCCTCCCTCCTTTAAATGCACAGTAGATGACCATTAGGCTTTCAGTAGCTTTTAAAGGGTAATTCCTTCAATCAAAATAATAAAAAAAAATGAAAAGAGGAGAGGCTTCTGTATGTGACCATCAGGCAGCAAGGTGGTAATTAATCTGTCTGGAGAAGAGCCTGGGAGCTGAAGGTGCAATCTTTTGTTTTCAGCTCTCAGTGTTTCCTCTGCAGGAGCAACGGATGCTCCAGCAGGTGCGAATTCCTGACAGCACAGAAGTGTTTTGTTGTCTGGAGAGGGGATAAAGGATGTTCAGTCCTGTTTGAATGTCTGTTCTGCTGTGGTCTGGTGGTCCATGTGGGGAAAGAAATGAGGGGATGTGTTTAGAGTGGAGCAACTATTGCATGTCATGTTATTTTATTGGTTAGCAGTAAGCAGCTCTGAAAAGGGTTAGACAGGATCACACCATCTCTGGAAGGGCAGTAACATCTAAACTGCTCAAACTTGATTGTAATAACACAGCTGATTACACCTCTCCCCTACACATGTACAGACATTTTCTTTCACCTCCCCTAGCATGCTGCCTAAAATAAGAAAGCAACAACTTCTTTACAGAAAAAACACAAAGGGGATGAAGGTTTACAGCTGCTGTGTTGATGCTTATGCATGACTCAGGACTGAACCAGTGCTATGTTTTTGTAAACAAAGTCTGGGACTGGCTAGAAAGCTTTTAGCCAAGACTCCCAAGCTCATGGCTTCAACGGGCTGAAGGATGTGGATGTGTCTGCAGGTCAAGGTGGAATCCATGTGAAGTAGCATGTGCTGGAAAGCTCTGGTGTGTACAGCTGTCCACAGCTCCCTGTCCACATGGGCTATTTCTTCATGCTTTTTAGCTCTTGCTTATGAAATACCTGCTGCCTTTCCCTTTTGATAATCTGCCAAGTTGGGCCTGAGCAGGGGGCTGGGGTCTGGGTGGAGAAAGCGGGATTGCAACTGCAGACCAAACAGGGTATTTTTTTTTTTCCATCTTTACTGTGAACCTCTTCCTTTCAAGCTATAAGGGACTCTTCTTTCTCTGTGCCCTGGGGCAGTGGTTCAGCTGCAGAGACTGCAGCAGATGGAGAGGCTGCCCCCAGTGCTGGAGGCATTGCTATAAATTCTCCGTGCCCTCCAAGATTCATGCCATGCTCTGGACATCTCCTGCTGCTGCTCCATGGTGGGGGGACGGGTCTCCAGGTCCAGCCTTTTGCTGCCCCTACAGCAAAATGTAGGCTTGCTCTTTGGGGTTTGGATAAGGAAAGGTGCGGCTCTGATTTGTGTTGCCTAGTTCTCAGGTATACTCTAGAAGTACCAATACCTGCAGCTGAAGGGGCCACCTGAGCCCCAAGTTTTGATGAGTAGGTAGGAGGCGAGATGTCCTGCCCATTTCACCACAGGAATGGTACCTCTCAGGCCTCCAGTTTCATAAGAGGGGACTTTTTTAAGTAGACATGTGAGCAATCTCAAAGCTTCCCCCAGCACCACCTTTTTATTTTCCCTGAGCTGACATGCTTTTGTCAGCTTTCCTCCTGCTCAAAAAAAGGGAAGAAGAATTTGAAAAGAATATTAAATTCAGGAAGGGTGTGCAGAAGGGATGGGAGCAAGTTTTCCTATCGCACATCAGAGCCACATGTCCCACATTCCCCTCCTTGAGGCAGATCCTTTGCCTTGATTTTTCTTCTTTACCTTTTTCTTTTCTTCTGTCATGACTCCTGGAATAATTAGTTACTGGCAACTGTGTGCATGTGGTTTTAAAGGCATCTTTTATATCAGCAGCATGGGTTCCCTTTGCCACAGCTCTCTGCGGTGGCTCATCCCCTTGAAGATACACAATCAATACTTCTCCTGAACCCACTGATATACTTGGCCATCACTTAAATATCATTACAGGAAAGATTTCAACGAGATCACTGCACATTATACTTTAAAGTTTGACTTTAAAAGAATGCCTGGGCTTTGCTAAAAGGCATTAGTAATGGGATTCTCTATCTTTGAGCTTAATTTATTCTGAAGAGAAAAAGGCCATTATCTTAAATCTTTTTTCCCCCTTCTTCTCCTCTTACAAAAAGAAGAAAGGCAAAAGCAGGTCTCTGAAGTCCAGTACTTATGGCAAAATAATTGTTTAATTGCTTACTCTTTTAACCCTTTGGAGGAGGGGCAGGTTAGGGAGAGGTGGGAGCCAACTGCATTTTGGTGTCACCTCTGTTTTTGCTCCACAAACAGTGGCAGGGTTGGTTTGTTTTCCAACCTCTGCTTCTCCCAACGTGCTTTGCTCCAGGATTAGCAAGTTGTGGGCTCATCTTTGGCAGGAAAATTAAAGACGTTTGTTTGACAGTGTAGTAGCTTAGCTGTGGGTGTATCCTGAGTAAGCCAGAAGGATGGATGGCAAAATCCTGGGCTTTGTCAGTGTTACCCACTAACTACAGGATGGTAACCTCCATCTGAAAGGTTTCCTTGTGACAGACACATCCTCCTTTACAGAGTTCTTCTTAGCTATGCCAAAAATCAGTCTGGAGGCAAGTACTTATTTGTGGGTGTGTTTTATGTGCAGAGACTGTTGGGTTCTGGAGGGTGTGATTTCCATCAATGCCACCAGAGCAGAAAACCTCTGAACCTCCTCTTGTTGACCCTCAGCCAACATCAATTTTTTTGTTTGTTGTCCAAAGTGTGCATTGTGCTCGTTCTTCAAAATGCAACAAAAAGCCTTGCCTTGGGCTTAATTCCAGCTGAGGTTAGATTTTGCCTTGGGTTAAAGCTTGTGAAACTCCTTGGATTAGGCCAGAAACAGACCCTAGTTCAGCTTTCAGCAGCATTATTCTTTTTCTTGCAAGACTGAGGAGCAAAACCCAGGAAAGCTTTTCCAATTCAGAGCAAAATGTGGTTCCCCAGAGCATGGGGATGGGAGCCTTTGCTCACATTAGTGTGCTTAACTGCAAAATCTGTGGGGCACTGGAGCAGAGAAGAGCAGAGACTTTGCCCCAGGGCTGTGGGAAGTGCATCAGCTCCTGTATCTTGGGACTTGCAACTTTCACATTTCACTTGAATTGGTTTCTGCTCTCTGGGGCCCTGGAGGCAGGACTCTCTCCCTTAGAGCTATAGCTGTGGGTGCCAGAGTTATCATACCAGCTGAGGATCAGTTATACATTAGAGACCTGGTAATGATGAGAATTAAATGAGCTTTTGCTGAAGTGCGCTGTGCTTCTGTTCACCTTCAAATAGAAACTGTTCCGAAGAGCAGCAACATCTGCACAAATAATCTGTCTTCTGGAAAGTGCATTGATCTCCTGTTTACTTCTGGGAGTGCTCTCCTGTAGTCTCTGGAACAAGAGTCTCTGGAACTGCATGCAAGAATGCACAATCAGTGTTTTTCCAAAGAACTGTTGCCTGAAATATGCACATCACCTCTAGGTCCCAGTGATGGGGGAATGGAGGCAGCAGGGTACAGTGCCCAGGGCTCAGCCTCCTTCTAGGCTGTCAAGGCTTTGCTGTGTAGCAGTGTGGAACATCTGTCTAGATACATATGGGTGCTCCAGCTGTTCCTTCACACAGCTGTAGGAAGCTGCTAGCTTTTGCCTAAGATGCAAAACAGTGTTTCTCCTAAAGCGCTGCTTGGGGAACCCAAGACACTGCCTCCTAGGATAGATGCTTTGGGCACCTTTTGTCCTGGTGTTCATCTCTTGTTCCTTCTTTCTCCAACACTTGGGTTAAGTCAACCAAGCCAGCTCTGGCATTTGGCTTGTCCTAGGCCTGGGTGGTTTTAAATGAGGCCATAACCCAAGAGTGTGTTTGGGTCATTCAAGGCTTCTAGTGCTCTGGATGTGTTTTCATGGTTTTGATGCTACGCATGACTTATGCTACAGCTGACCAATGACACTTGCTTGACCTTTAATGTGTGCAACTTGTATAGATTGATGTGGAGCCCTCATGAAAATCCAGTCCAGTAGTTAAAGCAGCGTCAGGTACTTTTTGTCTCCTTCTTGAATCCCTTTGACTCCATTTCTCCCTACAGTAAAGCTGTATCACTGATGCTTACCTATTTCAATGCAGTCCTGAAGGTTAATTTATTTTTTCCAGAGCACTTAGCAAACATTAAGTGTTACATAAATCTCAGTATTCTTATCCACCAGATGCATTGATTTGCAGAATGTGGTCAAATTGTCTGGATTTTTTTTTGCCTTTAAAAATTTCAATCCATTAGAAAGAGGGGAAAAATAAAGACTCACCAACCCCATAGCTCTTATGCAAGACCAAATAGTTATATAAACAAAAAGCACAAAATGTCTAATCAATGATAAGGCAAATGGGGCCAATTGCCTATCCAGCCTCCAGTTCTGTTTTGTGTGGACTGCACTGGACAGTCAGGGCTCACTAGGAGTGATGCTGCTGTGCACAAGTGCAGTGCCAAGCTTGCAGTGCCAGTGCTGGGTGGCAGCTGCACTATGACATTTCCCCTCCTTTTCCCCTATTTCCATGTACCATGAGCTGCTCTATGCCACGTCCTTGGTTATTGAAAGGAGCAGCTCGTGCGTCATTGAGAAAATAAAACTCTTCTAGTAGAAAGCAGTGTTATTTACACCGTGTGCCACTGTTATCTCTCTCAGGACAGGGGAATCCAGACCAGCGTTTTTGGGGGTACTGAAGGCAGCCACAGGGAATAAATCATCAGGGAGCAGCAGTGAAGAGCAGGTTTGCTCCTACAGGTCTTCGATGATGCTGTAATTTACCCTGTCCGGAACAGCAGGACTGGAGAGATAACTGGCTGCTTTCTGCTAGAGTGGGGGAACTGATGGACATGGTGGGGTTTGATTTTTTTGGCAGAGTGGCAATGTAATGGCAAGTGTTGTGTTTTTCTCCATTTTTACTTGGAAAGCTAAGATGGAGTAAGCTGAGACTATCTGTTTTTAGCCTCTTCAGAGCATAAAAAGTGTCCCCTCCCCAGCTCCAAATCAATCATAACTGTCTTAGACTCATTGATTTCCAGACAGCATGAAACCACCTGCTCCCTACATCCCCAGGTTATTTTCTTTTTGTGAGAAAATCTGAATTCTGCATTAGTGTGAGGTAGCAAGTGGCAGGATGGTTGTAACCAGGGGCTGAGCTGAGTGAGTTTCACCTACCTTGACCTGTTGCTGTGGCTTGCAGAGCCCAGCTCTGGTGTTCCCAACTCCTTAGTGTTCACATCTGGGCTGAGACCAAGCTTGCTTTATGCAAGCTTGGAAAATCATAAGCTTTTAAATCAATGGAACAGGAGTTGCTGATACTGGGGGAGCCAGCTGTTGCTGGTAGTCTCTAATCTGGTGTTGATAGTTCCAGTGTTGTGTCTTCCTTCCTTGGGGTCAAGTCATCCCAGTTCCTGCTTAATCCCCTTAGCCTGCTTATTTTCACTGGGATATGTGATGGTTGGCACCAGGCTTTTGGGCTTCTCTGCCCAGGCTTCTCTCATGTGTGATAAGCACTTGAATTTTGTCATGGTGCACCCATTTCTGAGCCATGGAAAAATGAAGAAGCTCTTGCTTTTTGCAAGCCAAAAAGCAAGGGGAATTTTAATTTTCTTTGTTACTGGATGGCATTCATGTTTGTTGAAGTGCTTTGACTTTAAGGCAGGTGGACCCAACAGAAGTGCAAAGTGCTGCTGCTCTCCTCCAATGGCGAGATGTGAAAGCTGAAGATGCACTTGTACCAAACTACCCCCAAATCTGAAGTGTCTGGCAGGTTTCAAAGCTGATCCACTTGGTGCCTGGGCTCTTCAGAAGAGTGGTCTTTCCGAGGCAGTAGATTACAGCAGTAAGTGGGGCTGCTGAATGAGATCTCTCTGCTGCAGTACACGCTTTCATTGTCCCAACCACATTTTGGTATTTGCCATAAGCCACGCGCTCTTATGAAAAACCATTTGCAAGATAAGTAAAGGAAAATGTAATCCCCGAGTGGAATGAAGGGTGCTTTGAAATGAATGGGGGATAATCCTTTTGTTGTCTGTTACAAATGCACTTTATTCCTGCATTATCTGAGCATGAGAATAGGCTGTTCGCTCAGCCAACAAATCCACTGCAGCACCCTCGCCCCACTGCGTCAGCCCCAAGTGGCAGGCAGCAGAGCGGCCTCTGAACCTTCCTTAGGTTGGAGGCTTGCAAAAAGGTTTCTTTGAATTTCAAAATCCTGCTGGCGTGATTATTTTGGCACTTGGAACGTGCAGAGCCGCAGCTTAAGTAGTGCTAAAAGACATAGCTTGAGATTCACCAAGCAGTCTGAGGGATTTAGCTGTCTACCTGCCCTTGATTTTCTATCAAGATGGGTAGGGAAATCTGTCTAAATTGCTTTTAAAATCACAAAGCCCAATCTCAGCCCTAGGGAGCTGCTTGTTTGGGTAGAAGAATTTCTTCCCTCTGCTTTCAGTGTGCTTTCCTTTCCCTTGCTGGCAAACTTCTCCTAGCAAGTTCAGGCCCACTGCCTTATGCAAGGAGATACTTCCAGCTTTTGCAGAGCATGGACGTTTTGACCTGTGTGGCCAGCAGCCAGGCGTGATCCATCTGGCCACACCGGCAGAAAATAAAGCTCAGAGCTTGAAGACTAAATGCTGCGTGGTCTTGAACAGCAGCAGCTATTTTCAGCTAACGTTAAAGACCTTTAGTTACTGCAGGCATTGATTCTTGGGGCCTGTACAGTGAGTCACAGCATGGCTTCTCCTTGTGTTTTTTAGTGAGTAGCTTAAGTTCAGTAGATATGTCATGAGATATATTTGTTCACTCTGATTTTACTGCGTGCCATCCTCAGCCTCCAGCCAGCAATTTGAAACTTACGTATGCTCTCCCTTACTCGTAGTTTGATGCATGTTTTCCCATGGTGTTTCCATAGGGAGCTGAAGACAGGATGCAAATTTTTGTTGTTGTTTGGTTTTGCTTCAGAAAAGTCGTTGGAAGTGAGGTCTGTCCTGGGTCAAATGGTGTTGCACAGTTTGGAACCTGGACATTGTTTTTTTCCTGGGTAAATTCCAAGCAGTGATGCTTAATGCTCCAAAGCAGGAGATATGATGGCATCCCATGAGAGCCCAGCTGTGCAGGGACTTTCATGGTTTTCCTTAATCAGCAGGTCCAAGCCTGGAGCTTCCAGTAGTCTCTCAGCCTGGTGGTTGGTGTCGGTCTTGGAATAATCCAGTTGCTTTTAGTAAAAGAATTATAACTAGGAGAATTTGTCTTTGCAGGCATGGTAATTAGGGGACAAAAGGAAATTATTTTAAAAGCTAATTATAAAGCCCATGAATTTTGTTTTTAAGTTTGATTCAGCTCAGGTGGTGGTAGCAGGTGGGGAAACTGAGGGAAACAAAACATCCGTTCCTGACATGGCATGATACTGGGCTGTCTTCTAAGTAGATTATGCCATATATGATGGAAAAGACACAGGAACAGCACTAAGCTGACTGTAAGCCTGTTGTCTTCCAGCTTTTTCCATTATGAAGCACAAAGGAAATGCAAGTTTTCTGCCTCCTGGAGTCTCATGCCATTCTAATCTAAAGCTAATCCCTTCAAACAAGCATGCCGTCTGCCCTTGGAGCAGGTTTGTCATGGGGTCTTGCTTTCTTGGGAGCTATGGAGCACTGCAATTAATCCGAGTGTTTAGGTGGCTTCTTCTAGACTGCATTGTGCTCAGCAGCAATTTAAACCAAGTGTCCACTGGTAAATGGTAAAAACTATCCAGGGAAAACATGTGATGTTCCTATGCATAGCAAATGCATTCATTAGCATCAAAGCTATTACACAGAATACCAAAATGACCTTGCAGTCATTAGAAGCGAGGTATGTTATGACTTTTAAGTTTAGAGGGACTTGCATTACAATGTAAAATCTAATTAGTGTTGCCTCTACTAATTGCTACGTATTGCTGAGGTATATAAAAATAAATGCATGATGGATACCAGGTACCCTGAATGCTAAGGCTAGCCCTTTTTTAAACAGAAATTTCCTGCGATAATGAGTAGCAGTAATTTAGTTACCTTCCTTGGCACCTTGTTAGTGCGCCTCTTGTTTTCTTTCTGGGCATAAAGAAGGTTTTTGTATGTGGGTTGTGACTGTGGGGTTCATCAGTGCCATTTGTAAAGCTGAATCAGACTGGGGTAGAAATAGCAGAGATGACGGGTGGGGAAGTATTAGCAGTAATTGTTGGTGGATTGGCCAAAAAACTTGCCCAAGTGCCTGGCATGAGGCTTAGCTGTGGATTTGGGCTTAGAGCATTCACCTGTGCCACTGACATTGAGTACAGGGCAATGCTAGGGTTTTTATTCCCCTGTGCCTGTGTCATCCCCTCAAAGTTTAAGCATTTGTTCTTAGGGCTGAAGATGTTGGGATGAAGTCTCTGTGAATAAGCTAAGAGATGGCCATATTTTCATGCATACAAACAATCAAATACTGTTTTAATAAAAAGGACAATTTTGTGTTCAACCTGCCTTGCTGGTGAGCAGTGCTGTGAAGTACAGCAAGCCTGGGGTTAAGTGAGCAGACCAGAAGTTGTTTCTCCTATAACTACAAGTAAAGGGGGTGGATGAACGTCTGGAGGTTTTTAAGGCCAGGCTGGACGAGGTTATGTGCAATCTGATCTAGTGGTTGGGTTCCCTGCTCGTGACAGGGGGGTTGGAACTTGATGATCTTTAAGGTCTCTTCCAACCTTAATGATTCTATGATTCTAACACCGAGGGAAGCAAATGTGAATGTTAGATATAAAAGAGCAACCAAGAACAACTGCAGGTGCAGAAGCTCACTATCAGAAATGGCTACACATACCTGAATGGCTGAGTTTTGAACAGTTTTGCTTCTCAGCTTCACAACACTTCTTTTTCCCCAGATGCCTTGGTGGGTTTTTGAGGATTTTTGTGGTGTTTTGTTGCTTGGTGTGGGTTTTTTTGTTTGTTTGTGGGTTTTTTTGTGCGTGTGTGTGTTTTTGTTTTGTTTAGTTTTGTTTTGTTTTCTGTTTTCTCAGTAACCAGAAAAAAATAAAAGAAAAAATTGAGCTACTGATAATTAAAATGAAATCTTCGTTCCATGTGGTCTCTAGTCCTAGGAAGTCATCATCAGAGCCAGACAGTGATATTTTGATATTCTAGACTTATTTTTTTGATATCTGGAGGAGAGTT
Source organism: Apus apus (assembly GCF_020740795.1). Taxonomy (NCBI): domain Eukaryota; kingdom Metazoa; phylum Chordata; class Aves; order Apodiformes; family Apodidae; genus Apus; species Apus apus. The sequence continues at coordinate 813,499 of NC_067303.1, read as the reverse complement.
ACAAAGCAGGGAAGGACGGCAGGCCTGGCAGTTTTATAATCACTCTTTCTAATGTGCAGTATCATGGGACACCTTTTAGATGTCTCCACGGTGGCTTCTGTGTGCTTCAAACACATGTGCTGTTAAATGGAGAAACCAGCTACTGAATTAATGAATGCAGCTTCAAAGGACCCTCCTCCCTTTCCCAAGCTGGAGATCTGAAGGCAGTCTCAAAGTGGGTGACATGCCTTTGAAAATTATGCAGCGCAAACAATAAACCTCATTAAATAAAGTCAGCAAAAGCAGCACAGAAATCCAACGTGGAAGAACGGATACTGGGAGACCAACATGGATCTTCCTAACCAGGTCCAAGGCAGGCAGTAGCAAAACTTGTGTGCAAGGGGAGCTGGGAGCAGAGATCATCTGAGTGACCATTGCTGTCATCAGGTTGCAGCAGTTTCTCGGAGGAGCTTTTGGATGCAGAAGGAGCCTGGGTAGGATACCAGTGAGTCTTATGTTGTGAGCTGACTCCAGTTGTGTGTGAGCAGCTCTGCCAGTGGAGGGGTTTGGATGGGTTTCTTGTCTCCTGACTACTGGGATGGGCAATGCTCACCTGCTCCTTCAGGTTGGTGGTGATGTGGGGAGAATTTTTCTAAGCAGGACGACATCGATGCGCTGACAGGCTGCAGTCTCATTTATACCTGAATGTCTGTTAAAATCCGGTCCACTTCTAAGGTGAAGAGCATTTGTCTCCATCACCACCATCTCCAAAGAGGACCAATACTACTGTCGGGAATGTGGCCAGCTTGGCTGCTCCGATGCTTTGCTGGATCTGAAATGAGAACTAATGAGTTCTTCCATCTGATACGTGTTTGAGATTTGCCATTTGGTTTCATTTTAAGCTAATTTTATTCTCCATGTCGCTGGCAATTTATGCAGCAAATGCAATTATTGGAGATGAATGTCTGCCACAGCTGAAGGCTAGAAGTGCCACTTCCTTGGATGCATGAGGAGCAGAGAGCTGGGGAATTGTGGCGGGGGTGGGGAGGGAAAAAGAATATTGGAAAAATAATCTTTTCTCACAGTACTCTCAGAGCTGATACACACACCTTCATAAAAAAGTAATTTAATTTTCCCAGTGCAACACGAAAAGGAGATCTAATTATCCACTTCTAAATTGCTTTCTTAATTTTTCAAAACATGGCTTTTTGTTTATGCCTTTCCCTGAGCCTTGCTTAGAGGCTGCCATGGAGCTCACCTCCATATGGTGGTCAGTGATAAAGCCACCTGGAAACCTACTTGCTGGTGATAGCAGGTGTTAGAGCTCCTAATGCACCACGTGAGCTTTTTATCCATGCTTCTCCACAGAAGGTGGGCACGACCACCCTGGTAATTTGGGAAGCATGTCTGGGGTTAAGCATCAAACTCGCATTGACTATTTCCTTGAGATTTGAGGGAGCTTTTGCTGCTTTCAGCACTTATGGGTCTCGCTCGCAAGTGTTTGTACATCCTCTTGGTCCATTGTGCATCAGTATCAAACACCGTAATCCTCTGTAATGAAATTTCTGGTGCCTCCTGGAGATTCCCACAGGTGCTGCCTTTTAGACTATTTATTTACCTTGTACCTGGACAGTGCTTTCCACAGAGTCCCAAAAGACCTGTGTTTCTGTAGGAAGCTCTTGTAAAAATCATCAGGCAGTGTTAGAGCAAAGAGAAGCGTTTGAAAGAAGAAAACAACCCTTGGTTTTGATCACACTGCAGAGCTCCCCTCTCCACGCTTCATCACATGGATTTCCCTAAAGTTCAGTGAACAGCCTTGCCTTCTGAATTGAGAGTGATGTACACACACCCCTCTAATATTTATAAGATAAATGCTAAGCTGTACTTTAGTGATTAGCATGAGTTTCTGAAAAACAGATTTTAGATGTTAGAGATGACATGACACCTTCAATTATTTACCAGTAGCTGTTTTCAAACTGCCGGCTACAATTAAGGTGCTCAGGTATTCAGAGGCTCACAGAACAGAGGGCTCTGATCCATCTTTTGAACTTCTTTTGCATTGCGTCCTGCTGTTAAACTCTCCCTCTTCATGCTCCCCCATGTTCTTGGGACCAGACAGTAGGTTTTGCTCATAAAGCAACAGGGATGTGTTGTTTTAATTTCCTGCTTGTCTCATTGGTGGGTTTTAATATTTTTTTTTTAACCCAATTTTCCCCCAAAATTTTAATGGCAGCAAACCAGAGCTTTTTAGGTTAGCTTGCATCTTGCCACGTTGGATGTGGCTGGCCTGCAATGGTGGATTCACAGGTACAGGATCAGAATTGTTCCCTGCCATCTCCAGCTGGATCTTTGTGGGTCAAGGACTCCGTGAGACCGAGGTGTCAGCTGCTTGTGAAGCTCGCCTGCAGAGCTTTGCCTGTTCAATAATGCTCTAATTAACTACTGCAAACTTCAGAGGACCCAGCTAACTCTAATTGAGAGATCAACAGAGGCGGCAATGAAGTTAGATGTGCATGCTAATTACTGAATTATCTAACACCTGCTTTTGAGAGCAGCACCAAAATATAAATACATTTTGCATCGTAGGGCCCTTGTGATAGGGAATGCGAGATCTCGTGCGAGTGAGAGATGAAGAGCCTTGTCTGACACATCTTAGATCCTCTTTAGTGTCTGCAGCTTCCTAGAGGCGGCTGCAAGACCTCATTTGACAAATCTCTATCCTTTATTTTTAGTCAGGGTATTGAGGCTGTCATGTTGCAGGCTCAACCTGCAAGGAGCCAATTAAGCAGTATTCCAAACATTAAATGAGATGCTCCCAAGGTGGTGGAAGATGATGATGATGTCGATGTGCTTCGCAAGGCCTCAGTGAGTTCTTTTCAGCACTGCAAGTTTCATGTCAGTGTCCAAATGACACTCAATTTGCTGCCACCTCCCAAAGTGTCTGGGGGAGACGAAGTAAAAAAATTAGGATTCAATTTTCAGGTTAAATGTTGCAGATATTAGTACAGTGGTCTGCTGAAGGTCTGTTGCCAATAATTTGTGGTGTGGGGAGGAGAAACAAGTGAGGGAAGAAGAAAAAGGTGCCATTTTTTTGGTCTTCTTATTGTGTTCTCTTTTGTTTAAAATACTGATCTGAGGTGTGATTTCCATGTCATCAGCTCAATCAGCCATCACCATCAGCCCTCCGAAGGCAATAATTTTCTGCAAAGCAATTTTGTCACCATGCTCTAAGGAAAATGAAACCAACATTTCATTGCTTTGTTCAACCTGGCATTAGCATGTGGTGCTGTTCACCATCTCCCCCGTAACAACTTTTTTCCCTTCTGCTGAGGGTTAAGCCACTTACAACAAAAACTGTTTGAGCTTTGCGATTTTCTTCCTTTTTGAGTGTTATGGTTGCTCAAGTGTCATTAGACTCGCTGACTGTTTTGATGGGTTTAAAGTTGTATTGTTTCGGTTGGTTACAGAGCTGGTCTCATACTTCACTGTTAACAATAACTGTTCCATCCCTCCTGAAAGGCAGGAGCTCTTGTGAAGCCTCCTGCTCTTGAAACAATACTTTTAGTCATTGTTGGTGTAATACACAAAGCACAAATCCCAAACTCTTGGATGTATTTAAGCCAAAGCCAGGTGGGTGAGCAGGTTGCCAGGGTGTTTGTTTGCAGAGCAAATAACCTCTTCTTTGGAGTTCCACCATAAACAAGATGGTTTTGACGTTTTGGAAAGAGAGAGACAACTTGCCCATTGCTGCTTTGTCCCAGTGACTTTCTCCTCTTGCTTCTGATCAAACTGCCTGATGTGGATCCACACGCCAGCCAACGGGGTTGTTAGAAATTCCTTTCTTGCTCCTCTTATCAGAAGCAAACCTAGGATTATTGACTGCTTGTGATGCTAAACTTCCCATATGCTGGCCTCAGCCTGCTGCTTACTTTGAAAATCTTTTTGTAACCACAGTTGCCAAGCAACTGTCAGCTGTATTTCTAGGATGCTTACTGTCTTCAAGATGTTGAGACCCAAATGCTGCCGTTACGCTCTCAAAGATTACAGTTTTCCCCAGGCTTTGAGGAGGCCAGGTAGTTTTTCCAATTTTATCCAGGTATCTGCTTGCTTTATTAATGTGCTTTCACAAAGCTCTCTATCCCTTTGCCCCATAGGCTGACTTGCTGGTTGGGCTCCAAGGGGGTGCCTGGCTCTCCCCATAGGTCCCTCCAGCATGTGCTTTGACACCTGGCATGGTATAAAGTGGATAAGCTGGAAATGCAGGTGTTGACCCTTGTAACTAGTAAAAGCATCCTGTTTGTGTTGTATTTTTAAATTCTAATGTGGAAAAAAACCCAAACAACAAAACCCAGTATTTTTGGCAGGAGCTTTGGAGAACTAAAAAAAAAAAAAAAGGGGGGGGGGGAAGCTGAGTGTGTGTTGTGTCTTGCTGCTGGTGCTTGCAGGGCCTCATGGGAGATGGATGGAGATAGGGTTTCCTTTTTTGTGTGCTGTAGGCTCCTCAGCCAGGCTCTGCTGCTGCCACAACAAAACAGGTGATCTGGGTTGTTTTTGCAACAGCAGAACCTGGGAGCATCTCTCCTGGTCTGCGCACAATGAGAGGGCCAAGGGGAAATTAGAAGCTCATCAAACTTTGCCTATAGAAGTGCTTATTAACAGGCTCCCTCTGTACATGGATATGCATAGTTTATTTCATTTTAGTGCCAGCCTATTCCATTTGGGTTAATAAAAGAAATATCCGTTCTATTAGGTGCATTACAGTGACAAAGCACCAAGGGGAGAGGGAAGCTGCCTGCTTGTCAGCTGCCTGACTATCAGGCTGTCAGTTGTGTCATCAAGCCTTCCTGCTTATTTGCAATTTTATTTTCAGATGTGATTGACATCTGGAGGCCCTGACATTCTCGGCACAAACATACAGCCTGTTATTATGCTTGCATTAACATTTTGATAAACACACAGTGCAGCGCTGAAAAAGTAATTACATGTCATCACATCTCTGCCTCATCAAAGAAAACTTTGCTGTGTAATTGCTCCAAGATTTACCCAGGTACAATGTGCTGCTTCCAGGAAAGGCTCCTTTCTACTGAAGAGTTTACATTTACCTTTTAAGATTCACAATATCTTTTCCCTGTGGGGCTTTCTTGGTTTAAAGCAAACTTGGCATTATAATTTAGCTTTCCATAAATATGTCTGGATATTAGAGTGCAGTACTCTTTGCATAATAGTTACTTAATGTTTGATGTAAATGTGCTGTGTATTGTATTATATTATATTGTATGGGCTAAGCTCTCAAGGTAAGTTTTTGACGACTGGGAGAAATAGCACATTGTTACGTTGGTTTCCGCATTAGCAGAAGGGCCCCTTTGCACTTATATTTATATCAGTACTTCTCGCAATGACATCTAATTTTACAATAAAGTGAGCCTAGCTGAAGCACCTCACTGCAGATTCTAAAATATTGGCTATTTCCTCGCTTGTAAAGGTCTTTTCTGATGTTCTGAAAGAGGTATTATATGTAAGGATACAAATAATTCCAAGGGTTTTTTTCCCCCTCCTTTCCTTCAGAGCAGAGTAAGGTTCATTGAGGTTCAGTCAATAAATCTTGCAAGACAGGCACTGAAACCTGAATGAAAGGTAGAAGGGGAAAAAAGTGTGTGAGGATAAAACAGGTGAAAGTGGTCAATGGGACAGTTGTTACCATGGAGTTACACATGGAGTGTTTTCAGGTTATTTTGTTTAAGATGCTACGTGCTGGCCAAGTCAGTTCTCTCTTTCCTGGGTAGCCTGGATAATACGAGCCTGTTTCTGCTGCTGGCTGATGGGATTTTATTCCCTTGGTTCAAATAGGGCTTGTCTAGACTCTGGAATTATAAGGTTTAATTGTGTCCCCAGTTCTGGTGGGGTGATGTATTTAACCCTGGTATTTTCTAATGCATCAAATATTTTGTCTGTGCATTTTAATTCCTGCCTTGCAAGCTTTCTTTGTTGCCCATGGCTTGCTGGGGGAGATGTGGGGACTTGTGCATCACAAAGTGGTTGGTAATTATCAGGGTTGTTCATGAGAGGAGCTTTATGAACAAATCCTTTGAGATGCCTTTTCTCTTACTGTAGCAGTAAGGAATGTGAGTGAGAAATTACCTTAACAGTCATTTCTTCCCATCTTCTGTCCTCTGCCTTTCATCAGGGCTTTGGTTTCCAAAGAAAAACATCCCCCTTCCTTCTGCAGGAACAGTATTTTTCTGCTTTCATCTAGACATGTAAGGGGGATTGTGTCTAAAGCTTTGCCTCCTTGACCAGCCTGCCTCAATGGGGGTCTGAGCCCATCACTGCCACGTTGGTCAGGAATTGTGCCAACCTTACAGCCTTTCTCCAGGAGATACCAACAAGTGGTGGATGACAAGAGGTGCGTGGGGTCCTGCTGAGGAGCAGCTTTTTGCCTTCTCCAGGCCACAGTGCTGCCACACGTGTTAGCTAGGGGAGATGAGCATGGCTGACCTTGTTGGGAGGATGGCTGTTGTTACAAGAAGCATTAAAGACAGACAGGATGGCGCGTGGTCCCAAGTGTGTTTAATGGTTTGATAATGCGATGTTAGTGTCTATTAATCCTCTAAGGAGATTGGTATTAGCTCAGCTTTAGCACTAGACTGAATAAATGCCTTAACAGGATGCACCCAGGCTTGCGCCTGGAACATCTGTATCCAACATCTGTATTATTATGATTATAGGCTTGTGGCCTATATACAGTATCTATGAAATTAGATCTGGTATTATACCTTTGGAGCAGCTGGGATAGGTTAATTCCCTCGACTTTGCTGCCAATGACAAGTGAGGAGCCTGGAGGAGCAGTGCTGGGTAGTGCTCAGGGACCCTGGATTGCCAAGGGGAGGATTTGTCCCAGGGCTTCTGCCACAGCTGATGGGGAGGGATTGCAGGCACTGACCTGTGTCTGTCAAAGGCCAGAAACTGGGAGAGCAAAGTTAAGTGATTATGGCACAGAGTGGTCTTTATGATGTTGCATTTAGCTTCTACTTTCTTGCCTTTTGTGGGGACTGGCTCCCTGGATTTTAATCCTTCCCATCCCAATGCATGCTGTAAGCAAAGTGCCAGGCTGCTTTGTCCAGAAGCTTCGAAGTTTTGTCCTCCAAACATGCAGCTTCATCACCATAAAGAGCTGATGGATTTGGGCAGCAGCAGACCCTGGCCATGGTCTCCTAAGGGGCTCTGAGCATGTATGAGCATGGAAGGGGAAGTCCCCAGTGCAGTTCTCCCCTAACATGTTTTATTGCATTACTTATCTCATGGAGCCATTGCAAGTGGCTCATGATTCCTATTCATGTCTTCAGTCCTTACCCATTTACTTTCAGGACATTAACATTTAAATGTGTGTTTCTGCAGAAGCTTTACAGGAAAGCAACATTTGATAAAAAAATAAAAAGAAAAAAGAGAGAGTTTAAAATGCATTTTTCATGCTCTTTCATACTCTATTGATTTTGTTTTTCTCATTTTTTTCTTATAAAGAGAGGGTTTGCTAATACATTTTTCAGAAATAAAGAAGTCAGCAGTTCTACCCTCCTAAAGCAACATTTTTTCACCTAGATTATAAACAGAATTTGTGAGGGAGGGCTATTTATATACATTTCCTTTTTCAATAAAATGAAGATTGTCGCAAAGCAGGCAGCTTGCAGAACATGGCTCCCAAGTGGAAAGTTTGGGTGCTGAGTTTCTCCCTCTCCTGGATGGCCAATGATGGCCAACACACTTCGCCCACATGTGAGGGCTGGCAAGGAAGGAGATGGGAGACACTTGCTGGTTCCTTGTACAAGCCTCTTGTAGGCAAAAATCAGTTTCCCCTTGTCACCAGGAAAGACTTTTTTGTAAGCTCTGGATTGCTGCTCTTTGACATTGTTGGCATCCAGAATTCCAGTGCTCAGTTTGAAATGGCTGGTTTTGAATGCTTTTTGTGTTGGTCTTTTTGAAGAAGGGAGAGGGAAAAAAAAACCCACCACCAAACATGCAGCATGTCAAGATTATTGAGAATTGCTGTCACTGACTTGATTGTCTAATCTTCCATATGTTTTTTTAGTTGGGGACTATTTCTGAAATATTGATAGGGTTGGGGTTTTTTTCACATTTCTGAGCATGATTATTTTTGATACCTCAGAAAAATCATAGAACCTCTCTCCAGCTGTATTCTTATGTAGACAACCATGTATCTTGGTTAAATTCCTAGAGTTTGCGAGAAGCTGCCAATGATAGTCAATAATATGCCCTTTTATATAAAATCTGCCTTCTCGGTTTGGTGGAAAACAAATGGGACCACAGATACTAAATGACAAACTGGCTTAGAGGCTTAGGTTTTTTTTGTTGTTTGTTTGGCTCTGCAAGATCTGAGCCAAGTGGCTGTCAAGTCTCGGTCAGACACGGGAGAAACGTCTTGCTCTTATCCTCCCACCTCAGGCACTTGAAACTGCAGAGATTTGGGCAAACAGCACAAATTTTAAATTAAATCTCTTGTAGTGTGTTTTTTTTTATTTTCCCACTGCTGCTATTATTACTATTATTAATAATATGAATTATACTTAATAACAATATTGCTGGGTTTGCTTGCTGTGTGCCCCTGGAACATCATCCCTCTTTTCACTCTGAATCTCTTCAGTCTCTCCCTGTTTATTGCAGATGAGCTCTGCCTTCTTGCTTAGGGTTATTTCCTCCTCCCCCACTTTTGTGGACCAAAATGTCCTTGCTGGCTGCAGGAACCTCCCCCTTCTATTTATCCTTATTCTTTGTAATCTGGTACAATGTAGCTTAATCAACCCATTGGTGCTCTGCTGAATCCTGTCTGGGAGACGCAAAAAGAATTAAAGCAGTCAGGTGTTGAAAAGCTTTGCCCTGCCTCTGTGGTTGGCTCCAGGAGAGCAAACCTTGTCATGCCTGGGACAGAACAAGCTGCCCTTGCCTGGGTAATGGCATCGACCTGGACAGAAGGGCTTTGCCAGCCCATGTTCCTGTGTTTTGGGTTTCTAGCCCCTAAAATTTGCCCAGCAAGCAGACTCTGTGAACTGGAGCTCCTGCAGCCCACTGACCTCTTGCCATGAAGAGGAGTGTCCCTGTCCCAGTTTGAGCAGGGGACCTGCAGAGACTGGTGCTGCTCCTGGGCTAGTGCACTTCAGGTGTTTCAAACATAGCACTGCTTAAGACAACCCTCTGGAGTTGCTGCTTCTGCATCCTCTGCATCACTGGGGGGGCTACTTTTAATTTCATTTAATTTCATTTCCATCTTCCCTTCCTTCCCTTTTGGTGCTGATCTCAAAGCCTATGATGTTTTATAGTAATTCATAATGAAGGGTGTGGAGTTGCCCGATGGGAATATCGCTTTCCTATGTCCCATTGGATTCATTAATAACAACATTATGTTATGATGTTTTCCCCTTGTATTATTCTATACATCATTTTTATTATGTAGATACAAACCCTTTGATATTGTAATTGTGAAGTACACGTTATGAAGACAAATGTGTTTGGCTTAATGAGAATGGATTGCCAATAAAAGCTGAAATAGAGGAAAGCATTTTTGTGTGTGTGTTAACCCTCAGACAGTGCTGTCAGACTGAGCATTCAGCAGGGAAGTCCCTCAGATGCAAAGAGTGTTTTTAGTCTGTTGATAAAGCACTGACTTCCACTGTGTCATAATTATCTGATAAAAAGGGGGGGACATGGGGAGGGGAAAGCCACCTTGGATAGCTGTAAGGCTGAGAAAATCCATGAAATGAAGTGTAGAATGATGTGCACAGCAGAGGGGGAGCTGGACCCATCCTGGTGACTGGTGGGAGATGCTCACCAGGAGAGGAGCCAACCCCCAGGCTGCAGTTGCCAGTCTGTCTAGAAAGGGGGAACAGATACCCCAGTTTTGGGGCTGGAGGGATGTGCTGGAAACCAGCAAGCTTGGAGGGCCTGAAGCATGGTCCGACCACCTCCTCATGCCAGGGCTGGTGCCTCTCTGCTCTTGTTTTCAGTGATGTCAGAGGTAGGCACAGATAAAATGCAGGTCAGTAACATATTTTCCTCTTATTTGCTTTGCCCCCAGTGTTGACTGACTTATGGCACTCCTCTTGCAATGCTAGGGGACGTTTTGCCTTCCCAAGCCCATGCAGAAATGCAGTGCTGCTTATCCCATGGAAATATTTGGTGAGGATTTCAATGGCACACTGGCCTGTATTGAACCATTGTGCAGCAGGGAGGGACCATCCCTGCTTCTCCTGCTTTGCAGATGAAAATGGAACATCTCCCTGTGCTGAAGGAAGGACCTGGGATTTCAAAATGTGAAAGGGCTTGTCTAGGTACAGCTTGCATAGTGCAGGTGAGAAATCATCCCATGGCCAGCTGGAGAGGGATCCAGAGATCTTGGCCCCCCAGCTGGGCTTGGCGTGCTTTTCTCTCCCTCTATCCCTGAATTTGCTAGATAAGAGCTGTTTGTGCAGAGGAGGGAGGGCACACACAAACACACACACACGGACCTGGGCACGTCTCCCTTAATGAGCATCTCCAAGAAAGTCTTTGCTAACCTGGGGCTGCCAAAGTGAGATAACTCCGTGATACCAGCCCAGGGATTCGCTGGCGAGCAGACAGATGGAAGGCACCCTCTCCCCATCTGACTCAAGCACAGATTTAATCAGCTCACACTTTCCTTTTCCACCTGGCACGGTCTCTGGGAAATGTATCTTGATTTGCGTCCTCCCAGCTCTCCCCGAAGACTCTTGACATCTTTGTTTTTTTGCAGCCCAACAGCAGCAATTGCAAGTGAGCACTTTGCCACCTGTTGTGGGGACGAGCCCAGTCCCTCTCTGGCTGTTGCAAACTGCTTCGTGTTTCAGGCTCTGTTTGGAGGTGCAGAGCAAGGGGAGGCAGGCTGGGGATAAAAGCAGGGTGGAGAAGAGAGCTGGTCCAGTGCTGGGGTGGTTTTATGTTGGTTCATTTCCATGCTCCCCATCTTTCTAACCAGGTGTAGAGGAACGTTTAGGCTCAGTTTTGTTCTAGATATTGGTAAGAGTGGAGTTGTTTCATAATTGTCAGTGTTGCTGTTGCTCACAAGTTTCTTTAATGTCTTGTATTCTTGAAACCCACCTCTTGGAATTGGTTACTGAATGTAAATCTGTTTTCAATAAGAGAAGAGGAGCAAAAAAAAACAACCCACCACAAACCTAGATGCCCTCAAGCACTATATTGAATCTTAAAAAGATGATTTTATTTTTTTTCTTTGAGATGTTAAGATGAATGAAAGCCTTAGCAAAGGAGTTCTGTTGCACAGAAAGAAAGAGGCTCCTGTAAAGCTGTTGGCTACTTTCTTGAATAGATCTCACCAAGGTTCTGTGAGGAGGGAAGTGTCTGTTGTACGGCTGAGTAAACTGAGGCAGAAAAGCAAGCTGTTCAAGGAGGAGAGAAGCCAAGTCCCATGTGCTCTACATGGTAGCCTTGGCACACACTATTGTGCTGTTGGGAAGTAGACTAGACTAGTTCATGGTGCCTGTATTGAATAAAACACTAAAAAGAACGACATGAAAAGTGAGGGGAGGAAAAAATCACTCCCTGTGATACCTGATGTGTTTGTGTGTCTCAGCAGAGCTGTCAGAGTTAAATCCAAAGCACAACTGTTGCAGGCAGTTAAATTGAGAAGTGAAAAGTATTTTATTAGTATTCTGCTATTGATTTCTTAATGGCTCTTCTTCCTGGAAACCAGGAAAATATTTACTCTGCTGTAAGCTGCTGGGGGCAGGGGCTGTCTGCAGGGCAGGAGGGCTCTGGTGTGCGGGGACACTGGGGGTGTCCGAGCCTGAGCCCCAGCCTCCCACTGGAAAGGAGAAGCCCAAAGAAGAAAGTAAGTTTTGTGAGCCTGGATTCAGTTTCCATCCTCTGTATCCTCTTTCTCACTTGCACATCTCTATTATTTTAAGCTTCCAGGGGAAAATCACTTTCTACCTGCAAATGATTATATAAAACACATCACTGCTGTAAGCTGAGGTGAGGAACCTGGGATAATAAGAAAAAGCTGTAAGGAGGCTCATCAGTTTGCTTTGCCTACCCACAGTCCATGCGAAAGTGATGCAGTAGGTACTGCTGTTTGGTCTTGGTTGATACACTGAGGAACCCGGTTGCCTGGAAAGCTAAATAACTTGTTTGATCTGCTCTTGACTTCTTATTCTTTTCTCTCTCCACCTATTTTTTTAATATTTTTTTTTTTGACTGTTATATGAATATATCTGGCTTAATTTGCATTACATTAGAGTAAAGCATTTTAAATTTCTTCACAGCAGAAGTAAATCTGACAGACTTTATGAAGCCATTATACCTGCAGGTATTTTATACTTTTAAAATACATTCTTGTCAAGGTATCTTAATTATATTATTATATGTACTTTTGAACTCAGATCCACTCTTGGGTGATATATTACTCTTCTGACGGTGCACTCCTAAAAAGCTACAATTTATATCAAAGCTCCATGGCTGAACAAAGATGTATCTATTATGGATTCAGGGGAATTTATTAATTTAGTGTTTTGGAACACTTACTCATTGACAAAGCTTGCTGGCTTTAAATTCCTAGCAGGCAATTATTAAGAGCAGCGTTTACGTGGCTTTTGGGGCTGTGGGGGTTGCAGGTGAGAGCACTGGAGGGAAGTCCTTGGTAACCAGTGCTGGGGACTTGGCTTGGCTTTTACCCCAGGGTCAAAGTTTACAGCTTTTTCTCATTTCTGCATGCATGTCCACGTTATGGTCCACTTAGAGTCATCACCAGCCCTCTTAAGAAGACCTGCTCTAGCAAAAATGTCTTCAGCAAGTACTTTTAGCCAAGCCATTTTGTGCTTGAAATCGATGGGAGTTAAGACCATGCAAGTTAAATGCTTTGCTGACTCACAAACCTTGTTTGCAAGAGTGATGTTTCTCACACAAGTCTGTCCCACTCTCTGGGGTTTGGCATCAGGAGGAGACATGGAGCTGCCTGTGGAGCTGGTTGGCTCCATTACCATGAGGAAAGACCTTTCTCTTCCTGGGCCTTGGCGGTATCACCTGAAAAAGAGGTTGGTAGTGAATAATTATCAATTACTGATCTCCTTGTGGGGAGGTAGAGCATTACTCTGAAGTTTATGAATGGTCGTGCTGCAAAGGGAAGACAGGGACTCATCCTAAATACCATTGGCATGCAAAATGGCCCACGGATGTAGATGGGTTTCATTGCTTGCTGATGTCTGCAAAGAGTGGCGTGGAGAGGTGAAAGTCCTCTCCATCCATCATCTTCAGACTATTCACTAACTCCATGCTGAAGCCAAGGTCTTTTTCCTCCTATTTAACAGTGAGAGACATACAGCTCAGCCACGATTCATACCCTTACTAAATTGTCATCAACTTTCCTGTCTGATGAGCTCCAAGAGATGGGAGGTCATTAGCTAAACTGGCAGCAAGGTGAGGGAAATGTCTGCCTCCCTTGTCCATGTTGGCACCTGAGGGTGTCAGCAGCCCCAGAAGAGCTGGTGGTGGAAATGCAAGGAGCTGGGAATTGTTTGTGTTTTTTTTTTTTCCCCAGGAATCTTCTCCAGCAACCGCTTTCTTCCCACCTCTTTTAGGATTAAGAGGGTGAAGAGAATTGGAGGAGCTGTGTTAGACTTCCTATTCTGAGCTAGCAATCACTGAAATCCATTCAGGAAGCTTTAATTGCTGCAAGTAAAGCTTGTAAATACCAATGTGACATAAAGCACAGTCGAGCAGACAATTTTCTCCTTTGCCTTCTGAGAACTGAAATTTTTGGGTTTTTTTATTCACTGTTGTTGTTTTAAAGGTTTGGGAATAGGACTGAGGGGGTTTATTTATTTGCTTATCTTCTTCGAGCCCCACGCTTCCCTTCAAAAACATGCTTCAGCCAGCCTCATTGAAAACGTCTTGGTATTGTCAGAAAGATCAGTTTGACTGCTTCATCTTGTAAAACTTCCAAAGCTAAAAATTAACTGACATTTCCAAGTAAAATGTCATTTTGCTCCAAATAAATAAATAAATCAAATGTTTTGACATTTTTGAAGCCCTTTTCCCTTGCAAAAGGGGAAGAAGTTCTCTAAATGAAAATTGTGTCAAAACTGACTTCTTTTTTCTTGAGAAATTTTGACTTTTATAGCTTGTTGTTTTGTTTTTGTGAGGGGAGATTCAGTGGCTGGGATGCATGTGAGTGTGCTTAGCTTGTGCTCACCCACTCTCACTGGGTTTAAAGACAACCCAATTACAGAGCTGGGCAGGGTTATTTTTTAATTATGATTTATTTTTACATTGATTGATGTGCTTCAGTGGAAGTGGTGTGCCTTGCTGAGTAAAGCAGATCTTGGCATTTGTATTCAGATATGTTGCATGACTAAAGGGGTTCAAAGAGGGTGAGCAGAGCTCTGGAACACCAACAAAGTCTGATATGGATCCTCAGCTTTAGGTTAGGGCTGCAGCAGAGGAGCTGCTCCCTTTTGCCTCTGGATTGGGACTGGGAGTTGCAAGCCTGAAATGCTTGCTTGCCTCTTGGAGAGATGGAGAATAAACACATCTGTAGCTGTTGCTCTGGTTTGTATGATAAGGAGTTCAACTGACTTTGGTAAATCGCTGCAGTATGTTGTAAATGATGTATGGAAGGGGAAGGGGGGAGAAAAAAAATCTCAGCGAAGGGAAATGTTCTGCATTGGGAGAAATTTCTCACAGAGGTTTCCTCTAATGACAGCCAGGAAAAGTCTGGGACCAGAAACCTTTGACTCAAAAAGGGGGGGAAAAAGAAGCTCCCTGTCTTTGCATTTCCATCTTGTTTTCTTTTAAATCTCTCCTTTCCCTGCAAACTGCCCTAACCCATACTTGGGTCAGTCACACCAGTAGTTTCACCCCCTATTTTCTCTGCTAATGAGATTCTGGAGAGAGTTTTAAAGCCAAGTCCTTTTTCCCTCTGGTGCTTTTTGTTTTGTTTAGGGTTTTTTTTGTTTGGTTTTGTTTGGGTTTTTTTTGCAAGGCTGTGTTGTTCCCATGCCTGTAATGCCTTTCCTCGTGCCTTTCTGGGTGGTCTGCAAGCAGCTGAGTATAGAAGAGTCGGGGGATGGTGTCCACAGCCTTTGCACATGCCAAAAGCTGCTGTAAAGCAGAGGGGAGTCATGAGCAACCATGTTGGGGTGGAGTAGTAGTTGTATATTTAAATTACAGTCAGGGAGATTTAGCTTGAGCATCTGGAAAATCCTTTTCTCAGTGAGGAGGGCAAAGCCCTTGGACAGATTACATGGGGAAGATGTGAACCCTCCAACCCTTGAGGGTTTTAGGGCAGCTTAGACACACATCAGCTATTTTTATTGGAGGCACAGTTCCTCCTGCTCCTGGAGAAATACAGCATAAGAAAAGTAGCTTGGGAGGACCCAGAGGGATGATATAACCTATCTGGTTTGCACTAAGTCCTGAGTTAGGCAGCACCAGACTGGTTTTATTTGGGATCAGAGACCATCAGAAGTCTCTACAGGAGGAGGTTTCTGTGGCTGGTGGAGATGCTTGTTTGGGATGGCCCAACTATTTTGCCAGACAGGGGCTGTAATTTCTTGCAGGAGTCCCAGTCTGTGCCTATGAAAGTCCCTGCTTTTTTAAGGTACAACTTTTGAAGATGTACCCTTGTGCCAAAGGGCTGGAGTTTGTCCTGCTCTGTGATGCAGGAAGAGCAGCAAGCTGATGCTGGCAGGAGACTGGCTGATGTTTGCATCTTGTCTGAACTGACCTTGGTATATAAAAAGTTTTTGGATCTCCATGCACTTTTAATTTGCAGCAATGGTCTTTCTTGCTTCCCATCTTCTTGAAATGTTGCCTTTCTACAGGGCTGGGGTTTCCAGGCTGGGACTGATACCTGGCCAGCAGCAGATGAAATATTTTCCTCACAAAATCCATATTTGCCATAGGTTCATTCCGCCTCTTGTGACTTGGTTATGCAAAAAGTGATCCCTGGCTGCTCGTGGGCCCAGCACTTGAGGTAAATGTAGGAAGATACAGGCTGGGCAGTGAACTGCAGACCATAATCTAGGTGGGTGATGTTTCAAACTGCTTATTTTGGGTGCTGGCATCCTTAGTTTAGGAACACACAATGGGTTTCTGCATCTGGCTTTTATCTCCCACCCTCCCTTGTCCATCTGTGTCTTCCCTCCAGCAGCGACCAGTGATTGCCAGGCCAGTACCTGTGTTTCAGCAGGCCCTTAGCAGTTGCTTCAGAAAAAAGGAGAGGGCTTTAAATATTCTGTGGCTGGGCTTCAGATCATCTGAGATTGGCCGAAGTGTGAGCTGAATCCCAGACAGCCTCAGGCCCATGGTGAAAACCTGCTATTTTGGGGCTATTGGTTATCTGTCAGCACAGGCGAGCCAGTAAATGAAAGGTAGTCAATGACATAAGAGATGTCAGGTTTTATTTCCAGTAAGAGCCGGTGAAGCTGGGAAAATTGCTCATTAATGCTTTATTGATATTCATGTTACTGTTGAAGAAGTCTGGGATGGGAGGTGGAGGGGGAAGGGGGGAGTGTCCATGCCCATGTTAATGGGGCCAGGCTGAAAATAGGTTCTTTTATGCCTGGGCAAAGGGTATGCACTGACCACGGGAGGTTTGACTGTGTCAGTCTCTCTAAGTAGAGAATAGATCAGTTCTGTGGCTGAGCCAAAAGCTTTGGAGGAAAAAACTAATAACACAGGTCAAACTGTGCCAGAAGCACCAGAATACTCTTGTTGTGTTTTTTTTTTCCATGAAGCAAAATTGAAAGCAGAATGTTAATCTGTGGGTTTGGGGACTATTTAACCCTGATGTTTGCTTTAGCATTCTGTTTTTAGAGTAATTTGAATTTAAAATGCTCTATCAAAAGGAATTTATTTCTAAAATGTCAAATTACTTTATTTCAAAAGTGCTGATGCTGAAGTGTTTGGATTTTAAAACACAAAGCAAACTCCATTAGTTGTTCAGCATTGTTGACAATCACAAATGTTTTTTGTGTCTCTGAAATTCTTTACCTTGTGTGTTTTCTATATCCTGCCCAGTTTTGTAGCTGGTACTTGGGCTGAGAACTGCAGCTCCACAGCGGAAGACCCCAAACCAAGCAATTCCCAGCATGGCCACAGCTCCTGAGGTTCACTGGAATGATGATTTGCTGTGCTTGGTGCTCATCCCTTGCACACCTCTCCCTGCAGAGTGCTTTCGTAGTGCCCTTCCTGTCAAGGATGAGAAATAAAGCAAATTCTGCATATTTGGGAGCATACTGGGTTCCTTAGGATCACACAGGATTAGGATAAAACTTCCTGCCTCAGTTTACCTGTGCACCAAAGCAGGATCCGTGGTGCCTTTCCCTGCTGTGAGATAAATGACGTGAAGGCCCCAAGCTAGGCTGCCAAAATCACTTCCCAAGCCCTTCCCCTTTTGCTCTGGCTCTGCAGAAGATCTCATGACCCTCTGGAGCAGGGAGTTCATGTGGGAGCCTCACTGGGCAGCCAGCACTGCTCTGCATCTGCGCTGTGCTCAGCCAGAGCAAACCTGCAATAACTCAATAATTGAGGCAGTTTGGGAGGTAAAATACCTCTCTGTATCATGTTGAATAAAGCTCTGCTGCTCTTCTGTGTCATGCAGCTCAATTTCCTGGGCCGCAGATCAGCAGGGAGGCAGCTGATTGCTGAAGTCCTGTTGGTGCAGTGTATCTATCTTGGAGGGCCACCTTGCATAATGTCCCTGTTTCTTGGAGGCCTGGCTTTTTTGTTGTTCTTTTTGCTGTTCCAGCATGTGCTCACGTGCATGGAGAGTGTTTGATTAGGGTAGGATTTATGGAAGAGTAGGATGTAACATCCAAAGGCTAAGTTTGACCCAAGACCCCTTGCTGAACCGTGAACCCCTCCTTTTTGATGCTATTTTAAGCTCCATATATTCCCTGATTTTCTGCATTCAGTCTGATCCTTCTGTCTGTTGGGACTTTGTCTTAATGGAGCACTGGGCATCTCCCAGTTGTTAGGAAGTTTATTCTTGTTGCTCCTGGCATGTAAAAGCAGAATCATTCTTCTCACCTTACAGGTAGAGAAAGTTTTCCCTGGTGACATCTCCTGCCAGCCTGCTTTTCCAAGGCAGGAAGGCTTCCAATTAAAGCTGTGCTTCCAGGAGCAATTGCTGCTGAAGGGCTGGGAGTTCCCTTTTTGTAAGACATCTGATGGATGTCCCCCCATATGAAGACAGGCCACTAATTGGTATTTATAGGCGCAGAGATGATAAAGGACATACTAGTCAGTGTTATGGCACTGCTGCTCCTAGAGCTAACAGAGTAGGAGGTTGTGGAAGCAATGACTTGCAGGATAAGTGTCTCCATTGTTTTATGGTCCTTTTCATCTCCAGGAGGTTGGTTTGGTTGGAAGTTGATGACATTTGCAGGGACAGATAGTGATTTATGCCAGAGTAGTCCTTCCAATCACTTTGGACCCACGGTGTGAATTAGGGGTGATTAAAATTGAGGGAAGGCTCCTTTCTGCCTTGTGTAGTGTTTTTGGATCAGGCTGTTGGGAGCATCCCTCTGCTTCTGCTCCACCGGGTGGTCCCTTCTGCCAGGCAGTGATGGGAAAGGAGGGCATGGGCCAAAATACAGGAGCAGGGCACTTACTATTCTAAATGAGAAGTGTCTCTCCTCATTAAAGCTGAAAATTATGGTCTGCAGATAACTGGGGGTTCACGGAATCAATAAAACCCTGGTTTGTTTTGAAAGCCAAGTTGCCAATATGCCAAAATACATATTTTGCAAATTGTTTAATGTACATTTGAAAAGATCAAACCTTATTTCTTCTGAAAGCTGAGAGGTAGGTTGGGGGAAGCGACATGCGCACAGCAATTTAAATCTCCTTTTTGCTGTCCTGCAAGATACACAATTTATGAAAATTGATTTAGTTGAGAAACTATTTTCCTTTCTTACGTTTTAAAAAAACAACTATTGTTGCAGGGAAGTTCATGGTCTAAGTTACTAGGGAGTTTTTACTAATTCTGAAGCAGCCATGGCTGATTCTTTTCCCAAGCAACATTTTTAGCTATTCAGGGTGTCTTAATTTGCAGCGTCTGTCTGTTGGAGGCGTGATGGTCAGCTGTGCTCTTGGGGATGCTCATTACTTCTGTCTCCGGTTCTTTACTGTTTCCTAGAAACTTTGTTGATACTGGAAATGTAGGATATAAAAGCCTCTCTTAGGTGCAGCAGAGACGCACACTGACAGGAGCACTGCCACATGAAATCATTAAGAGCTGCTCGGCAGAGATGGGCACGGGCCCCAAGATGTTTAGGAAATCTGTGAGACTTAAACCTGCTGCAAGCTCCTGCTGCAGCTCTGCTCCTCCAGAATAACCTGCAAATGTTCCTTTTCTCATTAACTTGCATGATAATTAACCTACTAGGTGCCTGGTCCCTGCATGGCACGCATGCACCCTTCTGCCCTGTGCCTCCCTTTCCTACCCACTTGAAAAATAAAGATGTATGACTCCTGCTTGAGGGGAGTAGATTGTTTTCGATTGCGATTCGTCTGTTATTTTAGAAAGTAAAATGAATAAAACTTATGCAGGTCACAGACATTAAAGAGGGTTTTTATATCAGTTTGAGAGTGCTTGTCAGCTTTGATTTATTAAGTAAAGTTCCCAGACTGGCGACTAGCATGTGTTGTCAGTCTCTTGATAATGGATAGACCTCATAGCTGAGTGCTCTGTGATTAGACTTCTCAAGTATATATTTTTAAATAAAAGCATTGCTTTTTTGGGCTTGCTCATTTCCCTCTCTTAGGTGATTTCATTCATCTTCCCTTGCCCTCCTTCCCTCTGCTGTTTTTGTTGCAAGCTATGAAGGTAAAGGGGTTACATCTTTAAGGGTGGTGGGTTTTTTGTTGTTTTCCCCCTCCCAAGCTTGCTCCCAACTTAAGCTTGATTGATTAAATGTCATGGGGGACAGAACTGGATAAGCAGAAGCTATCTGAACAGCTTTCCAGAGAGACCCATTGCACACACTGCTCTGTTACTACGATTGTGTCAGCATTTTTGCTATGAAACTGCTCTTCCTCAGGGCTTAGGGATGGAAATCACGAAAGCTGCATGGAGAGGTGGCTGATGGAGACTGCGACCTCTCCGAAGAGAGCATGGCAGAGCAAACCCACCACCACCAGCCCTGGTACCTCCTTTCTGAGGCTGCTGAGAGTTAATGAGGAACATGAAGCCTTGCGCGCCTGATGAAGAATGACACACAGGGAAGTTCCGAGGCACGGTTGTATCTCTGCTAACCACAGCCATTTGTTTTCCCGTTGGAGGATGGACCTGCCGGGCTGAGCTCAGATCCTTCTGCTTGCTTGCAGGAGCCTCTCCCAGGGTGTCTCAGCAGCTGACTGGTCACAAAGGGCAGGGGATTGCTCCAAGCTGCTGTTACCAGGCATGTCCTGTGATGTTCTCATGGGGACAGCAGCAAATGGGTACAGCAGACAGGTATTCTGGGCTAAAATCCCCAGCTGGAACTTTCATTAGGCTTTCATAAAGAACTGAGCTGGAATAAGGATGTAATTGTTTCGCCAGGGGCTGGAGGAGCACTGGGGCTAATTCATTAGTATGGGATTGGAAATAGCACAGGTGAGAAGCCTCCAAGGACCTTTGAGATGTGAGTCTTGCTGATCCTTCAGGAACGGCAAAATTCGACAACATCCCTGTGACTCTGGGCTGAGACAGCTGCCTCTGGTTTTGCTAACCAATGCCTGGGTCTCAGAACAAAACTGATCCACTTAACTTGCAAAAATGCAGAATGCACTGAGAGGAAAAAAGAAATAAATCCACTTGCACCTATTTAATAAGCCTTTTTACTCTCATATGACTCTAAAAATTGCTTTTGATTTAAAGGTTAAGATCTGACAAGCCAACAGACCTTAAAGAAATGTTTTCTTCCCCCTTCTCTTTTCCTCCCAGTTTCTTTCAAAACTTGAATGATAACAACATCTGTATGAAGAGGGTCAGAAGCAGTTAATTTGGGGTGAGCTTTTGGCTGCTGTTTCAGGATATTGTGGTTGGGCAAGGACTTGGTTTTCCAAATCTGCATCAGCCTCAGCTCCCTCCCACAGCAAAATCCCATTGATAAGGGGATGAGTACCCCATGGGTGAAGGGTAGGTGGGATAAAGAAGAGGAGGGGGAAGAAACTTGATGATCTTCAAGGTCTTTTCCAGCCTTGGTGATTCTGTGAAAGAACAGTTCAAGGTTTGAAGTCTTGGTTTTGGAAGGGCAAACAATGTGTCTGTGGTTATTTGATGTGATGGTTTATTGCAGGGTGCTGGTCCTGTCTCTGGGACAGACTATGCTTATAGCAATGTCTTGTGCAGTTCATTAAGTGTCTCTTTGTTGCTGCTGCCTAGTCTGAAACAGGTTTAGTTGCTTTGCACGTTCCAGTGCTACTGCTATTATCTCCTAATAACACATGCATTAATTATTAAACCAGCTTGCTTATTCTGTGCCTTTAAATGATAACCCTGCCACACGTGCTTGGTTAATATATGCAACCCCAGTGTGCTTTGAAATGGCTCGTTAGGGGTGTTTTTAGCTTGTCCCTACCAACTGTTGTTTCTTAAACTGCCACAGTGGCAGGCAGGCAGGAATATCACTGCCAAATAGATGCTGGAAGCTCACGTGCTGGTGGAGTGCCTGCCTTTGGGAAAGGTGGTTTTGCCATCAGGGAGAGGGATCGGCAGCCAGACCCTCTGGAGGTGCAAAGTGAAGAGTCTCCACTGGGATGGAGGGCAGGTTGGGGATGGAGGGCAGGTTGGGGCCGGCCAAACTCCCTTGGGGTCAGTGGAGCACCCATCCAGTCCTTTTGCCATGTCCCAGCCTTGGTGTTGGTGGAAGAAGCTCTTCTTCCAGTCCTCAGCATCAGCAGCTTATTTCATTGTGCCCACCTTTGACTCGATGAGAAGGTTCTCTGGCCAGGTTCATCAGCAATGATGTCAATGGTACTTCCTCTGTTATTTCCCAAGAACATGTAAAATAATATTCTCCTGCAGTGGGACTGACTGTCCTGTTTCCCTGAGCCAGGGACAGGTTGTGGTGAACATTACGAGCAGTTTTTTGTCCTCTGCATACCCACATCCATCCTTTGAGCCCTATGGGGAATTCCTGCGCCATCAGGAGGAGTTAAGACTTCCAGGTTACAGACAGTGAAGGAATGTAGTTGTGTGCTAGAAAATATTAGTAAATGAAAGGTGCTGTCTGGACCCCCAGCCCTGTTGTTTCCCACACTGAAGCACCAGATGGGGTTTAATCAGGACTGTTGCAGTGCCGGAGGGATATTATTAAGAGTTCTGGATGAGAGAAGATTATCCAGGGTTTATTTCCAGCTGATAACACTCTGCCCTTCCATAACACCTTCTATCTGAGGATCTCAGAGCTCTTTACAGACTTCAGTTAATTAAGCCTCATATTGCCCCCTCGTGTTGTGGGGCAGAGCAGGGCTAAGCATCAGTTGAGGAGCTATTAGGAGGGATCTGGCTCTGGTGGGGAAATAAGATAGATGATCTCTTGGCTCTTCTGTCTTGTTTGCATGTTTATCTCCCCTGTGCAGTTGAGAAAAGTGAACTCAGAGGTTGTGCTGCCTGCCCAAAGCCCTCATTTTGTGCCTGAAAACTCAGGACTCCCCTTTTCCAGTGTGCTGGATGCAGAAATAGATCAGTGGTGCACGATGCTGACTCTGCCCTCAAAATCTTCTTCCTCTCCTTTCCCAGCATTGGTTTTCCACTGGGCTCCATGCCTTGACTCTGCTTACCTTTTCACTGAGTTTTCTTACTGTAAATCCTATCTCAAAGTCTCCCTTTGGTAGAAAATAACAACAACAAAAAAGCCCTTGCAAGCCTCCAGAAAAAGAGCTTTTGCTGCCTCTCTCTACCCGGCCAGATTTTTCAATAGTGATTTCCCCAGAGAATAAGCTGGGCCTGAGGTTCCCTTCCCCTCCTCTTCTTTTCTTTACTTTCCCCTAACTAAAAATCAGGAAGCTCTAAAATCTTCTTTGAAGTAACACTGTACGAAGAGCATTTATCCTTGTCCACTTAAATATTCATGACAGCTTGCATTTCTGTTCAAAAAGACACTTGTTTATTTAGATAAGATTTAATTTATTCATAATTTACCTAAATTTGCAGGAGCGTGCATGTACATTTTAGCTTATAAGCAGCATAATACATAAAACATTATTGAGGCATGCAAATTACACAAATACAGCATTTGAAACTGCCTGCTTGTTTTAGGCAGATAACTAATTTCTTACCCTGAGAAAAGACACAAACACAATTGCACGGGCTTGGTGCCTGGCATCTGGCAACTCTGAATTGCAGTTCCCTTAATGCAAGAAGCTCAGCTTTTTACCAGAGCCTACTTTTCTTGGAGCATGAACTGCAGGAATGCTGAAGCCTTTTGCTGGCAGTGGTTTTGCTGTTTCCACTCAATTCAGGTTTGCTGAAGCCTCTAAGTTTACTATTAGTTTACTAGTAGTTTCCTCTGGATGGGGTTTGGATTTGTAGTGGGGCATCATTCCCCCAGTGCCTGTGGGGGATGATGGAGCCAGCAGACATCCCTGCTCCACACCATGGATCTGGTGGGGTGGGATGTGCTCTTGATGTGCATCCACCTTGTTCACATGAACAGTGAAGTCTCTTGCCCCTAATTAATCTCTGCATCCCTCAAGGTGATAGGGCCACTTGTTGCTTTCCTTAGAGCAGCTTCATAGCCCTACAGTATCCCATTTTCTGCTTACATCCAGCTAATAATTGCACACATTAGCATTCACAGAATGTCCTGGGAGCTGGGCTTGGTTTCCTCCCAAGTCTCAAACACCACATGTCATAGGGACAGCAGCACGGTACAGACCAGGGCTGAGGCTGCAGATGGTTTTTGGGAGCTTTGGCAGCTGGGTGTCATGCACTGACTTAGCACTGAGAGGACTCCCAGCTCTTCAAAGTTATTTCTAACAGTTCCTACTCAGGAAGTAGATGTTTGAAGTTGTACATATGAAGTCTGAGTACATGCGTACCTGTAGAAGGTGATGTCTCAAGGACTTGGCTGTTGTGCACGTCCCCCTGCATGTCATCATCCCCTAACCTGGGCTTACCATTGCCTGCCACTTCCCATGGATTCTGCTTTCCCTTGCCTGTAACCATGCCAAGCTGTAACTGTTTGTGCTGAAATTTCCAGGGCCAGATGTCCACCCTGGGCTTGCAGGCTTTGTTTGTTTGTTTGTTTGTTTTGCAGGGAGGGATGGACCAGGAGGGAAGAGAACAGCAGAGCTGTTTATGCTTTGGGATTTTTCCTTTCTGAAATTAGAGCTGACATTTTTTATCTTTTCCAAGACTGAGGCTGATGGGGAAAGTATATCTTGCCTGGGTTTACTTGTTGCAAAAATGACCTGTGAGTAGTTCCAGGGCCTAAGCACTTCAGGACAGGAACTGGTGCTTTTGGTGGGATCATGAAAACTCCTTTCTAACCTTGGAAGAACCCTGGCACCTTCGAAAAAAATCTCTTCCTTGCATTGAGCATGGTGTTCAGTGTGTGATGTGAGCAGGTTGATAGGTAGGATATAAACTGGCTGGATCCACCTGGGAATTTCCCCCCTGAGGAGGCAATTTGTACTGGCTGTGTCCCATGTGTCCCATGTCCTCGCAGCTGTAAGGCTGCCAGGTTGAACAGAGGAGGATCTGCCTGTTTTCCATGGTATCTACTGGGTCACACAGCAAGGAGGAGGAGGTGGCTATGTCTGAATGCAGTCTGCATTTGCATCATAAGAGACTTTAATTACAGAGGCTTAATTACATGATCACAGCGTATTTGTTTTATCCGCAGGACCGTGCCCTCGCTGCGCAGGGTGGACAGCGCTCACTTAATGAGTTGCTTGACTCGGGAGCTGCAGTGATGAGCACCACAGGAAAGACCAGGAGAAAATGAGTCTTTCTGAATAACGGCAGTAAAATGAGGCTTGGGGCTGCCCATAGAGCAGTGAGGAGAAATGGCAATATTAAATGATTCCTTATTAAAGGAGTTCTTCCTATTGTGTGCATGCTGTAGCTCCTGAAATGAAATGGTGTAACGAGTATGCACAGGGCTTGAGTAGTCTTAACTTTGGTGATGCTTCGTTTACCATGAATGATCATTTTTTCTGACCACCATCTTTCCATTTGCACATCTGTGCCTGGTTGGCATAGGGGGATCAGAGGTGTTCTTTATATACAATTAATCACCTTATTGTCCTTTTTTTAAAAGCTGGTGTTGGCTGGAATTCATGCAAAGACAGTGTTTTTAGGTGGGAATATTGTGGTGGAGCAGGCAGACTCAAAAGAGTTTTGTTGTCAAGTGGGGCCTGTTGGAGCTGCAGAAATGCAAATAAATTATAAATGTGGTGGTAGGCTGTTGGTGATGCCATACAGGTGGAGAAAAACACCCCAAAAATGAGTGCAGGAGAAGAAGTTGGCTTTACCCGTGATTTTAGAAGGATCTGAGCTGAGGAGAGGGTGTGTGCAAGGAGCATGTGTGTGGAGGAATTTCAAATTGTTTTGCGTTTCAAATAATTTCATTTAAATAGCTCCTAATTGTGTGTGTTGGAATGACAAGAGGCTGGCACCACAGGAACAGGGAGCTGCAGCGTGTTGGGATGCAGGCATGCATGTTAACAACCTGGAGAGCTTAGTATTTACTATCACTGAGCAGGCTGTATCAGAAAAGAATAAGCTATTGATTGGAGTTAAAAATAAATAAATAAATGGAAATTTCCGCTCCACACCACCTGTAGATGTATTAGGGAGAAAATATTGAACTGGGCTCTCCTGACTCCCATGCAATTGATGCAATTTATTTTCAATTTGTCAAACGTGGCATTGGAGCAGCAATTGTTTTTGGTGATTTATTAGGAATTTTCTAACCAGGGCACTCTGTCACTGGAGTTACTTCACTTGTGTCCCAGTACATTTTTGTCTTCTGCAAGCTCAAGCTGTGAACCCAAGAAAGTGCGTTTTACTTTATTTTTCTTTAATTTTTTTTTTTTTAACCAGAAGGCAAAACCAAAGGAAGCTAAGCCAAAAAGGGAAATGAGGAAATAGTAGCAGAATTGACATATTTTAAACGTGATGACAGGATCGGCTATTTAAATTGCCTCTGCGAATTGATTTAACACATGTTGGTAGGCATCTCTATTTCATTAACTGTCTTTCTCCTTCATTTCAGTCACCAGAGTCATTGCCTCTTATTACCTTCCAGGCTCATGATATCCATCCACATGGTTATTTTAGTTATTACTATCTGTATACAGAAATATAAGAGGCAATTTTGGGACAGAAGCAGCTTTGGGAAGGATGTGAGGATAGTGAAATAAATAATTTGAATTCTGTATGACACCTATGATATAAAGCCATCAGGATTATGATAGTGTTAGAGCTAGGTGTGCATTTTGGTCAGAACCTGTGGGAAGAGTGGGTGGGTTTGTGGTGTCAAATCTGGACCTGGTAATGAAGAGTTTTCCCACCTTGAATAACCAACCTCTAATGGGCACGTTGGTCCAATGGGCACATGGACATCTTCCAAATCTTCAGACCCCTGCCATGTCAAGATTTTGGTGAGTGCAAAGTTTATTTTGAGGAGGGCAGCACTGGCAGCAGCACCACAGAGCGCGGCCCGAGCTGGGTTAGAGCAGTTTAGTGTGGGTCTGTGTGAGGGCAGCAAACAGCGGTTCCTTTCTTATAGCTGGACAGACGATCATGGTCACAACACAACCAAAAGCCACAGTGAGGAAGAATGTGGGAACTCATACTGAGCTTTCGTGCAGACACGAGGCCGTGCAGGTCTGGGCTGCAGCGAGTGCCTGAGCCTGGCGCCGGTGCCGGGGGAGCCGGTGACACCGCGTGTGTGCGGGGTGAGCAAGTACGTGATCTGCTCAGGGAGGTGGTTGAACTGAGGGAGGTAGAAAGGTTAAGAAGCATCAGAGAATCCGAAAGTGAAATAGATTGGTGGAGCCACAGCCCAAGGCAAGGGCAGAAGGAAGAAGTTCTTGAACGATGGATCCACTCCCCTCCTATCATCAGACAGAAGGAGGGAACTCATGGGACAGGGAGGAGTGCAGAGGGGTCCCTCCTTGGAGAGGCAAGCGAAAACCCTCACAGAACCCCCCACCCTCCCAGTTGCCCTTGAAAGATAGCTATGAAGCTTTGCAACTTCAAGGGCAGGCAAATGAAGATGGAGAGGTAGATCCATCTAATGAGTCACCTAGGGCTTGTCACTCACCCCACGCCTGAGGACTTCTTCAACTAAGAAGAAAAGGAGAATAATTGTGGTGGGTGACTCCCTTCTGAGGGGAACAGAAGGACCCATTTGTCGACCAGACCCATCCCACAGGGTAGTCTGCTGCCTCCCTGGGGCTCGGATTAGAGATGTCAAAAGGAAACTCTCTGCTCTGGTGCAGCCCTCTGACTACTATCCACTGCTGGTTTTGCAGGTTGACAGTGATGAAATTGTTACAAGGAGTCCAAGGGCAATGAAGAGAGACTTCAGGGCCTTGCGATGGCTGGTTAGGGGGTCTGGAGCACAAGTAGTGTTTGCCTCCATACCTGCTGCAAGAAAGGATGAAGAGAGAAACAGGAGGAGTCTGCAGATCAATGCGTGGCTATGTGACTGGTGCCATAGGCAGGGCTTTGGGTTTTTTGATCACAGGCTGCTATACGAGACACCTGGCCTGCTGGTGGCAGGTGGGATGCACCTGTCCCAGAGGGGCAAAAGGCTTTTGAGGCAGGAGTTAGCAGGGCTCATTGACAGGGCTTTAAACTAGATATGAAGGGGGAAGGGGAGATAACTGGGTCTGTTAGGGACAAGCCCAAGATAAACATGCCAGGGCTCAAAGGATGGTGGACTAGGGAGGATTCTTACTCTATTGTTTCATTTGAGAGAAAGGATAGATGTTTAGAAATCATGGAAGCACCTGAAAAGGGTCTGGTAGGAGATGGGGCCCACAGTGGAAAAAAGGTGTTGGAATCATGAGCTAATCTGAAGTGCACACAGGATGAGCAAAAAACAGGGAGCTTGAAGCCATGATACACCAGGGAAACTATGACATAGTGGCTATCACAGGAATGTGGTGAGATGCATCACATGACTGGAGTGCCACAATTGATGGCTTCAAGCTCTTCAGGAGGGATAGAAAGGGAAGGAAGAGGGGTGGAGTGGTCCTGTATGATGGAGAATGCTATGAGAGCTTGGAAATGAAGTATAGTCATGATGAGGTTGAGAGTGTTTGGATTAGGTTAAGGGCCAATAAAGCTGGTATTGCTGTGGAAGTCTGCTATAGACCTCCCAACCAAAGCAGTGAGGTGGATGAAGCTTTCTATAAGCAGTTGGGAGAAATCTCCCAGTCACTTGCTGTTGTTCTTGTGGGGGACTTTCCTCCCAAACATCTGCTGGGAATACAACACAGCAGAGAGAGAACATTCCAAGAGGTTCCTGGAATGTGTGGAAGATAACTTCCTCACACAGCTGATAAGTGAGCCAACCAAGGAGGGTGCCCTCCTGGACCTGCTTCTGATGAACAGGGAAGATTTTGTGGGGGAAGTAAAAGTTGGAGGCCATCTAGGGCACAGTGATGATGAGATGAGTTTTTGATCCTTGGAGAAACAAGGAGAGAGGGGTTAGTAGAACTGCCACCTTAGACTTCCGGAGGGCAAACTTTGACCTGCTCAGAAGACTGATTGACAGAGTCCCTTGGGAGGCTGCCTTGAAGGATAACAGAGTCCAGGAAGGCTGGACGTAATTCAAGAAAGAAGTTTTAAAGGCACAGGAGTAGGTTGTCCCCATGTGTCCAAAAACCAGGAAGCGGGGTAGGAGACCAGCCTGGCCAAATAGTGACCTTTGCCTGGACCTTAAGAACAAAAAGAGAGTCTATGACCTTTTGAAGAGGGGACAGGTCACTCATGAAGTCTATAAAGATGAAGTGAACCTGTGCAGGGTGAAAATCAGGAAAGCCAAAGCGCAGCTAGAGCTCAAACTAGCTACAGCTGTTGGGGACAATAAAAAATGTTTCTATAAGTTCATTAGTGGCAAAAGGAGGATTAGAGAAAATCTCCACCCTTTGTTGGATGCAGAGGGAGTCTTAGTAACAAAGGATGAGGAAAAGGCTGAGGTGCTCAACACCTACTTTGCCTCAGCCTTTAGCAGTGGAAATAGCTGTACTGTGGGTTCCCAGCCACACGAGCTAGGAGACAGGGAGGGGATGCAGAACGAGGTCATCACAATGAAAGAGGAAGTGGTCAGAGACCTATGACACCACTTAAGATGCACACAAGTCCATGGGACAGGATGGGTTACATCCAAGGGTGCTGAAAGAGTTGGCAGATGGGATGGCCAAGCCACTTTCCATTACTTACCTGAAGTCCTGGCTAACCGAGGAGGTCACAAGGGACTGGAGGGTGGCAAATGTAACACCCATCTATAAGAAAGGCAGAAAGGAGGATCCGGGAAACCTGTCAGTCTGACCCTGGTAGCAGGGAAGGTCATGGAGCAGATCATCTTGATTATCATTAGAAACATACAGTGGACAACCAGGGGATCAGGCCCTGTCAGCAGGGGTTTATGAAAGGCAGGTCCTGCCTGATGAACCTGATCACCTTCTCTGACATGATGACCCAACTAATGGATGAGGGAAAGGCTGTGGATATTGTCTATCTGGACCTCCAACAAGCATTTGACACTCTTCCCCACAGAAGTCTCATTAAAAAATGGGCTGCTCGTGGCCTGGATGAGCAAACAATCTGTTGGACCAAGCACTGGCTGGACGGCTGGGCCCAGAGAGTGGTGGTCACTGGAGTCCAATCCAGCTCGGGCCAGTCACAAGTGCTGCTCCTCAGGGCTCAGCATTGGGACCTTTCTGTTTAACATCTTTATGGATGATCTTGAGAAGGACGTAGAGTGTATCATCAATGAGTTTGCAGATGACACTAAGCTAGGCAGGAGTGTTGATCTGCATGAGGATAGGGAGGCTCTGCAGAGAGACTTGGATAGATTGGATCCTTGGGCTAATGTTAATGGTCTGGGCTTCAACAAGGCCAAGTGCTGGGCCCTGCACTTGGGCCACAGCAACCCCAGGCAATGCTCCAGACTTGGGGAAGTGTGGCTGGAAAGTGTCTGGCAGAAAAGGACCTGGGGGTTCTCATTGACAAGCAGCTGAATATGAGCCAGCAGTGTGCCCAGGTGGCCAAGAAGGCCAATGGCATCTTGGTTTGTATTAGAAACAGTGTGACCAGCAGTAGAGAGGTGATTGTCCCCCTGTCCTCAGCACTGGTGAGGCCACACCTGGAGTATTGTGCCCAGTTTTGAGCACCTCAATTCGAGAGATCTCGAGGTGCTGGAGCGAGTGCAGAGGAGGGCAGCGAAGCTGGTGAAGGGCCTGGAGAATCAATCTGATGAAGAACACTTGAAGGATCTGGGAATGTTTAATCTGAGGAAGAAGAGGCTGAGGGGAGACCTCATCAGTCTCTACAACTACCTGAAAGGTCATTGTAGAGAGGTTGGTGCTGGTCTCTTCTCACAGGTCATTAGCGACAGAACAAGAGGGAAGGGCTTCAAGCTGCACTGGACATTATGAAAAAAAATTTCACAGCAAGAGTGGTCAGACTCTGGAATAGGCTGCCCAGGGAGATGGTTGTGTCACCATCCCTGCATGTGTTGAAGGGTCGTTTGGATGTGGTGTTGGTGGATATGGTTTAGGGAAGAACTTTGTAGAGTAGGGATGATGGTTGCACTTGGTGATCCCAAAGGTCTTTTCCAACCTGAATAATTCTATGATTCTATGAAAGCTCAGTATCTCAGTATCCAGTCATTTCCATTGCTTCTTTTCAGACAAAAAAAAAAAACCAGCTTATTTTCACACTTTCAGAAATGCTGTAGCTTACAATATTTTTTTCCAGCTCTCTGCAGAGTCATTAGCTTGCTTACAGCACTTAAAAGAAAAATGTGGTGCTTAGGAGACTTAGTTTCTGTTTGCTGTCTTTACCACCAACTAATTGGTTGGATAACGAGCAAATATTTTTCCTCTGTTCCTCAATTTCCCAGCTTTTTGACTTGCAAGTAGGAAGAGAAAACACTGCTAATGGTTGGCAGATAGCAAAGGGAAGCCTGTTGTGGTGAGGCAACCAGAGTCAGGCTGGAGATGTGTGATTGCAGCTCTTGCTTCCAACAGTTGCTCGTGCTGCATTTTGTGCCTCCTCTCTGTGTCTGCATCCTGGAGGCTTGGTCCTACACAGGACTTCAGGGCAGGTGCCTGGTGGGGAAGTGGTGAAGCTCTGCAGGAGCAGCATTTGGAGGGAGCAGCACCACGTGAGGAACAGTAACTGGATACGTGGGAGCAAAGCTTCCAAGAGACTTGATAAGAGCACCCGAATGATCTTATGATCAGGGTAACCACGGTGGGAAGAGGCAGCTCCACATACAAGCATTACCTTGATTTGAAGGCAGTGTTTGTGCCTTTCAACTCTGAATTCCCTGGTCTGGCTGGGTTTTAACTCAGAGCTGAACAAAGCGTGCGTGGTGCATTGCAAGAGGGTGCCCTTCCCCCGGCTCCCTGTTAGTGCAGTCACTGCCTGTGCACGAGCACAAAGAAATACATGAGCGGTCTTAATAAAGCTTCTTGTAAAGGCACCGGCTGATGGAAAGCGTGGGCATCCCGAGCACTGGGACAGAAACAGAGAGCTGACCTGACAAGCAGGAGCCGACCTCTTCAAGGAACTGATCCGTTGTACCAGGACGCTCTTGCCGTAAACAGCAGAGCCTCCTGACAGGGTGACTGTGGCCACGCGTTGAGAAGCACTGCTCCATGGTGAAACCTTCACCCCAGCTTCAGGGCTTGGGAAAGGTGACTTTCGGCTTGGCTCCATGCTGATGGTCCCATGTTCAGACCCAGCACCTAGGAGCACCTCGTGTCGGGGTCTGAAATAACCCATAGAGTGGCTAGGGTTGGAAGGGACCTTAAAGATCGAGTAACAAACCCCCTGCATGGGCAGGAACACCTCCTGCTAGATCAGGTTGCTCAAGGCCCCATCCAACCTGGCCTTGAAGACCTCCAGGGAGAGGGCGTCCACAGCCTCCCTTGGTAACCTGTTCCAGCATCTCACATCCCAAAGGACATCTTAGCCTTCGTGGCTGCATGGGAGGGAGCATTTGCCCTTCTAGCATGTTAAATCACAGGTTGTGTTCAGGTCAGACACCCCATGACAGTCTAGCAGGAGTTTCAGTCTGAGAGCAGCAGCTTGGTGCCACCTCCCTGCTCTCACATGTGGTTTTGCCAATGGCAGAGGGGGTGCATTGTGTGCTTGTTAGCTTTATCCCACTATCTCAATTCAATTGGTTGATATATTTGGAATAATCTCATTTATCTAGTAACTCCTCATTGTCTCTGTGTGAAGACAATACATAGTTTTGGAGTTTGTGGGACCACAGAAGCCACTTCACTTGTGGAGATGGCCACAGTTGCTGCTTGCTGGTGTGCAAGAACATCTTAGTCTTCATCCCTCACACATAGTTACCTCCACATCCCATTAGACCTGAACCCGTCACCCATGCACCTGTGGAAGGGCTGCAGAAGAGGCCCCTTGCAATTGCCAACACATCTCTCGCAACATCCCATTTCCAAGGCCTGTGGCTCAGAAATGTTAATGCCATTTACTGCAGCATGTGATGGATAATGGCATTTCTCAACAGCTGTTTTAATTTAAAATTTCCAAGCTTCTTTTTGCTACATGGCTTTTGGTGATGATGCAGCCTCGTACTTCCTGGGTGGCAGGATGGGAAGTGGTATCCTCCAGCTCATACAAAACGAACCCAAAAATTTTATTAATGAAGATTTGCAGCTGTTCCTGGGACTTGGCAAGTGCCTGCAAAAGCTGGTGACAGGATTCATCTTGTGAAACCTACCCATGATAAATATCAAGTGGGAGTGATTAGCAAGAGGTGGTTAATCTGTGAGCGGGTTTTGTGTATTGGCTGGGGAATAATTTGCTTTCCAGTGGCAGCAGAATGTATTATTTTTCTCTCTTTCTCTCAGCCTCCTAAAGATGCTGCAGACCTGAGCTCGTAAAGCCACAACTGTAGCAGCTACTCACCTCCTTTACAAGCTAGGGTTGATCAGCCCTGGAAGGGAGAAGGACCCAGTGAAACCTGAAAAGCTGGGACATGTTCAGGGAGGAGGAGAGGGAAGGGTTAAAACCAGGCAGGGGTTTTTTTCAGGTGAAGACAGCGTTGATAGTTATGGTAGATAATAATCCTCCTCCATCTGGGCTGAAAAATTTGCTAATTGAGGCAGGATCATTTCCTGCAGGAGAAATAGCCTCCCTGTTTTCAGGGCATTAAGTGCCCCTTGTTGCTAGGGCTAGGGGCAGGTGTCCCTTTGGAGATGCTCCCCACCTCATCCAGAGACTGGTTTAGCTGAAATAGTGTTAACTATTTTCCTCCTATTTTCCTCTGTCCCTGGCACTTTCCATCTCCGCCTTGTTACAGGCTTGGCAGGGGAAAGAGGTGGGAGGGGGAAGAGAATAGGAACAAAATCTTTCATTTCCATTTCCAGAGCTGTGTTTCGGCTCCTGAAGAGCAGGGAACTGATGCTCTCAGAGCCGCCTCTGACAGCTCAATGCCGGGGGGAAAACCTGGGCTTCCATTTCCAGCCCTGTCCCCCGTGGGCAGAGCCAGCTGAGCTGAGGAGTTCATGGGGATCAGCAGGGAGAAGGAAAACAATTTGATCAAGGGGCCCTGGAGTCAGGCACACGGGGAAACTGGTCTGGTGGGGTTTTTCAGCTTTAATCAGCATCAAGTTGATTTTATTTTTAGAGAAGTGATGATATTAAAAGTGGGGGGCAGGGAGGGACAAGTAAAGCACCTACAGGTATGCAGGGCAGAGCCCCCATCAGCTATTCAGTTGGTCCTTCCTACATAGCTCCAAGCTTTTCCAAGCTCATTATGTGAGAAGTATGGGGGAGGGTGGGGGCTTAGGGTGGGGTGGTGGTGGTTGCAGGTGCAGTAAATTACATCCTGTAGCCACGCATATCTAATTTATTAACATTGTGCTTCTCTTTTGTAGCATTTGGAGGAGGATCATTTTATGCTACAACCAGTGGGGGGTAGGAGGAATCTGTGGGAAAGCTGCTTTGCTATGTCAGTATTGGGACTGGACCTGCTGCCAACAGTGGAATGAATGGTGGTGATGGGTGCATCAGCCCACGGAGGACAGGACAGCAATTAGAGTCAGTTCTGGTGCTCTCAAGGAGCTGTCTCATGTCCTGTCACTGTTCCTGGCCAGCTTTAGGTATTTATAAGAAGGATTGAAGAAAATCGTGCAGTAGGCAGATATGAGGGTCATGTACCCTTCAGACGGTTCCTGTCCGAATTACTAACTGCTAGAAGCTACTTTAAGACCTGAAGCCTGAAGTTTTTATTATCTGCCCAAACTGTTCCTCCCTTTAAGCATCAACTGCCCTTACTCTCATTGTTCATAATAAACCTTTGATTCTTCCCAAACCCACCCAAAGTCAGGTTCTTTACGGAAGGGAGCTGGTGGTTTGAGGGGGTCGCATCCCCTTTTTATAGGCAGTGAAAGGAGACTTGTCTCCAAACGTGTCCCTCAGGTTTCTGAAACGTTTTTCATCTGTGCAGAGAAAGTAAGAGACACCTGTCTGGCACGTTGTTGCCTGGAGAGCTGCTGCTTTCATCTGCTTTCTTTCAGCCCTAAATTCTACCCTGTTAATGATGCTCACATATTTGTGTATTATGTATATGACCATCATATACATATTATATTTTCTGGTGATCTGAATTGCCCCAGCAAAGATAACCTAAAATCAGCCTTGAAGGAAGATGAAAGTTCACTGTCTTTCCATGCCAGAGAAGGTGAAAACAAGAGGGTTTTCAAACTTCTTTGACATTTTCTTCTTCTTCTGAGTGAAAGGCAGTTGGAAACCAATCACAGAAGGCTTCCAGCCTGGGCTCCAGCTGCCAAGAGAATTATTAGTCTCTTTTTTTCAGCCTAGTCTCAGTAAGGGCTTTTTTACATCCCAAGCCAGGAAGGTGAAATAAAACACTGATGCTTGATGGTGCATAGGCAGGTCTGTCTTTTAACGTGCAGCTGCAGCCAGCAGTGAAGAGGTCAAGTCATACGATGCCATCTCCTCTCCCAGCCTCTGTCAGGCAAAACAACGAATTTCCATAATTTTGCTTGGAGTGCGACAAAGCCCCTTTGTTGCAGAGCTCACACTGTTCTTGCAAACACAATGAGTCTGTGCAGTGTAATTGTGACCCTGTGCTGGCAGAAATGCCACTGTGGCTTAATGAAGAATCCTAAGCAGGGGAAAAAAAATCCACAACTTTAATGCATTCTCACCAGCCCACAGAGGTGAACTGTTCTTCTTGATAGAATAATGGGTAAAAATTGGCCAGTACAGTTCTCATCCTACCCCAATTAATCAAGGTAATTGTCTGCTTGCAATGAGCCACTTTTGCCTCGCTACCTCCTGTGACCCATTTGAAATTTGTGGCATTGGTGGTGATGCAATCATGCGAGTCCCATGCCTGGGAAGCCCAGATCTTTGCTGAAGAACAAAAGAGAGTGGCAATGGCCATGGCTTCATGGTCATACTTGCCAGTTGGTGGTGGTGGGCAAGTGGAGGCTCCAAAGTGGAGCCACGGGTGACTTAGCCTAATCTTAGCAATCAACAGCTTATTCATCTCAGCTTTGAGTGTCATGCTCTAGTAACCAGGCAGTTCTTGTTGCTCATATAGAAATCCCAGTCGAATGCCTTCATTATCACACAGCAGTGTTTCCTTTGTGGATAACAAGTCATACTGCAAGCGTTAATGTAGCCTGTGTCGTCCGGATTTGTGTTGTGGGATTGTTGTAAGCTCTGATTGAAGCTCTTTCTGTGATTAGGGTATTTATTCAGATGTGAAAAGGGGAGTCTCTGTTGTCTAGTAAGATCTGAGTTTGCAGTGCATCTCTGAGGGGTGTTTAGAGCTGCACTTTGTGAAGTAGCATGCACGAGATCTCTGTTCTCCTCCATCCCATCTCTCACCATTGTCTCCCTGGAGTTAATACATCACTTGCATGGGAAATTTCACAATCTAGATGTTGTCTGGGATTTTAGCAGTCATCTAAAGGGCATTGTGGTCAGAATGTCATCCTCTCTGCAGGGCATAGATGTCTTCCAGCAGAGGTGGACACATGGATGCACAGCAGAAGGGGCAAAGGCATGAGCTCAGCTTCTTGTCTGCCCAAGAACAGGAACTCTGGAGACATGAGAAATGTCTTGTCTGGTTTTATGGAAGAAAGAGGACATCAGGTACGGCAAGGGCTTCTGGTCCAGCAGCTGCAGAAGTTGAGAGGCAAAGTTGCTCCATCCTAGCTGCAAACTGTGATGCTTCTTTCCATTCCTCGAGGACATCAGTTGTGATTCCTTAATTGGGATGAATGTGTAATGGGGGGAGAGGCTGGCAGCACAATCTATCAATTCTGCTGATGAGAAATGCTAGGAAGTGGCACCCTCCCACTGTCTGGCAGGCTCTCGGCTCCCCCACTGCACACCTCATTGTCCCCTTGGCTGCTTCATCTGGGCCGTGTTCACCCTTCATGATGACAGAGTGATAGAAAGTTTCTGCAGTGTTATCTGATTATTACCTACCCCCTTCCTGCTCCTTTTGGAGGTTCCAAGACACCATGGGTTGCTAGAACTGGACTGACACTTGCAAGGTGAGGAAGAAGGGCGTCCATACTTAGGGTCCTGTCTGATATATATAATATTTCTAATTCTGTGGGTTAGACAGGAAGCTGGGAGGTATCATAAAATCCACAAAGCTTGGTGTTGCAGTACAAATGTGTGTCCAGGCCAGGCAATAAAGCAGTTAAATTATCCTGTGGGTTGTGGATAGTGCAGGCTATAAAACCTGCTCCTTCTCACCTACCTGCAAGTGAGCATCTTGCAGTGTCTCAGAGTCCTTCACCCTGGGAGATGTCCTTGTGGATCTTGCACCTGACTTTCTCACTTTCTCCATCCTCAGGGACTTCAAACACTCACCATTAGTATTACCCTCACGGGCTGGACTTTGTCAAATGCTCCCTGTCCACCTGAGAGACGCATGCCAATTGCAACTCACTTGTCCACAGAGTCAAGTAATCTCTTCAAAGACTTCTAACAAGTTAATAAGGATTGATCTGCTTTTCATGAGATCATGTTGACTGTTGTTAATGAACCTGGGCGTTTTCAAGTCTTTCTCTTCCCTTAAAAATTAGCATCCAAATAAATACTCTTCTTCCAGTTGATGGACAGCTGATTTTTTTCTATGTATCCCCAGCATGCATTAAGATTTTGCTTGAAGGAAGCACCCCTCCAGCTTTAGTCATGTTGGTTTTGGAGAGGGGCTTAAGTTCATCTAAAGCTTACACTTGGTCCCAAAGAAGGATGGAGTTAATGATAACTGTCTTTCTCCTTGAGGGATTGGTTGAGGAAGCAGGTTCAGGCTTGATTTTTTTTTTGAAAGATACATAAGATTTAATTGCTAGCCATCTGAAAGCAGCCAGATCTTGATTTTCTTCTGGAGAGGTAAATCCTTGAATAGTACAAATAAAGATAGGAAGAACATCTCAAGAGGAGTCCTCAGAGCAAAGAAATGAGTGACTTTTCCCACAAAAAAAACCACACCCTATTGCTGTTAGCAACTCAGATAATCCACCCTACTGTCAGTAGCAACACCAGGAAGAGATATTACAGTAATGGAGTCTTTGAGAGATCACTGGTTCTTCTTATATAATTGTCCACATACTTGTACTCTCTGTTCCCTGTCTTACCCATTTTAAGGGAATTCCATAGGATTGGAGTCCTACTTTGTCATTGCTTCCTCTGTTTGTTAAATCCCTTATGTGCATGTTACCATCTGATCCCTAATGCTTTCTGTCAGTTTTAAGTTCCCCTAAGCTTTTATTGACCATTTTGTGCAGTATCTGCACACTCCCTAATTCCTCTACTCCTCTCCCTGGGGATCTGATCCCTGACTTAAGGCAAATCCTCCTCCTCTTCATTTGTGAATGCAGATGCAAAAGTAAATACTGGAAATGTCGGTGTCAGCTTCTTATCCTCCTCTGCCTCCAATTTTCCTCTGTCACTCTTATCTGCACTGTATCCACTTATCTCCTGTGTATATATAATGGTCTTTACTGTTTTTATAAAAGCCAGGAGATTCTCCATCTCTGTCTTTACTCCTTTAATTACACACTTGTGTGTTTACCTTCCCCAACCTGTGTCCCCTACTTCTAACACATCCCTACTTCTAAGCTGGGGAGTTTTCTTTATACTCTGCTTTGATTAAAGATGGGAGCACACCACAATCCTGTGTTTTGAAAACTCAAGCCTGTGGGCTGTTGGAAGCTGAACCTGAATTCTACATCAAGCCCATGACTGTTTTGTCTCTGCTTTGAGCACTGCCCTGATTCTTGAGGTGGTGATTGAGAATCTGACACCCTGGCAGCCCTCTGAGTGATGCACTGTAGGAATCATAGAATCATAGAACTATTCAGGTTGGAAAAGGCCCTTGGGATCACCAAGTCCAAGCATCATCCCTACTCTACAAAGTTCTCCCCTAAATCAAGGAAATCAAGGGTGTTTTGTTTTGGCTACACGTCTTTATCGTTCTGTCTGTGAGCTGGAGATGGCATTTCCTACAGAGAGAAGAGGAAAGAGTTGTGCAGGTGAAAGCTCCTGCAAAGGGCAGAAGTGGGAGCTGGGTGGTCCGTTCCATTGGGATTTTGTTGTGGATGCAGGGGCATTTTGGGAGAGGCCATACCAAAGGTGCACATGTAGTTTACACCAGGACATGAGCAGGAAACCGCCAAAATGTCCTGAAGCATCCTGCTTCTTGGGGAGCTGCAGCCCTGGTGGGAT
This sequence comes from Apus apus, assembly GCF_020740795.1. Lineage (NCBI taxonomy): Eukaryota > Metazoa > Chordata > Aves > Apodiformes > Apodidae > Apus > Apus apus. The sequence goes on along the minus strand of NC_067303.1, from coordinate 774,546 downwards.
GATCCATGCTTTGTGCCAACATCTGATCTGCTCCAAGCCTCGTGATTTGTGGCCTGATCGTTGTTGGTGTTATAACCTGGTTATGAATCTTTTTTTTTTTTTTTTTACCTGCAAATGCCACACAATAGTGTTTATCACATAAGAATTCCCATCAGGAAGATGTCTTGTTGTATGATGTACAGCAATACTAAACGTTAGCACAGCATAAGGGCTCTGCTTTTTGCAAGATGCAGCGGTTTGTAATTTCAAGATCAATATGATGATGTGGTTTTTTTTATTTTAATGAATAAACTACACTGGTGTTTGTTGTTTACCTGCTTTCTGATTTTTTAACAAGTGGCTCTAGTGATAATTACTGAAATTCTGTAGTCACAGAAGGAGGGGGGGAAAGCGGGGGGGAAACCTGGATCCTTCATAACTATCCAACTGGGCAATTATCTCCATACTGTATATGCTGCTTTTCTATAAATGTTGAAATTCAGTAATTACCACTAGAGCCAGCCGTGACATTTCGAAAGCAGATACATAACAAATAGGGATGCCATGGATTCATTAAAATTCAGATATCAAAACAGCTCTCCCTATTCTTTTTTTGCATGAATCCATCTCTTTGTTTCATGAGGAATTCAGTTGCCAATTAAATACCTTTCCTTTTCCTTTTTTTTTTTTTAAATATACTTTTTTTCTCTTTTCCTTTTACAAATTAATTCTAATCTCTGTGAAAGGAGCTGAATTGACAGTCATGACAATTGGTGCTTTAGGAAAAAACATGGATGGGTTTAGTCCTTGCTGAGGAGCCCAGCCAGCACTTCCCCAGCCTTTGAAATGGCAAAGTTGTATCGAAAATTTAGGGGGGAGGACATTTTTCCCTGTGATTCCCTTTTTCTCCTTCTGGCTCCATTTTTCCTTCTTGTCCTGTAAGGGAAAAACATCTGTTAAGGTTGCTAATAACTTCGGGAAATTTTTTTTTGCCTGTCCTGCCTGGGCTCTGGTTTCATCACCAACAGGAATAGCTCAATTATTTCCCAAACTGTTATTTAGGCTGCAAACTCGGAGCAATTGCTGGCATCTGGCAGTTGGGGTTTTTGTGGTTTGTTTTTTGTTGTCTTTTTTTTAAAACAAAAACACAATCTTGTCTTGTTTACGGGTTTGACTCTTGGAAGACAGGATTTGATGCCTCCCAATCAGTCGCTAATGAAACGGAGGGATTGACAGTGTGGAATTGATCCTTCCTTTGTAATCCCCTAACAGCGAGACATGTTTGTTTCTGAAGCTGTCAGTGGGTTGCGTGTAAACCAGGTGTGATGAGGAACCCGTGTGCTGAAAACAAGGAGAACAGTGGTTTCCTAAACCTCACAAGGAGGAAAACCTGTAGGGTTTCTACGCCTCCTCTCTTGCCATGTCTGACTGCCACTGGTGTATTTTTCCCTGAATGTCTTTTAGAGACAGCAGGGTGAATTTGTTCGGAGAGGGGCTGACATATGTGGAGGTAATCCTGATCCTTAAGCATGGGTAAGCACCAGGAGCCTAAATAATTATAATAAAGGGGCTTGGAGAGGTCCATACTCGGAAGACCCACAGCTTTTGTCTCTCACAGCTTTTCTCCACGCTTTCTCTATAGTTTGCTCATAGCAAAGTTCTCCTCACTTCTTGGATGACACCCTGAACCCTCTATTTCAGGAAGGTTATTTGTTGCGTCCTTCCTCTACAAAATAGTTCTGCTGACACTGTAATAGTTGGTTTTGCACTGCACTAAAGAAGGAGCTTCATTAGGCTGTACAATTTTAAGATGCCTCAGGTCCATCCCTTGGTTGTCCAGTAGAGGACAGTTTCGATTCCTCCTCCATCAGCTCCTCACAGGGAACTAAGCCTTCAATGAGACCCAGTCAAGGAGAGCTTGTCTAAGGTTTATTCTCAAGCCTGCTGCTTGTGTCTTAAGGTGAATAGGAATTATATTCACTTCAAGGAGAGATGAGGCCCTTGCATTGACTACATTATCATTTATACTAACAAAAAGAGCTTAAAATGTTAGCATATTCTTTTGAAAACAGAGCTTTGCATCCTATTAAGAGGAAGGAAACACAAGCCGTGGCGCATTATATTTCCAAGCGCCTGTCAAGAAACACTTGCGGCTGTCGCCTGCTTCCCAAACATCCAGCTCGAGGAATACATTCTACCTGTGTGCTGATCCTCTAACCAAGAGACAGGAGATGCTGTTCAGTAGAAGTCCCAGCCAAACACCAATCTTGGAGCTGTGTCGGACAGGAGCTCTGGGAACTAGGGGTTTGAGAGCTGCAAAAGTTTGTCCATGTAAAAGGTGTGAGTAGAAATGCATCTTCCAGCTTGGTTTTGGAGGGTGGGGAATTTGGAGAAGATTCCTCCAGCTTGTGGCACTGGGGATTTTGGCAGGGTGGTTTCTAGCCTGGCTGGAGTAGAGAGGAAAAGCGAACTTAATTTAATGTCTCTGATTTGGGAAAAGAACTTAAACGTCAAGGTTGCATCCTGCTGGTGTCAAAGGGTTGGTTGAGGTGCAAGGGAATATGCTGAAAGTGGACATGCAGGAATATCATGTGCTAAACTGGCTGGTGCTTCCCATGCCCTAAAGCTGCTCATGCACTGCTGGAGAAGGCAGGAAGTTCTGCCTGCATCGGTGCAAGTAGAATCTTTGTTTTAAGGAAAAAATGAGAGAAAACCTCAAATCCCAAACAGAAAAACTCAAAAAGCCCTTCCCCAAGTTGGACTTTTGGAGATTGCTGCTTGGCAATTTGCTAACTTGCACTTTTAGCACCGCTGTTCATCTTTCTAGAACCAAAATCCAGCTTGAGGGGAGGAAGCAAGCTAACACGTGCTGCTTGTGAGATGTGTGGAGTTGCTTCCTCAGGCTGCTGAGTCTTACAGTGCATCCTGCATCCTCCAGTCTGGAAGGAAATCGCTCGCGTACCCTTCATGCTCTTTGCCATCTCTGCTGAGCTGCACAAGGATGTGTGCAGCTCCCATAGCAACTCAGGCTCATTTTTTAGGTGAAAGTGGATGTTTTCATTTGGTGGGAGGCACAGTATCCTCAAAGAGCAGCTTTCCTGGGCTGGGGAACCAGAGACAGGTTTTAAAAGACAGCATTTTTATTTCTGTAAAGGCCCCACAGCTAAAAGTGTGTCTTTGCCTGCCTGCTGATGAGTGGGTCTGGAAACTGAGATCCTCAGTTTACTATAAAGCATCACAGAGCTGGATTAGCCAGCAGAGGAGGGCTTGAGTACTGGGTGAAGCATGGACACGTCCTTCACAGCTCCATCCTGCATGAGCTGCAGATTAGGCAAGGAATGACATCAGGCAAGGAAGGACATCAGGCAGGCTTTGGTCACAGGCTGGATACATCTTTATTGGCATCTGTGTTATCTCAGTGCAGTCACGCTGACACTCGCTGAGCAGGTGAAATGAGGATGTCTACCCGTCCTTTCTCATCAACAGTGCTGCATCCGAGATCCCTCCGACGGGCAGAGCACTGTTCTCTTCCCTATCCACTTTGATTAATTTGCTGCCTCATTTCTGGAGTCTGTGAATTTCTCTTGGCTTTGCTCTTTCTCTTCATGCAGAAGTATCTCCCCCCACCTTTTAACCATCATTCTGCTACGAAGCCCTCCCCTATATAGGCTGGCCTGGCACAGTGACACTGGCAGATGATATGCTTATTCCCTGTGTGTTACAAAGCACAAAATGCAGCTGTGAATCCTCTTTCCAAGACTCCAGAAGCCACTGCTAACACCAAGGCATTGGCCAGAGAACTGGCCAAAGCTCTGCTGCTTTCAGGCACTTCAAACCCAGCCATATCAGGAGAGCTTTGGGCTTGCACAAAGTACTTTCAGCTTCAGCACAGAGGAGGGAATAAAAGCTCTGCAACAGTGAAGTCCGCTGGAAAGGTTTCTTGTGTCTGCAGTAAGATAATATATGGTAATAAGGACAGCTCCGAGTTGCTGTAAGTTACAAGAACTTATCACTGCTCTCTGCTGTTGTGGCACATTCCTGGGATTCGCTCTCGCCAAAGCAGCGTGAACAGATTTATTTTGTATTGTTAGACTGTCAAGCCACTGCAGAGCAACAACTTCCAAATGATAACTTCTCCAGCGTGCACAAGTTGTGAATTACATGCTTTTAGTCCCCAGCAAACAAACAGGGTGGGTTAACAGCTGCTCTGCAGAAACCTTCCTCCTGCTCCCTCTCCGTTCATGCTGCCTGCAGTCAGCTGCTCTGCATTGGCTCCCTCCTACCAAATATACATAAATATATATACTCAAGGAGGAATGAACCCTAATGAGAAGTGGGATTGCTGTCTCCTGCCGCCCAAGCTGGGCAAGTTTGGGTTGATCTGGGAAAAGCTGGGTGTAAATAAGGACAGGTGGCCCAGGCAAGGGGATGTGTTGTGGTGGGACATCTCCTTTCCTTGCCTGATGGGTCAGTGTCTCTCTGCTGGGCTTTGGTTCCTGTTGCTATCCCCAGCAATGAGGATTTGAGTTTATAGGTGTTGGCAGGTGACTTCAGCATGGAAACCATCCACTGCAGCCAGGTTTTGTGGAACTGGAGGATGAATGGCTGTGGGTGTAATGGTGTAATTGTCCATAGCTGTAGGTGACAGCTTGAAAATGTACCCGTCAAAGGGGTGTCCTACAGCAGGCTGGGTAGTTCAGCCTTTACACAAGCTATGTGGGCATGGAGATAACTCCTGTAAGAGCACGAGTTCCTCTTGCATGTGGAATAAAAGGGAAGGACTGTGAATTGGAGCCATGGAGATGAAACATTTAAGGAGACTGGGAGGAGAGCCCAGGCTTTTGTATAATTGTTCTCGAGCTTTTATTTAGTCCTGAAAAGGTAAAAATAATGGCTGGTCCTCAGTATTCACAACTGAATTACTTTTTTTTTCCCCTTTCCTCTGTCTCCAGTGAATATCTACAGGCGTTTATACCTTCTTGCAGTGGGTGTTGCAGATGGAGGTCTGATCTGCATGTCTTTTTTCAGATTAATACTATTGTTGGATAGGAGCAGAACTTCACAGAGACTGGTACTGCGGTGGCAGTGCCACCTGCCCCAGGGGACAGAGGGATGGGCACCAGGTTGTGAACACAAAGCCCTGTGGTGTAGCCTTCAGGCTGGAGAGTTTCACTCTCGTTTTTTTAATATTCCAGCAGAGTTTGAGCCTGTATCAAGAAACATCTTTGAAAAGGAAATTACAGCCATAGAAGTCTTTGCAGAAAGGCAAAAAGAATACAAGGTTGTTTAAATGGATTATTTGCTGACCTTGCCAGTTTACTTGTAATGTTATTTAAAAATTTGGTTTGGTAGGGGGGGCCTTCTGACTTATTTATTTAATAAGCTGCCAGCTTACGAATTGCAAAACTTCTGCAGTTCCTCTTATCTTCTGCAGAACCACTGAAATGGCAAAATATATTCTCCATCTCAACAATTCAGTCTATATTTGCATGAGGAAATTGGAAAGCAAGTTGTTTTTCTTCGTTTGCATGACAATACCCGGAGTGTTTAATTTGTGATAGTTAATGTGCCAGAAGAATGGGCCAGCCGTTTGGCTCAGTTTTGTTGCTGGTGTCATCGCCATTGTAATTAAAATTGATTTATAAGTAAAGGCAAAAAATCTAAACTACGTGTTTGTTCAGCACGTCCGGCCTGTGGAGAACAATAGTCGAGGTCATCGAGTTCAGATCTCCTACTGGAGATGCTGAAGGAGTTTTGCTGAATTAAATTTTCAGGGTTGTGCTTCTAATTAGTCAAATACTTCCAAGTGGATGATGGTGGAAAAGATCAGACCCAAAATGGGAGCAGGCAGCAACAACAGCTGAACCTCCACTGGCTTTGTAGGACCAGGAGTCCTGTGGAACATCCTTAGTGGGATGGACACCCAGGTTTTAGAGCATAAAGATTACATGCTAGGAGTGACTTAATCCTTGACTCGTTGCATTAATTTGGCTGCAGCAATCCATCTCTGTTGGTAACAGCTCAGGGCATTTAATAAGCACTTGATTGGATTGGGGGATCCCTTGAATGCAGGGAAAGCATCTGATTTAAGCTCTGATGTCAGGCATCCCCTGTAGTTTGCTGGTATTTCATGTCATTCTGGTAATACTGAAGATGGTTTAATGTTTTGGGTAGGGTCTAAAAGTGCAAGCTATGAAGCTTGTAATCCGAGAGTTGTTTGTTTTTTTTTTCGATCAATGCAGGGAAACAGGCAACCTCAGCGGATTGTTTGTATCGCCTGAAAATAGGCATGTGAAAGAGACTTGCTGCTAAAAGTGCTCATTTCTCTCCTTTGACCGTAAAAGAAATCTCAGGTGATTGATTCATTCTTCAGTGTCTGTCTTGAGGTATCTATCCTGTTTGCTTCAAACAACTTTGAAGCTTTTTGGTGCTTTCAGAGTATTTTAAGAGGAATTGAATTTCCTGACTTGCACTGTACGTCACTAGATTAATCCTGGAGCTGGAAGCAATCTGTTTCAAGTGAGACAGCACGACTGTAATTATGAAGCTGTCGAGACAACAAGAAGTGTTTTGGACAACCAGTTTGGTCACAAAGGAGTTTAGAAAAGCAGATTTAGGCCAATGTCAAATAGGGTTTGAAAATCTCACTGTTTGCTCTTCAGAACAGCAGGAGCAGAGATTTTGTGAGTTATCCATATACTTCTTCAGCACAAAGAAATATTAACATTAGATAGGGATCATCTGACTTTGTAAATGAATAAATAAGGCTAGAAAGACTGAATAGTTGGAGAAAAATGTGTAGCAAATGAATATCCGTTTCCCTTGCCCTCCACAAGCATGGGCCAAGGTTGGAAAAAGGCTGAGATGTTGGTCTTTTAAAACATGGGTCACTGAGGAGATGGAGATCTTTCACTGGAGGAAATATGCCTACACATCCTTAATGACTGTAGTTACCTTGAGTGTGTTTTTTCCCTTGTGTTCAATTACTAGGGGTGTCATAGGTATTAAAGTTATATTTTGAGGGGGGTGAAACTTATATTGTGAAAAAGAACAGAATGAAGTTGAGTATAAAGCACTATTTCAGTGCTGCTTCAGGACTGAGGCTGATAAAAAACATTAATATCTGATAAAAGTTCCCCTACAAGAAGGGATTTCTCCACCCATAGTATAGCTACTACCAGTAGGACACAAAGCCCCTGCAATAAAATATTTTTTCATTCAAAAGCAACCTGTGAGGATGGAGAGGTGTCAGGAAGTCATGGCCACCTCCCCCACTCCATCCCCCTGGAGGGAACTGAAGCTGGGGGATACTGCCTGTCACACCTGACTCAAACAGGGGAGGGAAGGCCATGAAAAAGCAAAAGAATTTTGCATATCTGTATGTAGTAAGCCATGTTTGCCACTATGATATTTCAGGGGAGACCTGACTTTATGAAGCATTCATGAGCTTGGCCTCCTGGTATGCACTTTTTTTCTTCCCTTGGTTATTAGGAAATATTCAGATACTGCAAACAAATGTCAGGCTGCAGAATATTCATGAAGTCTCCTGTTCAAGTCGGTCCCCCAAGTCACTGCTGGCTGGAATACATCAAGCTAATGCTGATTGCCTACATTTAGGGTTGAATAAAGATATTCCACTAAATAAGTGCAGAGCTGTGCTTTCTGGTTTTGAGACTCTGGGAATTTGAAAAGGTTCAGACAAGTCCCAGTGCAATAGAGCTACTCATGGATGTTGTTTTTCTATGTGCTTGGCCATCTCTTGATATCAAGGGTGAAAATTAGCTCAGCTACTGCTGGCCATCTTAAATTCCTGTCAAAACATTTTATCTGTACTCCTCTCTTTAATCAAGAACAGCAAGCAATTACATCCTGCAACATGACAAAATGCCAACATTTTGGAACAAAACATCATTTAAAAACCAAAGCAAAACAACTAAAAAAACCCACCCCACACCCACCCACCCAAACAAACCACCTCAGCTTCGTTACATTCTTTCCTTTCAACATATGCAAACCATGCTGTAATGAGTCTTGCTTACTTTTGAAATAACATTTCATTTCAACACAAGACAGAATTGCCAGAAGATGATGTGCCACTGCTTTGAAAAGGACTTTGTAAATGCTGTCTGTTTTGGTCAAGCTGGAAACAGTTTTGCAAATAAAATCAGGGCTTCAGACAAAATAATAGTGGGGAATCATTTGACTGAAAACAGAAAAGTTTACCCAGATTTATCTCCCTGCTTCTGAGTTTGGATAATACACGGGAGAAGAAGGAGAAGGGGACAAGATGGTCCCAGGAGAACAAAATTAGGAAGAGGAGTGGTTTGATGGGGCTGACAAGATGTAATAAAACCAGTAGATGAAAGGTGAAGGTTCCAAGCAGATTCAGCTAGAAAATAAGCAGTATCTTTAATAGAGAAGCTAGTTAGCACTTGGCACAATGTGCCAGGGGTTATGGTAGATGCCTTGTTTCTGGCACAGTTTCAGTGGAAACCAGATGTTGTGCTTACATCCCGGTGTTGTATTCCAGTGGGTGTTGATGTGGGGAAGTGCTCATGTGCCAGAGTTGAAAACAGCTGATCCCAGTGGTTCCCAGTCCTCAAAAACCTGTGGATCCAGTGCTGCAAGAGAGTCTCGTGATGCCTTTCTGTAGCAGCCCCGTGATTTTCAGTAACCATCCTTAGCATGCAAGCCACGGGGAGAAATAATTACATTGAATAGAAATGGTGGGTTCCCAATGAAGATTTACGGTGCCTGTACACAGTGTGCTCCTAATGAACAGAAATGTCAGGCCAAAATAACAGATGGGAAGGATTATATTCTCTGAGGTGTATTGTGTTGTTACCCTGCCTTTTTGTTAGGTTGTCTGGAGATAACTTGCTACAGCTAGAAGTGGGTGTTGGAAGGGAAAGACCAATGAGTTGATGGAAAAGAAGGGAATCCCTCACCCCTTCTGAGATGCTAATCAGAGGGTTTAATCTAGGTTTGTTAGCTAAGCATCCAGAAGTGGCACCAGAAGTGGCTGGGAGGGGAGATGCCTTTGTTAGGCCACAATCCTGGGATGGAGATGGGGAGAGCTGGGTCTCCTGGGGCTGATGAGACCATTGGATTGGTGGGGAGGCAGACCAGGTCTCCCTTGTCATACAACCCACCTCCTCTTGTTATTGCCCTGGTGTGGGGCTGTGGGAAGCCCTGGAGTTTCCTTTCTCCTGCTGTCCCAGCTCCTGATCCTGAACTGATTCATGTAACCATCAGCTTCTGACCACGTCTCACTCCATTTGTCAGATGCTTTGCAAGCTGCTGTTCTTCAGCCAGTGCATCTACTCAGAATAAAATACAAGAGACCTTAAACCTTGCTCCTAATTTTTCACTCCCTGTTAAAATTGCTGCATAAGGGTATTTGGAGAAGTCATTAGCCCCTGTGGATACTATCTCTTAATCTTTTTTTTCTCTTAATAAAAGTTAGGCATGAAAGGCACTAGCTGAAAACAACCATGTCCCATGCTGTTGGTGTCTCACAACAGGATTTTTTAAGATCATAGCTTATAACCACAGGGATAGGTCTCTGTGGAGGGAGTGAGAAGTAACTTTCTGTTTATAGCCATTTACCTTCAGCTGTAATGTATTTAAGAAGGAAAATTGCCACTTACACTTGCAAAGCAAATTGGCTTGTGCTCAGTAATAGCTTTCTAGCGGCTGTCTAGGAAAGGTCATCCTGGAGACTTGTGTGCTCTGTAGAACTTAGTTTTGATGGCCAGGAAGGAAATGCTGTGGTCCCAAGCTATAATTTCTTCCATACATAAAGACCTCAGCACCACCATGCTCAGGCTTGCCAGGTTTCTCCATCATTGTTGCATCGTGGCTAAGACGCAGATTTGTCCTCAGTGTGTACTTACTAGAGTAGGAGCCCCTCAGTGTGAAAACCCCCAAATTCTGTCATACAGAGACCTGGTGGACTGTTTTTCCCCCCCTCCCTCCATCATCTCCCACTTTGCAGATGAATCAGTCCTGCTGCAAAAAGGGCCTGTGTTCCATTTTAATGGTATTAGCCATTGCCTTGGCAACAAATATAGATGTTGAGTTTGCAACAGCACCGTTTCACAGGTCCCTGAGGAGTCTTTACCCTTGAGTGCATTTAGTTGATAGTGAAACCAAAGCAAACGTAAAACAAGCAGGTTGGAAAAGAGGCAGTGCCTTTTTTGCTCCAGTCAGGCTCCAGAAGTGCAAATTATCAGGTCAGGGAATGTAGCTAACTGTCATCCTGAGTGTAAATCTCACCCATTTATCTGTCCTCATAGCTGTAAAGCAAGCAGTGTTACCAGCTAGTAAAAGGCACTGTTGTGGCAAAGCTGGCAAAGCAATTATCTTAATAACTTAATCAAATAGGAGCAACTGTAATAATACAACTCTGTGTTTGTAAGTATTCTCACCTTTATCAAAGCATCAATTTTGAGGAGCAGCAGGAGACCAGGTTTTGTTTGCAGTGCATGAAGTAAAACCATAGCAGGTAATTGTGGTTTGGAGTGTGGGCATCCAGCCTCCCAGTGCAATCCAGAAAGCACTGCTGGCTGCCAGGATGTGCAACACCTTGCAAAAGAGACTAAAACATCACCAAGAACCGTAAGACAAGGACAAGGTGGTGATGATGGTGCTCGAATCCACTCTGGCAGATACAATCTTGAGACTGGGGACCGAGTCACAATGGTAGTGACAAGAGCTCAGATTTAACAGGAGTGCTTGTGTGCCCAGATTATTTAGATGGGTGAGTCCTGCTTTCAGTGGTCTGGCAGTTCATCTGTGCCCTGGGAGGGAGCAGTCTGCTCATGTTTTGCCCGTGTCATCATGCGGCTTTGCACTTTCCTCGTCCCTTGCTGAGTTTTCCCCTTGTCCTGCACCATCTATTTAAACCTGCTGAAGCAAAAACTGGCATTACCTTGCATTTCCAGATTTTCCCTTGCAGCGGTGCCCTGATTTTGTCTGCCCATCTCAGCCCAAACAACCGCCAAAGTGCATTTCCCAAAGTGTGCACTGGCAAACCATGGGACGGCACTTTCTTTTAGATATTTCCTCCCATCAATCCCTCATCTCTCTGTTTTCCCAAGTGACAAGTGAACAAGAGGAAATGGCCTCAAGTTTTATCCAGGGAGGTTTAGATTGGCTATTAGGAAAAGTTTCCTCACCCAAAGGGTTGTCAGGCCCTGGCACAGGCTACCACGAGCAGTGGTGGAGTCCCCATCTCTGGAGGAATTTAAAAGCCACGAGGATGCAGTGCTGAGAGAAGTGGTTTAGTGGTGGCCTTGGCAGTGCTGCAGTAACAGTTGGACTTGATGATCTGAAAGGTCTTTTCCAACCAAAATGATTCTGTGATTCTATGATTCATAGCACAATAAAAAGATCTCCTTTGGAGCCCATTGCACCATTAAACTTGAGCATGATAAGACTAACAGCTGGAAAGGGGAACTTTGGAGATGATCCCTGCAAAGCCTCGGGGGAATGTCATTGACCAGAGGAACGAGTGTCATGCCAAAGGTTCACTACTGGGCCCCACTAAAAGGATGCCTGGAGCTTGTTATAGTAGAAGTAAAACTTGAAGGTCAAAGTGGCACTGAGTGATGTTTTCAAGCATAAGAAAGAAAAGACAAACCAAAGTGTAATGGAATTGTCTTTTGTCTAGTTTGAGATTCTGGGCACATCAGGCTCAGAGGGCAAACTTCTCATAGGAAGCAGATTTCTGATACTCCACCGCAGCTGAATCTTCATCATGATGATGCTTGTTCCCCCTGGCAGATCTTCCCTCTCTGTATTACTTTTTTCAAAAAAACTTCCTAATGAAATTTTCCTGTTTGTTTCAGTTAAATTTTCTTTAACACCATCTTGTAGCCTGTGCCGTGTTTCTGTTGTGAGAAACAAAGGGGAAGAGGAATAAGAAACTTGTGCTGAGGTGGGAAGAGATGGGGTACATTTCATTTTCTTTAGCTGCAGAAAGGGGGGGGTCACTTTCCTTCACCCAGCCTCTTTTTCTGTCTTGCTTTTTTGTTCTTACGGGACTTTTTTCTTATTTCTTTTTTTCCCCCTTAACAGTGAGTCTCATCATCCCTTGTCAAGTTTGGTCGAGATTCACCAAGAAATTTGAAAGTACTTAGGAGACACTGATTGATGGACTAACAAGGCTGTCAAAACAGCTTAAGAAAATGAGGCTTAAACTAAAGATAATAATTAGTGAAATTGATAAGAAGGAAAGAGGCTGGAAGGCATTTGGCTGCTAGACCAAGTGGGGATCATAAAGACAATCCAGCACCTGCAGTAGGGGCTGTTAAAAAATGAGCTGAGAGATCTTCTACTGAAAACTTTGAGACAGACAAAGTTTGACATTGTTTCATCATATGCCAAATGTTTGGGGAGGGGAAAAAAGGCAGAATATTCCTCACTTTGAGAGGTGTCACTCAAATGTACTGTACCTCCATTTTCCCCTGGAAGTGCACTTTCCTGTTGGCTTCTCTCTTCTGTCAGGGCTGTTGGGAGGGTAACACCAAGGCTGTGGGAGCCCCAAATCACCCAGGGATTTGCCAAGTGAAGTGTGAGACTGGCATGTACATTCCTGAGGGTTCTTGAAAGGAAAGAGGGTTGGATGTCAGATTTTTTCCCACCAATTGATTGCGTTCTGATCAAGGAATGTAAGACAGCCGAAGGCAATACAGGCTGTTAGATCTCTGCAAGCTGATGGGTCAGGGGGTTGTACAGACCTGGGAGGCTGCAGTGGGTCTGAGCAACACCTCTGCCAGCACATTTCTTTCTTGCCCAGCTGAGCATCTCCTGCTATGTGTGCACAGAGAACAAAAGGCTGTGTCTGTCCCATAGATCTTTAAAGTTAAATTAAACCTTATGGTGTGTGGCCCAAGGGGCATGAAGGACTTGTAAACAAAGACAGGTGAACTGGCAGAGCAAAGGTAACCACACCTAGGAGTAAGGATGGCACAGGAAGATGCCAAAACCAGGAGAGCCCTCGTTTGGGGCTCGGATGCACAGGCTGTTTTGGCATTGCTTTTCCCGTGCAGCCCTGATAAATTCTTTTGGTTGTTGTGATGCAAATACCAAATTCCTGGCAAAGTTCTGGGGGAGGAGCTCCTCCTGCCCTCGAGATGCTGTGTGGTGATTGCAGAAGTTAATGAGGGTGGTGGAGTGCCTTTACACTTGCCACCCCTGTTTATAAATATGTATCTACATGCAGAGCAATTGTCTCAAGCTGGTCAAAACACAATTATTTTGTTTTCCTCCCCGTTCAAGATTGTTGTTGTTTAGGAATAAATTGCTGCTGCTGCTGATTTACGAGGGCAGGAACGATGGCATGAAATGGGCTCACTGAAGTTATTTTGAATTTCCACTACAATTACTCTTCAACCATATGATTCCCTTTTTCTCGCATGCACCAGTCAGGTCCTGGTTTTGTTTTGCTTGTTGCTGCCCTGGGAGGTTTGCCTTCCTGTACAGTGCAGTGAGCCCCAGGGCTGAGCGTGCAGAAACAAACCTGAAGTGCTAAATTGCACTTAAAGAAAGGAAGCTGGCAGAGAAGGTATGTCCCAAAATCCCACTGCACTGGCACCAAGGGATGCTGATGCTCTGGTGGTGAAGTCAAGAGTTAAGACTCTGGATTTGTGTGTGTATACCTACTAACTACTGGGTAAATTCCTTTTTGATACCTCAATTTGTTTGCTATTACACTCTGGATAAGCTCTTCTGCCTCCAGTCTGAACTCCTTAACAAGCCCATGTGCTCCTCCTGGTAATCCTCCAAGGAGGGTTTTTATGTTTAGGCAGGTGGGTGAGACATGGTGCATCACTATTAATGCTCTTTGTGGCCCAAAGGGCAACCTAGTTGTTAGAAAGGGGCTGTAGGCTTAGTAGAAGTTCGTCTCCTGGTATCTTCTGTGGTCTTCTCTAGCTCATTCAGCTTTGTCCTTTTTTCAGGGTCACATCTGTAAATGGGCTCCAAATCTCACTTTCAGGTTGGGCATGATCTCATGGTATGTGCGTTACTCAGCCCAAAGGGGCAATTTCAGTGAGCAAAGAAATACTGGGAGGAATCCAGCTTTCTGTCCTGCTTCTTGACTTAGTTTGGTGTTGCAGGAGACATGTGCAAGCCTCACCTTCGGGCTGCGTGTGTCCCTTTCCATCACTTACCTCCACTTAAATCTTTCCTTCTCCTTTCCCAATGCCCACAGGAGCTCTGTAGCCCAAAGCCGCCCTGCTGACCCTTCCAGGACACAGGGATTTTTTGATGCTATTGGTAATTCAAGGCTGTTTTCCCCATTTCCCATTGTTTTATGAAAGGTTTGTGCGGGGGACTCCAAAGTTATTAACAAAAATTTGAGCTCTGTTAACATAATGCTAATACAAAACCGCGCCAGCTACACTGAGCCGTAAGTAGTGTAATAAATGTGAACATCTTGGGTAATGTGATTTATTATTGGCAGCATGAATAGGAAAATAATAAAACAATATAATGATTCTGCAAGAAAAATGAGGTTTTTTATTATTATTCATACTTGGAAGCTTGTTTACAAGGCAGGAATGAGGTCAGACTCTTAAACAGAGCTACTGGTGCCATATCCTGGACTTCGTGCATATCAGGAGATATAATCCCGGTTCCCCCAAGTTTGTTTGCATGGGGAATTAGGCTCCCCAGTTTCATTATCACTAATAGACCTTGCCAGTTTTGAAGTGGTGCAGTGGATTGTACTGCCAAATTGATAACTGGAGCCTCACAGCTTGATAGGCAAGTTGTTTTTTCCCTGGCGAAGGGAGCAACAGTGGTTGGAAATGGTATTTGTTGGGTTGGCTCCAGAAGGCAGAAGCTGAGGCTAAGAGCTGGAGTTTAGTGGGAAGAGATGCAGGATGGAAACGAGGGGTACCCAAAATGCTGTAAAGCTTGGAGTGATTTTGCAGAGAGGCAATCTGAGGCACAAAGAGTTGATGCAGCTGGTCCAGGATGGGGCTGGTGGCAGGACCTCAGGCTCTGTCTGGGGATGGTCCATCAGGATGCACAGATGTAGACACTGGCACCCCGTTACCCACATTTCCTTCCCTACCAGTTACCTTGGCCAATTTCCTAGGATCCTCCTGTTTTCCCAATGAAAAATGAACCCATCACCTTCCCTCTGCAGTGCATGGTGCATCCTGCAATGCCCCAAAAATGATCCCTCCATTTTGCATTCTGCTTCTTGGCCAACACGGAAACATTTAACCAAGACAGGGCTAAGCAACACTTATTTTCCTCCTCACTTTGCATCAGCCCAGCTACTCTCAAGACCAATTGGATTTTCTGTTACTGTGGCAGGTCACGAGCCTTTGGTTACTTTTCCTGTAATTTTCCTATTTGCCTTTTAATATTTCTTAAGAGATTGAAAGCTTCAGGTAAGAGGAGGTAAGCTTTTGCTCAGCATGTTACAGAGGAACCACTTGAATTTGAATGAGGTGTGAGGAGGGTTGAGAGCTGCCGGGGCTGGCGTCTGCTGTCGGGCTGTGCAGATGAAGGGAGGTGATGGAGATGAGCTCAGGGAGGCTGCAGCACTCGAAGCACCATTGACAGAAAAGCATTTTTAAGGCCCAACAGTGCTAAATCTCCTCACTTTTATAACGACAGCTTCTGCTACCATCAACATCTCCCGTGTTTTTCAGTGAAGTAATTCTTTTAGTTGCTTCGTATATAGATGGATTTTTATGTAGAGATTTTTAAAAATTTATATCAAAATATATATCTATATCTGTTGTCAGCTGGTATCACAAAGAGCATAAAGCACATCTTTCGCTTCTGCTTGTTCATGCAGCAGGTATGAGACCAGAAATAAACCAAACCCCACCATTTCACCCCCATGGCTGTGGGGTACAGCTGGGGGATTCCAGGTAATTCCTCAATCTTTTTTCTTCCGTATGGGTTGGGGAAGCAGCACACTGGGCTATTTCTTTAGTAACTTCTGCTGAAGACTGTCAGCTTCCCTGCCTGCATCCCTCTGGAAACAGGGGCTTGTGGAACCCCTTTTTATCAGGAAGTTAGATAATGCCAGTTATCTTATTTAAATGTCATTAGATGATGATGCTGATGCTCAGCTAAACCCACCTCCTGTGGCATTTCATAGGTGGGGGCAGGGAGCAGCATTTCACTTGGCTGGAGAGATTGAGCCACAGCGTCAGTCTGCAGAAAACCTCTGCCATGGCACTCAGGTATTGCATTTAGGTGTAGTTGCTTTCATTAGCTCCCTACTTTATAGCATTCATTAGTCTTTTTCTCCTGCCAGAAAGTCTCAAATGTGCTGAGGAATATTCAGGCCTCTTTTGGCAAGCATCAGAGATAAGTGGATAATAAAACACATCTTGAAAATATCCTCCATCCTATTATTTGCCACTTTTTTATTATACTTGCAAAGAAAAAGAATTCCAGTTATAAAGCAGAACGCTTTTCTATATTGTCAGTCTGTCGTGTCCAGACACTTGCACAGAAAGTCTTTCAGTAATATTCTCACTCTTGGTTGTTGATTGGATCCATTAATCAGTTGCTTGTAGCCTCAGCTCAGTGTTTCTACGAGCATGTACCGCTTAAATCCCCCTCCCTCGCTTTTTATGCTCCCAGGAAACTTTGAAGATGCCTAAACCACCACTCCAGCAGGAATGAGAGGAGACAGATCTGCACTGATACCTGCTCTCCTTTCAGAGAGAACAAAAGCTCCCTGGAATAGCAGCTGTTATTTACTCATCTCACATCAGCAGATTTGACCTAATTTTGCTCTCCCCACGCCTTTGTTTCCAACACCTGGTTGCGGCATTGCCAGCAGATCCCACTGCAGCAGCGTTTGCTGTGTCTCGTCAAGCTCAGTTTGGTGATGGGCACCCAAGTCACTCCCTTTTCTATCAGCTCCCGCGGAAGGAGCTATTACTTCATCCTCAGAAGCTGCCTGGCTCTCTCTGGTGCTGCCTGAATGAATCTAGCATCAGATTTGTCCTGGCTTTCCATTTAACATAGCCCACAGCCCTGCTGTGCTGGCCAGGAGGCAGCCAGGAAGGGAGACACCTGATGAGAAATGCGAGGCCCTGAAATTCATTTTTCAAAGATGGCAAAGCCAAGCCCGTGATTTATCTGCTGTCACTCCAGTCCCAGCAAACCTTCCCCACCAGGTGAACGATGTCAGGAGGGCAGCTCACCAAACACGAAATGCGGTGAAGCCCTGTCAGGCTTCCTCCTCTAGAGCTGACTTACACTGGGAGCCCTGAAAGTAATTAACAGCACTGACCTGAAAAAATAATAATGAATCTTTCTTCCACGTAGTCTCTCGGGTCTGTTAGCCAAGTTTCCCACCCATTTGTCTCCCGTGTTCCCCAGGAGTTTCCATGCTGGTGGTGCCATCCCATCTCTCTGATTTATTGCCTTCATCGCTGATTCATTGCCTTCAGAGTGGGACCTTCACCCCCAGGTCTCAGCAGCTCTGACCTGGCTTTATGGAGACCTTCAGTGTTATTGGAAAAGACCCTCTCTCTGGCACAGAGCTGCAGTTTTTGGAAGTGTTGGGTCCCTTTGGACTCCCTTAAGGTCCTCATCCAGGTATCCCTGGTGCTTTTTCATCCTCAAGGTGGTCTTCTCCACGGATGGCTGGTCACAAACTTTTCTGGCAGATATTTAAACCATTTCAGTTGAGTGGTGTGCTGTGGAAGCCATCTCTCCCTTCTTCCCTTTGGGAACCATGTGATGGTGTAGCCAGGCCCACCAGGCAATAACTGCACTTCACCTCTTGTTTACACGGGTCAGTGAGCAGCCCTGTGTGCCCTCAGCCAAGATATGGGATCCACCTGGGAAAAACCAAAACTGGATGGGGATCTGCATGTGTGCTGGGACTGGTGTAAACTTCTCCAGTAAGATTAAATCCAAAGAAAGGCAACGGAACTGGGGAAGGGTCTGGACCACAAGTCTTATGAGGAGCAGCTGAGGGAGCTGGGGGTGTCCAGCCTGGAGAGGAGGCTGAGGGGAGACCTTCTGGCTCTGCAACTGCCTGAGAGGAGGTTGGAGCCAGGGGGGTCGGTCTCTTCTTCCAAGTAACAAGCGATGGGACAAGAAGAAATGGCCTCAAGTTGTGCCCAGGGGTGTTTCAATTGGATATTAGGAGCATTTCTTCCCTGAAAGTGTTGTCAGGCCCTGGCACAGGCTGCCCAGGGCAATGGCGGAGTCACCATCCCTGGAGGGATTTAAAAGCTGTGTGGATGTGGTGGACATGGTTTAGTGGTGGCCTTGGCAGTGCTGGGTTAGTGATTGGATTTGTTGATCTTGAAGGTCTTTTCCAACCAAAATGATTCTGTGTTTCTATAAGGAGGCACTTTGCTCTCAAATCAGAGGGTTTTTGGGGGGCTATGAAGCCAGGTAAGCACCACAGCACTTGTGAAGCTGAAAAATGAGGTTTGTGGAAAGGAAGGGGAATGCAGCAGGAGCAAAACTATGTCTTGTTCTGATGCATGTATAGATTGGAGAGGGACTAAAAGGTCCACAGCATGTGCGTGCACTTCAAGCTTGTGGTGCAGAGCAGCCCAACCTTAAGTGGCTTAATTCCACTTTAATCTTGTTAGAGCTCAGAGGTTGTGCTAATGGCACACAGAGCACAGGGCATGTCCTCCTCTCCCCACAGTCCCTCCAGCAGCACTAAAGCTTTTTGCAAGCCATCCTTGGGCACGACATGGGAAGGAGGGGAGTTGGAGCTGGGTGGAGCTTTGCACCTGTAATGCTAAAACAGGATTTCCAGAAGTGGCCAGACAGGGAGTTTTAGGATGTGACTGTGCTCTTGAGTGGTTATGTCATGGAATTGCAAAGAGATAAAAGGTGTTTGGAAGTTGTGACCAACATACTGGACTTTAATGTTATTAAAGACTTTTTTCATTTTGTCATATGTGCTGTAATTAATGTGCCTGGGTGCTTGAGTTTGGTGTCTTCTGTTGGCTTAATTTTCTTAGAGCATTTCAGGTAGACCAGCTAAGTATATAGCAGGAAAATAAATTAATAGCTAGTGCACATCCAAATAAAACTGAGGGGTCTCTGCTCCCATACCAGTACTGTTTTCTAATAAGGCTGGAAAGAAGCTGTGTCACCTCCCGTGACACGTACAGAGATCACTCTTTCTTCAGGAGCTGCATGAGCCAGGATTGCAGTCCTCGCTGGGTCATCCCTGGTCAACAGCTTAGCTGGGAAATCAATCAGAAAACTCCAGATGCTGTCAAAGAGGGCTGGTAATTCTCTGTCCCTGTTATACCTCACAAATAATGAGAATTTTTATACCTATTTTGGTTGGGTTTTTTCAACATTTTTTGGTTGAAAGTAGTCATCTGATTATGTGTGCTTTCAAGCAACTTCTGCCAGAAGACTGAAGGTGTGGTGGCTGTGTGCTCTGGTCAAATTTTAGATTGTTTTAACTGCATCACTTTTCCCAAAGTCCCTTTTCTTTTTGCGGTTTCAGATGGCTGAGTTGTTCTTGACCTCCTGCCTTGAATTCTCATGGTTTGTTACTGCTCATCGTTAAAAAGCTGCTGTGCTCTACACCAGAATCAATGCAGTTCAGGACTAGGTAAATGAATCCTGTAGATAGTCGATTATCAGCACTTTGGGACCCTTCTGAGTGTAAAGAACTTATATAAATGCAAGCAGTTATCTTGTCATTTAGATAGTGAGATGAATAGGGTCTTTAGGAGTACCCAACAGGTACGGATAGTTACTGCTATTGAAAACCTTCCACCTGATGTTTGGTTTAGTTATCAAAATTATTTTGGGAGCAAGTTCCTGCAGACCTGCTTTTCTCCTCCTCAGTGGCAGCACAACCTGGAACTGGATTTTCTTTACAGCTGAATGCCAGAAGTCCTGCTCTGTCGTATCATTACGTCAGCTGAGAGGGTGTGCTGGTGGTACCCATGGAAAGAACAGCCACATATACATTGTATTTGCCCTGATTTAATGACAATTTTACATATGAGACCTGCTTCCCTTCTCTGTCTTTTCTTGTTAGGTTGGGTGCAAAGCCTGCACTGCAGTTTGGGTTTCCAAAGCCAACTTTGGGTCTTTATTACCTCAATCAGTCAAACATCTTGAACAACCCTGCCATTTCTCATCCCCTTTAACATCATTCAGCATGCAAGGTACTTTCTAATTTATTAGTGCTTTGACTGCTTTTATTAATGTTCTTAATGTGCCAGCGATAGGGCTAGGACTTGGGGAGAGGGGATTGTTTTGAGATAAAAGAAAGGCAATATTTTACTCTGAAAAGAAATACAAAACACTGGGGGACTTGTGATAAATCATGTGCTCGACATCACCGCGGCTGTGATTGAAATTAATGGGAGTTGCAGGGCAAAATTCCCTGTTACCTCTTGCGGATCTCAGCTGCAGTTTGTGTTCCCAAGCACCAGCTTCACGAGGTGCCATGGTGAGACCACACTCGTTCTTCATGAAAAAGACCCCTCCAGCAGGCTGGGAACTTGACACCACGATGGAACAAACCAGAGCTAAAACGGGAGCGTTTTGTCATCACCAACCGCAGCCACGTCAGGGGCTGGGCAGGGCTGAGAGGTGGCTGAAGGGATGGAAAGGGAAAGCAGCAAGGCCCTCAGTCACCGACAAACCACACAGGGTCAGTGCAGAGTAGGCAGTAAGCTGAGAGTTGCTCTCCTGACTCTAATAACCCAGATGTTGGAGGCACTAGGTTGGATCTCATCAGAACTGGAGCTCCTCCAGCAGCACAGCATGTTCACGGGTGCAGCAGAGGCAGGGAAGGTCTGTAATGAAGCATTATTTCATCCAGCTCTGCTTCCAGAATCTCCTGCTCACTTATGAGACGACATAGTGTATATCTGCTCAGAGAGTTTTTCTTTCTTCCCTCTTCTTTTTTTTTCCTTTCTGGAAGGTACTTTCAGATAACTAATTGATTGCAGAAGGCAAATCACCAGATCCTGCCATGCCCACATCTGCTGTAAAAAAAACGTTAAGATCATAGAATCATAGATTGCTTTGGGTTGAAAGGGACCTTAAAGATCACCTAGATCCAACCCCCCTGCGTGTGCAGGGACACCTTGCACTAGATCAGGCTGCTCAAAGCCCCATCCAACCTGCCCTGTCAAGTTTCATGAAACTACCTGTAATTAGTATCTTCACTGTTTCTTACAATAAAGCTTTGTTTCTCTTTTCCCTCTCTCCCCCTTGTTTTTTAATTATCCCACAGCAGTATAGGAGTTTTTAAGACCTCTTTGGTGGCACAATTCAGAACATAGTTTCTTCTCATCAGATGTCTGAAAACTTGAAGCAGGCATCAGGGCTATTACCCGAAGTGGCACCAGCCCTCAAAAGCTGTGGAGATGTGTGCAGCAACATTGGTTTTATTTTCCCATGGGCTTTTGAAGCCCTGTGAAACCAGGCAGTACAGACAGATAAGGGCAAGGCCAAGAACAAAGGACTACAAATAACAGCAAGGAGAAATCGTTGGTGGGGGAAGGATGTAGAGTCTTAGCACCCACCCACTCTGCCTGGTTCCTGTTATCAAAAGCAGTTTGGGAGGGAACTAGTTTTTCTGACATTTCTTTTCACATCGCTCTCATCCGTAAGCACATTCTGTACATGCAGTATAGAAGGTTGAGTAAACTGCAGCACATGGGATTAGGTTTTTTTTCCCCATAATAATGGTTGAGCTGAGAGCAGATTTTGTTCTTCCCTCCCCCCGAAAAATTTTGGGTTTTTTAGGCTCTTCAGCAGGAACTGTCTGTCTTTGATCAACCATTTGTGGGTGTCACAGAAGCAACATGGTGCTAATTGTGGCCAAAATTTGATGGCTTGTATTTAGAGGAAGCATTCCTTGCTCTTGAGACCTACCAGCTTGCAGCAAAACACTTGCAAAAAAACACGGATTTAGTGAAACTCTCAGCACCTCCATGTTTTTTGCTGAGCTTTCTTGTGGAAGCAAATTTCCCAACTAACTGTAAATGTTCCTGTTCCCCGTTCATGAATTATCCAGTGCTATTTCGGTGCCTCGTGGCAGAGCTCTGTCACTGAATAGGCACTGTCTTGAAACACTCCAGAACTGTAATTAATAGCTCAACCTGCAGAAAGAGCTCAAATGCAGAGCTGCAAAGTCATGAGCTCCTCAGATGCTCTGCCTGGAGTATGGACTTTGCCTCCTCCACTGTGTCTGCTGGGTGTTTTGGGCCCTGCAGCTTCACTTTTCTTCCTAGGCAGGACACAGATAAACATTTGTGCCAACTCACGGCCAGAAAATAGCAAGTATTACTTTTCAAATTCAGGGAATACAAGGAGTTTGTGAGAGATGCAAGCCAGGGAATGTAATTGAAGGGCTTCTAGGGGAGAAGCTTAGGAGGATGAGACAATATGGTACAGCCTTTTGCCGTGGTGTTTTGGAAAAATGAACTGTTTTTCCTAAAAGCTGGGAAGGAGACCCAGCGGGAAGTGCCTGAAAGCTCATCAACACAGCTCTGTTCAGTTGGAGATGTGGCATAACTCCCACTGCAGGAATGCTCACGTAACATCTTGTCCTCTGCCAGTGTCCACTTACTTCTGCCCCCCCGCAGCTCTTCTCCTGCCCCTGTCCTCTCCTTCTCTCTTGCCGAAGATTTTCCTGCCCCTCTTAACCCCTGGCTCCTGTCATCCCCCATCCATGGTGCCTCCTTCTGTCTCTGTCTTTTATATGTGGTGGCTCAGCTGACAGCAGCAAGGATATGAAACCAGATTTTTTGAGGGGTGGCACCTGGAGGGCAGAGACCCAGATGGAAAGAGCTAATATAAACCCCAGCTCTGGGGAGCTGGCTGCAGCGTGTCTGGTTTGCTGCTCTCTCCTCACCCTTGGCACTGGCCCTGACCCTGTTCCCATAAATTGCACCAAAAACACAGGTGGGGAAATACCCTTTCACCAGGCCAGCTGAGAAAAACAGCTGTAATTAAAAGCAATGATGCTTCTGGTTTCTAGCATTGGTTTTTATGCCCCATCAGGCTGCCAAAGACCAGGCCAATTAATCTGTCACAGGTGGGAGTTAGTTTTAATGTCATGTTGAAAGTCTGCTGGGCTGTTAGGCTTCTTTTTCCGCCTTCTGACTTGGGCCTCCTGCCCTGTTGCCTTCATTAGTGTGAGACAGTGAAGAAAATTACAGTGTAGCCCACTCAAGGCAGTTGGATGGGAAGGTTGTTTTTGGGTGTTTTTTTTTTAAAAAAAGACAGAAGTAAATAACAGTGACCTGGCAATTACTGGAGCATTATTTATTCCACTGCTAAATGCAGAAGCCACAAACCTGTTAAACTGTAGGAATATGGAAACCTATCATAAAGAAGATTAAAACCAGCTAGCCTTTGAAATAGGAGTTTATATTTTAAAGGTGATGCACACAGGTTTGTTTCTTCTTTACTGATGTTTTTAACTCTCCCTTCTATCGTGTTGTACATAGTTTTCACAGTTTCCAGAGATGCTTGATCTGTGGAGGGATGTACCCAGACAATTAGCTTAAAATAACCTTCTCCTCCTGCAAACTCAGGTTGGAATACACTGAACTGAGTAATATTATTCAGTTTTACAAAGCAGTTCATTAATGGGCAAACACAGGGTGATGATGGCTTCTGGTGGCTGGGAGAGATGGACCAAGGAGCAGGTATATAGGCTGTGTCTGTCCGTTAAATTTCCTTCAACTGTAGGAGCAGGAGGTAAATCTTGGAAAAATAACCAAGCGGAATTTATTCTGACCTAAGTACCTTTTTAATGCTTAAATGCATGAATTAGCTTCCCATTAATTGGGGGTTTGAAATACCAGTGAGCATATGCACAGCCTTACCTCAGATTTTCCCTGGAAAAGGGATGAGGCAGAAAGGTCCTTGCAGGGAGATGGAGGGATGGGGGGATGGATGCAGTGATGAGCTGGCAATGGCCAGGGCTGGGGCACAGTGCCCACTCCAGGAGGTGCAGACCCAGCCATAGGCAGCAATACTCCTGCTCTCGGTCTCCTGGCAGCTCTCCACTGGCTTTGCCTGACCTCTAAGGCTGGGGAGATGCCTTGGAAAACTCACCCTGTCAACCAGGGGCTGTGGATGGGGTGCGGTGGGTGAGCAGGGAACCTTGCTATCTTCTGTAATCTCTGTGGCTTGCAAGCACGGCTTCAGTAGCATCACTGTGAGGGAGGCTCATCTGAAGATTTAAGAGGCCTCCTTTCCAAGAGGAAAACTAGTCTTTGTCCAACCTTTACATTACCTTTGAGTAGAAACCCTTTCATTCAAGTTCCTGCTAAGGAGCATTGTTTTGTCTGCTGGGAGGAGAGGAAAACCTTGGTTCCTCCCTTTGCATCCTCCTCACAAAGCTCTGCTCCTCCTCCATGCTGTGAGGAGATGATTCCTGTGGCCAGAGCTGGGGATTTTCCTCTCCTCCCTTTGCTGCAGGTAGACAGCACTGCTAGCTTCCCCTGCTCTGAGCACAACCCAGGAGCAGTTCCCCATCCACTGCAGTGAAATTCACTTATTAGCAGCACCCTAATCCTTAGTAGCTCTTGACTTTACTGGAGTCAGGGACAGATTTTAATCTTTGTTGCGGTGGTGTAAATCCTAACTCAGTTGGTTTCAGCAGAGTCAATCCATATTATTATAATCCATTATAATTATATTATAATTTATATTAGCATAAGCAAGATAAGGTCCCCTGCCATCCACCCATGCTTCCAGCCCTTGGAGAGCCTGAGTCAATCTATACTCCCACCCTCATTAATCTATATATGAACTTGACCAGTATCGCCCCAGGATAATGCAAATCAATATGGCATTTTATTTTCCCCTTTCTTTTTGACTAGACACTCTCATGAAAATATAAGTCACAGAATCACAGAATATTAGGGGTTGGAAGGGACCTCCAAAGATCATCGAGTCCAACCCCCCTGCCAGACCCAGACCAAAAAAAACCTGGGGCAGGTCACTCAGAAGGGCATCCAGACAGGTCTTGAAAGTGTCCAGAGAAGGAGACTCCACAAACTCTCTGGGCCCTGTCCCAGGGCTCTGTCACCCTCACAGGAAAGAAGTTCTTCCTCATGCTGAGGTGGAACTTCCTGAGCTGCAGTTTGAATCCATTGCCCCATGTCCTATCACAGGGCACAGGTGACAAGAAGTTGTCCCTGCCTTTTTGATGCCCTCATTTATTTGTAGACATTAATTAGATCCCCCCTATGTCTTCTCTCTAGACTGAACAGCCCCAGGTCTCTCAGCCTTTCCTCATATGACAGGTGTTCTAGTCCCTCCATCATCCTCGCAGCCTCTGTTGGACTCTCTCAAGTAGATCCCTGTCCCTCTGAAACTGGGAAGCCCAGAACTGGACACAACACTCCAAGGGAGGTCTCACCAGGGCTGAGTAGGGGGGGAGGAGAACCTCCCTCGATCTGCTGGAGATGCTCCTCTTAATGCACCCCAAGATACCATTGGCCTTCTTGGCCACAGGGACACATTGTTGTCTCATGGATAAGTTGTTGTCTACGTATTAGTCTAAGTATTGGCTTGAGCTGCCAGCTTGGAGGGTATCATAAAGGCAGGGAGAGTGACCCCAGTGTGCCCTATTATCAGGAATGCTCCCTGAAAGTTCAGGGAAGCTGAGATCGGAGCAGGGGAAACATCTGGCAGTGGAGATAACGCATTGCCAGAGCTGGGTGTTCAGGGATGCACCTACTGCTGCTGGAGCTGGCAGGGGTTCTTAGTCAAAATGCTGATTTAACTGAGCGATGCACTAGATCAGCTCTTTGCCGCACAGCTCCCAAGCGTGCAGGGAAGATGCCTGTGGGATGTGGGTGTGTCACGGGAGAGGTACAGTAAAACCCCTCTACAAGTGGTGGCCTTGCGAAGGGGAATGCACCCGTCGTGCTGGTGGGCATGTGCTGCAGCCTGGAGGAGGCACAGCAGGATGCTCATGGGAGGTCCTGCTACCTTCTGCCACCAACAAGGCAGATCAAGACCATCAATATTAATTTCCAACCCTGGTCCCAGTGCAGGAAAGCAGGATGCCTTGAGACCCAAGCTGCTGCTTCCTGTAGGGAGCTCCTGACCTGCACGGCGCAAAGAGAGACTATTGACACCAAGTTTCCATTGATGGTCCTTCAAGTGAACTGTTGCTGTTGTAAAAACCATCCTAGCTCCGTTCAGCTCAATTAGCTGGAGCCACCATCCGTATTTGGAATTAATACAGTGGGAATCAGTGCAGCCAAGGAAAAGTAGGTTTGTTTATTGAATAACCCATTTCTCCCTGGTTTCACATGGATTAATAGCTGTGCAGAGACCTTGAAAGGTTAAACACTTGCATCCCGGTTCATATTTCCTTGCTGTTAAAAAAAAATAAAAGTACCCAATTCATTCAAGTCCTGTTTTTTCTGCAGCTAAAGCAGTTTCCTGGAAGAAGTTGTCACATAGGCTCAGTTATGTAAATGCAATAGTTATTTCTGACATGGGTAAATAATAGTTCTGTATGCACTGGCACTGTTTTCTTACCTTATCAAGCTAGGTCTTGAGCCATGATTTAGATATTTGCAGCCCATTAGCATTTTTTGGACTGTGGCAAGCAATTTGTATGGTGCGTTTCAATCTTATTTTGTGCACAAGAAAGGGGAAAAAAGTGATTAGCATTCTTTGGAAAGAAATGTCTGCTAAATTACTGTTCTGATCAAGGTAAATCAAGCCAGTTGATGTAATGATCTGGTGTCATCTGTAAGCCAATCATGCTTGAAGCTACTCCACGTTCACAAGAAAATTAAGACCTTGCGGTTTTTGTTGTTTGGTGTGTTTTTTCATTCCCCTCCTGCTATGGAAAGATCTTTTTCCTGTGAAATATGTTATCCTGAGGCAGGGAAAATACAATCTAGCCTCTTTCTTCAAGAGATCTGAATGTGTATCAGGGTGCTGAAAGAGGCTTGCAAGGAAAGTATTGTGTGTCTGCCATGCTCAGATTAAGGATAATCCTGGACAGATAAGCTTTGCTCAGTAGCCTCCGGCACAGGTGTGGTACAGGACCTCAGCCATGAAGCCTGAGCCATTGCTTTGGTCTCCTTGCCATGCTGCCTTGCTGAAGGATGCTCTTTAATGCCAAGTTTTTAATCGTTGCACAGGATGGTTTTTCAGCTCAGCTCTGTCTGCTCCCATACCAGGACTTTCACACTTTTGCCATCCCTGGAATAGATTTGTCTAAGCTGTACTTAATGGCTGCAGGGAAGGAGACTCTGTAAACCTTTTCTTTTTCTGCAGGAAGTTTTTTAATGTCTTTCTTAACTTTTTCTTGCTGCAATTTAAGCTTATTATTTTTTATCCTATCTGCTGTGGACATGGAGAGTGGCTTTCCTCCCTCCTGCCACTGGATTTTTATGTGTTTGAAGATTATTCCTGTGGCTGTCCTCTGCAGACAAAGCAGCTCCCGTGTGCTCACTTAGTCCTTTTTGGTGGTGTTTCCTCCTCCTCCGGGCATTGTCACTCCTGTCACCTGGACGCTCATCCCCGTCTCCTTTCATGAGCAATGTTGCAAAGCAGGCAGCAGCTTTATCAGAGCTGAGCAGAACGTGGGGATCACTTTGAGTCTCTTACAGCCTGACTGTGTGCAGAGAAAAAGCAAAATCTTCATGGCAAGGAAAGATACACTAAATCCTTTTACAGCTTGCACTGGAAAACATCATGTGCACTGGAGATGGCTGTGAGATTACACAGGAAAAGACACTCCTGGGGCACATCCAGCCCTCTCCTCTTGCAAGCCCTCACACCTCAGGGCTGGGTTTGAATCCTTCAGTGTCTGGACTGTGGCTAATTCAGTTCTCAGCTCGTGTCACCCAACAGTACTTTTCAGATGCTCTTCCTCCACTTTGCCCTTGTCCCAGCTCAAACACAGTTTCCAGCCAGAATTTGCTACGATAAACCAGCTGGGAGTAGCTCATGAGCCCCTTTGCTTTGCTGCCATGAAAGGACAGTGTAATTATAATTAAGTACAGGGACTTCTGTGTCCTATAGTTGTAGATGGGAACATAAGGTTGACTTGTAGCTCTGTCTTGGGGCTCCTCCATGGCTCCTGGAAGCTTCTCTCCAGCTGGAAAGGAAAAGCTTGATGGCGATGGTTTAAGTTGAGAATTATTCATGCACCCTGGCTGTCCTATGAAGTTCAGCTCCCATCTTATGCCTCCTTTCAGAGCACCCCACAACAGCTTTTTTGTTGGTGTTTCCAGCCACTTTCCCACGACTGGAGGCACTTTGCTCAGCTGGCAGCAGAGCTGCCTGTTGAAATCACTCCCTCTGTGCCTTGGGCGCTCGCGTGTCCTGCGCCCATTTTTGTAATTATCTCCAATCTGACTGCTCATTTCCACCAGAACTTTAAACATTGTTCCTTTTTATGTAGCATGGTTTTTTAATTTCCCTCCCTAACAGAAGCAATTGTTTATGTTGTAAATGCCACATTAGTCCCTGTGAAATGGAGATGGAATTGATTTTCATTTCAGAGATTTCACAGCTTGCCCCAGAACTTTTCTGCTTGATTGCTGGAGCTCAGAGAGGGACTGGGCTCTACAAGAGGCAGAGATGCTGTGTGCAATGTGGTATATAAAAATAGGAGAGTCTAACTGGAGATATAGACCCCCCTCTTTTGCTTGCCCGTAATTTGACAGCCATCTCACAGAGTTTTCTTCTTCAGCTCTGCTGTTCTCATTGCCTTTAATTCAATCTCAGGTTGTCACTGAGCTTTCTGGACTTGTTATCCCACTAGTGGGTGAGCTGAGAGGTCACGGAGCTGCCTCGTGATTTCTTTGTTCTTGAGGAGGATGCTAGGATCAACCTCTCCCTTCCAGCTGTGAAAATTGTGGTGAGGTGAGCCCAAGTCCATGTGACAACCAGTTCTGGGTCATATGCCCACTTAGATTGCCATTTTGCTTGGCTTGTACCAAACCCTTAGTCGTTCCACCTTCTAGGTGGGTAAGGCTGAAAGAAGACAAGTTTGGGGTTTTTTTTGATGGTGGTGTTGGTGGAAACTAGTGTTTCCTTCCAGCCCAGCTCACCTGTGCCTGCAGGATCAGCACAAGCTTTGAGGAAGAAGAAGCTGTCATGTGGTTTCCTTCCTGCTGGGTATTATACAGGGATATCATACTGGGCATCATACAGATGGGACCATCAGTCCCTATCATTTAGCTCCTGAAGACATCTTGGAGGATCCTTGGGGAGGTGGAAGCCACCCATGGAGGGAGCAGAAGGAGCACTACCCCATTTACAGGGCTGCAAAGACACCTTTGCCTCTTTAATATTAGCCGGAGTAGCAGGAGTTGCGTGAAGTCCTGGGTGTTTCCTGCTAAGCTGGTCCCCAAGCTGCAGGGAAGCTCCTCTCCATCCTGCCATTGCTCAGTCCCTTAACCAGCCGCTCCTGGTTAATCACTCTGGGCCCATGTACCAAAGGCAGAGGCTGGTTTGACAAAGAGAACGTGTGTGTGCCCTCAGTGACATCACAGTGAATCATTTGCAAGCAACCCAAAGGCTGAAATATGTTTGCATCAACCATTTCTCAAAGAATGCTACATAGAAAATATGTTCATAAATACACAGGAAAGTTCATCAGCATCAGAGCCTGTTGAACCATTTCCTGCCAATAATTCACTGTTGTGCGGTTTTATCAAGGGCAATGGGGGGGGAAAAAAAAACAGATTTTTCTCCCTGTCACCTTACAAATGAGTTAAAAGGAGCTGGAGAATAATCTGTCCTCTTCCTAAAATGTATTTTTGGAGCAGACTTCCTCAATGTCTGAGCAAAGAGGGAGTCCCCTGCAGGCAGTGGAGCAGGACACGGCGCTGTGGGCACAGACGGAGGCAGAGGAGAACTGCCAGGGAGGGGCGACAAGACAATTGGCTTGTACTGGAAAGGGAGATGTGTTCTGACAGGGATGGATGGAATGAGGTTGTTGCCAGAGAAAATCTCAAGGAATTGTTAGCCAAGTTGCAGAGGGGAGAGCCTTGGATGCAGCGAGGTTGCAAATCTCCATGTATTTTTTGGTTTTGAAGCAGTAGAAGAGATGGGGGGGGAAAGAAGATCCAAAGCAGCTTTGTCAAGTCCAATATTGCTTTTGCATCCAAAAGTGGGTATTGATTTTCCACCCGTGACTGCTATAAATGGGAATTTCTGTGTCGCTGCTAAGGCCTGTGCTCCTTGTGTTTCTTATCTCCTTAGATATGATTACCTGCACTTCATGGTTTCATGGTTAAAATCGTAATGAACTTTGCCAGCCAAGGCAGCCCATCATCTCGGGTGCATTTGTGTGCATGATCAAATGAATTCTTTGGCCAGTTACTCACAGCTCTATCTCCAGGCTACAGGTTTATTGACTTACCACTAATTTTCTTGTCAGGATAATTCTTCCAATCAAGATTTAAAACAAACTGGGAGGTTACTAAAGTGCTGGAGATTAAACTCCTAATGCTTTTTTATTTGATTAGGATACCTCTGAGTGTGGGTATTTCTTTTAGGGGAGCAGGAGAGGGAAGTGGACTGGATTTTGGTTTGGTACAAAGCTTTTCATGGAGGGACTGGGTTGTTTGTTTAGAGCAAATCCCTTCTTCCATGCCAACATCTGCTGCTCTGGATTTGCTCACAGGGGAAACTTAAAAAAAAAAAAAAAAAAGAAAAAAAAAGAAAGAAATAGATTATTTCCACTGAATCAACCTACAGGCGGCTGCTGGCTGCAATTTTCTTCAATTTCTTGCCGTGAAAAGCAAGACCGTTCATTTTGTAAGTGCTGCTTTTGTGTGTGACCTATATTTTGAAAACTGATGGGGTCACCACCTCCCTCCTCCCAACCTGTTGAACCAAAGAGTGTTTGAGATCTGTCCTAGAATGTGTTTATCTCTTAAGATTATTTAAAAAGCAAGGTAGCTATTACTAATAAGACAGTGGGGTTTGATTTTCTTTTTTTTTTCCCCCTCCCCTTTACTGCTTTGGAAATGAAAGTCCTGGCCTGGCTCCACCTGAGCAGGAAAGTGCTTTCCTTCATGTCTCTGTCCTTCAAAGCTGATTTAGAAAGCACATAATCTTTCTCCATTCATCATCTCCTGACCCTTTTTTATCCCCCTCCCGTTCGTTGCTGTTAGGCTGGCTGCCAGCTTTCAGGAGATGTCCTGGCTTGTCAGGTAGTTCTGAAGACATCAGGTCTGTGCATATGGATACACCCAATGTCAGCACTGGAGTTGTTTAATGACACCTCTGGTTCCCATTTGATTAGAGGTTGGAGCCAGTGCAGACAGAGCCATGTAAGATACAGCAGCCCAGATTCATCCACACTCATCACTTCTTTTGGTCTTTATTGAGTTTGGGGTCTTTTTTCTCCATCAAAAATTCCTTCCTCCCCTCTACCCCCCTACCGCTTTAATCTCACTTTCTATTAAAAGTCTTCCCAGAGCTAATGTAATAAATTTAGATCCAAAGCCAGATGCATAGCAAAACTTTTGGCAGAGAATACTCTATCGGAAGACATTGCAAATGAAATATGCTTTCCCTTGGGGATTATTCTACAGTTTAATTTAATTTGATATTTCAAATTAAATTAATTCAAATGGTTATGCAGTTTCCAGGGAAAACAGACTTCATTTATGATGTTCTGCCACCAAATTGTTTTGCTCCTATCATATATCTGATACTGTTAACCAAGAATGATAAGTAGTGACAATGTAGGAGTTTTTCTTGCCTTGTTTTGCAATTCCCATCTTAAAAGGAACAGAAACATTTCCTTGTGCAGGGGCTTCTCTGTATGGTTAGTCCAACATTTCCACTGAAACCTTTTTTGGCTGAATCTTAGATTTTCGTCAAAATGTAGTTTTAAAAAAATAAATCTGTTTGCTTTGAGAAGGTTTTGTTTTTGTGGAACTCCTGCTTCTTGCTGACTTTCAAGTTGCAGACGAAAAAAATACTGATGCTTTGTTTGCAATTGAAATTTTTATATATTTGGCTTTATAGCATGGGAAGGACAAGCATCGAGAAATAAATACAGTTGGGGCTGGTTTGCTTGCTGATGCTTTTGGTTTGGGATTCTCAGTTTTTCAGCAAGAAGTACTTTTTATTTTTAATTTTAATTTTCAAGGACACAGGTGAGAAAATCTCTGCACTTTTCAGCCAGCCACAGCTTTAGCCACCTGCAGAATTTAGGTGGCTGTGTTACATTTTGAGGGAGTCCATGACCTTTCATCCTGAATTTGCAAGAGGGAACTTGCTAAAAAACCCCCCAACAAACTCCAAATCTGAGTGTTTCTCCTGCTGTCTCCCCTCTCCCCCCCCTTGCATGGGATTGCAGATGGCTTCCCAAGCCCTGTGTGGAGTCTCATGGGGTTTCTTTATCATCATCATCTTCTACTGCCTTTGAAGCAACTGATTGATTTAACATGGCTTTTCTCCACCAGCTCTGATTATACAGAGTCATCGAGGAACTTGAACCAAACTCTGAAGTACATTAAGACAAGGTAATTCAGGGAAGTGTTTGCATCCAGAAATATATGTAAGCACTTTCCTATCTGCTGGCCTGTAGAAAAGCCATTATTCTCGACAGGGGAAAAAAATACTGGTAATATCACAAGAGGCTTTGGAAGAGAACATAAAACTAGTTTCATTTTCCAGTCAACTGAGAGCTAATATTTCCTATACAAGATGTTTAGATATTTTAGAAAAAGGAGCAATGTTTATTTGTCTAAAGTGACACACACACAAAAGGTCTATATTGTACTTGTGGCTTTTTTCCATTGTAAATGGTTTTGTAGGGAGAAATCTCTTTCTCATCTGTCACAGCAAGTAGATTAGAGAAATATCAATATCACCTAAAGAGAGTGGATCTGAGTCTGCTAACGAATACATGGGAGGCAAATGAGAAATATAACATCCCTCCAGACTGGGAGGGCTGAGTACTGAGTCAGAAATAGCCTTGTTGTCTCCTCAGCTGCTGGGGATTTATTTGCTTAGACTATCCTGGGACAAGGGTCCCAGTGTGTTTTTCATAGATCTGTGTTTTGGGCCAGTCCAAAACCCTTTCATTGAAGCACTCGATCATCAGCAAAGGAATATGTGTCAAAACATTTTTTTTCCCCTGGAAATGTGTTGGGTTTTTTTCTTTCAGAATATTTTTCAACTCCAGCAAGGAATTGTTCCAGAATAACATGTAGCCCTGAAGCACTCTGGGGACCATGAGATTTAGTTGCCCCCATGGTCTTATTCACAGCCAGGCTGATGCTGGAAGCTTTTGCCTTGAGCAGTGGATGTTCTCCAACTAGTTTTAGGCATGATGGGAGTCAAGCGTTTGCCCTGGGGAGCTCATGGATGGGCAGACTGTGTGACAGGGACAGGAACCTCCCCAATCCATGTTGCAGGAATGTTAGCACATCCAACTACATTTTGAAGGTTTTCAGTGTCATGTTTTTAATTTTTTCCCCTTTTTTAACTCCTCTTTTCTCTTTTTTTTAACTATTATTTGAGAGCAATTTCTTCCGCAGCAGCAAAAAAGGCAGCCAGGAATTTTTAACCTTGAAGCTTCAGTGCTTCAGTTTGGTCATTTGCTGACAGTGGTTCCAGTGCAGAAACCCTGCAAGAGCTGGAGTGGCTCTTTGGATGTAATCAGGGAAACCAAACCCCAACTGGATTGACTCAGGTTTAATGGGGTACAGAGCACATCACAGAGCCCAACACTCCACTGCACCTCACTGCTGCTCCTCATGCGCTAACCAACCCCGTCTCGCAGCAGAGATCCCACTCTTCTCATCTCACCTTGGGGAGGGACTTTTTACAAGGGCACATAATGATAGGACAAGGCGGAATAGCTTTAAACTGGGAGAGGGGAGATTTAGGTTAGACATTAGGAAGAAAGTCTTTACCATGAAGGTGGTGAGACACTGGCCCAGGGAAGCTGTGGCTGCCTCATCCCTGGAAGTGTTCAAGGCCAGGTTGGATGGGGCCTGGAGCAACCTGGTCTAGTGGGAGGTGTCCCTGCCCATGCAGGGGGTAAGAACTAGATGATATTTAAGATCCCTTCCAACCTAAACCAGTCTGTGATAAGATTCTACTCTTTCTACTGTTTCCCTTGCAATCCATCTTCCCTCCTTCCCAATCTTCTCCATCTCCCATGACACACCTAGGAGGCCAAGCATATCTTTGCTGGTGGAATGACCTGAGCTTCTGCTTGAGAGGACTCAGCAGCCCTGGAAAGCCTCTCCCAGTGGGCCACAGTAACTGTGTTTTGGCTTGGTTTCTTCTCCTTGCAAACCCTATTTCCTAGCAATGAGGTCCTGCACAGGCCTGTGCTCTCACGGGCCATGTTTGCAGGGTCAAGCATTAAGAATGTAAGTGCTGGGAGAGGTCCTTGTTATCCAGCACTCACACTGGGAGCAGATGTGCCCGTTGCCTGTTCTGCTGCAGCCTGCTGCAAAAAACAGGTGCTGAAATGAAAAAGTGTCAACGACTGCAGGAAGATGCTTTCTGCAGCCAGCCCTGATCCTGCAACCCCTTTGTTTCCTTTTACCCCTCTTGATAAAGTTTATCAGGACACACAAGATGTTCTACAATGCCCCTACTTTTGGTTTTTCTGCAGCAGTAGAAAGACTCGACGAAGTCAAGGTGTCAAAAAAAATACGTTGCTTGAGCATGATCCTGCTGTCAGCTGGTTTTTCCCTGTGAGCATCCACAAGGAGTCCACAGTGAGGGGCTGGAGCCCTCCTGGCTCACTGAGCATCCATCACAGGAAAGCTGGTGCTCCTGAGCAAAGAGGAACAGATGAGGGGTCATGTTTGGGGGTTTAGATGGGAAACTGAGTCCCAGGCTGCTGGATATTCTTCTCAAAATCCTACAGGCATGCTGGCTGGACTCAAGGTGAGGGGAGGTAGCTGTTGTCTGTAAATTCCTGTAGAAAAACTGTATTATGGGCTGTGTTTCCCAGGGATGCACCTCTCCACTCCAGAGGGTGGGCTGGAGTAGGTGGCCCTGGTTAACAGCCATTTGGGTGGGGATCTTGCTGCCTGATCCCAGAGTCCATGCAGCCCATGGTGCCTTTATTCCCATCTCAGCAGCAATACAGACTTTTCCTCCTCACTCTTGGGGTGAATTTATCATGTCCTACTGAGGGTTACTTGGCTCCAGAACGAGCTGTTTGCAGCTGAGGTTAATGACCACTGAAGGGCAGTGAGGAGTATTTTTGTCTAGAGCATCTTTGAGTGAAAAGAAGCCAAGAGGAAAGGCTCTTGTGTGCACCAAGTCCCCAGAGGTGGTATTGCTGCTGCGTTGGGTGGCTGTGGGGACTCACGTGCTCCGTGACACCCTGCCCCAAGTGCTATCCCATCGCCCTGCCCACAGGAGCATCAGCTCTTTTTACTTAAATACGTCAGTGCAGCTAAACCCTGTGATCTAGGAGGCAGTTTCAATGCAACTTCAAAAGCCCTTTGGGGAGGAGGCTGCTGCCCTTCAGGTAGTTTGGGAGTTATTGATGGAATAACCTTTGGGGACCAAGTCTCACCTTTCTCAGAGGCAAGGGAGAAATTGTTGTTTAAATAACCCCCAGGAGACTGGAACTGGTGGTGACCCAGAAACAGTTTATTTTTTTTATTGCTTTCCATAGCTTCCCCAGGCTAAAGCTGTCTCTGCTAAAGGAAAACCAGGTTGTTACTGGGGGAATAAGCAAATTAGCAGATGAGGGCAAAAGCTTAACAGGGCTGAGCATCCAGGAGGCAGGAGCTGCGACAGCTGAAAAGCACTTGCACCTGTCTCTTTTGCTTTTAATTTCCCATGGACTGGAAGCCCCTTTCCCAAATAATGCATTTATTGATGTATTTTTCATAGCATTGTTTTAGTAGCTCCGGGTAAAACCTGACTCTTTTTTGGATGGCAATTGGAGTTTCAGCTGATGTGGTGCGTGTTGTGGCCAAGCGTGATTTCCTCAGCCACTGACAGATGTAACCAAAACTTTTATTATTCTTTATCATTTATCTACCGTGTGGCTGCTCACTGGCCAGGCAGGTATCTCCCAGTCCATGTACCTTCTAATGCTGGGAATTGTCAGAGGCAGGAGTGGGAGGGGATAAATACACTCTTACTTACCCATCCCTTGACTCAAGTAGCCACCACCACCATCATCTCTAATTATTGCAGGATTGGATTTGGGCCTCAACGTGTCCAAAGCCTCTGTGCCAAGAGCTTCACTCTTCTTTTGTGGGAGCTTTTCATTGCCCATGGAATGTACCCACACCACCGGTAGCTTGGGTGAGCTCAAAGAGGCTTGTTCACTTGCTTTGCTAATTGGGTTTTGCACCCAAGTGCTCTGTTTTGGCTCCACATAACTGCCCTCCATGGCTGAAACCATCAGCCTGGAGACCACCCCAGGCCATCAGTACTAAAAGCACAAGCCGTAGCTTGGCGAGCTCTGGGAGAAGCCTTGTCATATCCAATCAGGATGAGCCCTCACACTCTCCTGAGCACCAGCCACGAGCAGAAAATGTGACAAATGCAGTAGGAGCACAGATGTAGGGAATAAACAAGCCCTTGCCCACATTATTGGGTTGCTAATGAGGAGAGACCTCATCAACCTCCCAGCCATCTAATTTCTCTTGGCTACTCTTACAGCTGGTCAGGAACTGCACGAGGCACAACCTTTTCTGGCGCAAAACAGTTCTTGGAGGGTCAATTCTCTGTTTTCCCCCTCCCCGAGTTTGATGTTTGATGTTGGGAATCACCTTTGGACCACACATTTTTGGGTGAAAGAAAAAGCACTGTCCTCACTGCTTGACTCCATCCAGCTCCCAAATTTCCCAGCACCTACCATGGTGTGCCCCCAGCAGCGTGCCAAGCCTCCATGGGGTGGGAAGCAGGAGAGACTTAAGCCCTTCCTCTGCAGTCCTCATTTCAATCACTGCACAATCCAACCACATTTGGGTTTGCTTTTGTGGTGTTGTGGTTTGTGGTTTTTTTCACAACGTCTCCTCCATCTAAGCACAGTTGACTGGGAGTTTGGCCACAGACCTGAATTCACCACTGCCCCTTCCAGAACTCAAAACAACAGGTCAAATCCCATGCTAGGAGTTTCCCTCTTGCTGCTCTGGAAAATCAGAGATGTCCCTTTCTGCAGCCCAGCCCTGGCTTTGCTCATGCTCCTGGTGCCAGCACCGTGATCTATCGCTCGCCCAGCGGCACCTCGACTCGCAACCTAATTACAGTTCGTGTCACACCGGGGAAATGCAAAATGCTCTCCAAGTGCTAGATATTATTTTAAGCTTCCCTTCTTTTTCCTGAGGTGCAGCAACTCCCTGAATCCCAGCTGGCATACCACAGCCAGCCACAAAACACCATTAATTGAGTGTTTCTCCTGTTGACCTCATTTCTCCAGCAGACTTTGGCTGGGTTTATTTCATCCCTTTTTACGTGTTTTTTTTTTTTTTTGCCAAGAGGGCCCAAAAAGCAGATAAACAGAAACCAGCCACTTGATGAGTGTCATGGCCAACCCTTGGTGGTATCTGCCCTGTTTCAGTGTATGATGAAGCTGCTTTTCCACCACCATTGTCCATTTTACCCATTCATGGAAATAAGGGGGAAAGGGAAGGAGAGGTTCAAGGGTTGAGTGATGTTTTTTGGAAGAGGTTTCATTTGGAAGAGGTTTCAGACCAGGGAAGATCTAGATTGTTGGTCCTTCCCATCAGCAAGGCTTTCTCAGGACTACCATCCTGAAACTACAAGGTTTAGATACTGAAACGTGTCTTTTGTGGCTGGTTCCCCTTCAAAAGATGAGGTGACTTGTACTAGTAGTGATGTGAAGCTCAGCCAGTACCTCCTGGAACAGCTCCTCCACCAACTTCATTAGAGCTGCCTTTGTTCAAGTCTTCCCGACCTATTTCACCTGCCAAAGAATTCAGCAACATCCCACTAATTCCTTAATTGCCTGGCATTAGTGGGAAGGTGCCTCCTCCAGCAAAGGCTGGGTGTCGCCTTGTGCAGGTAGCAGGTGGAAACCTCTCCCCAATGTTCTCGATGTGGCTCCTTTTCTTCCTTTTCCTTAGTATTTATGAAAACATATTTTATTCTGCGCCTTGGATTCTGCCCTTCCCTGGCATTAATCAATTGTGCTGTTTCCCCCGTAGCGTTCATTACCTTCTTAAAAATGAATGCAGAGAGAAAACACAATTAGATGCTACTTTGGTTAAATAATACTTGGGGGGGGGAAAAAACAAAACAACCAGAACAATGGCTTTAAAAATGAGGAGTGAGTGAAGTTCGCACAGTCTGAACTAATTGTGGAAATTACCTCGGGTTAAGTTGGATTTTAAATCAGAGGTTTGGGGGGATTTTATTTTTTTTCTTTTCTTTCCAGTGAATTATGACAAATATAGAGGCCTACTGAATGGGTGATTAGATTTTTTTTTCCCCTCTTCCATCTGCATTGAAAAATGAAATATTTCTGTAATATTAAATCCATCAAATTGATCAAAGCGCGGTGTCAAAAAATGTTGTAAGTGCTTCTTCTCATCCAAACCCCTCAGCAACTGCAAAGCAGAGACCTTTTCAGATCCCTTTCTGGAGGTGGTTGGAGGTTACCTCTACCAGAAGAGTCTGTGCAAGAAATGAGTCTGCATTTCTCCATCTAATTCCCAGAATAGGAACTGACAAAGGGCTAAGGATTTGGCACATGAAACTAAAACCCGTGGTCCTCAGCTTTGTGAGTTTGTCTCTATGTGTGTCCATAATCTTTCCTAGTGCCATCTTTTTTCTCCTGCCTAATGGTGGGGTCAGGACTAAGGTGTGTATGGCCAGAGAAAGGGAAATTTCTAATTCTCTGTTTCAGCTTTATGAGTAAATGCTGGGAGATTTATTCATATTTCCCCTCCTCTTGTGTTTTTCTTTCCCCTGCTGACTTTCCTGGAGAACAAGAAAACCAAACAAACCAGAAAACCCAAATATTTGGGAATTGTTTGAGGAAGCTGACACAGAGTGTATTCAAACATTTGGAGAGGTGCTAATCCAGGGCATGGCTTGGCAGGATCAATGCAAAGCTTGTCCAGGAAAGAAGGATTTCTTTTTGAAAGCTGTTGCGTTGGGGCTTGCTAAGTCTAGTTTCACCGTGCAAAGCAAGGAGGGAGAAGTTCCTCTCCCCCAGTCTGCTTTGTGCCTCAGCTTCCTGTCTGTGAGATCAGAACCTGAAAATTTTCTCTCAGGCATCAATGACTTTGCTTTAGGAGCAATTAGTGCTGTAGACTAACCCTCACAAGGGAAAATGAGCATTTTGCCTTAGTTCCACCAGTGGGGAAATGGGTGTAAAAGAGATAATGTCATTTTTTCAGAAAGTCACTGACAGAAATGGAGGAAAGTTGGAGCCTTCCTACCTCTGGTTAACCCAGAGGAAGGTCTCAAGCAACCCTACAGAAATGCAGCAGAGATGGATGGATGGATGGATGGATGGCTGCAATTCTGCTGCTTACCAAATTAGAAACAATTTAAGGACTTAAGGGTTAAGTACCATTAATTACTGCCCAACAAATGCTGAGCAACAATGGAGCACTTGTGGAAATGGAGAGAGAAGGTCTGCGTGAATACTAAATGGCTTCATTAATGCTTGGTGCAATTTCGTTGAGTGATAAATTAATTCACTTGATGCTCCAAGAATTACTGAGTGGGACCGTAGGTGGGCAACGGGAGGAAGGCAGAGCTTCCCCATGCAGGGCTGGGACACTCTAGAAGAAGGGAAGAGCAACCCCTGAGTACAGAAAAAGTGAGAGAATTGGTTTACTGAGTAAGGAAGCACACAAAATTCTGCCTCATCTGGAAAACAGTAGAGGTTTTGAGGTTTTGGAGGGCAGGATGAGAGCAGGAGGATCAAGGTTGTCATCTCCCTTTTGCTGCATCCTCCTGCAGATGGGTTTTTATCCCCTTCCAGAAGAAGTGGAGAAGGAGGAGGGAGCAGCACCCAGCCAGGATGTTTTTCAGTGAGTCATTTCAGTTTGTGCTGTGGCCGAGCAGCTGCCTGTGCAAAGCCTCTCTGCCTCCCTTCAGCGCTTGTTCCCTGCAGTTCAGCATTGGTTTTCTGTCCCTCAAGACTTTTTAGCCACCCATTGCGTTGCAGTGTTATCAATTGCTTGCTCACCTGGCCATGGCCTGGAGCTGGGATGAGGTGTGAACAGAGCGCAGGTGGCAACAGGCCCCTGGTGCAGGGCAGGATGCTCTGAGGTTCATTTCTCCCTTGGTCTTTTTTTTAGCTCTTTCCTGCATTGCCCTCTGGCTGCCCCTGCACCTGGCATTGTGCTTTGCACTTCCCCAGCAAATTGATGGTGGCCATAGAGGTTGGGTGGCTTCGTGGCTTGGCGCAAGGTCCCTTTTTGCCCCACATTTTAGGGTTCCTTG
Source organism: Apus apus (assembly GCF_020740795.1). Lineage (NCBI taxonomy): Eukaryota > Metazoa > Chordata > Aves > Apodiformes > Apodidae > Apus > Apus apus. Next base: position 734,187 of record NC_067303.1, on the reverse strand, counting down.
GCTCACTTGGTTTGCAGTCTCACTGTTTAAGGCAAAGGGTGGGAGGTGGCAGAGAGACACTTGGTTCCCTCCCTGCCAAAGGGAGATTTAAGGATGAGGGGCTTGTTTCTGCCCCACATACAGCACCATGACTCTGCATCTTTCCTCTCCCAACCCCCACAAGAAAGCCTGTCTTGAGGGTACCAGGGCTTGTCTCTTGCTATCGTGAGACATTAGAACCCTTGTCTTGGTGCAGCTAAGTTAAGCCTACAAGATATCATCTGAATATGCCAGATCTGCTTTGGCCAAGAGTGGTGGGTATCCAGCACACGTAAGTAGAGGGATGCAGGTGGGCGTGAAGGCTTCATCTGCTTTTCAAGATCATAGAATCACAGACTGGTTTGGGTTGGAAGGGATCTTAAAGATCAACTAGTTGCAACCCCCTGCATAGACAGGGTCACCTTCCACTAGACCACATTGCTCAAAATCCCATCCAGCCTTGAACACTTCCAGGGAGGTGTTGAACTCCTATTCAGAAGATAGGTAGGTCTCCTCTCCACCTTAGTGTGTTGCTCTGCTATAGTACACACATGGTCCTACAGGGCCCCCTCTGCAGCCTTGGTTCACATCTGAGAAGCTCAGGAATGAGGTGACTGGAGATCGTCACATCCTGCCCATGAAGATGTGTTCTAGATTGGCCATTAACGAGTGGAGAAAGAATATCTAATTAACAACCCTATTGCCAGCAATCTGCAGAACCCAGCCCAACATTTTCCTAGCGTAATGAGCTGATAGAAAAGCAGCCAGAGGGAGACATCCTCGGCATTATTGGGCTGGCAGAGCCAGGCAACGGAGCTGCACATTCTTGAGTGCCATCTTCTGGCACCTTGCACAGGAACCAGTTGCACATCGGTGCAGCTGGAGCAGCCTGGTGAGGCAGAGCTACTGCCAGGCCCCAGGAGCAAAGTGGATTTCCTGCCTTTTCCTTGAAAGACCCATGGGGAGCAGCCGCTTTTTCCTTACATCCTACCAGCCCTTTGGCTGGTTAGGGACCTGCCTCTGCCAGCTCGAGGAGCTGCACATCTGCCAGTCAGGTTCTGCATGTGGCGTTGGCTCTGTGTGCCAGCTCGGGAAGCAGCTGCTTCCTGGTTTATTTATCCCCTCTGTGCTCACCACAGGAGGATGATCTCAGCCATCTCGTTTTTACAGCCAGCCCCTGAAAAGTTAGAACTGCAACTTGTGGGGTGGGAAGGAGGTGGGGGGAGATGTGGAGCTGCACAGGCTGGGATAGCAAGGGGACTGAGGAAAAGGTATAAAATATTAACTGACATTATGGCAAGGCACTGACAGGGGTGGAACAATAATCAAAGTAAACAGCACATCAAAAGCCTGGCTAAATCTCGCATTTAGATTTCAAGTCAGTGCAGAAACAGCTCATGTAGCCATGTTTAAATGTGTTTCCAGGAACCATTTAAGAATATTAACAATGATGGAAGCAGAACAGCAATGATTCAGACTTTATGGTGTGTGACAATCCATGAGGCCACCAGACTCGTGCTTGGCTGTTGGCATAAGGAAGCTGATGGGCGCTTGACAGGAAAGCAGGTTTCTTTCTAGGGAGGCTTCAGGAGAGAGGGATCCTGAAGTGAGTAAGGATGGAGCCTCTTTGGCCAGGGATGTGCAGGGTTATCCAGGAACCCTGTGATGAAACATTAGGTGGCAGAAAAAAGTGGCAAAACCTACTATTTTGTTTACTATCCCAAGTTATATCCTGCTGTCTGCTTCCCCAAGCTTTGCCCTAATTAGTTTTAAATTCCCCAGGTCAGGTTCTCATGTGTTCTTACTTGGGATCCTCCAGCCACATGTCACTGTTTGTGCCACTATTTTGATGTCCTCTTTGCTGGCAGCTGCCCATCCTCCTGGTGACACCACTGCTCCGTTTCTAGCCTGGAGCACGCTCGGTCCCTCCATGGAATTGTCACACTGGTGCCTGAATATAGAAAAGGACCCATTTGGAAAGCTTGGGTCAGGACTGTGCAAAACAAGCTGAGCAGCAGCGTGGTGGGTGCCTCATTCCTTCCCCAAACTGGGAGATGACCCAGCCCCATCCCTCCCCAGCTCTGATTGTGGTCAGTGGAGCAGCACAGCTTGAATTAAGAGCTAGAAATCAGTGTCAGATTTGTCTTGATTCCAATGCTGAACACCTGTGGGCTATAGAGCAAATCTCTTAATTATTCCCCATGCCATTTGCCCTTGCCTGTACAAGAACTACAACAGCTCTTTCCTTGGGGAGGACAAATTCTCCTTAGTCCTGATAATGCTGTAATTTACAAGAGGATTTCCCTGACTGGCCTTTGGGGCACAGTGTTACCTAATGGAAGCAATTAAAAAGGGTTGGGAAGTGACCCCCTGAAAGTTCAGACAGCTACAGATGGAATAGGAGAATTAGGAGGCAGATTGCAGAGAGATACGGGAGCCTGCAGATGCCTTCAGGATGTGAGGTTGGAGTGGGGTGTCCTGGGAAGGGGATGCAGCATGAGGGGCTGAAAGGGAAAAGTGCAAGTGGAGGATTTTTTTTTTTTTTTACTTGACTGTGTATTTTTTTAAGAGGCTTTTTGGATATTTCAAGCTTGGAAAGTCCTTCCTGAGAGACTGCATGAAGGTTTAACTTCATAGAATTGTAGAATCACAGAGGTTGGAAGAGACCTTTGAAGATCAAGTCCAACCCCCCTGCTGCAGCAGGAACACTCAAGGTAGATCAGAGGAACACATCCAGATGGGTCTTGGAAGCCTCCAGAGAAGGAGACTCCACAGCCTCTCTGGGCAGCCTGTCCCAGGGCTCTGTCACCCTCACAGGAAAGAAGTTTCTCCTCATGTTGAGGTGGAACTTCCTGTGTTGTCACTTGGTGCCGTTTCCCCTCATCCTGTTACAGGCACCACTGAACAGAGACTGGCCCATTCTTGACATCCACCCTTCCCACAAGGTTCAATTTTCCAGAAGTTTAAGTTTCCAGATTTTCCAGTTGTCTCTTTTGAATCCTTCTGGGCTGTAGATCCTAAGTTACTGTTTAAATGAGAGTGTTAACCAGTGCTTTATTACAGGGAAGCTGAGGCACAGCAAGGGGGGAACAAGTCTGAAGGGGACAGTGCCCATGCCTGTGGTCTCCCAGGCTGAGCAGAGTCCTGCTGCTTTCTGAGAATGCTGCACAATTACCACCCCAGCAAGAGCAGCTTTTCAAATGCACCTGGGATCTTCAGCAACAGATCCCCATCATGAACTATCCCAAAATATTGCTGGTGCAGCTGTTTGGAAGGGGGCTGGAGACCTGCTCCATCTCCTGCTCCAGCTGGAGGGGCAGAGGGTTGGGGCTGAGAGCTCGGGTCTTTTTGGTGTGACCACACTTTGTCGCAGCCAGGAAATCTGGAGAATAATTTTTTTACTTTCTTAGCCAAACTCCTTGCCCCTCAATAGGGAAAAGCATAATTTCATTTTGGAAATGACTAAACTCTAAACAGAATCAATTTTCTTTGGTGCCTAGGTGGAAATTCAGTACCTCCTGAAGCCCTTTCTCAAAGCAATCATAGGTTTAGCAAGGACAGGATTTCCCTTTTTTCCCCTTTGCAAATGGAGTGACTGAAAACCTCCTGTCAGGATTTTCCCAAATGCAGATGTTGTTTTGACCTAGATGCTTAAGCATTCATTTACTGCTGAAGTTTTGCATTTAGAGGTCTTAAGAGTTTGTATTGGAGGCTGTCTGGAAAGCTCTGAAAGGGAAAAAAACTACCGAGGGCAGCTCACAAGTTACAAAGGAAAACCGATTTGACGTGATTATGCCTCCGTTTATTGGCAGCCCACAATGAGATGTAAAGAAATGTCAAAAAATCCCATGTGCATGTTGATTTGGTTCAGAAAAAATTGTTGTTTGCCTCTGCCCAGAGGCTACGAGTCACTCTGCTAATGCAGGAGGCACTAAAATGACCCCTTTGTTTTTCTTATGATCACTTCTGATAGCGCGCTCTGCCAGAGATATCATATCTTTGATCTCTCGGTGCTGATGTTTAGTCTCTCTTGAGTTCAGTAGCATCTCCTTGAGATTAATACTTCATGGCATTCTCAGCACCAAGCTGTCCTAACCCATACATCACAAGATGTCATGCTTCACACACTTGCCTCCTGCCTCAGTGCCTTCACAGTGGCACAATAAATAACCCTCGGCCAGCTCCACTCAATCCCGTTCCCTGGGCACGGAGTTGAACGAGGAACAGGGAAACTTAGCGGAAGCGAGGAGGGAAGGGACAGCCCTGCTTTCCTCTCCTGAGGGAGCAGGTTGACAAAACATTGCCAGGGTTGTTCTTGTCCCTCTCCTGGGCAGTGGGTGGGAAGATGCATGGCAGTGTCTCCATGACGCCTAGGGAGTGAGAAAGGGGAGCACCCTTAGGTGCCCATCTGCCAGCCAGCTCTGCTCACGGCCTGTCCCTTCGGCAAACAAGGTGGGAAAATCACTTTCTGCTTTGGCTTTTGCTTGCTTTCTTGTTTTCCAAGGGCTGGATGAGCAGACCAGGTTCCTTTTGCAGGAGGGGCTGGGTGTAAAAACCCCTTCCCTCTCTATCTGTGGGGAGTGAAGCAGGCTGTCAAACCATGGTGCTTAGCCCTGCAAGAGGACCAGAAAATTGAGATAGGGCAGACAATGAAACCCTCTGCCTCCCCCAGACCCTGTGGGCTGCAGAGCTCCCTCCTTGCCCAGGGGAAAAAAAGGAGTTTTAAGGGAACTTAAAACATTCTGGACATCAGAGGTTGGGTTTCTGCAGGTGAACATCCACACTCATCTTGAAATGGTGGATGTTGAGTGGGTATTCTGGGATCTATCACTTATGTCATTTATGAGGTTTTGGGGGTGTTGCTAAAGTGCAACGTGCCATTCAGATGTTTCAAGGATTGGGGTGTCGATCCTTGCACAGCGATGCCAACCACCTTAGGCTGTGTGCCTCCTGTCTCAGAGGCACCTGGCAAGGGCAGGAAACATCCCCTGTCAATTCACACCCTCCTCTCCCTCAGTGCACTGGGTGAGGGGGAAATGAACCTGAAAGACCTTTCACTTGCTCACAGCCAAGAGGTACCTTTTGGTACCTTTGTTACCACCAAAAGGTGGGTGCTCACCCACCAACTAGGTGCAAGCAGGTGCTTTCCCAAAGAGTAGGCAATGAGGGCACACTGCAAAGCTTTCTCTCCAAAAATAAATGGCTGTGTGTGCTGGGTTCTGGATAGTACAGACTGGATTGGCTGTTCCTGTGTCACAGTGCCAGTGCAAAGCAGACTGGGCAGAATGTCTGCTGCTCCATCACATACTAACCCAGGAACACCCCTACGCTGATAGACACACGATGCTGACAGGTCCAGTGGGCACTGGGTGGCCGATAATGATGCAATTAGAGGAACCCCCTTTTTTTCTTTATTTCTTTTTTCCTCACCAGCCTCTGGGAAAAGGAGTTTCAATTTTTTTAAGTTCTGTCACAACAGGTTAGAGTATTAGCAATCACGGTTCGCTGCCATCTCTATTTGTTCCATTTGTGGCCTTTATGATGGTTATCCACATTAATTATTTCGCTGCTAAAGTCCCTTCTAATTTCAGAACACTGTTATTTCTAAGAAAGATGGATATTAAATATGCCACACATCAGCATGGGGTGGCATTACACCGTGCTATTAAGTTCTGATTCAAAGGTTTAGCAAAAAATAACTTTGCTATTTGTAATCACCGTGAAGTGTTTTAGTGTTGTAGCTTGGAATAAGAAATAAAGACGATGACAGGAACTGATTTCTTATTAGGATGTGGTGCAGGAGTTTATATAAATCAGGAAGGAAATAACAAGGTAACCCTTGGCTGGCCAAACCCCTGTGGGTACCTGTTGTCTGATGGGGAATGGGCTGGATACCCCCACTGGGAGGTCTTTGAGGTCTAGTATTTGTGGGCATCTCAACCCATCCCTGAGGTCCTTATCTGCCCACAGAGGAGGTTGGGTGGAGTGAACAGGAAGGCTGGGGAGACCCAGCAATCCCAAAGAAGGAGCTGAACACCCCCCTAGCTCTTTTAGGGCTGAGGTGTGATGTTACAGAGACTCAGTACCACTCTTCCTTGGGCAGCAGGAGCTTTTTGGTTGATGTGGGGCTACATGTTGTTTGTGCAACCCTTTTGCCCTCTTGGCTGTTGCTCAGGGGTATATTGGGCTATTGAGGAACTGCTGCATTGCCATGGCTTATATGTGCTGCACCCTTTTGCAGTGCCAGGATGTAACCCCAGGACATTGTATAGACCAGCCTGCAAGATGCATGCCCTCCTGGGAAAGTTTTTTTACCCATGAGGGGAAAACAGATTTCCCCCCATCACCCTTGTGTCTCTTAAAGATGTGCCAACCAACGTGGTGGTACAGCCAGGATGGATGTAGCTTGTGTAGCTGGCATGAAACATCCAAGCTCTTCAGCAGTGAGCTGCATTGTGTGCTCTTGCTGGAGCTGACGTTTAAATAGGACTTGCTCCACAAAGTGACCCTCTGTTTTGTGTGAGGAGGGAGGAAGGAAGTTATAAACCCACATTTTCAACAGTGATGTTGAACCCTGGGTGAAGTTGGCTTCAGCCAAACGAGGCATGGAGTTACAGGTCATGGGCAAGGGCACCTGGGAAGAGGGAAAAGGAGTTGTGTGAGTAACTGCTTAGGAGGTTGCTAGAGGTTGTAGCAACATCTGAGGATGAGGTTAGGAAGCAATTTGCCTTGGGTTGAGCCTAAAGAAAATTCTTTGTGATTTCAGTGAAGCAGTCAAAAAAAAAAAGGTAGAGATCAAATGTAATATTTTGCTCAACTCCCAGATGAGATGTTCCCTCTTAGCAACGAGTGTTTGTGCACAGGTTTCGCTAAGAGTGAGGGATAATTTGAAATGAAAAGTAAATTAAAGGGGCAAAAAGCCCCCCTGTTATTTTTTCTTCAAGTATCGAAACAAATCTCTCTAATTCCTCAGGGGGTTTCATTTGTTAATTTTTGTCTGCTGTGGTTTTAGTTCCTCAAGCCCTGGAAAATTTGGTGAGGCGACTTTGAGGCTTTCCAGCATCTCCAGCGTTGTCTGTGCCTTGCAGGGGTGAAGAAATTTCAGCTGCACATACTCATGCATCTCAAGTCCAGAGGCCAATCCCAAGGGGTCCTTTAAACCATCTTGCTGCACCCATTTAGCAGCAGTTGTGGGTGCTCAGCAGCTCGTGGAGCATGATGGTGAATTTCTTTCCACTGCAGAAACGTCCTCGAGTCCCTCCCAGCTCCCAAGTAGCTCATGCTCAGTACAAAAGGATACACCAACCTTTCTCAACTGTTCATGTCTACTAATTAAATGCTAATTAATTATTAAAAGACTATTTATTGAGATTTAAGAAGTCTGCTTAAAAAGAATGAAAAAAACCTGGTGGTGACAGGTGTTACACTCCAGTAATGAGGTTCTTAATAATCAATTGGCATTTGTTTGACTTAGAATAACATTCTTATTAAATCTAAATCAACTCTTTACTTGAGACACTTAATTACATGTGGGTTATTTTTTTTCTTTGGCGCGGTGGGAGATCCCAGCCCGCACCTCCAGGCGTAGCTGGAGGAGGTTGTGCCTTAATAAATATGAAAGGTGATGGTTATTCATTGCGAGTGCCACTTAAGGAACGATTTCCCCCAGCTCCAGTCCACACTCTGGCTAATGGGAGCTTTAAGGGCTCATTTTTTTCTCATTAGGGGAGCTGAGACTCTGGAAAGAGCTCGGGGTGGTCCTAGTCCCATAGCCCTGCTGCCACAGAGCAACCCCCACCACTGAGTGAGGGAGCTACCAGCCTCCCCTGGTTCAGAATCACAGAATTCTTTTGGTTGGAAAAGACCTTTAAGATCATAGAATCAAGGAATGGTTTGGGTTGGATGGGACCTTAATGATCATCTAGTTCCAAACCTCTGCATGGCAGGGACACCTCCCACTAGACCAGGTTTCTCCAGGCCCCATCCAGCCTGGCCTTGAGCACTTTGAGGGACAGGACAGCCACAACCTCCCTGGGAAACCTGTTCCAGTGTCTCACCAACCTCACACTAAATAATTTCCTCTAAATGTCTAATCCAAATCTTCCCTCTTCCAGTTTTAATCTGTGACCTCTTGATATGAAGTTGGCTCAAGTCCAACCATTAACCCAGCACTACCAACGCCACCACTAAACCTTCAGCACCACATCTTCACGGCTCTGAAATCCCTCCAGGGGTGGTGACTCCACCACTTCCTTGGGCAGCCTGTGCCAGGGCCTGACAAGCCTTTTGGGGAATAAATTGTTCCCAAAATCCAAACTAAACCTCCCCATGACAACCTGAGGCCATTTCCTCTGGTCCTATTGCTTGTTCCTTGGAAGAAGAGACCAACCAGGCCTCTCTCCAACCCCCTTCCAGGCAGTTGTAGAGAGTGAGAAGTTCTCCCTCCAGCCTCCCTTTCTGCAGGCTGAACACCCCCTTATTTATTAGAAATCACATTTAGCGTTGGGATAAGTTGCTAGTGCAGTGCTGGGAACCCACAGGAGGGGGAAAATAAAAACCCTCCAAGCATCTGCCTGATCATAGTCCCCCGTGGAGAAGCAAGAGCTTCGCAGTTGCTCTACCTGAAGTTTTGTCTGGCTGATGCCAAAGTGAAAGGCTCCCTGCTCCATTATCCAGACACTTCAGGTCCTCCAGGGCCAGAAGAAACTTTAAAAATGTTGTCGTTGGGGACATTTTTGCCTCATATGGAAATGGGAGGCCAGGCAGGGGAGCCACTGCTGGCTTTAATAGAAATTTAATTACTTCCCCTTTTAATGCAGCTTTGAAAAAGGAGCCGAGGATCCCAACCGGGCTCTCTATTAGCCCAAACAACAACACAGGGGGTGGAAAAAGCAAAAGTAACCAACAGCAGCAAACAATCTGTGCTATTAGAGGATCATTATTCTGATATTATTTATTTCAGAATTTTAGATACTCCACAATGCTTGACTTCACAGGCTCATTTAGTTCTTTTCAAAAGCAAGGCAGCACTGCAATTTGCCGGGAGAAAATGTGATAAACATTATAGAGGGGTGGAGGAAAATACCCAGTGACTGTAGGGATAAAAATATATCTATTTGCAGGCTGGGGAAATGTGTGGCTGTGTGAAGATCATCATGGCTTCAGAGTCCTGGAACAGGGGCAGAGCAGCCAGAGGTTCAAGTGATGGTCATATGAGCTGCTTTTCAAGTTTCAAAGCCCTTCCCTGGATCTTGACAGGGAAGGCAGGGGTGGGCATGAATATTTTCCTCCATCTCCTTCAATATATTTGCAATTACACAACCCTGACGTGGGCAGGATATGCTGGGGCTCCCTCTGAGATGTGCTGGGCACAGTGAGCAGGGCAGGATTGCTCTTGGGATGATGTCAAGGAGGAAAAAATGCTGCAATCCCCATATATCCACCCAGGGGGAAATATTACCTGGTACTTATGTCTCAGAGGTTGTTTTGCTTTGCACGGGCAACATCTGAAGAGGGATGTGAAAGGTCAATGAGCCCCTTCTGACCACAGCAAGAGTCAGGAGGTGATGATGTTTTGTGAGGTTATAAAAAAAAATGAGAGAGCTGGGGTCTATCCCAGCTTCATGGGGTGCAGATCCTCGGGAGGGATAAACTGATGTCTTTAGGAGGAGTCTTGAGCACCCCTGAAACTTTGGGAGCTCCTGAGTGTTGCTGCCAGAAAGCAGATCATGATATCGTTAGATCACTAGACTCTGCCTGGGCTATTATGGCGGGTCAGTGAGAGCTGCTGTGCATGGATTAAGACGTTCCCTTCTGAAGTTTGCTATCCTAGGGAAAAAATAAACTTGAATAAATTGGTTTGGATGAGAAGAAGGTCCTCAAAAAGCCCAGTCACAAGGGACTCTTCAAGTCATCATGTCAATGGAACACGAGTTTTATCTTTGAGGGTAAAATGAGAGGATTCTGGTAAGTGTTAATCAAAGCTCTTTTTCTGGACATCTTCCAACCGACTCATTGCCGTTCTTGCTGCCCTAAGAAGCTGTGCTGCTTGAGTTCCACTGCCCACCTGGGCTTCCCAAAACCTCTCTATGGATTTGAAGCCCTGTCTCCATCACCCCGCCTGGGGTTGGCAGGTTTAGACTCATAGTGATTAGGTGTAGCCTATTTTGTAGCAAAATTGGCCTCTCTTGGGCTTTCTCTCCTTTTTTCCTCCCCATTGTTCAGCCTGGAGAAGAGAAGGCTCCAGGGAGACCTCATAGAAGCCTTCCAGTATCTGAAGGGGGCCTACAAGAAAGCTGGAAAGGGACTTTTGACAAGGTCTTGTAGTAAGAGGACAAGGGGTAATGGATTAAAACTGGAAGAGGGAAGATTTAGGTTAGACATTAGGAAGAAATTCTTTAGTGTGGGGGTGGTGAGACACTGAAACAGGTTGCCCAGGGAAGCTGTGGCTGCCCCATCCCTGGAAGTGTTGAAGGGCAAGTTGGATGGGGCTTGGAGCAGCCTGGGCTGGTGGGAGGTGTCCCTGCCCATGCAGTGGGTTGGAACTAGATGATATTTAAGGTCCCTTCCAACTCAAACCATTCCATGATTCTATGATTCTATGATCAGCCCAGCCCGAGGTTCTGTCTTACTGCAATGTGACATCTTGGTGTTTGGGGTGGCTTTTGATGTGCCTCATCCAAAAATTCCTCCAGAAAGTGAGTCTATTAAAACAAAGCAAAACAAAAACCAGCATAAAAACCAAACCCACCACAAATCATGCAATTTATTTCTCGTCAAAAAGGACAGTGATATTGAAAAATGAGCCTTGATGTTGCAAAATTATTGAAATGTGTGGAGATAATTTAACTGTAGCTACCTGGTTCAAACAGCCCTTTGATGCTTTGTGCAGTGCTGGTTTATAGCTACAAATGTATTTTTTCATCCATTTATTTATTTTGCAAAGACACACCCCGACACACGCTGCCGCTTTCAAAGGCTCTTTGGGGATGGATGTGGCCTTTGTTGGGTAGACCATGGTGGACCTGAACCCTCTCTGCTGGGATTCCTCTGAAGTCTGTGCCTTGCAAAGTGGTGTCAAACCCCACAGTTTCCTACCTCAGCCTGGGTTTCCCACGGGCAAGGGGCTGGAGGCAGCCCTGCCCTAACCCTCCCTGGTTAGAGCATCCTCGCTGCTTGGCATTGGAAAGGGACAGGAGAAGGGAAGAAAATACACCAAACCACTTTGTACCTTCAAAATAAACCCTCCTGGACTCTGCCTGCCACCTCTAAAGCTCCAGTGCTCCCATGTGTGTTTTCATCTTTGCTCACACAACAGCTGGTGGCGTGTAGCTGTAGTAGAGCAACCAAATTTATGGGGAATTAATTAAAAAATTAAGGTTTCCTAAGGAAAAAAGTAGATAAATCCCTCTCCTGCCTCCTGGTTTGGCACCGAAACGGAGCTTGTAGCCATTATATGACTTTTTTTTTTTCTTTTTTTTTTTGTAATAGATTCTTAGGCCTGGGAGAGGGGCTTGCTCTCCCCGGAGCCTTGTCTTTGGGACATGTGTCAGAAACATCCTTAAATTTTGTGGGGGAGGGGAGGGGTGAAAAAAGCACTTCTCCTCATCTGTCTGGGAGGCTGCGAGGCTGGCTGCTGTAAGGAGCTGTAAAAAACCTGCTGATAGGCAGATGGAGTGGTGTAATTATACCCGGGGAGGGGTGGGGGGGCAGTGCTCACTGAAATAATTAATGCGGGCAGACAATTAAAGGCTTTTCCAGAAGATTACCCTCTCCCTCCCATCTGTGCTCCATGGAAGATCTTTTCAGCTGGTGATGCTGGTTCCATCCTCAAATGTGGTTTTTTTTGCCCAAATTCAGGCTTCATGTTTGCTCGGGCTTGGCTAATACATTCCCCCCATTTTTGGGAGGAGGGAAAGGTGCTGATGGGGCTTTTGCAGGGGCTTTTCTGGTGATGCAGAGCCCTCCCTGCCCAGGTGGGGGTACCCAGGGGTTCATTATGGAGGTTTCCTGGCAAATCAGCCCTCAGGAGGCTGATTTGAGGTGAGATTTAGCAATTTCTGCATTTCTCCAGGTTAGCAGAGACAGTTTCAAACATGTTTGGTAGCAGTGGGGTGAGCAGGCAGCTCCCAAGGCTGGCAGCAAAGCAAATGGCTGATTGCAGCCCAATTTCAACAAAAATAATTGTTTTTGTGTTGACTGGGTTTTTATTTTCAATACTTGATGTGCTGTGGAGTTAAACAGGAATTATTTTGGATGGCTCACACCTTTTCTATCCTCCCTTTTTTAAAGGAAAAAAACAAGTTAGCACATTGATTTCAGTGTTGGGGTTATTTCTCAACAGTTTATTTTTCACATTACAGTCGCTTCATTTTTAAAACATTGCCAGTGGCCATTTGTTGAGTTTTCTGAATTAGGGAAAGAAATGTATGTAAATCTGAAAACAGCACTGATGATTCACAAAGTCCCATGTCAGCTTTTCTTTCCCTTGGAAAGAAGTAGATAAATTGGGTGAAACCTTTCACCCAGCTCCTGAGATAGTGCTGGAGATAGTGCTTGTGGTGAGCCTGAGCCAGTCTGAACCCATCACCAAATACTTCCTAGGACATCACATCCTCCTTTGTCCCTGGCTCTTCCCCAGCCTCACAGCAAGGGAATTCGCACTTTATGAACATCACTTGATGAAGTTAGCAGGGTAGGAATAAGCTGCTGCTGTGAGAGACCCTCGTTCTCTTTTACTCCTTCTTTTACGGAGGAGAGGAGCCAAAATGCAGATTTTCAGGGTGGGTTTTACTATCAGGAGATCCTTGCTCTCCTGGAGGCCAGAGTGTTTCTCCTTGGTTGTGCAGTGGTACCAAAACATGATGTCTTTCTATTGCATCCTCTGTTTTGTTCTCCAGCTCCTTGGCTGGGAAACTCCTGGGCAAGGGTCAGTGCCTGCAAACCCCTGGGTGTGTAATCCTGTTACACTGCCCCTTACCAGGGGGTGCCCCAACCATCCTTGGGCTGGTGGTGGGGGAAGCCCTGGGGGTTTAACCAACCCTCTCTCCCAAGCTGGTTTTGTAAGGTGCTGCTGCTGTTTGCAATTCATCTCTGTGTCTGCTTGCCCAAAGGAAGGCATGGGAAGAAGCCCTTGGCACTCTGCTGCCAGTCCTGGCATTTGAAGGACAAGGTGGGTGGCTGCAAAGGGCACCTCCAGCCTCCCAAAGCTTCTCCCATCCTCCTTGGCCTGCTCTGATGGGACCATTAGAGGTGTTGGCATCATTTGGCATCATTGTTGGCATCATTTGGCATCACTGTTGGCATCATTCTATGATTCTGTGATCATAAGGCTGTGCCTTGCTGCTATAGCTGGTATTGTGGGGACAGCAGCATGGACTTGGGGACTTTGCACAGGTTGTTGGCATCTCCTCTCGTTGGCATCTCCTCTCCCTGTGAAATCCACCCTCAAAGTGAGCAGAGAAGCGGCCACCAGGAGTTATTCTGGAGGAGGCTGGTTTGGCACGCTGTGCTCTGGCTCCCGCAGCCGCACGGCGCAGAGGGGCCGTGGGTGGGCACGGGTGTTTGTTGCCACATGCTGGGATGGAGCTGCTGGTGCCAGCTCTGCTGCTCTTTGCACCATCCTTGAGGGAAACAATCTCCCCAGGTTGGGACCAGGGATCCAGTGGTGCTTCCCAGCATTCCTGCCTGCTGTTGGGAGCCCTGGCATGAGTTCCTCCTCTCAGGTCCCACCCCTCGCCTTCCCTTTGCACTTCTTTCTTCCAGAGCTGGATTGCAACCTCTCTGCAATTTCCTTGTGATTCAGTGCGGGAGTGGTGCTGCTAGAGGAAGCTAGAGAGACAATCAAGGATGCTTCCAGTCCAATCAATCCACAAGGCTCTTTATTTTTCTTTTTTCCTGACTAAAATTCCCCACCCTTGTCCCTGGTTCCACTCCATCCTCTTTCCCCCCCGCTTTTCCTCATTGCACCCGCGTGTCACCCCCCTCGCACAGTCGATACCTTTTACATTGTGTTGCAGTAGAAGTGGGAAAAGGAGAATTTCTTGGAAGTCTTTAAATGGGGAGAGGATTTTCTCTGCTAAACAAAAAGTTCAGCTCACAGCCTGAGTTTGGGAGAAGTTTGACAGGGCAGCTCAGAAGGTGGAGAGAGGAGCAGATGATCTCTCCCCGCTCCCCTAATTTACAGCTCTGACAATACGACGCCTTTCGTGCGCATCCATCTTCATGTATAACGGGGGGGAACCAAAATAATAATAAAAAAACCACGGCCTGCCTTTCAGCATTGACCAGTTATTCTTAAGAAAGCCATGTATCTTCTTGACTTTGGCATCAACATAAATAAAATTATTTATCTCTCCAATTTAAATGCTCTGCACCTTTAGCAGGCAATAAATTCTCCTCTCCTGTCCCTTTATGTCTTTATTTCTCACTCCATCCTTCACTGCTGAGTATGGAGCTGCAGTTTCCTTCTGTGCTCGGGGCAGGGGGAGGACCCCAAAATTTTCTCCACCTTAATTACCTCCAGGGAAGGATGAGGGATGTCCCCCTACATCCAGCCTTGCTTTCCCTCCTGGATTTAACAAGGGAATTAAAATAGTAATAATAGCAATTGTCTTGCAAATCAAAGTGTGTTTTAGCAATGATGAAATCATCAAGATTTAATAGCAACCTCAATATTACTGTCTTGCATTGCACTGTGAGTGATGATGGCTGCTACGTGCCCAGCGCTGGTCTGGGCTCATAGTCAATGCTGCAGCTTAGCAGTGAGAGGGCAGGATCTCCCCCCTGCTTGGACCTGCAAGACCTTAGCAACAGCAAGTGACTCTAAGGGGAACCTGCAGTCTGGGGTCTCTTAGACAGTGCAGGGATGGCTGAGGTAACCCCTAACAAGCTTGCTGTATGTGACATGGCTGGTTATACTTTGCACCCGCCTTTGTGTCTCAGTCAGATGCCATCTGTTGGGAAGGAACTCTGTAGGCTAGGCCTTCAGGTCTTGGCTAAGTCTACAGTGCTGAGGGCAAAAGAAGTGGGGGAGGACTCGGAAAGCTGGATGGGGAGCTGTGCAGGCACTGCAAGGAGGCTTTGGGGGAGCACTGAGGCTGCCCAGATATATTTTTGGGGGAGAAGGTCCACAATGATGCTTCAGGATAGGACAAGGTGAAGCTATTTCCACAGGAACTGCCCAGGAACGGCTCAAGTCTACACCAAGAGCAGGCAAGTGAAGTCCCCATATGGGGCATCCCACCAGCATCCCCGTTTTTTAGCAAACAAAATAAATCCAGCTGGAAACTGCACGTTTTCCCCAGAGGAAACTTGGAGCAGAAAATGTTAGTCCAAGGATATCTTTTGGTGGGACACTTTTTGCTCCTGCTGTGGGAAGTCTGGTGTCTGGGGGAGTGTCTCAGCACCACCTGGAGAGATACTGTAATAAACAGTCCCTTCACCTGGACTTATTTTAATTTAGAGGCCTTGTTTTTCAAAGCCTTCTCTCTCTTCCCCCAACTAAAAATAACCCAACAGCAATGACATTTTAACAGGAAATTAAATGAAAACATTTGTTTTGAATTGACATTTTGGCTTGAAATGTTGATTTGTTCTGGATTTTTAAGCCAGAGAGCAGCAACACGGTGTTGTTGCAAATGAGAAAAAAATGAGATTGTCTTCAAAAATAGCCATGAACTCTCAGGACACAGAGGGGACAGAGAGGGGACATTTTGGTCTGGGCGAGTCACAAGGATTCTGCATCAGCTCTCTGGGGAGGGGCACAGGAGGCAGCCACCCAGCTTCTGCAAAACCTTTACATCTTACTAAAAGGAAGCAAAAAAGGGACAGTTTTCTGTTTTCATGAGAAATCTTGAAATTTTCACAATGGGAAGAGAGGGGGAATTAATTTTTCCCACCAGCCCTTCCAACCAAGAGGATGATAGTGTATATTCGTTGAGGTTTCACCTTCTTTAAATATCACTGGCACTTATTTTCATTACTTGCACTTAATTATAATGAAGCTGAAGTCTCTTCTGTGCCCTGATGGGGAATTTATCCTGGAAAGCATCTAGAAACGTTCAGTTTCTTGATCTGCAAACATCCTTTCATCTTTCCAGCATCCCATCTGCCTAACTGCTCCTCCACTGCTTCCTTCCTCTTCCTTGTGATCACAGCCACCAAGACCTGATAAATGAAGATTTTCGCAAAATCTTCGTTTGCATTTCAAACGAAACAAAGGCACAGAAACCCACAGGAAAAAAAGAAAAAGGAGAAAGAAAAAGAAAAAAGAAAAGCCAACTTTCTCAGCCTGGTTCCTCCCCGTTTCTCACATCTGAAGAGGTTATTAAACGTATCCAAGGGTAAAAATCTCAACCCATCCCCATGCACCTCCGATGGAGAGAATTTCCCTAGATGTTGGCATCCCCCCATCCTTTTTTGGTGTGGGTTGTGTTGTTTAGGAGTTTTTTTTTTGATGTTAGGATGAATTTGTGTGATGTTGCCCTCTAATGGCTGATCAATGGGAAAGCTGTGAGACCTGCCTGGGAAACCTTCCTTTATTATTCCCTGGGAGAAATGAGGCTTTTTGGAGATAAAGAGAGGTTTGCTCCATGGCCAACAGGGGGGAATGAGAAATTCATGCTATGTCCTTGTAATGCTGACTCTTCAAACCCCTTGTCGTTCATCCCTCCACCCTTGAAAGAGAAATAATCAAAATTAAGTATTTGGGAAGGCATTTTCCCCCCAAAAAAAACCCCTTTCTCAGTTGCCTTCACCCTTCAGGAGGTGCCTTGAGGACCTCAGCAACCGGCTCCCAGCATCACAGCTCCGCAGATGGGAGCTCCTCCAGTCATTTATTTTTGGAATGAGGGAAAACATTTTGACTTGAACTTTCATACATAATGATGAGGGTTAGTTACCCAAATCCACACATTTCCTTTAGTCGTTTTCTTTTACTACTGTTTTAAATTATTTCACAGCCTTGCAAATCTCTCTCTGACAGCCAGAACCCAGGCAGGGAAAGCAAGAGAGAGGAAAAAAAACTACTAAGTGTTCATTTTTCACGTAATATATTCCAATCCTGTTAGGTCGTGCTGGTGAAGGTAATATTTCTGGCATTCACTTAATGAAATTGACGTTGATGAATGGTTAATTATACAAATTACATTCTTATTAAATCCCTTGGAATCACTGCCTTAGAAAGTCTTAGCTATGGACTTCTCGCACTAGAGTCGTGGGGGATTTTTTTTTGGAGTATCTTTACTGCTGGCTGCTGCGAAACCGTCTTCCAAAAAACCTTGAAAAGCATTAAAAATCCCCTGGTTAAGTCAATTACTACAGATAAGTTAATCTTAATGGGATACTTAAACCCCTGTCCTTGCATAAGTTTACTTTTCATCCCTCTCTCTCAGCTCTGGAGGCGCTGAAGAGAAAAGTTTTCCAGTGATTGTTGCGACAAATGGATTAAGAGTGGGATGAGCAGGGCTGGATGCCAAGCTGCTACTGAAACAGGGTTTTGGTAGAGAATTCTGCATTTGGGGGTGGAGGACAGCAGGATGCCTGTGTTCCCCCAGATCTGTTGCTGGATGGGGATGCAATGCCCCAGGGAAGTGTGTTCTGGTTCTATCACAGCACCCAGCTCCCCACTATGGTTTGAACCCTCTGTAAAGGGGGAAAAAAACCCAGCAATGGACAAACCTCTTCTTATTTGCAGGGCACTAAATCCCACTTCCAGCTGTGCCAGATCCTCCTGGTGCAAACATGTTGCAGGAGTTTAATTGCACTTCACGGCCTGAACTGTCAGATATTAGTGAGGCCCTGAATGCTCAGGGAATAAATGTAATAAATAGACTATTAAGTTAAGCAAGTTTTCAGCTTCAGCAGTGAAAGTGCCCATCTATCTTGCGTGGCTTTCTGCATGCTTCATTACCACATGTAACCACACTGAAAAAATATGCTTTATCCTTTATAATTAGATGATAAGTTCCCCCAGATATACGTTAGTGCTGCCAAGCACCTGACACTCCGCAGCGGTGCAGAGTCACCCGCTTTCTAGCAGCTTCTAATGAAATTTATTCCTGAGCCTCATATTTGACTAAGTTAACATCACTTCATCTTTTTACTTGACAAGAGTTATGGACGAGGCACCCTGGGATATATTAACCAGGATTTAGGAAGTGTGAAGGGAGGGAGCGAAGGGGGTTGAGGTGAGTGCAAGGGGAGGTAATGCTGCCCTTCTTTCCCCATCCCCCAGTTTCTCCTGATATCCCAAAAGGATGGAGCATCTTCTGTGGCTGCTTTTCACTTTATTAACTAAACTGCAGACTGGCTTTGCCTCTTTAATAAAGATAACAACAGTTAATAATTAAGAAATGAGCTATGACCTCTTAAAAGTGGGCAGAAATGTCCCCAGAAATCCAAATTACTTTCCTCAAAAGGTGCAGGCTGCAGAAAACTGTCCAAAAATTGTCCCCACATCACCAGAGCATCTGTGTTTTGGTCCTGGTGTGGTCTGAAGCGCAAAGGGAAAGAGGGGGAAGAGGGGGCTTTGTTTTCATCCAGATGTTTTCTTCTGATTTTCAAGGAAGGCTTGGAGCCACATGGAGGCTGCAGGGAGTTTTCAGGAATGAACAACTTGTTTGGCTTTGGATTTGGGGCTTCATCCATCTCCCCCCCTCCCTTCTCCCCAGCTTCTTTGTCTCAAGAGCAAAATGTTGAAGCCCTGGGCACCCACTAGAGCCTTGAATGAGCCAAAGGCAGGAGAAATGATAGAGCTGCCGTCACATCTGCCTCTTTTTCCTCAATAAGCTTCATAATCTCTGTATAACCACCTATATCACATGGAGACAGGAGGAGCAGGGGGAACTTTATGAGCTGGTTAAAGCAGGCAACTCCATCTCCAGCCGTGACTATTATTATAAAATATTCTGGAAGTTAACTCAATAAAAAAACTAATAATGAGAGAAACCATCTCTGCCTTTGTTTATAGCTTCTTTAACTGTATAAATGAGCATGAGGTGATTAATGAGGGTGATCTGAGAGAGAAAGATTTGCATGCACAGTGCTTGAATTATTTCCTTATTGCATGTGCTTCCCAGTCCTTCTGTTTATTGTGCTGCTCGATGCTATTTAATACAGAATGACTAAAGTTATGAGATCCTATTTATTCCACCTGACATTGTCCCCTCTGCCAGCTCAGCCCCTGGGACAGATAGCGCATGCACAATGAATTCAGAAAATATATTAAAAAGCAATTATAAACTCCCTGCCTTCGGTGTCCTGGCCTTATTCTTCACGGCGCTCCCTGAGAATTAGCATAATGTCTACAGGCTCTCATGGAGTTATCAAAACACGATGAGTCTCTTATTTTCAAGAGCTGATGGATTTAGGAGTTAAAGGTTGCCAAAGGTGCCTTCATGTACTCTTCCTCCATGCCCTGGTAAATGTTACTGGTGCCAGTAGCACGTCTTCCCCTGCCACCAGAGTGATGGTGGCAGCCTAAATTTTGCCTGCTCAGCACACGTTCCTTGCATTAAGTGAAGGTCTTTGCTCTTCCCACCACAGTAGCTCTGATATTAGAATTTCATTATGTTCCTGGGCTGCTTTCCCCACCATTTTCTGGTTTATAGACTTCTAAAAACCTCTCTGTGGGACAGGAAAGGCATCAGAGCAAGCCATTTTTTATATGATGGGTAGTTTTTCTTGGCTCTTAGACACTGCAGAATAAAATCCTGTTGGCTGCAGGCTGGATTTCATCATTCCTCCTCTCTCACTCCTTCTGTAGAGCTCTAAAACCAGATGTTGGATGTGCTGGGCAGTGGGAGCATCTGACATGCCCAGGGCTGGTGGGCTGCCATGAACCCACCAGGTCAAAGACTATTTACCCTGGTCAGGGTTTTTCCCCCATAGTCAAGGCAGGGGAAAAAAAGCATTATTTATGGACTTTTTGAAATTGCAGCAGCACCTTGGGTAGTATTTTTTAAAATGTATTTTTTTGTTAAAATTATGGTGAAACCAGAGTGTTTCACCACTTGATAACTGGAGAAACGGAGCAAAGCCACCACAAATTCAATTCAACTTTGCCAGGTTGTGCTGGAAAAAAACTTCTCACCTGGTTATCATGCTGTTTTATTCTTAATTTCTTCTCTTCTGCATACTAATCCATGGCTGTGTTGCAAACCTGAGGTAATGTTGAAGCAGCTGGTACCATCTCATTATATACAGTCTCTTGGCTTTAGTTCCAGCTCCACCATAATTCTCTCCTGAAAAACTCATGCAGGATTTTAACTCACTCCCAGCACAAAATGCTTCCTCTTCTGTAAAGTGAGGGCGCACACAAATATATTAGTATTTCAGGAAGTACTTGAAAGCTTTCATAACCTGTCTGCACCCAGAAACTGTTTATCCAGCATCTTAATACAGACCAATTTGTATACCTCAAAAATACATTTATTCCGTAAATTGTTTATCGAAAGCCAACAGAAGGAAATGGGCTTTGCTGCTATTGAATTCATTAGTAGCAGACTGCCTGATTGCTTTTATTCCTTTTAACCTCCTATTGTATATTTTATTCGCTTGGACTATTTTATATACCTCATCAGTGTGCTGTTTCAGGGGCTTGTGGGGGAATTAAATCAGCCCCAAATGGAGAGGGATCAGACAGTGTTGCTGCTTCTTACCCCACCGGCTGGCTTGGTTAGAATAGGTGAGGGAAGATAGTGATAAATTAAATTATCTTGTTTATCTCATCTAAGGGTGCTCTGAGTGGTCTCAGAAAAGGCTATGATCGCCCCAGGCTTTCCAGGTAAGGGCTGGGAGTCCCTCAAACATAGGGCTGGAGGGCTGTCGATCTCTTGGTGATGGAACTGGGGCTTCTAGGGATGACTTATCTCCTTTTTCCTATGGGAAAATACATCTGGGAAAGGTTAGCACCCTACTCGAGCACCAGCTGGCAAATGCTGCTCTTTTATTGCAGTTTTCTTCTGCAAAGCAGAAGGTTTGATGTTACAGCTCATCATTTGCTGGTGTGCTGGGTGCTTTGGTGGGGATGAGCCAGGGAGAGGTGGCAGGACCCTTTCTGGGTGAGGAAGGTTTTCTGTTGCTGGAGGTTTGCCTCATGGAGTGCTCCTAAAATCCCTTAGTCCTGCCTAACTGCTCAGGCTTTTATCGCTTCTTTGGAAACGGAGGGAAAAAGCCCTAAGAAAAAAACTTGCAGAAGAATTAATTAGATCACACTCACGTCTCCTTGCATCAGGCAGATGGGGCCAGTTGCTGGGGCTGGTGCAAGAGCAGAGCTGCAAGGTGCAGCTTCCTGCACTGCCCTGGGCAGGTGGAAACCACCCGCAACAGCTGGGGCTTTAATGGAAAACTCAGGGAGAAATCAGAGTTTGTTCTCCTTGCAGGCTGGTTCTGGGCTTTGCTGAGCATCCTCAGCACCTTGTCTTGAACTCACAGAATGTTTCTGAGCAGAAATCCTACCTTTTTTACCTACTTATGTTGGTCAGGGCAGGTGTCAGTCACCCTAAGTCACCCAGTCGTGGTCTTTGTGGTCACCTCTC
The DNA here is from genome assembly GCF_020740795.1 of Apus apus. Lineage (NCBI taxonomy): Eukaryota > Metazoa > Chordata > Aves > Apodiformes > Apodidae > Apus > Apus apus. Next base: position 712,630 of record NC_067303.1, on the reverse strand, counting down.
TGCCAGTGCTTGGTGTTTATAGGAGGATACTGTTTATCTGGGTGTTTATGTTGCATACTGGGAAACTGTGCTGAGGGGTTTGTAGCAGGGTTTGAAAGCTACTTAGGATGCTGTTACCTCCAGGGTGTAAGAAGTCAAGGCTCCCCAGAACTTTGTTGCTATGAGTCCCTGGAGTCTTGTTCTGATGTCTTTTATTGGGCAATCCAAGGAAGAGACAAGAGTAACTGAGTCCCTGGGCTGGAAATAAGTTTCCGTTTTTTGTGATCCTTTAGGAATCTTGGTCCCACTAAAGAGTAAGTACAGGATCCACTTTGACCGAGGAGCTGCTCCATCCCTCCTGGATCATCTCTCCTCTCACTTCTGGCCTCCTCCATGCCATGCAGGATGGTTTCTCCTGCATTAAACCTACATCTCTTGGCCTCTGCTGCTGGACTCATGGTGTCTTTTAGGGTAGGCAGATCATGGCAATGTGCATCTTCATCAGGCACAGCAACACCCACCAGTGCTGTGTGTGCAGAGGCAGAGTTTTAAGAGGAGACTGATGGCTTTGAGCCTGGGAGTCAAAGAGGCTTTTACCTCCAGGGACTCCCGAGCAAAGCACCTGGAGAGTCCATCAGTCAATTACTTGCATTTCCCCCTCCCTTCCTGTACACTTGTCTTTCATTTTCTTCTCCTTTGAGGCATTAGGTTTGGATTTCAGAGTGTGAATGAATAAAATATACATGTTCAGCTTCAAAACGTTTTGCATGGAATGTTGCAGGGATGTGGGACAGAGGGGATGTGTCCCTCAGCATCTAGCAGTTCCCTGGTGCAAAAGAGCAGAGAGAAACCAGAGCAAGACAACCCCCAAAAGTCAGCAATGCTGGAAGAGCAATCCTTCACCCCCAAAACCTCTTTACTGTGAGAGTAAAAGAGCACTGGAACCAGCTGCCCAGGGAGGTTGTGGAGTCTCTGTCTCTGGAGACATTCAAAAGCCATCTGGATGTGTTCCGTGTGATCTACTGATCCTGCTGTAGCAGGGGGCTGAGCTAGATGATCTTCAGAGGTCCTTTCCAACCTAACCACTCTGTGACTCTGTGACCCTCAGCAGAAGGGATCAGGGTCATGACAGCAGCGTGACCCTCCCAAGGTGCAGAAATCCATGTGTCTTTGGTACAGAAGCTGCTCCCCCAGGTTCCTGGTGCTCCTTTATGCCTCTTTCTGCAACATGCTCACTTGTCCTTTACTGCCATGGCTTTGAGTTGGCTGTAGGAGACATGGCATGGGGAGGATGCCTTTTCACCCGGTAAAACACCAGCCAGAAGCCAGATCCGAGGGCAGGAGGCTGGCTACAGGTTGACGTTGCTGAAGCAAGTTTAGTGTGACGAAGCTTCTGCATTTTCCTGATCACACAGAATTTCATTTGCACTTTCATGTCCATCCTTAAATACCAAGTCATCTGCAGGCACACAGCCCTGCCTGCATCCTTCATGATGGGGGACTGGATGATCCTTTGCACCATTTTTCCCTCCTTGCAAAATAAAAAATAAAATAAAATAAAATAAAAAATTAAAAAAAAAGAGTGGATAAAACAGCAGGATGAAGGAAGAAACAGCCAGGACCACCTGGCTTCCCAAAGAAGAGGGGGGAAGACAGTGGAGCAGGATGATCAGGGGCAGGGAGGGGTGACATTTGTCAGTGCAGTCAAAGTTTGCATGAAAACAAACAAAGTGTTTTCCAGACCCTGGGTCTCCAGGAAGCACTTTGGCAGGACTCGTTTGGAAACCACGCTGTAACCCACTTGGCAGAGCAGTATTTGGCAGGAGTTTTTTTTCCCCCTTTGAATAAAAGTAAATGGAGAAGGAAACTAAAAAGAGAAGAGGGAGCCTTGTTTGGGAGGGCGTTTTGACACTGGGAAATAGTGTTACCCTGGAAGGGACTAATCTTTTTTTTTTTTTATCTTTTTTTTTTTTTTTTCCCTGCTTTATGTCATAAAAGCTGCTTTGCCCCCGCCCAACCTGCACCTCCCAAGGGAGGGTATGGGCAAGGTGTTTGCACCTGCCTCTTGGTTTGGTGTTCTGCCTCCATCCTTCCCACACTCCAGGTCACAAAAATGCAGATTTTCTTTGTCCTTCTTCTTCATTCAAATCCTGAAATGCTGCGGGGGGGGGGGTTGCTGCGGGTGAGGAGAGGTGCAAGCCCTTTATTCCATTCTATTCATAGATTATATGTATGCATCCCTGGCTGAAGGGCAGGGCTTACCTGTAATTTCACATTCCTACTACAGCTGAAAGATTTAGGCAAGGGGATTTTTTCCCTCTGTTCCCCCTTTTCTTTGCTCTTTGCTGACTGGGGATGGAGGGGGGACTTGGCAAAGAAAAAGGGTGGATCCACCCTAAAGCTGCCGTCTTGTCTTCCGTCAGAGAGAGACAGAACTTTCTGCTGAGCTCGACTTCAAAGGCAAGCGTCGAGCCTGAAGAAATTCATTTTAGTAATTCATGTACAGCTGCATTAGTTAGGGGCTTCACGATGTTTTATCCACTTGTCACGATTAGACATTATTATTATTACTGAAAACAGAGATGGCTGAGAGATAATAATTCTTTATGAACCTCCTGTCAGAATTAATGTTGGCTCCATACTTGCCCGTTTGCTGAGTTTTAAGCTAATCATTCCTTATATGTGTTTCAAGCCTTCAGTGAAGTACAAATAATTTGAACTAATTAGCTTATTAAAAGAAGGGAATGAAAACAAATGGCACATGAATGAATTGCGGGATTTTGTATGAAATTAATATCTCACTAATACATGTGGATTTGGTAAATTCATTATGCATTCGTAATCAGACCTGATGAATCACCTAGCTAATTCAGGAGTAATTAGCCATGAACTCCTGACACTTATTTTAAAGTGTGACCAAACTAGCTGGCTTTATCCTAAGGACTCAATTATGGTCTCTGAGGCACGAGGAAATACTGTTGTGTGCCTTGTAAAATCGGCCAGTGTTCCACAGGGCTGTGACGAGACCCACTGTGATTTATGGTGGTGCTTAAGGAGAAGAGCAGCGAGGGTGTCCGTGCTTCCAGCCTGGCAGGATGCTGGTGGACTATAGTCCCAGCCACATAGCAGATTTTGGGGTTGCTGAGGTATGTGGTCTTTTTATAAGGGCATGTAACAATAGGATAAGGGGTAATGGCTTTAAACTGGAAGCGGTTTAGGTTGGATATTAGGAGCAAATTCTTTCCTGTGAGGGTGGTGAGACACTGGAACAGGTTGCCCAGGGAAGCTGTGGCTGCCCCATCCCTGGCAGTGTTGAAGGGCAGGTTGGATGGGGCTTGGAGCAACCTGATCTTAAAGAAGGTGTCCCTGCCCATGGCAGGGGGGGTTGGAACTGGATGATCTTTAAAGTCCCTCTCAACCCAAACCATTTCACAATTCTGTGATTCTATGATAAGAGAGAGCTGGAGAAGACTTTGCTGAGATGTATGAGGGGTGAGAGAGACAGATAAAAGCACTGAAGTGTATTCGACAGCATAACAGGGGAGTGGTGGAAACCATTAATGGGTGTAAGGGACAGGAGGAGCTGGATGTGTGTCATGAGGAGGGCAGAGCATAGTGGGATGGTGACCTTCAGATGGTATTCGAGCAGGACATGAGCAAGGTGAGTTTGTGTTTGCAAAGGGCAGAAAAAGGACATTGTGGTAACAAGAGACGAGAAACTCAGAGCCTGGAGGAGAGCTTGAGTCTATGGGTGGAGGAAGAGGATGCAGAAAAGCTTTGAGGGGAGAGGAGCAGGGTGAAGATGGTGCCTGGGTTGCAGTGGGATTACATGGTGGGTGTGGGTGGAAAACGGTCCAAATGATCCCGGGGATCTTCCCGTCTCTGAACTGAACCTCTGCTGCAGATCAGTGACTCATCTGCCTCCAGGTATCAAAGTGGTGTTTGCGGATAAGATTATCCAGGGATTAATTGTAGAGGGAGAGAAAAAATGTAGATTAGTCATTCCCTTGAGAGTAGACATAGATCAACAGTGTTTAGAATTACCTTTGGGCGTTTAACAGCCATGCATCACCAGAGTACCTGAACACCTTCCATGTAAAATCAACAGGCTCATTAATTATGAAAAATAATTCATGTCACACTAGTGTAAACCCACTAAAATCTCTGAATTAATTCCAGACTGTATCACTCCTGCACTTGTTCCAGGACCAGGGGCCAGCAGAATATCTTTATTCCATTTCTTTCTACACCTTCTGCAAAGAGCCATGGTGGGAAGGGCTGGGGGGCAGCAGGTACCCCATGCTTGTCCCTCCCTGGTATTCCCATGGTGCAACCCCCTTCCTTTGCAGTAACCACTGTGCTGGGAGCACCAACAGCTTCCAGAGCCAGCAGCATTACTTGAGGAACCCTCTTTGATGCCTTCACTGATGTGGTTAACTGCAGCCACTTCGTGGCAGAGCTGCCCTCAGTCCTGCTGCAGTGAGAGGGGCTGGATTTGCCCCTGGAAAAGGGTGTGTCCATCTTCAGCCCTGGCAGATGAAGCAGGGCTCTGCACCTCCAACAAGCCATCCCTGCATTAATGTGTAACAAAATTCTGGGACCAGACTCCATAAATTGAGAGCTTGGGCTACATTCTCCAGGGCACACACATGACTGTGCAATCTTTCCTTACCATGAACACTGGCCTAAGAGGGGGAAAAAAACCCCAAACACAAAACAAAGTGGGAAATCCTATTCTGTGCACACCCAGAGCTCCAGCTCACTACCCAGCTGCACCAAGCAGTGGATCCTCGGCAGGTACTTGCGATGCTGTGTGCAGAGCCGAAGTGCAGTGCAATCACCAAGAATAAACAGTAGCAATTACTTACTGCTTCATGGTGATGGAGTGCTGAAAATTAGCGCTGGAGTTAAACACTAATAAGAAGCATAACACTCTGTAAACCTGCAGAATTTTATATAGTAGAATCAAGAGTAAATAAAATTACAATTTAAACAAAGGTAGATAATTTAATTACCTCATAGGCACGGTGCTGAAATCTGGAGTAATTGCCTAATCAATACGCTGCTACAAAGTGTGATGCTGCTGCCCGCCTGGGAGGATGCAGGAGATGGGTTCCTGGGTCTGACAGGGTGGGTTGGGTTTGGGTGGCTGGAGGTTGAGGTGGCGCTAGCAGGGCTGTCTGGAGGAGCATCCTTTGCCTTCAGTTGGAGTTTGTTGCAGCAGAGATGAACCAGGCTCCAGAGACAGGGAGTTGCAGAATGAAGTCACTTCAGGTGCTTTCACCATTCCCTTCTTGTGGTTTTTAGACTCTCAGCTTTTCACTGCTTTGTCATTCAAATTGAGCTTTCTCAAAATTAGTGAAGTAAGAGCAGTGAAGGAATGGCCACCTGCAAACACAGGTATAAAACCCTTCCCCAGTGCAGCACCCCAGGCTCAGTAAGGAGCCCAAGCAGCCATTGTCTGTCCATGCAAAACTGCCCAGAAAGGTCACATGCCAACCTTCACCATCAAAATTTTGCAAGATCTTTGGATCTCTGAAGCCCATCCCTTGCCTCGGGTGCCCTTCCAGACAAGCCATCTTCTCTCTAGTTGCTTCTTTGCATTAAGCCTTGAGGTTTGTTCTCTATCCCTGACATCTTCCAGGGATGATGAGAAAGTGCCACTTTTACAGCCATTTGTGCTTCCAACCCTTTTTACCTTTGGCACCTGGAGGTTTCAACCCTTGAAGCTCCCAAACACCCCTCCATGCATGAGATAAACATATCTCAGCAGGACACACTGTTCCCTCGCAGGACCTTCACTGGCCAGATCCTGAGCTCGCACCACCATGGATCTGGTTACACCACCTGTCTTTGCACACAGCACGTGGAGGTTTGTGAGGAGCAATTGTCTGCTACATCCCAGCATGAAATGTCCTCCTTTGGCTCCACAGCAATGCCAGTCTTCCAGGGGAAAGCAGATCTTCTTTCCAGCCCATTGTATTTCACTAATTTAATTCCATTCTGTATGTCAAATCACATTAGGAATTCACACCGACAGAAGATCTGTTTTTTTTCTTGATTGATATTAAGACATTTATTTGTCATTTTTTAGCAAAATTGAAAAGGAATCAAAACCTCATTTTCTGGAAAAGCTGCGTTCTTGGCGGGCATGACTGCAGCTGTCTCTCTGTGTGCTGTCTCAGATTTTTCTTCAGTGTTTTTTTCTCCCATTTCCAAAAAACCAGCTTTTGCGCATACCTGCCCTACCCCCCGCCCAGAATTCAGGCAGCCCCTCCACAGAAGGGCACGAGCCACATTCAGAGGGAGCAGTGAGGTGGGCACTGGGCAGCTGGGGTGCAAATGTTGCTTCCCAATACCAGTCCTTCTGCAGGTGGGATGGGAGGACATCCTCTTGTCCCATGCCACAGGGTCTGGAGCACTGAGGGATGATGGTGGGATGCTAAGCAGAATGGTTAGCAGTCTCAGGAGGGGATTTGGGTCATCCCAAAAAAACCAGGTTGCTCCATCCTGGTGCAGCAGCAAGGTTGCAAATCTAATGAGGATGTGAGAACCCCAACACAAAAAAAACATGGGGCTCTTGGAGCAAGAGAGGACGGCTGTGAAGATGACCAGAGGGGTGGAGCACTTCTCCTATGGAGACAGGCTGAGAGAGTTGTTCTTCAATGTGGAGAAGAGAAGGCTCCAGAGAGACCTTAGAGCACCTTCCAGTACCTGAAGGGGCTACAGGAAAACTGAGGAGGGACTTTTTACAAGGGCAGGGAGTAATGGGATGAGGAGGAACATTTTCAAGCTGAAGGAGGAGAGATTTATATTGAATAGTAGGAAGAAATTATTTCCTGTGAGGATGGTGGTTGCCTAGGGAAGCTGTGGATGTGCCATGCCTGGAAGTGCTCAAGGCCAGGTTGGATGGGGCTCTGAGCAACCTGGTCTAGTGGGAGGTGTCCCTGCCCATGGCAGGAGGATTTTAACTAAATGATCTTTAAGGTCCCTTCCAACCCAAACCAGTCTGTTATTCAGTGATTCTGTGATCCCACCATGTATTTGGTACTTCTGTTCCTAGCACTCCAGGCTGTAGGAAGAAGGGTTTAGAGCAGGTAGTGGGATCCTGGCAGTCCTTCCAGCCTCTGCACTGAGCTCCTCTTGCACAGGGTCAGGATTGTCCCTGGGATTCAGCTAACAGGAGCACGAGATGAATTAGGTATGCAATGGGGTGGTGGGCTCTGCATTTGGAAAATATGTGTTGTGGTCCAGCAAGACCTGAGTGTAACCATGGTGGGAAGCAGATGACTTCTCTAGCCACTGTAAAGCAATTTGGATGTTGTTTCAGGGAAAGGTTTATGCTTTGAGCCACTGAATGACTGAGAAACTGTTTTGTGGAAGCCTACATTTTGCTGTAAAAGTCCATTGATCCGTGGCCAGGGGAATGGAGTGAGAAGTGGTAGCAGCCGTCAGAAGCTCACGAGAACTGGGAGTGTTATCCCTCCAGCTGCCAGCCTGGTGGCTTTGTTCCTCTTTGCCCAAGCAACACTGTCCCCTTCACCTCTGGTTTTCTTCTACTTTTGCAGCTAAACTCCACAGGTTGACATTTTTTTGAATGTTTGTGGTCTTTTTTTTTGAAGGGTGATTATTCCACACTGTGGCCAGGGGGGAGCTCATCATGTTGTAGAAGGTGCTGAGCTCCTCTTTCTACTTTGGCCTCTGAGAGCTGGGGGTTTTTGTGTTGTTTTTTTTTTCCCTTTCTGTTTCAAAGCTCTTTGAGGGCAGGTGTTTTGGAGAATCAAATCGCTCGAAAAAAGGCTGCTGGGGATCTGTCACTTACCCTCCAACACAAGCCCTGATGGAGTTAAACCAGAATTAAAGTGGGTGTGGAAGGGACATGCTCATCCATGCAGCATTCCTGCAGAGTGGTGTCTGGCCATAAAGAGCTTGGGTGAGTTGATGGCACCTGTGGCTAATGAAGCAGAGATCTGCATTGCAGTTGTGTCAGAGGTGGCTTTGCAGGGAGCGGCAGCGGTGCTGAAGCAGAAGGAGCATCTTGGGGACATTTGATTTGCTGCATAGGATGATTCTGTTGGACACAAGCTGGTTGGATGCCAGCATATTGTTCTGTCACCCTGCAGCTGTGGGCTTCACAGCGAGGACAGGTTTGGTCACAGCTGTCACTAGTGGGTCCCCGTATGACTTCATAGCAGCAGATGTGGTCAGTTGTGTCCTTCTTAAAGATGCTCAACTCATGCATGATCCCCGTGGTCTGGCATTTTGCTCCCCCACGTCTCTCAGCTGATGAATCTTTGTGATCCCCAAGGCTTGGTTCCCTCTTGCAAGACCAACAAGGTGTGACCATTCCCTTTGTCATGTCATGTACACCCGTTTTTCCCCAGCTTTCCTGGTTGACTGTGGACCAGCCCACCACCAGTAAGATGCCACAACTTGTCTTGTTCTTTGAGCTCAGTCAACCAACCCAGCTGACAACTGGCAGTTGTTTTTCTGTAGGATTCTCCAGCACAGCTCCATTCACCTGAGCTGCAAGAACACCCAGCATTTCTTGGAAAAAAACAAGTGCTTTTTACATGAAAGAGAAAAAAAACCTCAAACCCACAGTTCTTTTCCTGCTGTATCAACATAACCTGATAGAAACCCGTCACTTTGATGAGGTCTGCATGTTTCCTTTCTGGTTTATGGTATCATATGATTAGAGAGTTGAAACAATAAAAGCAAATCAAAGCCCTTTGATATCATGAAAATGAAACATTTGGGGTTTGGCTAAACTGAAATATACTGCTGAAGCTGCATTGAAGTGCTTGGAATTTAAGGATTGTCTTGTGGTGCTTTCTGAAAAGACCTTTACATTAAATTAAGGTAAATTTTAAAACAAACCATCATTTCAAACAGGAAAAAAAACAAACTCTAATGTTTTGCTTTGAGAAAGAAGAGATAAAACCTTCCTAATTTTCCCATAGAAAAAGAGTGAGTATTTTCAATTAGAAGTGTTTCAAGCTGGTCGTCAACAATTTGGGGGCATTATCTGACTCTTCAGTTTTCAGCAAATGAGGTTTCTGATTGGAAGGAACTCACCCATCTGTTGGAAAGTGTCCTATATACAGGCCTAATAACGTTGACATGAATAATTCATCCATCTTTATTACATGGAAAGGTGTGTGTGGAGTGTGATGCACAGTTTCATCAAAGAAAAGCATATTCAGTTAAAAAAAATCAGTTTTACTGTAGATTTTTAGTGTGCTTGGGTTAGACTCCATCTTGGTGGATTAACTCCTGTCCAGCAAATCAACCTTCAAACCCGACTTTTGTTTGTCTGTACCCGATCTGTAGGGAGATTATTAATATCATGTAACGTTCAGTTAATAGGTCAGATGTGAGACCTTATTACAGATGGAGGATAAATTGCCTCTCTGGTAGCATACAGCTTGACCTTCATGGACTTCGGAGTTCAATATTCAGCCTTTGTACATTCAGCCTTAATTACTGTGTGCATGAGCATTAATGCTGCCAGAAAAAGTCCAAGTGCATTTAGCCAGGGCTCTGCTTTGCATCATCTCTTTGCACACAGCCCAGGCCAGGGAAGGGCACAGCAAAGTCTTTTTCAGGGGGGCAGGGTTAGATCTGGGGTCTTGTTCATGTCTAGTCCCTCTTCTTATCTTTTCAAAGATAAATTGGACCTGGGGGCTGTGGGATTGAGGGAGCAGAGTGTCTTGCTGCCTTGTTGTCCTGAATTTTGGGAATGGGTCTGCAGGGTCTTTTCATAGATCTCCCCAAACTCCCTGGAGCAGGTCCTCAGTTCTGCAGAGCAACAATCACATAAGATAACTCCAAAGGCAGAGCTGGTTTTCCCCAGAATCCCAGTGGGGCTGGGTGAGCACTGGGGATTTGCACAGTAGGGCTCTTGGGCTCTTCTTTCTGGGAGCAGCCAGGATTATTTGTGGTGGTATCTCTAACTGAGGATGGATGAGAATGGTGGTTGAGCAAGAAACACGGGTATGGGAATAGATTTGATGGCCCAACCTATGCCTTCCCTGGTCCAGCCATGTGAACAGAGAGTAGTCAATGAGTGGCCCCCAAAGAAAACCTCCAGAGGCTCCTTGGAGAGACCTTCCCTGGAAATACACCTTTTTCAGTTTTACTTGTTTTGCCAAGGAAAGTCAATGGCCTTCATTGCGAGTCAGAGCAGGTGACATAATTCTCCCTCTGTGCTTTCAAATCTGTGAACACACAAACTTAATATTAGCAACACAGATACAAATAGCATTTTAACACAGTATTTATCACTGGGCTTTCTCAGGAGAAAATCTATCAAAGCTTTAAATCTAAAACTCTCCCATTCTTCTCCAGCAACAAGATAAATTCATTAATATTTGGAAAGCTCTCAGTGTTATTAATCATCTGTTATTATTTTATTTATGTACCTCTTAGTAAGAAAAAGCAGACAAACCAAGGCCGGTCTCACTGATTGCATTTTTTAACTTGGGGAGAAGGAGGGAAACAATTTTACAGGGTGAAAAAACGTCCTTTGTGCTTGTGGTTTGCATGGCAGAGGTAATAACAGATGCTGCAAGAGGCTGAGAAAAAGTAGCAAGTTAATTGTCATATAATTATGAATTTGCTTCATATTTGTGTTCACAGCACAGATTTTAATGAATGTATTTAGTATTAATTCCTTCCATAGGTGGTGTACTGCAATATAATAAACAACTTGATCACCAGGATGGTGATTTGGGAGGTGGTCTGAGCCTGGGCTGGAATGGACAGACCAGAGAAGTTATTAAACCATCTTACCAATCAGCCAGGCAGAGAGGTCAGCCCCCCAAATGAGTTTAGTTCCTTCCCTGGGTCTATCTCCTAAGAGTACCCACAGCTTGAAAATAAGTTTGTAATTGACTGATCCAGACAGATGAGTTTGGGAAGAGGTGATTGATGTCAGCAATATATTTGAGCTCAATCAGCCTGGCCCAGAATACTAATTTTACAGCCTTTGGAAGCACAGGCCTGCTCAAACACACTTTGGATAAGTAGATCAGGTTGCTGGTGCCCAACCCCAACTGCCACCCTGGGCTTCTACTTTTCTATGCCCCATGAAGCTGTGCTAAATCAGGAGTTGTAAAAAGTTGTGATTTATTGCCACTAAGCCATGTTCTGCTCTTAAGGTCTAAATGCCCCATAGCTTTTGACCTTTAAGCTCACCAGTGGTTTGGGTGATCTTGGGAATGCCATCTTCACCATTAGGAAAGGGCTGGGAAAACCAAGAAACAGCAAAGCTTCTTGCTCTCTGGGGACTGGGAAAGGGTGAACAGCAATGGTAGGATGGACAAACAGGAAAATCCATGTTTCACCACTCTTGTGCTTTTCATAACCACAGCAATAACTCAGACAAAATCACAGTTTGGTTGCTTTGCTGGAAGACCAAAATGAAGCACTGGTGATTCTTCACCTTGAGAAGCAGTGTAAAGGAGCCTTTCCCCTTTATTTTTTCTGGATAATTCAATTAATGGTGCACTCTGGGTGAGTTTTAATGCATAAAGGCTATTCTGGATCACTGTAATTCATTGCTTTACCAGCTAGAGTGCTCCTCAGAGCCAGGGATGTGCATGAGCAAGTTCAGGGCTCTTGCCTGTCTCCCTTGAATGAAGCACCAAAGGTCTCTGTGCAACCATCTCTAGAAGATGCAGAGTTGCCACAGGCAACGCCCACACAAAGCTCACCCAGCTCAAACTCAGCTGAGAGGTTTTATTGCCCCTTGGGGACAAAACCTGCTGAGGCAGCCGAGGCACTTACTGCATTTCCAAGTTTCTGGGAAGCTGGTGTGTAGGGAAGGCACACCTGAGGCTGCATAAAACTCTGCTTTTTCTTTTTTTCTTTTTCCTCTCCCTATACGTAGGAGGCTGATAATTGGCATTGACTCCAGGCAGGAATCAGCACAGGTTTGTTCTGCACAGGGGGATGCCAACGGCCGAGCATCTTCACTGGTTGCCAGTTGGGGGGAACAAACTCCTTGGTGTGGCAGGGTTCTCTGTGCCAGCTCAAATCAGAGTTAATTTTTTGATAGTTTCCTACTTACAGCAAATGGAAAGAATCATGGCATTTCCCCTGGACTGTATGTTGTTTGGAAACAGCTTATTTCTCTGCATTGTCCTGCAGAAGATCAGCAGGAGCAGCTGACAGCAGGGATGGCTGCACAGGGGGTTGAGGTACAAGGGCGATGGAGTGTTCCCTCCCTTCTCCAGCCTGTTGCCATCACAAAGCAGGTCTTGCCTCTCCCTTGCCATGTGCCCGGCTGACAAACCTGAGTTATGTCACACTGAGCTGCCTTCATCTGTCCCCAGCATGCAAATGCCATTTTTGGGGCTCCGTGGCCTGTGGCAGTGGCCTTGGTGAGCAGCACCCATCAGTGCAGCGGCTGTCAGGGGAGATGAGCATTTTCAGTTGTTCATCAGCTGCTTCTCTAACCTTCAGCTGACGTGAGAGCTTTGCTTCGCACGTGTGGGCAATGCCTGAATCACTGCTTGCTTGTTTCTTCTCCCAATTGTGTGTCCTACCTGGGGGCTGGGCTTGGGATGTTGCAGGGCCAGCAGGCACAAGCTGTCAGGTGTTGTCAGCAATGTGACTGGCTGTCCCAGGCACTCACTTGCCGTTGGCAATGTGCTCCATGGGTGAGCGGACCTTTCCAGGGGATAATTACCCATCCAGATGCCGTTGGCATTTTCCTTCCCCTGCTCTCTTGCTCCTCTCCAGGACAGGTCTCTCCTGCCTGTCCTGCCAGCTCCAAGCTCTCAAATGCTCTGCAATGTTTGCAGTCCTTCCAAGTCTATCTCCACCTAACAGGGCTGGTGCTGCCTTCATTTCTGCACGTCTTTAGCTCATCACTCTTTCCTCTTCCTCGCTGGCAGGATCTGAAAAAAACACAAAAATCAAATCCCATTTAAAGGCATCCACCAAGAGAGGATTTCTTTTTTAATTTTTTTTTTTAATCCTTCTTCCCTTCTCTCCTTCTTGAAAATGGAAGTTTCTTACACTGCTCATTAGATAAGTGAATGTAGAAAAACCTTTGAGCGAAGGTAATTCCTGGCGTGTGGAAGAGGGCTGTGGTGCTGGCTGCACATTTATGAATGCAAACGAGTCTGTGCGTCCTGTGGGGATGCTTTGTCAGTCCTTTTATCTCCAAAACCAAAGTTCAAACCGACTTCCTGAGTCAAGAACCATGAAAATTATTCTGCTGAAAGAATTCTCAAATGCCATCCGTGGAGGGGGGGCGGGAAGACCTTCATTTATCAGCCTCTGAACTGGTCGGTGCATGCGCAGGGGAAATGAAAGAGCCCCTCTTTATTAGGGTCCTATTCAGCTTCATGCTGCTCTCCTATAATTGATGGAATATATTATGCTCCAAAAGGGAAAGGTCCTGGTGACTCAAATGGAAATCCGTAATAATAACAATCATGACCCAGTGTACTTCTGTAGCCCATTTCATCTCCAGATCTCAAAGCGCTTTTGAGGCAATTTACCAAGACCCTCAGAAATCTTTGATAAACTGGGAAGCCTTTAACATGAAATTTACCTTTATTGCAAATCCAACGTTATTTTTAACTCAAGGGTTGTCCCTTTGCCTGAGAGGCATCACCACCCTAAGGCCCTGCAGAGTGGGAGCACTTGTAACTCCAGTAGACTGATCTGTTTGTGCATATGGGTTGAAATTCAAGTTGAATAATACAGATTAGGTGCCAACATAACCATGGATAGGGGCTAAAGCTGCCCAGGTGCCTGGCCACACCTGTCTGGGGTATTTTGTGAAGAGTTTCAAGGATCTGCCATTAAAGAGCTGCAGATATGTGGGATTTTGTGGGGGATTTTGTAGTGTTTAATCTCTGGGCTGACTGTGGAGTACAATCCTGGTGCACAGGGCTGTTTCCTTCGGGGTGCAGGCAAGCCCAGAAGCAGCCAAGCATTGGAGATAAACCTTTTATACAGGTTGCACATGTTAGCTGGGGTGGGCAGAGCTGTGTACAAATGCACAGAAGTGCCAAAACCTGGATAGACAAAACAGAGAGAACCACACAGCAAGGAAACAGCACCATCGAAGGAGAAATACAACTGGTATGATCACCAGCAGTTTCTGCCCACCAAGGAGAAATATCAACACCACATTGCCATTGCCTGCATTCTAACAAGCCACTCTGGCCAGTATTGTGAACCTTCAGGAGGTTTGGATTTGATTGCAGCACCTATTAATAGCCCAGTTTACAAGCAATTTGCTGGATTTTTATTGTTTCTTTTTGGTGGGTTTTAAATTTTGTCACTTTTTAGGTAGCTTTTCCTGCAGAGACAAATTACTGGGGTGGTGTTGGGAACCAGAATAGCTGTGTGTGCCATACTTCTCCTGCCTGTTTAGCTGAGTGCCAGAGTGGCAGTGGTATCTTTGCCCACACAGTCCAGTTGGGATCTAAGTCCCACTGGGGTCAGTGCAGTGCTTAAGGCCAGCTCCTGAATGCTGCTCACCTGGACCAGATGGAAGCCTTCAGGGGGCTGAAAGGAGAGCTCAGACTCTGGTCCCATTTAGTATTTGGTTATTTGTAATGTGACCAAGTGTAGCCAGGGTAGAGGATTGGGCAAGCCAAGACTGCGTGCCAAGAACTGGAGGATGCTTCTCTTCCCGTCCAGCCCTCCCTGCAGCCATTCTCTTCTACCATCTCCCAGCACTGCCTAAAGGTGGAGGACCCTATTTAATTAAGTAATGAGAATCGAATATGATAGCTACAAGCATCAGCTAATTGAAAGGAGGGAAACTGCAAATGAGAAGTGCCATGAATTCAGTAAAAATCAATCAAATTAGACCATCTCATCATCCCTTCAAATAGGCCTGATCGCCTCCCTCCTTGTCTCTGCTTAACCCTTTGTACCACCTGATTTTGTTTGCTCGTAGGGGAGGATGCTGAAGAGACATACAAAGGGGCAGAAAGTGGCATGTGGCCACTCTGATTCTTTCATCTTCTAACAAGCACAGTTGGCCCCATGTTTTCCTCTCCTCTCTGCAGGTTTCCTCTATTTCCTTTTCTCTCCTGACTACTGGCAGGGCCCTCCTTCCCTTAAGTCTTCACCAAAGAGTACAACGGCAGCACCCACCAGAAGAGGAAGAAGAGAAATCCCACTTAATCAAAGAGAATATTAAAGCTGAGCTTTTTGTACAGCAACAGGCCTCAAGATTGAGAAATCCCCTCTGTCGGCAGGGGGAAGAGCAAGGGAGAAGAAGATAAAAAGGCATCAGAGTTTTAATTAAGAAGCTGCATCCCGCCTTCAGTTGTGGCTTGTTTCCAGATCCCTTCATTAGGCTTCACCCTTTAAGTGCTTGTTATCAAAGATGTACAAACTCCACTGACTTGGAGCAGGCTTTTGCTTGAAAAAGCCCTGTTGGTGGGGTTGGGTTCCTGGCGTGGGTGGGAGGCTGGGCAGCAGTGGGAGGAGGAAGTGGGACCTGTCATCTTGGGGGGGAAAAACATCCTGACCCCAGTGGTTTTCTTCCACTGGCTTTGTTGCCTAATGGAAACTGCCACCAGCCAGGCAACCTTCAGGGGGGTTGCTTGTGAGCTTACACACGGCAGAGGGGTAAAACAAGGTGTGTGATGATTAAATTTTTGTTGCAGAGAACTAATCCCCACTCCCCACCCCCTCACCCTGAGGCTAATTAGGGCATATCAGGGGGCGCAGCACCAACCAGGTGTTGCTCTGACTCTTCGGAAGGGACTGTTTCCTCTGGAGCTTGGTTTTGGCTGAGCCCATAAGCATCTTGTGGGGCATATCCTCCCTCATCCCTGCTACTGGCACTGCAGGAGCTCCGTGCCAGATCCCAAACACTGCAGCAGAGCAGGGTTGGGCCAGTGCCACAGTCCCAAACCCCTCATCTTATGAGAAGGGCCACGGGTCCTTTCATGGCCACCAGTCCGTGCCATAGTTTCAATTAAAGTGCTAATAAGCCCTTACAAATTGGGCTGCAGAGAAATGTGCTGGTTTCACCCCAAGGCAACCAGATGTGGTTTAGGATCCAGAATAAAAAGAGAGCCTGTAATGTGGGTATAATTCCCCGTTCCCTGCATTTCCCCTTTTTGGCTGCATTTTGCAGGGATCTGGCTGCAGTGCTGGGCTGGGAGGGATACGTGTCAGTGCTGTGGAAAATCCCCATCTCCAGCAGTGTTCAGTGTTTCACCTGGAGCAGAGCTGAGAGGGCAGGATGCCTGGGCTTGGTGCTGGAACACCAGGGCTCGATGCCAGGACACCCCACCTCAGTGCTGGCACCTGCCAAGACGTCTTGCCTAATAATTAGCAGAGCAGCAGGAGTCAGGGGGCATGAGTCCGGTTCCTGGATATCTCAAGCCCATTTCCTTCCCTCTGGGAGCAGAAACTCCAAGGCAGCAGATGAACCAGTTTTGTCTCCCCATCTTGGAGGAGCTTTCTCCGTCCCTCTGGCAGGGCTGTGTGAGGACCTAGACTCATGTTAGTTTGCAGAGCACTCAACACCTCTGCTTAGGTGCAGGATCCTGCTTTCATCTCATTGCCAGATGAGGATGAGTCAGCAACCCTTGCTTTCCTCCTCCTTGTGTTAGGGACCCAGGTGACCAACAAGGTCAAAGCCACCGTCACCTTGGTGTCCTGAATTTAGGGCCACGCTCTGACCTTTCCCTCTTAAATCAAATCTTCAATCTAGCAGCTTGCCAGGCAGCCCCGCTCGCACTGCTGGGTCCCATGACAGCTGCTGGCAGCGTGTTCCTGCAGCCAACTGCTGGCCCTGACAAGCCACGTTAATGAGGACGTGATGTACCATGGGGTGACACAGCTGAAGCACAGCAGAGGTGGCAGCGTCTGTCAGGGCACAGGGGGGCACACATCACCCTTAATGAAAGAGGAGGGGGCACTGACAGCAGTGTCACCACCAGGGCCCTACTCAGCCCAGTGAGGGGCTGGCTTGTTCAAGGTCTGCAGCTTTTGTCCTCAGACTGGTCCAGAGGGACCTTCCCTACCTCGGAGCAAACTCAGACAGCAGGTTTCTGCCTTCTGTTTTGCCTGAAGGAAGGACGAAGCCAGGACATCAGCTTGTAGGGTGACTGCCATCACCCAGACACAGGTGTGGCATCTGGGCTCAGCTTTTAGGGTGACCTAACTAACATCTTCAGTAGTTTATCTTTGGGGAAAACTTAATCTTGGACACGGGGCTCCTTTGCTTTATTTCAAGCCGGGTTGTTTCTGGCTTTACACCAGAAACATCTTCATCTTTGGCGTAACTGCACCCAAGGAAATTGAGGAAGAATCGGGCTCTCTTTTGATGCAACTATGCAGGGTCTGGTCCTGGCACAGTTTTTGTCTCCTTGACTCCTGGTAGCAATGTGCTTCTGAATCGATGGAAGTTATTTCCCAGTACACCCCAGACTACACACATGGGCCCAGTTAGGCAGGTGAATGGTTTAGCTTGTACATCGTTGTTGTACTGTGATTGTCATTGCTCTACAAGGAGCTTCAGATGTATCTCAAGTGGAAACAATAACCCTAGTTTTATAGGAATGTAGAAATATACACCCAGGCCTAATTCTGTAGAAGAGCAGAGCCACCTTCCCAAACACCATGGATGTGATTGCTTTCTTCAGCTCCAGGGGAGCTTTTCTTGAGCAAATTTTATAAGAGTCCCATTTCCATGCATTTGTCTTCAGGGGAAAGGCAGAAGAAAGGCCTAGGTTGTCATGAGTTATTAGTGAAGCCTCTCCAAGAGAAATCTCTCCAAGGTGCAGCCCTTGGTATGTCTTCATGTGTCTTCTGTTGGCTGTCCACAGCCATGAGAGCCCTGGAAAGTATACTAAGAAAGGGTCCTAGTTCTTGGTATCACCCATGTTTACATGGAAGTACAGAAACCACAAGAGACCAGCACCATGCCTTGGGCCAGAAACTGACCAGTTGCATGTGAAAATACAGACTCAGACTTACAGAGTTAGTGATCCTTAAAAAAGACACTGTCTCCAGCAGTTTGAAGATGCTTCTCTAGTAAGTGATTAAAGCATGTGTTGTATCCACATTTGGAGGAGCCAAGGGGGAGATTTCTCCTGGAAAGCCTGTCCCATGCACATTTATGTCTGCCCTGTACATTTTAGCTCAGTGCCCGTGCTCTGGTGAGTGACATGTGGATCTCTGGGCTCCATTTTCTGTGCCTTGCCCTTGGATTTCCCTGATCCCTTGGATTTCCTCCAAAAATACCAGGTGTTGTTTGGGGCTTTGGATCTGGTGTGTCCTTGCTGCACCCCTTGCTGGAACTCACTGAGTTGCTTACAGCTTCTGGTGTTCATGCAGGCTTGTGTCCATCGCCAATCCAATGTCATCCTTTGTCCAGCCACAGTCACTTCCACATCCTGCAAATGTCCCCATTTCCTATCTCTCCACCCTAGGATTCATGGACTATTTTCCATCAAACAAAAGCAGAGGGTGGTGGTAGCTTGGGCTTCCTTCTTTCCTTGCCAATGGATTTTAAAATAAAAAAGAAAAGACCCTTGTGATTTGGGGTGGGAAAGAAAATGATGGGGAGAGAGAGAAAAAGTATTTCTCAACATAATGAAAACACAAATGGACAAGATAATTATCTTCATAAGGGCTTGGATCCATGACAATACATCTCATTTTATAAAGCCCATTAGAGTTGGAATTTTATGCAGAACACTAAAAGAAACCTAAAAATATAAGGCAATAGAGTGAAAGCAATGGGGATTATTAGGTGTGGGGGGTATTATATTGGAGACAATAAACCCTGGAAGAACCAGGAAAACAATGTTCTAGTAAAATCGTAATAAATGACTGTGGTTTAATCACTTGGTAAATAACTAAGATATTTCTGCAATTTTTATAGTGTTACTAAAAAAAAAGAAAATCTCAAACCCCTGTACATTAAGGATTCAGCCAAGATTATTTTTCTGGAGACAGAATTGCAGAAGAGTGTCATTCTAGCAATTTACTTTTTAAAATAATAGTATATTATTTTCTGCATGGATCCACTTTTTCAGCCTCTCCTGTGCTTTTAAGATATCATTTGCCATTAGTTGGTTTTCTTCCCTTTCCACACTCAGCAGACTCTTGAGTCTTTGAACACACAAAATTATATTATTCCGAGCAATCTTCCCCACCACAGCAAAAAGCAAACACTCAGGAAAACTCCTGGAGGATCTCAATTTTAATAATGGTCTTTCATGTGCTTGGGCCCTAATTGCAAGATATTATATGGGTGGTTTAGAAAATATAAGCACATTTTGCATGACTTTCTCTTTGCCGATTAAATAGCTGAAATCAAAAGGGTGGCTGTTCTTCCTCCTCCCCCCACAAGTTATGGTTTGTTATATTAAAATGAAGTGCTTTAATTTAAAATCCTTTCCTTTCTTCTGAATCGCTCCTGTGCAGTTGAATGAAACCCTGCTGTCAATTTTGTTTTGAAGTGGGTGGGCTAAGTGCAGGGAGGAGGTGCCTGAGTGCCAGGGATGCTCCATCAGCATCATGCTGACCACTGGCCCGGCCTGCTGATCTCAGTCCTGGGCAAAAACTACTTGTTCATGACAGTAAACACCTCGTTCATGTTTTCATGAGCTTTATTTATCCACTCCTTGTCATTGCAGCATCAAATTTGGGGACGTGATGTGAAAACCCCCCTGGATGAGGGGGATGTGCAGCCCCTGTGGTGATGGGCACTGCCCGACACCGGGATGCAGGAGCTGATGTGGGTTTTTTGCCTTTGAACATCTCATTTCCCTTTCCCTGCGACCACCATCTGTAGGGGCTGACCTTCCTGCTGGAGTCTCTTTTAATTCTCCTGTAATATTTCCTCAGCACTTGAGCCTGTGCAAGGAGAGCTGTGATCAAAAGCTCCCCGCCCGCCGCATTTTCTAAACAGCCTCTTAATGCAGTAAAACTGCGTCAGGGGCACTGAAAGAAACTCAAAGCTCTGTTCTGTTGGGAAAACCAGCCACATGTTTCCTCCTCCTTATTCACATCTCACAGTCAGCAAACCCTTGTACCGTGCTTGGTTTTGATCCTCCTGGCAATGTTGGTGCTCCCAGGACACACACATCAGCTCCACCAGCATAAATGGGAGCTGCAGGTCCCATTGCAAAGTAAACTCGGAGGTTATTTGATGCAAACTAAGCAGCTTTCACTGCAAACATCTCTTTTTGGTTATTAAGCGTGAAGCTGAAGCTACCTAATGTACTGCTGCACCAACTACCACCACCGTGGGGCTTTGCTGTGATGGGTGCTGGGGGAGGTTGAATGTTAGACCCAACATTTGTGTGCATCAGAGCCAAATTCCTGTGTGGCCCCAGGAAGATCAGGCTAGAGATGGAATTGCAAAAGCTTTGAGTGTCTCCACACCTCAGTTCCTGCCATGTGTTCAGTTTAGCTAGAGGAGCCCTTGCTGTGTTGCTTGGTTGGTGGAGAACATTGCTCTGTCCTGCCCCAGATCTGACTGCACTTCTGTGGTGCTCAACCAACTCCATGGTCCACTCTGCAAAGAAGGTTTTAGCCCATCTGCCATGGAGCTTCCGCTTGTCTCTGTGCAACTAAAAAGAGCTAGTTTGCCTGGAAATGCCATGATAGAGGGAGATTTTGAAAGACCTCAGGCTTCCTGGATCTTTCCATGGTGGATCCACCTTTCCCCTAAGGAAAAGCCCCATCACCCAGTGCCTGCCACTGTCTGAAGATCCTTGGAGCCATGTAAATAAAAAGGATAAACATCATCTGTAAAAGTTTTGGTCTCCTGCAGTTGCTTAGAGAAAGCTTTAAAATATGACCCCTTAAAAGCTCAAGGCTCAGAAGAGAAATAGAAGTAAAACACTAACAGTTACTTTTTTTTAAAGTGCCTGTGATTTTTTTACTATTTTTTTTAAGCTGGTTCCGGGAGGTAGGGACATAAATCATGGGTTTATTTGAACTCATGGATTGGGAAATGCATCTCTTTCTTTTTCCTTGGAGCCCGAGAGCTAGAGATGCTTAGAGCTTGTTAAGTCCCTTAAAACGTACTTCTCCATCTAAGATAGTTCTGCTCACAGAGTCCAGGCCCAAGCAGCCCTTCCAGAAGTCCAGCTGTTGCCTGAAATCTCGTCGTTTTCTCAGAGCAGCTTGACCCCCTTGGTGCCAGCTCCTCCAGTTCCAGCAGCAGAACATGCTCTGTTTCCCATGTGGATCTTATTCTGGAAAAAAAAAAAAAAAAAAAAAAAAGTCTCTGCCATAAATAAAAAGTGGAAAGCAATTCTTAAAAACAAATTTGAAGTCCTGAGCACAGAGCTTTAAAACAAAAAAATACTAAAAACCAAACCTACTAGGTTTGCACCCTGGATGGCAGGGAAGGGAAATAAATATATAAAAGCTTGAATTAAAATTCCAGGGAAGTCATCCAAAATAAATATGCAATATTTTCATGCAAAAGACCATAACGTTATTGTTATTTTTTGCTCCCAGTATGATCAGACTACTTTACATTTTAATAAATGCATAGTTTTGAAGGGGAAAATAGTATTGCTTTGATATGGCAGAGATAATTTGATCAAATAACGTATTAGAACTTTTCAGGACTGCATTATGGAGGGAAAATGTTTGCTTCTTCACAGTATTTGTCTATCTAATAGGCAATGATTGCAAACAAATAATTATACTCTGGAACAAATGGGGGAAAATTAAGGTTATCTGGCATGGAACAGCACAAAAAAATCTGGTAAGATAACAGTAAGGGAGTAATGTATAGCAAAGTGTTTTTGGAGATAATTGCATATCAATCAGCTGATTGTGGGTTGAAAAATCAAGCTGGTTGATGGTGTTGCAGAGGAGATCTCCGTCCTCTTGCTTGCACGATGAAAATGTCACATGCCACGTCCTGCAGGGCAGCTTCTCCTCCTCCAAAGCAGCCTGGGATCTGCTGGAGAAGCTCCTGATGGCAGTGGTGGCCTCCTCATGCCATATTCTCCCCAGTGGTCCCACTCTCCATTTAGGAGCTGAGCTGATGGGGAGAGGATGGATGGGTGTTCAGTGTTTTGTATGTTTTTTGCCATCTTCCAGCCATCGAGCTCCTGGGGTTGCTCAGCAGGGACCATCTTGACTGATCTTGTCAGATCTATGAAGTTGGAAGGTAGCCATGGTGAGCATCCCTTGGAGATGCCTTGGCTGAACTCTTTGGCTTCTGCCAAGGGTCATGGGCAGGTAGAAACTGCAGGTTCTTAATGAATATCACATGTCATGAATCTGTTGCTTTAGTGAGGAGTGAAAGAACAAAACTAATTATTATTGTTGCTCTTTGTCTGCTTGTCTGGAGCCTGCCCAGCTGCTTATGAGCGTGGAGCTCAGAGTGAGTCCAGTTCTTGTAACTAGCTGCTGAAACTGTCAGGTTTACAGCTCCTTGAGGGCAGCCATGGAAAGGGGAATGGCTGAGATGGAGTCCCAAAATCATTAAAATCACACACACTGAAAGATGTAGAGGCAAGACCAAGTAATAAGTGGCATTCCTCTGTGCAGGGCAAGGAGGTCACCCCAGGTGGGCTGCAAGGCCATCTCTCCCAATGGAAACAAGGGGGTGGCATCCAGAGCAGATCTTTTATTTTTCATTGCCTCATCTCCCTTATCACATCTCTGGAGGGCTGAGGGCAGGGACCAGGTCATCTCCCCAGTGCTGCCGCCTTCATGCATGGAGCAGGCTGCAGGAAGCATGACAAGCACCAGGGACAACGTGATGCCACCAGTTTTCGATGCCAATGTTGTGTGTGTGTGTGTGTGTGTGTGAAGGGCTGTGCATGAGATCAAGGCTCCTTCAAGCTGGGAATGGGAGGAAAAGCAACCCATCAAGTGCTCAGCAGGTACCTGGGCTCCTTCTCAGCACCAAGAGCTGAATGAAGAGGAAAGTAGGAAGCACATTGCTGGTCTTAGTGAGCTCACCCTGGGTTGGCAGCCACAAGCTGGCATGGAGATATGCCTGTACTGTATTTCCCCCCTTTATGTTGGGGGTAAGGAGAGAAAAACCCTTGTGTGCTTATAAAGGTCTGGTTCCCCTGCTTTTTGCTGGTCCTGGATGAAAATACATCAGGTGGAAATGGCATCGGCAGGTTTGACAATGCTTGTTTTAGACTTCCTGGTGCATCCTCATGGACTTTACTACTCAGTTGAGATTTATCTCACCTAAATTTTCCTGCCTGTCTGTTGTGGGTAGGATGTGTCACCTGGCAGAGGCACCTGGCAGAGGAGAAAGATTTTGGAAAAGCCCCTGGGACGCAGACAGCCACCTCTTCAGCAGCTGAAATGACATGTACTTCTGCCACCCAACGCTCGTCTCTCTGACCATCCATCCCCCCATCACACACTGTATGTGAGCAGCCTTTTCCTGCACAGCACAGAGCAATTCTCGCTTTCCCTTTGCAGCCTCTCTGCCATAATCCACTTAGAATTTGCAGCTATTTTCTTTCCTGTGAGCCTGCCTTTAAACTCTTGATGTAGCTCTTTTTCCATCTGTTTCTGCCTATGCATCTTCTCTGCGCTCTGCCTAATGACTTACTCTTGCTAGGAAGAGACTGTATATTAATATTATCATTATAATTCTTCTTTCCCCCACTTCAGATCTTGTGAGGAATGTAATTGCTAAAGCAGATTTTCAGTTACATCGTGATAAGGGAGCAAGTTACGGGGGAGGTTAGACTATCACTTTGCTCAGTAGTTTCAATTTCCCTTCAGTGTTGCTTTCTGAAGGACCCCAATTGCACAGCGAAGACAAATCCCACACTAGCGAATTCATTATTAACATTGTTGTTCCTGACATTATTAAGTTAGTGCCTGGCGGTCCCAATTATGGGTTGACATCCCGTCGTGCTACGGGAGCTTGATTCCTGTAGAACTCCTCTTCCATCAGTCACGGGTCCTTCATCTTCAGCTCATTCTTCACCCCAGATTTCCCTCTGGCTTCTCCCAGGGAGAATATTTCCCTCTGCCTTTTGCTTCTTCCTCAGGAGACCAAGGGATGAAGTTCCCATGCAGATAATGCACCCTGAGGTGTTTATCCCACTTAATGGCAATGGAGTTAATGGTCTCTGTGGGTTTCATACCTGTCTCAAATTAAGCTTCATTTTGTGGTTGGCTGAGGAGACCCAGGGAAGTGGCTTCACTTTCACGCCCAGAGCAGGTTCCTGCAGGTTCCAGGTTAATGGGGCATGAATGAGACAGCAGCCCTGGTGCAGGGCTTTGCACCAACCTCCAGTGTCAGCTTCTCCCATGCCAACCATTTCCCACTCTCCCTGTGCCTGCTAGGCAGGGCTCCCATCTTTCCAGGAACCACAGAAACACACATAAACAATACAAATAACCAGGCCGTTGGTGAATTTGGTCACTAGTGTGTAGGACTGGGGTTTATTTGGGAACGTAGAGGAGGTAAGGATGCTCTCCTCTGCCCATCTTGGGATTTTTAACTCTAGGCTGCAGCTCTGTCTGCCCCCTCAGCTGCCTTTTCGCTAACAAGCTTCCCTGGATCCAACAGGGTCAGCCCTGTAGGAGAGCTGAGCCTGCCCAGCACTGCCTGCTGGAACCCCCATGTTAGGGAGATTTGTGGCTCAGGAGTGCATTGTACTTATTAAGTGGAACAGACTATTTTCATTAAGAGATGCTGACATTATTAAGGCCATTTAAATATCTCCCGGCAATGGTGTGCCCAGCATGTGCTCAGTACAGTGTGTTCTCCAGTTTGGCTGGGACACCCAAAATTCATCCATCAGCCCTCAACTCATTTCTGCTCGTTATCCCGTTTCATTTGGACAGTCCTCTCTTCTTCCTCTGACGTGGTTCCAGGGACTCAGGTGGATTGGGAGCTGGGGACTGAGAGACTTTCATTATTCACATGGCGTGCACCTGAAAATTGCATTGCCTGCTGGCTTCTAAATTGAGTACATTAAATACAATGCATTAAACCTCCAAAATATGGAAGTAACCAGGGAGGTCCTCAGATTTAAGACGTTACCTGGCGGAGTCCCTATTTTAGAGACTAGTGAGTTCAGATAATAGACAAGCATGTTGTTGGTGCAGAGCCAGGGGGGAGAGGGGGAGAAGTGGTGGAAGGAGACATCCAGATGGGGTCCTGCTCAAAGAGGAGATGCTGCGCGGGATCCTGGCAAAGAGGAAGAGTTGGGCTGGATTAAAATCCCACAAAAAACAGGCTTCATCCTCTGCCCAGCTGTCTGTTCTGTCAGCTTTTGTGTTGGGCATCACAAGTGGGCTGGGGGGGGGGGTCTGTGCTGGGCAAAGTCCTCAGCTAACCCTGCACATCAGGGCTGGTGGGTGAGATGCTGGGTTGGGCATGCCAAACCCCACTTCTTCCCCCTGTTCTGCTCATGCTCTTCTTTAAGTTCATCGGTGGCTCATTTTTCTGCACCCAACAAGGCTTCTCCAGCCGAGGAGTGCTGAGGGAGCGCTGAACACTGTCCCTTTGGCCCCTCTCGCTGCCTGTGAAAGGGCGTCACCATCACTGAGCAATTACATGTTGAGCATGGGAAGTTGTTGCTGTTTTCTAAGTGGGAAGACTGAGGCACTGCAAGGAAAATAAAGCCTTGTTCAAGGTCAAGACCCTCAGTAGCCATGAAGCAAAAACCCAAGCATCTTGAATTGTGCTTTATACCCACCACTCGTCTGACCCAGTTATCTCAGCATTATTCACTATGTTACTTATAATGACATGCCAGTATCTCCCTGAAACACATATTTTTTCATTAAAGGCAGCAAAGCCGAAGCAGGAGCTCTGCCATTTAGATAAGATGTTCAGACTGCCTTTGGATTTATGTAGCCCATTTCACCACTTGCTTGTGGTGGATCTCTTCAGGCCTCAGAAGCTTCACAGATGGATTTCACAACCCCCACGCATGCAGACAGACCCACATGCAGATCTTTGGAAAGGTTTCTCACACTGCAGCTTTCTCCAGACCCCACTGTACAACAGGACAGTCGTGCAGATCAGGAAATGAATAAGGTGAAAAAATTGAGTTTCAACTGGGAGTTTAATTAACCGGAATTTGATTTAGGTAGTGGATTTCCACTTCTGTGATTAGAAAAGCACTGCAGGGTCTTCGGTGACCAGTAGTGATCGAGACTTTGATCTAAGATTTCACCTTGAGAGAGGAGCCCTTGATTATTTGGCAGCCCCTTAACAAGAGGCACCTGTGGCTCAGAAGAGGGCAGCAGCTGGAAAATGATATTCAACAAATGGCTAACCTCTGTCTTGTTGGCAGAACCTGTCCACCTTTTGCTCGACCTCTCCACCACAGGGCCCCTAGGGAAAGCAGAAAGGCTCCTCTGCTTCTAAACTGCCTTTTTGCCAAGGAAAAATCCTTCTGTCCCCAACAGCTCTGGTTTAGAGACTGAATCTGAATCCAGGTTTTCTTCCTGTCTTCAGGTTTTTCCACTTTTGGGTTTTGTTTTCACTACATCTCTGGCTGAGCTGCCAAGTTCCCCCTCCATTAAGGCTAGTCATGGTGAGCATGTTTCCCATCTCCTGGCTGGAAGAGCATCCTGTAGTGCCACCTCCCACACCCCCACGCCACCCTGGGCTCCCATATTAATTGAATAATATATTTTAATGGCAGGCCTGGCAGCTTGCTCTAAGTGATTGTAAACAGGGAGTCTTACATGAAAGGAGAGACCGCAAACATAAAATTTTATGGCTTAATACTAGCAATTAGAGGGGCCAGGGGTATATTTTGGAGCAAAGGTTCCCTCTCCCTCTCTTCAGAGGGTCTGCTTTATCTGCACGGCATTCCTGGATGCCTGCCCTCCCTTAGGCAGTTATCCCCATGCCTAGATCCAGCCCTGGGGATGCTGCCTGGAGCTGGGCAGCAGGAGGCGAGTGGCAGCAGATGCAGCCTGTCAGAGGGAGCAGATGCCTCATTAGCCACAGCCCAGCAGCAGCTCGGCTGCGTGGAGGGGCCGCAGGCAGCAGCCCTCCTCTGCTCAATGAAGTTGTTGAGCGCTCATTCTTACTCTCCTCTCTCCTCTTCTCCCCACATCCTTCTCCTCTCCTCCCCACACCACTTCCCTTGGCTTGTGCAGCAGCTCCCTCCCCATTCCCATTGCATCCCTGTTGCAACCATCCCGATTCACCCCCCACCCCCGGGCATCATCCCGTGTTGCACAGAGAGGGAGAACAAGGAGAAAAGGGCTGGGAGTCAAATAGCGATCGACTCCTGCCAGCGCCCAAGAAAGCGGGTCCCCACGGGAGGGGGAGCAGCTTTTCGGGAGCAGGGCTGTGTGGCCCAGGGGGGTTTTGGCACTCAGCCTGCCATGTCTGACCTTATTTCACCACGAGCTGGATACTCGAGTGAGAGCCATTGCTCATCAGCTTAAACAAAGTGTAGTACAAGACAATTCAATTAGCTGCGAGCGGAAGTCAATAGCGCAGCTTGGTTTGTGCCGCGCTTCCCGAGCCAGGGGAAATCAAACCTCTGTGCTGACGCCTTCGGCCAAGGGCTGCCATCCCGGTGTGGGAGATAGGGATGCCAGAGGGAAAACCTTCTTCTGGAGCATCCCCCACAGTGAACAAGGCAGAGGGATGCTGGAACCTGGGTTTCTCCCAGCATCCAGGCCATCTCTTGGGATAAAACCAGGGGAAGGGGAAGATCTGGGTGATGTTATTGATGAGGGAGAGCCAAGTGGAGGGTCAAAATTGTATTTTATGATGAAGATAAAGTAGGAGAGGCAGAGGCAGTGGGATTTTCTGGAGAAGCAGCTCCTCATTTCTGAACAGAAGGCCTGGGGCAGATCCTTGCTGAGCTGATATTATCCATCGGGACCTCCCAGTCCTGGCAGCTGGCACTGCTCTCCATTTCTACCCACAGCCAGCGAGGAGGCTGGGACTCTCCATGCTTTGTCCACCTCCCTCTTGAGTAGTCTGCCTCCTCTCTTTTCAGACCCACTTCTCAAATGCCTGGAAATATGCAAAGATCCTTTGATTTCACATCTCTGTTCACTGCCCATCCTTGTATTCTCCAAGCATACTGCATCTCCCCTGAGCTTCACCAACGATTCCCCCTCCAATGTACTTGTCATACTATTCCAGTGTTTCCTGGGGTTTGCTTGTGTTTAACAAAAAGACCTCATCATTCCAGATTTGTCTAGCGTGAGCTATCACAGGATTAGTGAACTGGAAATCTTTCAGAGTTTTCTTTCAGAAGCTGGTCCCCTGGGAGCACCGCTTTAGTAAGTGATTTTTCTGTTCTAGCCCAAGGAATTGGATCCACATCCGGTAGCCAAATTGAATTCATTCGGGCAAGGTTAAGAGCCATTTGATACAGTTTTAGATTAGGTGAAGGCAGCCATATATATTTCATATTCTCTACTAACTGCTGCACAGTTACCAGGGATGGGCCAGCATAGTGCTTATTGACTGCTCCCCAGTGATCCTGCTGTTACAAATGGATGTTGCTAAACAAGGGAATGGATCCTAAATCTTTCCCTGCTGAAAGGTAATGGAAATAAGTCCGAGCCATAGGCAGAGAGAATGACTTGACACTTAGCAACAGGTTGGTGTGGCTGTCAGGGTGGTTGTGGGCAGCTGGTGAGAGCTTTCCCCTCAGGAGTCTGTTTGCATTTTTCCTGTTGGCTTGAGCTCTTTCCAAGAGCTGTGAGCACTGCATGGGACCTGTATAGAAAAGGATTGCTGCAGCCAACAGCACAGGACCAGCCGTGGCTGCTGTGTTACTGTAGTAACAAGGTGGTGTTTGGGATCCTTCCTGCGGCACAGCCGCCTTCCTGGGATTGCACATCACTGAAGTAAACCAGTATGGGATTGTATATGCTGATGAGAGAAGGCTGATTAGTCTCATCCCAGAATCTAGACATGCGTTTGAATCGAAGGACAAATGAGTTTCTCTGTTTTCTTAAGGTGAGCCCATCCATAATTGTAACGATGCCTGAAATGCTCATGTGCAGTCGCCATCTGCTCCCTGCTGGAGTGATCTCAAGAGTGGTCTCTCCTGGGGCTGGAGCCCTTCCCTGTTGCAGGGAAAAAAGGAAAAGGGAATGTCTCTGAGGTCTGCAGAGAGCTCCTGCTCAGGCTGTGAGCTGTGTACAATGGCACAGGGGTCTGGGCATCTCTGGGGTAGCACCAAAGGCATCCATTTACAGCTGTGGAAAGCAGGAGGAGAAATCTCTGCCATGCATACAGGAGAGTTTATATACAGCAGCACCCTGTGCACGGGTTTTAGCACAAGCCACACTGGAGCCTGCCTGAGGAAAAAGGACTTTGAAAAAGAAGCAAGTTATATTTAGGACAAGCAGAAGTCCCCTTTGAAGAATGCTAGGGCAAACAACAGTCAAGGGCCATAAAACTCTGTACAGATCTTGGAAATACTGAGGAGCATCAGTCCCATGATGTTCATTGCTTTTCTAAAGGCTCCAGCTCCTGGAGTCATGGCATGAAATGAGGAATTCAGCTTCTCTTGCCTTTTGACTGTTTGATCTTTACTGCAGCAGGGAAAATTTGGAAAACATAACCTTTATGTTCTGCAGAGCCAGGGAGCAAATAAAAAGGACGGAGAAGTAGTTTGCTGTTTATTTCTATTTCTGAAAAATCTCATCGTTTCTTTTTTTTGAAAGCATCTCAATCTCACGCCTTTTTTAACTGCTTGGAGTGATGGTGTGTAAATAATAACAGGGTTTAGGCTTTTTTGTGCATCCTCTGAGCTGCTCCTTAAACTGCTAGAAGCGAGGCAAACAAGAAGTAGGGAAAGAAAAAGATGCCTGAAGATCTAGCAGAACAGATGATGAGCTCAGGTCCTCTCCTAGGAGTGAAGGCAAGGGTGCGAAGTGAGAATGCTTGAACCCAACCTGTGTCACACAAAGAGCTCTTCAAAGCTGAGGAGTGCTCTTCAGCTTTGTGGCAGCAGAAGCAGGTCTAGAAACATTGTTTGGTGTCAATTCCCACTCCATGTTGTCCATAGGACATTTGTCAGGGCTTTTCTGGTTGGTTTTGCTAGCCAGAGTCCTGAGAGTTGCAGATCTGTGACTGTGTGAAGTTGGCATCGAGACATCTCTGCTTTGCTCCCAGACAAGGCCAGGGATCAGCAGGGCAGGTTGTCACAGCAAGAGGCCAAGGGGCTGGAGAAGATGCATCTCTATCTGTCATTTATTAGTAGAAGCCTTCCTCCTCCTTCACCCATGTTCATCACCCAAACTGTCACTGTCAAATTTCAGGTTTCTCTCCCCTTCCCTGTGCTAAGTCCATGGTCCCTCCCCCCATAAGGCTTTCGCATCTCGTTTTCCTGGCCAGAAACCTGTTTCTCCCCAGTTTCCCCATGTATTTATCCACATATTAAAATGGCCATGGGACTGATGGGGAGAACTGGCAGTCTTGTTATGCTCTGAACCAGAGGAAAAGCATTCTCTCTATCCACAATCCCTCAAAAAATGCTGTTGTCATTGTTTGGTTTGGCTTTTTAACAAAATCAGTTCAAAACTACAAGTTGCTTTTGTGTTGTTGTTGTTTTTTATTTTGGATAGAAATGAGTGCAATCCAGGTAGAAATGTTTTAGCTTGAGGGATTTCCAATCTAAAAAGAAAAAGCAGAGAAGGAAGCGTGGAGGAAACAAAGCTCAAATAACACAGCGCTATGAATCCCACTGAACTGGGAATTAAACACTGTTCCTTTTCAATCGTCTCCTCAGGAGAAGACCAACCACTGTGAACAGTTCTGACAAATGTGTTTATGCTGTTTGATGGAATTCTTCCAGTCAGTACTAAAATGTAGTATTGTGGGGCAGGATGGGGAAGGGAAGCTGTATGTTTATCTGTCCCGAAAACAAACAGCACGTGTTAGGATTTAAATGGATAGGGGCATATCAGAAATTATTGGACAGTAGCTGTAGGTCTTTAATTTAGGGTGTTTGAGGGCTGTGTATCCAGTAGTGTAAATGCAAGGGAGAGCATTTCCCTGTTGGCGTCTATGTAGACCACAGCAATAAATTCAGGATGAAGCATCGTGCTCATCACTGCCATTCCCTAAAGGGACAGCCAGGCATGGGGATGGAGGATGGTGTCTCACCAGGCAGGGACGTGTGCTCCTCATCCCTGCCCTCAAAAGCAAAGGTATGGGCAGGAGCTGAGCCCAGCAGGAGCTTTGCTTCCTCCCAGAGTCCAGCTGAGCTCCCAGAAACCCATTTTCGCTCCTCTTCAGAATTCATTCTTTTTTCCAGGATCCCAATTTCCTATAATTTTGAGAAGGAGGCAGGTTTTGGTGCTGACATGGATTGTCTCCCTAGGCCAGCTTCAGAGGAGGCTGTGTCATCTCCAACCTTTCAAGGAACCCACAAGGGCTTAATTAAAAACTAAACTCGGGCACCGTTATTCAGATGAGACCAGCGGCTCGTCTGCTGACGGCAGCTCAAACATGTCACTTTGCTCATGCTCCAGATCTGTGTTGGAAGGTAGAAAATTTCAGCTGAGAGACAGACCCCGGGCTGGCGTGGGCTGAACCCTCTGCCATAATCCTCAGGGTGAAGAGAGAGGGTCGGGGTGGCAGCAGCCTCCCTGGAAGGGCGGGGAGGAATCAATCAAGGAGACTTCATTAAAAGAGGCACGGAAGGCAGTTGCTTGACAGAGCCAGTCTGTGGAGGTGACACAAACCTGACTCCAATCACTAGTACTTCAGGGAGAAGAAAAATCTGCATTTCCTAATTACGTTGCTTTGGTCAGAAGCCTCTTGTTTTCAGTTCTGTTCTGGGCATTTGCATGCTTGGAAGGAAAAAATGTAATATTAACCATTGCCTCCCATCACTGAGGAGTCAGTGGTGACATAAAAAGGAGCAACTACTGAGAGAGGTGATTTGGGGGAGATGTGAGACACCCAGAGGAGTGTGGAGACAGAGAATGGCTTAAAAGCAGTACAGAAAATATAATGCAATAACAGTTTGTGATTGCCAGCAAAACCAGAAACCAGGTACTGAAAAATGAGCTAATTTGGGAAATACACTAATTCCTGTGTGTCTGGCCATGGCCTACGTGCTTCTGTCTGCATGCAGAGGGTGGTCAGTGTGTTCATGGAGGTACCACAGCTGTATGATACAGGCAATGTCAGGTGTGTGTGCCTGGAACATGTGTAGGGTGTAAACCTACAGAGAGACAGCAGCCTGGATCTGGGCACGTTCATGTCTGTGTTCGTACCGGGTATGGCAGTGACGTGGTGCATGTTGTCCTCTTGCAGGCAGAGGGACAGGCATGTGACAAACACCTGTGCTCTGGCTGCACACAGGTGCCATGCTGTTTGTGCAGCAGGAGAAGCTACCCTGTGGAAGAGGTGGTCATTGCCTGTCTCCTGGAAGAGCAGAAGTAGTTCAGGGACCATCCTCTCAATACGATGGTGAGGTTCTAGAGACCATGATGAAGTACCAGAAACCAAGATGAGGGTCTAGAGACCATTGTGAGGTTGGTCCTTCTTTTGGCCATATAAAACCTCTTAATCTCTGCTTTGCAGAAGGGTCCTTGTTTCCAGCAGCATGTAAGCAAGGCAGTCTGCACCAGCAAGGCTTTTATTGGCAAACCCTGTAATGAAAGAAAGAAAGAGAGAAAGAGAGGAAGGGAGGGAGGCAAAACCCTTTGTGAAAAAAATTGCCATCCTTAAAAAATGAGAGCTAGTGAGAGAAGAAAGGCCAAGAAGGAGATGAAACAGCTAAGGCAGGGAAAATAAAATGAGAGTTTTATTTACTCCTTCAAAAAGCTGAGATCTGCCAGAGGAGCTTTTAGGGATCTGATCTCCAGTTCTCCATTTGCAGCTGCCTGAAGCCATTCTCACAGCCAGGGCTCAGTGCCACACTGTCCAGAGGCACCCATGGGTGATGCTGGCATAGGCCTGCAGTGTTTGCACTGGCACTGATGTTGACAAGGGATGAAGGGCTTTGTGAGGCTGTGCTGAGACACAGAGACACCAACATGGGCAAATTTATTCCAGAATTAGGACCAGGAAGGTGGATGCTGTGGCAGGTTGCAGAGCTGCCAATTGGAATTTCCCATAAAAGCAGGATGGAGGCATGGTGATGGTGTACTGTTTCTGCCTGGAGTCCCCAGGAGATGCTGTGGGTCATCAGGAGGCCACCAATAACTCCCACATCCCTCTGGTTTCCAACACATAGTGGATTTCCATAACGACTTGCACAGGTAAGTAGCTGTAGGGAAGTATTTTCTACATTTTTTGTTGCCAGAGTGGTGGAAACCAAGTTGGACCTTGCTCAGGTGCCTCCTGAACAAGCATGAGCAAGGACATCCAGTCCCATGCCCTGGAGAATTTGGTGGACGAGATGGACACCCAGAGCAGGAAAATTAGCAATCTTCTCCCTTGGTGGGTCCTGCCCAGGACAAAGCTGTGTGTGTGCACCCATCCTTGTCCCTCCATCCCCTTGCCTGCTGTTACCGTGTCTCTTTCCAAGGCGATCCCAGCTGCTCTCAGTGCTCCATCTGCAGCCTTCAAACCGGCACTGCAGGTGGGGGGGAAAGAAAAACAAAAAATGGAGTTTGAGGGGGGAGGGAAAGATAATAATTTTTAAAAATCAGCTCTTCTGGCATCCCATAAATCTCGATTTATTGTCCCTTTCTTATTATACAAGCATGAAGGGAAGCGAAGCTGACGCGTCTGTGCTGAGGGTGCTGGTGTGTGGAGAGCCTCCCTGGGGGCCTCCCTGACATGGTGGGGGGACATTCGAGGCAAGATGCCTTCAGCCCCTGGCAGCCTGCAGCAAGGAGAAGGGGATTCTGTTTAATTTATTTTTGTTTCTTTTTTGGGGGGAGGTGTTAGTCATAGTTTGCTTTTGCCCCAGGGATGGAAGGTACTGGAAAGAGCCCAGTGGGTGTGAAGCTGCTGGTTAGGTGCTCACACTCAGTCCCCTCTGCTTTGCTGAGGGAGGAGGTCCTCAGGGTGGCTGTGTTAGAGTGGATGTTTTGTTGAGGAGAGGAGATGATGGGTGCCATGATGAGGAAGACAAAATGGGTGCTGTGCTGGGGAGTCCCAGGAGTGTGTCAGGGAGGACAGGTATTGCTCTCAGCCCCTGCTACAAAATACTGTGTGGAAGTAACATCCATTTGCCCTTTAAAAAATCTTGGGTAAGAGTATTAATGTGGATTTTGCTGAAAAACTGTGTAGTATCTCTGGTTTCCCTAGTCCTGGCATGGTTGGGGAGATACTGCCTCATGGCCTCCTTCCCTCAGGAAGTTTGCTGGATGTGGGGGGTTGTTTTGGTGCACCCAGGGCTTGCTTGCAAGCTGCTAGAGTGAAAACAGCTCTTGCAATTAAGCATCTCTTTTTGTGGTTTGTTGCTGAAGCTACAGGGGAGTGGCCTTGGGGTTGTTTTGGGAGGGATTTCTTAGGCAGGATTAGCCTAGAGGCTTGTCCTCTGTTGGCACCTCAATTTGCTACGCCATGTAGCAGTGAAGAGGTGGGCTTCAGGTCACTTCCAACATCAGGTTCCCTTGCAATCGTGAGGGTTTGCTGCAGCCACCTCTGTAGTCTCTCAAAAGCCTCAGCTCATGCTGAGTGATGCTGGAGCTGGTTTGGTTGCACAGATTTCATTGCAGGTTCATTCAAGCACAGCTGGGAGCAGGGTATTGGTGCTGCTTCCCATAACCATGAGGACACCAGCACTTCAGCTCCTGTGCATTGTCTCCCCTGCACAGGGAGCCTGGGAACTTTTTCCTCCATGGAGCAGGAGAGGACTGACACCCCTCTTTCCCTCTTCCAACAGTACTTGTGTCAAAGCCTTCATTTTTCCTGGGCTGGGACATTTGCAACTTGCAACCGTAGTACAGCAGTAATTACACTCTCCATCACTTTCCCATCAAGAAACAAGTGGAAGAAAATCACATTCCAAAGAACCAGCACTGACCTTCTTTTCAGAAGGTTATTCACAGTTAGCTGGGCTATAATCTAGCCCTAAATTTCCCCAGGACCTTGCTGCTCCCTCAGGTTTATCTTGTGCTCTAATATGGGGCAGCTGCTGCTACTTGCAAGGCTGAGAGGGGAATCCGCAGAAGGTGCTCCAGGAGCTTCTGTTGGAGAAGGTGAAGAGAGGCTTGGGGTAGCTCTTGGGGCTGTGGGGGTACAGGGGTGCCTGCTCTTGTACTTCACTCTGTTAGAGGCTTAGAGAGTAGGAAGGTACTGGGGTCCCCCAGGGTCAGACATTTAAACTTAATTAAACCTGTTCTGTGGCCCAGCAGAGCTGTGATGCTTCCTGTATCTCCCCGAAATGTCATCTTCCCCTGATGTGGATTGATAATTTTCTTCCCAAAGACTCTCCCCAACATTTGTTTCTTTATGTGGCTTTAAAAGAACATAAAGAACATACTTAAAAGAACTTTAAAAGAACATACTCTTCTTTCTCTTGGTCCCACATAGCTCTGAAGGGTAAAATCCTCTTCTGGGGCTGACAGTGCCAAGATCAACCTGGGAAAAGCCAGCATGTCTGTCCAGTTCCCTCCAGCCTCATTGCTGTGTGCAGACGTGTCACTGCATCATACCCTGGCAAGTCTCATGTAAAGCTATCTGGGAAATATCTGTTTGAAGGTTGGAGACTTCAGGATGCCACAGTGGAGTATTCTGTTGTCCAGGGCAAGCATTCTCCTTCTCTGTTTGCTGTGATGGAGGGTGCTTCAGTATTTCTGAAGGTTCCTTAGGGAAACTCCCAGTCGTCCTCTTACAAAGTTTCTTCCCTTCCAAAGTTGTTCTGGTGCTGTGCTGCCCAAGAGGGTGGTTGGAGTCTTTGTGGAGTGGACAAGCTGTCCTCTGTAGCCCCATCTTTGGTGGTGCATCCTGGAGGTGAGAAGGGAATCTCTTGCTGCAGAAGAGGAACTTCTCTGGGAGGATGTTTCATGAAAACTGCAGTGAAAGTTACTGTCTTGATTCCTTGTATCTAACAGCTGCATTCCTGGGCCTCAGCTGCCCTAACTCAAGATGCAGGACAAGAACAGGATCCAGGTATCTTTGTTCTTCCTCTAGACTTGCGCTACTCCTCCCACTTGCTATCTGGCATTTTAAAGAAGAGCGGGAGGGGGAATAAATGGCAGTAAGAATTGTGTTCAGCTATTTTATTTAAGTCATCATCATTTCTAATCTAAATGTGCAGGAACTGTATTACACAGCCTCATCAGTCAGGTATATTGGGCTGCGTCTTCAGTTTAGTGAAAAGTAAAAGCCATCTAGAAGCAGAAATATGTTAAATGAGCATCTCTGAGGTTGTGCACCTTTTTTTAATGGATAGAACAGCCCTACTGTCTTAGCTTCAGTGGTTTATGTAAAGCAATCCTGCAGGGTAGGGATCATCCCTGGGACATGAATGGTGGAAGAAATGACTTGTCTGTGGAGTAACAACTTGTTCCAAGTCCAGGCAGAGGAGGTGGACAGCCCTCTATCATTGCTGCAGGCAGGGGGTGACAGTATGGCCATAGGCTACTTTGCCACTGGAGGAGTTTCCTCAGGCAGCAGGCATGTCTTGGACAAGGGTGTTTGATGTGGGCAGATTGCAGTGGGGGTGTGTGACCAGAAAAGCTGCTCTTTTCTTACTCTGTCAGCCCACAGCAGCTCAAGGGTGGGTGAGATCCATTCCTCAGTGTTAGAGCAGGGCTAGGGAAATAGGGGCAGCAGGTTTTTCACTTCTTCCCTTGGGTCTCTGGGTGCTTGTCACCCTTTAATACAGATTGTTGTTTCACTCCCCATGCTAGAAGGGCTGAGTCTCCCCCCTGAGGGGATTTCCATGCCCAGAGTGTGCAAGGGATGATACTAGTAGCCTGACATCCTGCAGGACCCTCCTGAAGGAAGTCCCTTAGCTGGTGAAAGGGAAGGGACCTGGAATCCCTCCAGCTTGATAGTATCATAGTATCATTCCCTCCATGTTTGCCAAAAGCACCCTTATTTATTTCATCAGCTAAATGCTGAAAACCAGATGCCTGACTTCCATCAAGGCCTTTAATGATGATGATCATTGCTTCCTCTAACGCAGTGTCTTCTAGTGAGAGACAATGCCAAAGCAGCACACAGCTGTTGACCAATGGGTGCCTGTCTGTTTCCTCCAGTATTTCAGGGTACTTATCTATTTTTGTGCTAGGGCTTCTTTTTTTATTGTTTTTTGCTGAATTGCAGGAAGTTCTGAGGTGGAATGTGGCAGCTGTTTAATAGCGTACAGGAGCCTGCTGAGGCAGATGAGCTTGGGGAGCGAGGAGAGCCTCCTGCTCCTCTGTAGTCCTTCAGAATGCCTCATGCATGCTAAAAACATGGTTCCTCCATCCTCTTGGAAGCAGGAAAAGGATAGTCCTTCTCTTTCCCAGCTAAGCTGTGAGTAAGTAGCACAGAGGAGGCTCCACAGGAAGTTTTTTGCAGAGCTAGGAGAAAAGGTGTTGGCCTTGGAGGTCTGTTGATGGTGCAAAGACATGCTTTTCCTTTTCTTGAAATGGAAGTACCAAGTTGAGCTTGAGAGGGCACTAGGTAGGGCACACACCTTGGCAAAGGCACAGACGTTGGACATGCTGGGATAACCTCGCTCGGGAAAGCTGCTCAGACCCCATATTTATGTAGGCACTTACTTGAATGTTCTTCTGAACTGCTCCATTGAGTAAGAACACGGATCAAGAACTTGATGGATCAGGGCTTGACCAAGCCAAGTTGCCTCATTTTGTCTGGTGCCTTCACCTGGAAGGTGGGAGCAGGGTCATGTCCTACTATGCCAAGGTGTTTCAGGAGGTACATGCTGCTAGTGAGACAGGCAAAGGCACGTCAGTAGTGCTGTTCTCCAGGGTGTCAGAAGAGCTGTAGGCTGTCACCACCCCATGAAACACACATGGTTGTTAGATTGAACTGCTGTGTCGCTTTCCTTCTGGGAAGTGCTGTGCAACTTCAGGAGGTATGTGAAGATCTGTTAAGAAACAATTAAGAACTTTAGCATTGCTTGGATATTTGTTGAACAAAATGTTGACATAACACACCAGGCCACTCAGATTTGTTTTAACTTGCAGTTTAGACTTAAAAAAAACACAAACAAAACAAAAACATTAAATGAATTAGCAAATTATTTTGATTGCTTTGTTCATTTTTCCAGCAGAAGAGCTACCCACCTGGAAAACACTGACTGGCTGCAGGCAGGAGCAGAATTTATTTCCAAAAAATAAATGGATCTGGGATAAAAGTCTTCTTGATTTTTTCATTTTAGCTGCAAAGGATGATATGCTTCTGTTCTGCTCTTTGTGCTGAAGATCAAATAGGAAGGAACTTTGCATAGGTGTGCCAATACCTTTCAAGGAAAAGTTTCTTCCCCCACTCCAACATATTCCTCCCACAAGCAGCACCTTGGACTTGAGATGAGAGTAATATTTAACATTTCTTTCACAATACTGCTGGCGTGACTCTGAATCCCAGTGCTGACACTCTTGTTCTGTTTTCTGTTCCATGTACATGGCTTCTCTCTGATCTTTCTACCTTGGCCTTGTTTTATTCTATTATTTCTTTTTTTCCCCCCTTCCTTTCTTTCTCCATTTCTCTCACAAAGCTTTGTGGAAGAAGCATTGTTTCATTTTCCTGAAGGTCCTGAGAGGGCAGCTGGCAGATCTCATATGCAGGGTGTCAGCTACATTAAATGCACACACTCAGATCACTGTAAATCCCTATTTACACACAATGAACATGAGGATATAAAGCATAGAGGAAATAATATATTATTGATTAGAGCAGCAGTGTGTAATGTCCTTTGAAAGGCAGGTGGTGCATGCTCATCCATCAGTGCTCCTGACACAGATCTTCTTGCTCCTTGGAAATGCAGGGCAAGTTGGCTGTGTTCTGCCACCCTCCCTGTGTGGGGAGTGGAGGGGTGAAAAGTGGAATGCAGCCCAATGTTATTAGAAGGTGTTTGGAGACAGGATAGCAGAGCAGGATATTTCTCTGGGTGACCTGAAGCCCGACTTGTTGGGCATGTTTGGATTTTAGTGAAGCAAGCCAATGCTTCAGAGAAGATTTTTTTACAAGTGGAGCCAGAGGGTTCAAATCTTATTGGCTTTCCTCTAAGTGCAGGTGGGTGTCTTTCTTGATGTCTGTGCTGCTTCAAAAAGAGGATTTTGTACACAGGTTCTCCATGTCATCTGGAGGAGGAGAAGGTGCCGTGTGTGAGGGGTGCACAAGCACACAGAAGAGCTCATTGACTTTGCAGAGATATGTAGCAGTTGAGGAGGGCTGACAAGCCCTAACAAGAGTCTTCTGACTAGAAGTTCTGTGCACTCCGAAACAAAGTGTGTTGGGGTGGGTTTTCTGTGTGTGATTTAATATTGTGTTTATTTTTTTTAATGATGATCTAAAATACTTGTCATCTGAAGTGCCTTAGTGGCAATGCTGGGCTGGTACTTGTGTTGCAGTGATGAAGAACAATGTTTTGATGGTTGCTGAATGTGTAGCTGATGATTTCCTCTCCTTCCCAACAGCTGTCACCATCCCCTAATCTCCTGTGCAACACATGAAATTCATTCCCTTGTTTTATCTCTGGCTGAGGTCACAGGAAAGTGAGGTCCTTGAAGCTTGGCAAGCAATTGGAATAGGCTTTGTTTGGTTTAAATGAGTTGAGACTTCAAACCCGGACAGGTAATGGAGCAGTTTTCCTTCCCTTCACTTGGGGGGGATTGCAGTCCTGGCTGCTCCTCACCCTGTTGGCCCAGCTGCCTGGGTCAGAAGGATTTCAGGGTGCAGCCACATTAAGAAAAAGAGCATCTTTGTGAGAACTGGATAACTTGAATTAATACAGAGGGAAAACTGCCCCCCACAATCTGCCCTTGGTCACCAATCTGAGCTGTTTGCTCACTGGTGTGAACTCTGCAGTGAAAACATGTTAAAGTTCCCTTTTCCTGCAGATTTTTTCTTCCAGGTATTTAATCTTAGTTTACAGATGAAATGTGCAGTGGTGAAAAAGATGCTAATCACACAGTTGCTGCACTCTGCTCCAGCCACTGAAAAATTTATTACCATCTGTCTTGGATTGGACAGGGCTGTGAGCACCAAGACGTTAACATCTTTGAAGCAGCAGCAGCGAAACTCAGCATTGCAACAGGGCAAGGTTGGATCTGCAAAGAGCTTGCATGGGTTTGGTACAGGTACAGCTTTGTAGTCTTCTCTTTGCCTAAGGTCAGAGGCAAGAAAAATCTGTGTTGTGCTCAAAACGTCCATCACTGGGCTGTAAGTGTCATCTCAGCAACTTTCTAGTGTCTTATGGTGGGGAGGGTTTTCTCTTTTGTCAACCATTTAACTAGTCAGCAATTCCACTTTGTTTTTCGCCAGATACTGAGGTGAGTGTTATTTCAGTCTCCTGGGTACAGCATTATGTACGTTCCTAATGGGTCCCTCCTCTAGCTGTAAGGAGGGCACCTGGTTTATATGGTGGTGTTCTGCCAGGCTTTTATGAAGCCAGAGCAGAAGGTGAGGTCAGAAATCAGATCAGCTCCCAGGAATAGGTGGTTGGCCGTGTGGCCGTTTCTGAGCTTGTTGTAACATCAAACTATCTTGGAATCAATCAGTGCTTTTGATTTTTGGCCTGCTTCTGCCCTCAGTGTATTACTGGCCTTACAGTTCAGAAGTACGCAAAACTACAGCTCCTGTGATGCATCTTAAATATATTATTTACTCTTGGCTTTTTGCAAGAGCTGTGTTTCTCCCCAGCCACCTCTTCCTGGAACAACACTTCCCCTCCAGCACCAGCAAGACCATCTGAATTTTGGAGCATACTTTCATAAAGTACCTCTCCTGTGGCTGCCTTGGCATATGTTTCTTTTAAATAACTTAGACTATTGTTGTAAAACCTCACACCTTGAAAAAAGAAGAATTGCTGAGCAAGGGAAGAAGAAGTGCAAGGAGTATTTGTGTCTCTCCTGCAGCAATTAGCAAACCTAAACGCAGGTTTGGCTGTTTTTTCCAATTAAACTCTGGCAAGCTGGAATACACATTGTGATAAAGAATCAGAGAGTTTTGGAGCTACTCTGTTTGGAGGATATGGGAGCTTTAGGCTGTGTGGCTGAAACGAAGCCATTGGAAGTAATGGGCTGGACAATCTCAGCCCATTACTTTTAATGGGATTGGAAGAGTGCACGCTCGGGAGCAGCACGTGGACGCTGAGGGAAGCAGGGGAGCTCTTCTCACATATCATTCCAGTTATGGCCAACGCTGGGAAAATGGGCCTCTGGCAGTGGAAGCCAAGCTGCTCACAGTAAATTATCAGGTTTGGCAGCAGAGAGGAGGAGCAGTGGCAGGGAAGGTGCATAAAGGCATGTGTTGGCCTTGGCTGTGAGCTGGGACTTCGTTTGGTTAAGGAACGTCATGAGGAATCCGAGATCCCTGCAGCTCGTGGGTACCATGGGCTGCACAGGGGCGTGAGCAGGGTGACAAGTCCTTCCCTTATCATGTTTTGTTTTTTTCCCTGGTTTGTTTTCCTACCTGTGCTACTTGCATCTGTGGGTGTGGAGGAAGTTTTTAGCCTCGTGTGAACCACTAGCCTGTCGTGCTGGAGCTGCTGAGCACCTCTAGCAAAGTGTTCACAGCGTGAAGATCCAGCCAGCAGGACCAATTCAGAGATAAGGCTCTAAAAGGGGAGCAGGGATGGTCACAAGACAAAGCAAATATTGCAGCATTAAAGATTCAGGATGAATGCTGCAACCTTCAGCTGGTGGTGTGGGTGTTCAGTGTCTTCCCTTGACCCAGGCAGGGCGACTGGTGCTGACTCCGAGAAGCTGCAGCTGCTGTTGGAGCAAGATGCTTGCATCTCTAGGCAGTCTGGGTGATGAATTTGTTTCTCGTGGTGGGACTGAATCTGCTACCCCTAGGACATTGAAGGAATGTGGTCTAGACAGGTCAGCAATCAGCCCCCCACAGCCTGAAATTTGCCCACTCTTCTTTCTTTTGCTGCTGAGCGTGGCCAAAGCCCTCCCTGCCAGCACACTCTAAAACTTCAATACCTCAATCAAAGCAGCCTTCCTGCAGAAAGGGATGGAAATGTAACGATCAGATAATGCCTTAAATTTTGTGGCTTTCTCCGCTTTCCTGTAATTGGTGCCTTGTTCTTTAGAAGAGGGTAGGGACCTGTTTTCCCTCTTTCCCTTCCATCTTGGCACTGCATGCTCTTCAAGCAAGATTTAATGGAAAGGAAAGAGCAGGGAGTGCAGCAAGTGCACCTCCAACTGGGATTCATCTCAAATTGCTGCTTCCTTGGCCAAGTTACTCATCTGTGATGGTTTGGTAGCAGCACCGCAAGTGAGATTCCCCAAGATGTTTAGGTGCCTCAGCTCTCTTTCAAATTCCTGGCAGATTGAAATAACAAAGGAGGAATTAGGGGTTCACCTGTGGTTTAGGGTCTGACCCAAGGTGACTTGTTGACATCAATTAGGTCCTTCAGCTGGCCCAAGAGGAGATGGCAGAGCAAAAAAAAAAAAAAGTAAAAGCCTCAGATGCACAAGAACTGCAGCCGTGCTGGGAGGTAACCAGCAAATACAATTTAATTAGAAGATACACAGAAGGAATGGTGTTTGTGAGGCTGGAGTGTGATTTCCCAGTAATAGAAGGACCACAGAGTTCCCTGCTCCTGACTGTCCTGTCATCCTCAAGCATGGCTGTGCTTCGGTGCTTTCCCTGCCTTCAGAGAGGATTAAAGGGCCACAGTTCCTCTGTCTTGGTGAGCCAGGGCAATTGCCAAGGGTGGCCAGCATGTGGACAATGGGCTCTGAGGGATTTGAGGCAGGAGGAGCTGATGGACCTGGGGCAGATGGGCTTGAAGGCCATGACCATGTTCACTCAGGTCAGGCAGAGGATAGTTGGGCTTGCTGGGTATTTCCAAGGGTAGAAGTGGTTTGTGCTTTCCTGTACTGTTCTCTGTCTTTCCAGACTTGTGAAATGGATGGCTTAACCAGAAGAACATTCAAGACAGGAGGTGTTGATCCAGAGCACCACCATGGACGTGACCTTTACAGTGCAGTGGGGTTTTTTGTTGTTGGGTTTTTTGTTGTTGTTGTTTTTCGGGTTTTTTGTGTGTGTTTTTTTTTTCTCCAGTGTGTCCACAATCTGTCAGAGCAGTGTGTGATCTTCCATTGGAAAGTGTTTCCCTTGCCACGTTCTCCTCATGGTTGTGTAGAGGTGTTATGGGGCAGTCTGGGTGGGGTGTGAGGCTGCTACCCATCCTGCTTTATGCAGATCTCTAGACCTGCATGTAACCATGGCTCTCCATGTGCCAGGGGAGCACAGAAGATGATGTTTATTCCAACATGAGATGGTCCCACCAGGTCCAGGATAACCGTGTGCTGTGTGTGTGGCTAATGTTGCTTGGATTGCCATGGGACATGCAGGGGTGTTGCAGCAGGACAAGGAACAGTGCAGTGGCTTTCAATGAAATGAGAAACCAGAGAGCCTGGGGATGAAATCAGATCTTTAGAGAAAACATTGTGTTCTTAAGGAATCAAAATATGTGGGTCTTGTGTCTTTCTTCCTCTCAGTTTTGTTGTGAGTTTTTTCCATTCAGATTTTGGATCATAGAGAGTAACAGTGCCTCCTGTTATGTAGGAGCCCACCCTGATGCCAGTGCAGTCA
Source organism: Apus apus (assembly GCF_020740795.1). NCBI lineage: Eukaryota > Metazoa > Chordata > Aves > Apodiformes > Apodidae > Apus > Apus apus. The sequence goes on along the minus strand of NC_067303.1, from coordinate 669,051 downwards.
CTGGAGATGGAGCAGGAAGGCTCATCCCAGCTTAGACTGGTTCAATCCATCTTCCAAACACCCCTCCCCTTGCAGCCCCCCAGTTTCACACAGACCCCATGTCCTGTGGTGTCTAGGGCTTTTCCAGGCTCTGGGGCATCTCCTTGTGAAGGCGTGTTGATTTCCTGGAGCACTTGTTTCTTCACATGCAATGGAAGAGGTGTCGCAGAAAGGTGTGAAGGGGTTTGTGTCTCTTCCACCCTTTCCTCTCTGGTGGGACAGTGTTACTTTAGTGGTGTATGCAGCTCCTGGTTTGGGGAGGGGTAGAAGGGGAAGATGGCTGAGCAAGTAATGCCATGTTGGTTCCACCACAGACCTTGTCAGGCAGCTGCCCAAGTGACTGTGAGTTCAGGTCTGGGCTGCCAAGCAGAGCATGGGGACAAGTGACAGCCCAAAGCCACCCATGCCCTCTGCTTTTGAGAGGAAATGCCTGGGGGAGGCAAAGCAGACAGGGCTGGGGACAAGGCTCCAGCTGCCTGGGAGCCTCTCCTGCCTTCCCTGTTCATGCCTCAGAGGTGTGAAGAGCTCTGTAGGGTCCATATCAGCTGTGTCAGCTGGTGCAGTGCAACCACTGCAGGGTGACCAAAGCAGATGTGCCTGTCACCTGGCTGTCCTCTGGTGGCCCGGGCTGCCCTGCTGCCTTGTTGGAGAGGCCTCAGCAGTACATGGGGGAATGATGGGGATGGTGACATGTCATGGATGCAAGGGATGACCTGGGGAAGCACCAAGAAGGGACTGGGGCATGTGTGGGGTGGTATTTGTGTCTTGGTTAAATTTTTCTTGAAGCCTTGTTCCTGACCTTCCTGCAGTGGTTTGCTGCCTTGAAACAGGAGATGGATTTTGCAGTTTGAATGGAGCAGCAGGTACAATGGGCTGTGCTCAAAAGCAGATTAAATCCTTGGGAAGTCCTTGAAGTGCAGGTCAAATCCACCAGGTGAATTGAACAATACAGATGTCTTCCTGGGGAGGGTCTGAGCTCGGGGGCTGTAGCCAGCCAAGGCTGGAAGAGGGTCAGAGGGTCTGAGCTAAGAGAGATAAAAGTGGAAACAAGGTTGAAGCTCTTGCAAAATACTGTCAAAATCGTGTAAATGGAAGAGAAAAGCTTGAGTTATGCCTGTGAGACTGTAAAATGAATCTCTTACTCTGCAGGGGTGCAGAGGGCCTGGATTGTTGATGTGGACAACTGGCTGCAGGTCTCCCCTTGGTGGAGCTTTCAGAAAGAGGGTGTGGAGGGAGCGAGGGGCAGCCTGAAGTTGCAGATCACAGTTCCTTGCCAGTAGTGCCCAAGGATTTGTGGTTGTGGGCAGCCCTGCCAGCCTTTTCCAATGGCTGCAAATGGATTTAGCCAGATCCCATGGAAGTGTCTGGCTGCATTGCTCTCATTAGTGCAACCAGGAGCTGATTTGCTGTCACTAGTGGTGAAGAAAACACTGTTTCTACATAACCTTTGATTTGTTTTTCTTTTGAATAATATAAAAAATATGCTGTGTGAAAGTTGTAACTTTTCCAACAGGTAAGACAGGAAAATCCCTTTTCCTACAAGTGAGGTAGAGTGAAGCTGTGGGACTTGTTGCCATGATCAGGAGATGGCATTTCAGATTGATCAGTGTAAGTGTGTACCTGTGTGTACAAAGAGGAAAGCTGTTTGAGCAAAAAGTGTCACGTGCTTAAGGCCACCTTAATCTGGGGTAAATTTTTTCCTTCAGGCTGTTTTGCTTTGGGGGAGGGAGAAGAAAAATCCTGAGAACATCTGGATTTGAGGTTTGTAAGGATTCTTCTTCACTTGCTGGATGTTCCCCAAATAGGGAAGGTTTGTAGGAGGTTCAGAAAAGGAGCATCAACCACAGAGAGCTGGGGAGGAGAGTAAGAAATAGACAGATTTGCTGTACTGAACTTTAGGGACCAAGGGCTCTGTGATGCCACTAGAAAAAAAAAGCTCTTCAAAACACTTCAGTGCTGAGTTACTACTTGGAGGTGCCTTTTTTGCCTTCGTTAGCCAGGGAGCACAGGGAAAGAATGTTCTTTGCTCAGCAGCATGAATCCCTCTTCTTTCTTTCCTCTTCTGCCAGTTGTGTTTCTTGCTAAGAAGCAACTTTTAATTGTCTGGTGCCAGGGCAGAGCTCATTCTTGGGAAGAGCTGCTTTCTGCCTGGCTTCTCTCATCATCCTCTTGAAGCTTTTGATGTGGATGGCTTTCAGGGCAGGCTGGGCAGCTGGGTGCCAGTGTACTGTGATATTCCAGACGTGCTTGTCCAAAGCTGTTTGCCCCGGAGAACCTCATCCTGGGTCATGGATGGCTCTGGTTTTTAAGCTGGATTGAAACAGACTCAGTAAAAATAAGCACACTAAAGTATTCCATTATAGGTTTTAACCCAAAAGAATATTTGATAGAAGTTTTAAGACCTCCACCCTTCAGCACCAGGGAAGACAGCACTGGGGCTGGCTTGTTTTGGGAGTATTGCTCTTTGAGCTGCAGATACAAGCCTCTCCAGCATCGTTCAAGGCAAGTTTAAGTCCTAACAGAGGTGCTTGACAAGGTTGCAATTTCAGGGTGTTTTCCTTTGCCATGCAGAGCTGATCAGCCCTCCCCAAGGTGACCTTCACCCCTCTGTGGTAGCAAGACTTTGCTCTAAAGTCTTTAACCAGAACTGGTGCCTGATGAGTGTCTGGTTTCTGCAAGCTCTGCCCTTTGTGCCTTCCCTCTTTAATACCAACAGGACTTCCAGGTCCGTGGCCCATCAGTGAATAGTCCTTCTGTACAGTTGAGTTTTCCATCTCGGAGCAGTGAGCTGGCAAACACCTCTGCTCCATCTGTTTTCCTTCATTGATAGATTCTTTAAAGTCAGATTGTAATCCCACAGGGACATACTCAACTAATCTTCTGCTTTTAAGATTTTATTTGTGCAATAAATGGATGACAAGGTGGTTTGTAAGTACATAACACAATAAATGGGTTTATAAATGCAACTTTTCTGCTATAGAATAAAATACAATATCACTACAGCATTTAAGACTGATTTCTGGTTCATCCATATTTCAAACAATAATGTGCCCATTTTCTCATCTGGGAAACCTCTTAGATTTTTTTTTAATACACTTTTATAAATTAGCCAAGCACAGATTTAATAATAACTTGCATTTGTATAGCTTTTTTCATCTCTGAGGATCTTGGCTTGCTCTACAAACTTGATGGTGCAATATAGAAATCAGGTGCTGATGGATCCATTTGCTCTCTTCCAAGATGTGGGAGTTTGGATGCTCAGCAATGTTTGTGGATGCAAAAAGAGCCAGGCAGGAAGCTGGAATCCAGCACTCATGGCAGAAGGAGAGCTTGGAGGGGAAGGATGCAGCTTGCTTTATGGGTGCCCATAGCAAAGTCGTCTGAAGAAGAGGTCACAGGGGTGTTTAGGAAATCTGCTCAAGAAGAGCTAGATGGAACTGGAAACTAGGATGCTGAAAAAGAAAATGATCCTTCACACATTTCTAACTTTTGGGATGCATTGTTTCTAGATACAGAGACGCCAAGAACATGGAAAGATCTGGGAACTTGGTCTCTTCTGTTGATAATGGGTTTCTTTAGCAAGATATCCAACTGCAGGTGGTTTTATCCATCAGGACAGGAAACTGCTAAATAGGAGCATGAGGTCTTTCAACCAAAGTGTTTTTAAGTGATCCAGAACTCTGGGATTTGGTGGTGTAGGAGCTTTTCATATTCTCATCTTCTCTTGTTGGCCAACTTAGAAACAGAGAGGAAGTTTTTGAGCTTCCTCCTTGGAGACTTCCATGCTCTTTCAAGAGCTACCACCCAAGTTTGTTGCTTCTGAGATTCCAAGGTGAGTTGGGGCTTTTCCAGCCCTCTGTCTTTCCCAGTCCCTGTGTTTTGGTGTAACTGACACCAAATTATCTGTCATGGACGTTATCCCTTGCCCATGCTGAAAAGAAAATGTTCAGAATGAAGCTCATGCATATAACATGTCATTGGAAAAATATTTACAGATAGCAAATTGCCATCTCTGTAGAAGGAAAACATGAGAAAATGGAAACGTGATCTTGATGTTAATACAAAGTTTTTAAAATTTAATTTAAGAGACCAGCTGTTTCTGCTCTCTTATAAGAGTTTAATTGGTATATAATAGCATAGTTAATTAAATACAAATCAATAGTTTAAAACAGCTAATTGATATTTAATATGTATGGGAAAATATAACTTAGTTTGTAATATAATTAACTCAATATTAAATAAGCAATGGAATTGCAATTATGCTTTTACAACAATTATCAAGTTTATCGTTCTTTAATAAACTTGCAATTAGATAGGACGAGCTGAAAAATTATTAACCAGGTATTATTGGGCTATTAAACATTTATTATCATTCCTGGTGGAGTATGGCTACACAATAGTACACATTATGATTGTGTTAATAAACCTTTATTACTGCTTTGCAGCTTTAGCCTTTACTGCACTGGTTGGTCAGGAACTTGGTTCCCTCCCTGAGTTGTGGTTGGAGGAATTGCCTTGAAATTCAGTAAGGAAATCCTTGCAGGAGAAATCTCTCCTTCTGAGCAAATTTGATCAAGTCTGGATATAAAGATCTCTTTTTCAAAGACCATGAACTCTGTTTCTTTTAATTGGCTTTTGCTTCGTTGTCACCAACTGCCCCTCATACTGGCAACGTCTGGTTTGAACTGGCTTCTGCTTTGTCTGATCTGCAGGTTTTGAGGTGGATTACTGCAGGTACTCTTAAAGAAGTCAAAAATGTGCTGCTGCCATGTGTCTTCCAAATGAGACTGAAGTTCACACTTATTCAAAGCACCTGAGATGATAAATGTCAACTCTAACAAGTTTTGCTCTGCTGGTAAAAATCAATTGCCATTGCAAGGAAGTAGATGGGATTTGTTTTGGGAGTGTAGGACATGCATGGGTTAAAGTGTTCTGTTTTCAGTGGTACCTCAGCAGCCCCCCTAAAGCCAAAACATTTAAAATGCTGGGTGTCTGCTTAACTATTTTAGCTTTAGGTAGCCGCTAAAAACCATGAAGTGGTGAGACATCCTTAGGCATCAGAGTCATCTTGAAGTGTTTTACCTTTTAAAGGCCCTCTCAAGTATTTAAAGGTGCCTTTAGCTATAAAGATTTTTGCATGTTCTCACAAATTTATGGTATGAATTATTGTAATGCAGTGCTCTTGGATAGCTCCTTTCATCATGAGATATCAAAGTGTTTTATAAGCATTAATTATAGCACCCCTCAGGGAGGCAAATGGCAGACAGACAGTCATCCTGGTGAGCACCGAGCCAGGCTCCAGACAGGTATTAACCCAGATTTCCTCTGGATTCAGCCTTGATCACCCCTCCCTGCTGCAAGGGTGAAGTGGTGACTGGGACCTCTTGGGTAGCTCAGCCCTTGCCTTGGGTCACAGCCCCTTGTCCCAGCCTTTAAAATATTAAAACCACCTTCTCAGGAAGCATTGGAGCCTGGAAGGGGAGAGCAGGACACCCAAATGGTGTCATCACCCAAGCAGGCTGCAGCTATTGCTGCTGCCTCCATCACTGCTCACTCCACTCTGCTTTGGTTCAGGATGCTCTTGTGGATGGAGACCATGGCAACCATTGTGATCCCAGGTCTACATATCTAGGAAAAACTCAGCTGACATCCCCAGACTGGCCCCCACGCACCTGCCGGGGTGTGTGATGCACGTCTGGATTAGTGAGCTAGGAGCACTGGGTTGCTCAGCTCCACTGTGGGCTGCTCTGCCTGGTGTGACACTAATCTAATTGTGTTGTTTTAATTACACTTTGATACCTTGGTGCTTGTTGAAGGCTCGATAGGAATCAGTGCCGTTTTGCTTTCCTATCAAGACACAAACCTCTTGCCTGCTTTGCAGGCTCCATGTAAGCAGCCCCAGAGCCTCACTTGGGCTTGCAGCCATCTGGCCACATGCATGTGGGATGTGGGTTTTCACAGGCATCACACAACCCTTTGTGGACACCCCACTCACAGTTCAGCACCTTCTAGGTTCTGGTTGTCAGGCAGTGCTAAGGGAGGCAACGGTGCTGAATGGCCTTCAGCTAAAGCAGCAGACCCTGGCAGTAGCCAGGGATATTAGATACATCGAATCAACACCTTTTGTGGTGTATTTGCACTTGTTGTGGTGGGACATAATCATGCCACCTCTACTGTGGAACAGGAGGGCTGAATTCCACCTTTGCATCCAAGATGGGAGATGGTTGGTGTTTACCTCTGTCTTGTTGATTAACACTCTGGGTTCAAGAAACAGCTGAGGATGCAGATAGTTGATTCATCTGCCCTGATTTTTCTGATCTTTAGGCATCTACATCTGAGTTAGTCACCTCCTTTTATGGGCAATGAGAGAGTTACAGGCACCCCCAAAGAAGTGAGTTGCTTTCTGGAGGTGCCTGTTTCTCTCCAGGGCACTATCCTAGGGTAGCATTGTGGATTTAGGGGGGGGAATTAAATCTCAGCTTATTCTTAGCACCTCAAGAAACTTACTTTTGTCTGAGCATTGACTTCAGTGGGATTACATATGTCTTTTATTGTCATTAGGTGTTTTGTCCTCCCTGATGGGAACCTTCAGATGTTAGTCTTTTGCAAGGTGGAGCCCTGTTTAGTGTTAGAGAAAGTGCTTTAACTAGTCTTGTGTGTACCCTAGATGTCCCAGAGCCAAAAGAAGTTCAGTTTCTCTGGGTTTAGGCTCTGATTCTGCCTCATTGTGCACAAGAAGAGGATGCTAAACCCTCTGCTGGAATGCCACAGCAGTGTTGGGGAGGGATGCTGTGTATCTGAGTATATACTCATATAGATCTGGGTGTCTGCCCTGCACATCCCATCACACTGTGGTGAGTGATTTTCCTCTTCTTCTGGGCATGATCCAGATCTGGGAATCAAACCACTGTAGCTCTGAAAGCTCGAAAGCTGTCGCTGTACTCTCTACCCTCCTGCTCTGCTGCCTTCCCCTCTTGTGTGCAGCACAACTTGGTGACACTCCCGAGCTCCTTCCTCAGCCAAGGGGGCTCTGGAGAGACCACAGCAACATTAAGTAAACATCAAAGGGGCTTTGATCAGCAGGGCTCTGCAAAGCACAGAAGCCCCTCAGGAGCTCTGCAGGTCCACAAGCAGGCAGCACTGGGGACATGGTACCTTAATTTTCTCCACTGTGACTGAGGAGAATTTGTTTGAAGAACTGGAGCTTTTTGCTGCTCTGAGATGCACATGGAAAGAGTCTGGAAAACCCCTGCTCAGATCTTCCTGTTTGTTACTGAGAGCCAGAAAAGCCCCATTAAGAAATCAAGGCATCAAAGGCATGTGCTGACTCTGACTCTGGCACTTGGATGCTTGTAGGGGCACTGCCTTGCTTCTCAAGAGCAAGATGCCTCAAGCCAGACTTATCTGCCCCTCTGAGGGCTGGTTCCCATTTTGCTGTGCTGCCTGCTAGAGAAGAAAGGGATTAGAGAGTCCATGTTATTGCAACACACTGATGGGGACGAAGATGCAGCTCATTCCCTCTGCTTAGCATGGAGGAGCACTTAGAAGGGCACAGGAGTAGATAGAATCATAGAATTACAATCATTCTGGTTGGAAAAGGCTTTTCAGACCATCAAGTTCAACTGTTAACCCAGCACTGCCAAGGCCACCACTAACCCATGTCCCTCAGCACCACATCTACACAGTGTTTATATCCCTCCAGGGATGGTGATGCCACCACTGCTCTAGACAGCCTGTGCCAGGGCTTGATAGCCCTTTGGGGGAAGAAATTGTTCTCAATATCCAGTGTAAACCTCCCCTGGCACAACTTGAGGTCATTTCTTCCTGTTCTATTGCTTGTTGACTGGGAGAAGAGACCAACACCCCCCCTCACTCCAGCCTCCTTTCAGGTAGTTGCAGAGAGGGAGAAGGTCTCCCCTCAGCCTGCTTTTGTCCAGGCTGAACACCCCCAGTTCCCTCAGCTGCTCCTCAGCAGACTTGTGCTCCAGACCCTTCTCCATGATGACCCTCCTGTCTGTAGATGTCTGTGGCTAAGTGGAGCAGTGCAACAGCAGCTGGAAGCAGTTGGCATGGGACCCCCAGCACAGCTGAGCTCCGTGAGGCTGACCCAAGACTTCAGTGATATGCCTGGATGGTGTAACCCACAGGATTTGCTCCCTGCAGCATCCCTCTGTGCCTGCTCTTGTCCTCAGCCTGCTCATCTAATGTGGCTCTCTCCTCTCTTGCAGAACTGGGGCTCCCAGGAAGAGGATGCTGCCTAGTACTGGGGTTCATGTACAAGGAGAAGTTCCGCAGGATGACTGAAGGTGAGCAGTTCCCTCACCTATTATTCTTCCTTCCTCTTTAGCCATCTTACTGCAAGGGGCGTGGATGTGCCACCACTAGGAACGTGCTAGGCTCTTGTCCACACCAAGGAGAAAATCCTGCTTCTCCTTTGATCTCTGAAACATCTTAGTAGGTGTGGATGTAGGAAGTTGCATGAAGCTGCAAGAGAAGAGCAGGAGCTTATTGGTTCCATGCATCCAAAATCCACCATCTTTTTCCCATGGAAAGGTTCTGTTATATGGGAAGCTCTTCCAGCAATTCCTGAATCTTTTTACTCTGGGTGGTAGTGCCTCACCATGACACCTTCAGAATACCAGCTTTCAGTGCCTTTGCAGCCCTCAGAGGAGCTGTTCTGTTGTTCATCAAACCCCTGCACTCTGGCAGAAATCTCTCTAAATTTCTCTGTTTATATTCTAGTCATTCCTCAACTACTTTATGAGCATTGATTAATCCATAGAAATATCATAAATAATTATGAAGCATAATAACTAAACAAAAACTATATTTCTGCTGAGAAGAACTGGCATCCTTGCTTCTGGTAGCTTCATTGCTTGGCTTCTCCTTCTGAAGCAAACCCTGGTGCAGCAGTTAATGCTGGATCAGAGAAGAGATTAAAGGTCCCAGAGCCCCATGAGAGTCTCGAGGGCGTGTCAAGGAAAGTTTAGCTGCTGTGAGATGAATCAGGGGACTGCAAACCTGATCCAAACATGAGTTTAGTCCTTGTTTTGAGCTTTGATTGGGAATTATTTCATCCTGCTGAGCCTTATTGAGCTTTCAGGGATGGTGTGTTGCTCAGCAGGTAGCCACAGGGGTGTCTGCTCTTGCAGGAAGCCATGTCTTCACATGAGTAAAAGGTGCATCAGCTTTCAGAGGGTAGAGCTCTTGCAGAGGCAAGTTCATGGTTCAAAAATCAGTTAGAAGATCAAAGGTTCTTTCATTTTCCCAGGAGCCCAGATACTGAGCTGATAACATGGGGAAAATACTTCACAAGACTTCATCTCATGCTTGTTAATTACCACCTGCTTTTTAAACATTGATTAGAGTAGGTTCTGTGGGAAAGGGGCTGTCCCTTGGGTGAGTGGATGGCAGAGTCTTGTCCGACTGCTGTGAGAAGGTGAAAATTCTCAGTACCTTCCTGTTCCTCCAAGCTGTTGGAGATGCTGCCTGTGGCACCCCTCTGCTGGGCAGCAGCACCCAAGGGGTGCTCATAGGGTGTCCAAGAGCCAGCAGGACCTGCCAATCCTTTGGGATCACTCATAGAAGCTCCTGGTGGATTCAAAGCCCGTGTCCGCCTACAACGCGAGCCCTCCTTTTTCAGGCTGAACATAGCTTTGTGTGGAGAGAACAAAGAAACATGAAAAGCCAAAAGTAAAGCCTTTGTGTGGGAAAGGGAACAAAGTGTGCCTGCCTGGCACTGTGCAGGCAGCGAGCTTCTGGCCCTGCAGGCTGCAGGACCATAGTTATGCTTAAAGGTACAGTCTGCCAAAAAACAAAGTTTGGGGATTTCCATGGCTACAAAGACCACCTAGGACTTGTGTTTTCACTCGAGGTGGTTCTGGATGACAGTTGCAGGCCTGGTTTTGGTGGATTTGAGCGCAGGTCTACAATGTGTGGTATGTGAGCCAAGGGGGATTTCAGATGTCTGGTCATCTAGAGACGTGCAGCAAAGGTATTTCCTGCCCCAAGTACCTGAGCCAGACTCTTTGGGCCAATTACCTTGCAAAGGGAATGAGACAGACAGCTTCCCTTTTATATTTTTGCCAACTGAGAGGTTTTTTTCTCTTTTTATTGCACAATGGTGCTAATGAATAACCCTATTAATAATTACAGGGTAGCTGGAGGAACTGAAAGCAGAGGTAGGCAGTTGGGGCAATCAGATAGTTATGAGGTGTGGGGTCTACATTGTAGTGAAAATGGGTAATTACAGGGATCATTAGAACCTCGCTGATACTTAACAGAGACATCTACAAAATGCACTCACAGGTAGAGAAGCACAAGAGGACTTGAAGGCCTTGTCAGCATGGAGGAATCACTTGGTGGTGGCAAAGTTTTTCTCTTGGCTTTTGTAATGGAGAAGGTCCAGGCTGGACACATGCAGACCAATGAGGCAACCTCTCCCAGCAGGGTGAAACGAATGTTGTGACACAGATGCTCTTTGGCCATGCCCAGCAAGGAGCTTTGGTAGCATGAAGTTTGTTTACCAGCTGGCAAGTGATGGATGCCCATTAACACAATTGATTGCAGATGCAGGCTCTTCTGCCTGAGCTGTTCTCCAGGGTGAGAAACCAGAAGAAGTGTCTGAGAACTTCCGTCTGTCCATATTAGTTAACACACACCAGTTCCTCATGTCAGCATCTATCAACCTGTATCATGGAATAAAGGGTCCGGGTGACGTGTTGGTGTCTTTCCCAGCTGCAAGGCAAGAGTACAGCCTGGGCTGCTGGTGATGTGCAAGACAGAAATGATTTGGGTGCTCTCCCTGCAGCTGGCACTGCCATGATTGCTTCTTGCTCTGTTGTCCCTGTGAACCCCCCCCAGAAGGGTGCTGGGTGTGGGCATAATCTGGGGGCATGGGGAGCTGGGGAGGAGGCAGAAGCTGCTCCAGTGTGGCTGCTCTAATCTTCTCCCTTTGCTGTAATTAATGAGTGTCTTGGCTGCGTGCTGGGATCACTCTAGTGGTGGCTGTGAGTTGTAGGGTGAAATTCAGCTGGTGACAGTTGTAGAGGGAGGGGGGGGAGAGGCAGAGCTGTCTGTAACGATGGCCTCGCAATAAAGACACTTTAGAGTTAATCCTGCACCATCTGTCTTCATTCTGCTAATAACCCACTCAATCAGATGCTGCAGACTGTTTGTTAACATTCAGAAACAGATACAGAGTCAGGAGGAGCAGGCTGTTTGCTCTCAACAGCCTGGATTCTTCCTTGAGAACAGCTCTCCCCTGGCCGCAGCGGCAGCTCAGTGGGAGCCATGGCCTGTGGGCTGGATGTCCTGAAGCACGTGCCAGAGGTGATGCTGAGTCTCCACCAGGCTGAGTTACACTGCTTTCCCCAGGGCTCGTGCTGCACGGGCTCAAGGTGATTTTGGAGCAGAAAGGTGGCATCCATGAGGTGGGTCACCTGAGTCCCCCAAGAACAGGGATCTTGAACTAACCGGAAAATTTGGGTTTGTTTTTCTATTCCCTCTTCCCCTTTGTTTCTCTTCCCAAGGGAGGGCAGGCTACTCCCTGCTCATCGTGCTTGGGTTCTGCCTGTCCATAGCTTCAGGTCCCAAGTTGGGCTTGCTCTGCTCTCCTGCAGTGGTCAAAGGCAGGTATTCATATGTTGATTCTGCTATTTTGCTTCATCTCTCTTGCCTTTGACTTCTTGCCAGATCCAACTTGAGTCATTAGCAAGCATCGCTGCAGCAATTATGGCACTTTTTGGCTGCCATTCATAAAGCTACTAAGGGGAACGATTGAGCGCTGAGAGGTGTCAGCCTTCTCCTTCACCACCTGGCTGCAACCATCTCCCTGGGTAAGGGACCTGCAGGAGCAGGTCAGCTCACTCCCCTCCTTTCATCCCCCTTTCTGGACACTACACTGGCCCTCGTGTCCTCCTGTTGAGCAGGCAGGCTGCACCTCTGTGGGATGGACCCAGTGCTTGGCTTTCTCACTGTGTGGAGAGGAAGGGTGAGCTTCATCCTTGTGTCCAAGGTCAAGTGGTGCAAGTGGGAAAAGGGACAGAAGAAGGACTCGGTGCAGTGTCTTCCTCCTGGACCAGCCTGGCTCAGAGCTCTGCTTTGCTCCCATCCATACCACCAGTTAGGGACAAGCACCAGGCTAAAATCTGTACTTCAAGCTGCAGATGGTCTCCTTGGTTCAGCCTACAAACACTGCTGTGCCAGGAGAGAGAGAGGCTGTGCTGGAGTTATCTCTGGCAGCAGCCACCCCCCACTGGCACCGTGGCTGGCAGGAGGCTCTGGCCTTGGTGTGTTCTCCCTTCAAGGTGTCTCTGTTCACAATACAAAGCAATTTAGCAGCCGTGGCTGCAGAGCTGCAGCTCCACATAGTAACTAGTGCTGCTCTGGCCTTAATTGGGAGAGTGTGTTGCTTAGCAAATCATATTTGCTGGGTAATGATGGGAGAAATCTGCTCAGATAACAGCTGTCCAAGTCCAAGGCAGGAGGTTTTTTTCTAAAGGCCACAGGGATGTTGGTCAGTGTAAGATAAACCTTGAGTTTTGGGAGTGTAGATGGCAAGAACTTGAAAGTTTTGCAGCCTGGGCTGCAAATCTCACTGTGACTCTTTTGTTCAGAAGGTTTTGGATCTTATTTAAAGGTCCTGGGACTAATGCAAAGCTCTGATGTCTCTTGTTGGGGTAAGATGGACGTATCGAAAGGACCTTAAACGCAGATGATTCATCCACATACCCGAAATGTGGGCCACAGGTCAGGGCCTAGAGGGACGATGATGGTCTGAAGTGAAGCAGAGCCACCAGCCTGCTCTCCTTGTCATGGCTCCTGCATTCACACAGCCCTCGCAGAATGCAGCTAATTGGGATGACTTGGATCAGCCCCTGCCTGTCTGGCAGAACTGGGCAGCTGCCTGCTTCTGCCTTGCACCATCACCTGTGGCTTTGCACTCATGATCTGTGAGCATTGTAGCTCTGGATGGGGTCTCTTAGTCTTCAACTTTGGCATAGCTCTGGTCTGCTGATAGGTTTTGGTTCTGCTAGACGTGCAGAGAGAATTTTGTATGCATATGAAAGCTGGTTTTATGGCTTATAATTATCTCCTACCATCCTTAGAACAATTATAGCTACTCCATTATTAATAATTGGAATTCCAGTCTTTGTCATAGATCACTAAATGGAAAGGAAGCTCAACCCTGGGTTTGCATAATGTACCTTGGTCTAAATTGAATAATTGGTAAAATGGTGAAAATACTTGGTTTTTCCCTCATTCCTTGGTGCTGGAATTAGTGAGATATTAGTGCAATTAGCCAGTGCTTCCATTTGAGGCTGCAATCATTTGGTTTGTAATTTAGAATAAATGTAAAAGCCCACTTGTGCTTCTGAACGGATTATTTGTCCTCTTTAAAAGTATCTAATGGGGTGGCTGTCATCTAAGCAAGATACATTTGACCCATTTAAATTTGTTTTCCTTTTAATCTGCTATCTGTTTTCCTGGATCTTTTTTTAATAAAAGCATAAAGCACAAGTGGGTGAGAGAGACCAAAGAAGGAGAGGATAGAAGCCTTATAGATCTGGAGTTTATCATAAGCCACAGTAACTTGAAATCAAGGCTGTTAAACTGCAGAAAGCAATGAAAAGAAAACACTATTTGGAGATCGTTTAAAGAGCCGAGTGACTTGTCAATGAAAGGTTGTTCTATTCGACTGCTTCTTAATAGCTTCTTGAAGGGAATTTGCAGCTCTTGCAAGAATGAAGGCTGCAGGTGCTGCTGCAGCAGCTCTGGGCTGCAGGAGGGGCACTGAGGTTGGCAGGGTGCTGGGGCAGCAGTGCTGAGACTGGGAAAATCCAGTACTAAGGAGGAAAGGAGATGCATTTAAACCCCTGACTGGGCTTAGGCTTTAAAACACATCCTGAATATTGAAGCCCTGGATGTCCTGGTAGGCACAGACGCTGGATGCATCACAACTCTTGGGGCTGTAGGCAGACCTGTGCCCAGTTCAGTCCCACCTGGCTCCAGCCATCCCTCCATACCATCCTGCTTCTTCAGCAGAGAGACTGTGCCTTTCCGTCTCCCAGGCTGAGCATCATTTCTACAGCACTGATTCCAGGCTCCTCTCTCTGTCAGGTCTCATCTTACTGCCTGGAGAGAAGCCAGCTGGGACTCTGGGATGGAGTCGCTGTTTTTTTTTGGGAAAGATGGTTAGTTCAGAGAAGCTGGCTGTGCCTCTGCTCCAAATGTGTCTCTGCTTGAATGCCCCTTCTGCTGCCTCTGCTGTAGTTCAAAGTGGGTTCAGTGAAGGTTTCCTGCCAGGAAAATGTCCTGTTAGAGCGTGGCACTGAGATACAGTGACGTATTCGTGCCACTCATTAGCAGCCCAGCGAGGCAGTTGCTGCCTCAGAATTGCTTGGATTTATGGGGACATTTAATCTGCGTCTTGCAACTGACTTTTACATCTGCAGCAGCACAGGCAGAACATGAATCTTCCTCAGTCTCAAGGATATATTGGAGCCAGCCCATCTCATCCCTGTAAGAAGTTACCTTTCTCCTCTACCAGATGCTGCTGGGAGCAGCCTGTGCTGCTGGAGAAGCTCAAACTTCCCTCAGTTCTCTGGCCCAGTGGTGGAAGGGCTCTGTTCATTTCGATCAGATTTGTAACGTGTTACTTGCTTTAGCCCAAGCAGCACTGGCTCTGCTCAACCTGGTTTTGCCCACAGTGGAGTTCAACAGCCCCTCAACAACTTGAGCACCTTCTTGAGCATTCCAGCATCTTCTTACACTTTTGCCCTCTGAGCCTCAGTCTGGGAATGGGATTTCTGCAAAACTTTGCTCGAAGCTACAGGATCCCTGGCACAAAACCTGCTGGGATCCACTGTAGTGGTTGGTCTGTTATTCGCTGATCTCCAGGGCTCCCCACAGGATGCAGTGCCACTTTTGCCTTGCTAACTCTGCTGTCACCACCAGGAAAGGTGCTGCCTCCTCCAGCTTGGCAGTTCTGCCATAGAGAAGCTCCTCTTACTCTGAGCCTTGTCACTCATGTCTACAACAAAGACACAATCACGATTGATTGGGGAAGGCATCTCCCATGTAATCTGAATTGAGCCTTTTGTTCTTTATCTGACAAAGGCATTCAAGAAGGAAGAGTCAGGTGGATGAAGCAAGCTCCCCAGAAGTTGTTACTGATGTATTGTTATCAGCAGAGGTCTCATTGATATTTCTGTGATGGTTTGTAAGTCTGTTAGTTAAACAAGGCTGGGATGTAAGTGAAACCTGAGGGAAAAACAGCAAACAAGCTGTTTTGGTTTGTTGGTTTTGTTGTGTTGTGTTTTTTTTGGTCTAGTGTCAAGGGGAGACTTTGCCTGGGTTGGGTCAGCTGGAAAGCTGGATAAAATGCAGGACCTTGCTGGAGAGGCATAGGCTGCTGTGAGCCGTGTCCTTGCTGGTGAAATCCGTCATGCAGGTTTACAAGGATGGTGCTGAGGGAAGGATCCTGTGAGCTCTGCACTGCTCTGTTCAGGCAGGATAGGAAACACTTCCCTGTCCTACTGCTGCTCTCTGCCACTTCAGAGAGTGGGAGCAGAATTTCATTCGTGCTGCTTCAGTAGTCAGCAGCAGTTGCAGTGCAGCTGAGCAGCTCTGCTGGTTAGAAATCCCACACAAAGCTTGGGAGTTTTATGGTAGTGGTGGTGTTGTAGTAGTTAATGGTCTAAGGGTATAATTTTATCTATTGATTTGAGTAGCAGTCCCCTGTGGAAAGCTATTGCTGCGTGGTCTTAAATAAATGAACACAATACTTCCTTGCTCCTGAGAATGGCATCACATAATTCAGGAGTTGCTTCTCTTGCTGTTCCACTTGCAGGTGCATATGGGAGAACCTGGGATCCTGTGGAGTCTGTGTACTATCCCTTCTTTGGGGCTGGAGAGCCTGCTAAAGACACCTCAGGGATCCTGGGCCCTAGTAAGCACGGATCAATATCTAGAGGGGATTTAGGATATCCTGTCTGCTTTAATTCATTGCCCTGTCAGTGCCCTTTAGCTGTTTGGAATGGGATGTGCACCTAAGGAGCACAGCAAGCTGTGGGCAAGATCTTGTCCTGTAAAACACACCTGAAAAAGGGCAGAGACAAGGTTCTGTGCTTCCCTTCCCCTGCTTGCTGATACTTTGTGGAGTTTGGGTTTGTTTTCAAAGTCTGTCTGGAGACAGTGGAAGTGGAAGTTGAAGGAGATGCAAAGCTGCTCTCTGAAGATGGTAACTCTGGCTTCCTCACCTCCGTGCTGCTTCCAGGCTTCCCTCAGAGTTTGCCTTTGAGTGTGTGTTTCTGCTGGTTGTTTTCTTTCCTCCCTCAGTGTCCACAGGGATGCTGTCAGAGAGGCTGCATTAGCAATTACAGGTCACACTGGTGACATGCTGTCCATCAGACCAGAACCTGGACATGCAGGTCTGGCTGGGCCATCAAATCAGGTTCTGATGATGCCATAAATCCTCCTGGCATGGACCCAATAGCAGGATTGTGTGGAAGCCTCCAGCTTCTCAAAGTATTTGGAAGCCGTTGCGCCCAAGAAAATGATCCAGGCTTTGATTCAGGAAGAAGGCAGGAGGGTGATGGTACATCCCTACCCAAGGCGGGAGAAAGAGCATCTCTTCCACCATTTTTGAGAGTCCTCCTGGGGCACAGGCACTGCAGCGCAGTGCTGCTCTCTAGGAAGCACTGCAGGCCTACCTGCTGCTGCAAGGAAACACAGGGTTTGTTCCTGCCTGGTCCTAATCTCTCTCCTCCCCCTCCTGGAAACAGACAAACATGATTTCTGCAGGGTTGGAGCTTCATGGACTGGAGCAATGAAGCAGTACCAAGTTACCATCGCTTAGAATATCAATTAAAACCACTGCAGCCTTGTAAGTCCCACTCTGAGACATACTTGTAGTGACAAACAGCCAGACTTGCTGTTCCAGTGGCTCTCGAGGCAGGAGAAGTAAATCTACTGTGCGATTCGGAGCAGAAACCTGCCTTGTCTCGAGTACTTCCAACTAAATCCAGGCTGTGGGGTGGGACTTGAGCAGGATTGTGGTGAAGATTAAACCGTTCTGGTGTTACAAAGCTTATGGCTTTGGTGTGCTGTGAAAAGGCTTAAATAAATAGTTGTGAAGCTCTGTTCCCCACTGGTGTCCCTGTGTGTCGTTAGGTCACATAACATCATCCTGACTCTGCAGTCCCAGCCTGGAAGATGAAGCCCCTTTCTTAGGGGAGCAGGCCAAGACAAGCTGTAGTTCACAGCTATCATGACAAATTGGAAGGAATTGTGTGTTTCAGGCCAACACAACAAATCAGTTCCCATTTCTCAGTGCAGTGGGACTTTGGATTTGACTGAAAGGTACTGCAAAAAACACCCACCAAAGTATCTTGTTTTGTTTGAGCTGCCTTTGTTTTTTTTAAACCCTTCTAAAAATCCATTCTCATCATAAGGAAATAGTGAAATGCTGCTGTAAAGGATCAAGTTGAAGGCTGCAAGTCCTGTTCTTTTTCCTGCCAAGCTATTTGCTGGGTCTGGCCTAGCCCTGCCATCTGTACTCACTAATAAAACTGAAGTCCATTAGCAGCCTTCAGGTTGAGGTTGACGAAGACAGAAGGAACAAGCCTGGCCAAAACCTGAAGGAGAGGCAGGGAGAATGTGTGTGGGGGGGGTGGGGTGGTGAGTGAAATTCCCTTTGGCCAGGCAGTCAACACGACAGTTATTTAGTACCCAGGGCTGCTGCTGTGATCCTTCACCAAGCAATGAACTTGAACCACAACCCTGAGCAGCTACCACCAGTGCAGCAGGATTGCCAGGCCTGTAGCTACCTATCCTTTCATGCCCAGTGTTTGCTCCCACAGGTATTTACTCAATCTATAACTGTATTAATGGAGCTGGTCTTAAAACGCATCCAGAGATACAACTTGAGATGATTTTTTTTTTCCCTTTAACAGAGATGAAGGTTTATATAGACGAAGGGAAGAGAAGGGAAGTGAAATGTTCAGTGACTAATGATCCTCATCAATATTCATGAGGATGGTATGCATTTTGAGATTTAAAATGAAGGAAGGAAGAAAGAGAGAAAGGAATTGACTTTTTCAGAAGCTAAATGAAATATTTAGGTTGACCTGGAGATAAGTATGCCAGGTCTTTGTTGTCGTCATCTTAGACCAGCATTAGATGGAGAACTTTTCAAAGAGAATCAAGGGATTGGAGTTGCCAGTGGAGGTTTCTGGAGGTGGTGTGGCAAGGAGGTACCAGGGGGTTGGCTCCTGCAGAAGCAGAAGTCTTCAGCTGAGGGTGAAGTCCATGTTGTACTTTACAAAAGCGGAGGGAAGTGATCCCTGCCCCAAGAACCTGCATCCTTAGCATGGATATGGAATAGCAGCAAGGGGTGTTGTCCACACTCTTGATCCATCTGCATTTCAATCTTTCATTGCTGGAGCAGGGAGGAGAAGGAAAACCTCTGCAGAGAAACTACCTGAAATACTGTTTTGTCAGAAGGATGGTGCTCTAGATGTGTCACAGTGGTAGCAGAGGGCTGAAAGATCACCAGGATCTTAACCAGATGTAGTTGCTGAAGGAGCACCTCAGTCCTGGAAGAAAGGCTTTCCCCAGCCTCCTGTGTTTCTCCTCTTATATCTCTTTCCTTCCCACTTATGCAAGTTGCCCTTGTCTCCCTCTGCTCTCAAGGCTGCTCCTTTTCATAGCCACCCCTTCCCTCCCCCAAGTGACAGCTGTCCCACCCCCACCAAGGTCATTTGTCCTAGAGACCATCTTTGATCTGTGCTCTGATAGAAGGGCTGAGTATTGACTTGGGCTTCAGCTTCATTAGGAGGCAGCCTCATTTGTCAACTTGTTTGTTTCGATAGCTGCTTGGGAGACAGCAGAGCTCCCAGCCCTCCTTGCCAAGCCCCTCTATTATTCCAGAATTAACTCCCTTTGCAAGCCTTTGCAGGCAAGGTCATTGCAGGTGGCCCTGCACGGTCCTCTCATTCTCATTAATCCATGTCACAAGAGGTTTTAAGCAAGGTTAGACCCAGCTGGTTTGTGAACAGGAGACTTCTGCTAAGGCTTGGGGTGCAGGGAGAAGCTGTGTGCAGGGGCATTCATCCACAGTGCTCCTGGCTGGAAATGCAGGCTGTCACACACAGGTCTTGTCTGCTCCTGGGGAGCTTAGAGATCACAGAATCATTTTGGTTGGAAAAGACCTTTCAGATCATCAAGTCCAACTGTTACCCCAGCCCTGACAAGGCCACCACTAAACCATGTCCCTCAGCACCACATCTACATGGCTTTGAAATCCCTCCAGGGATGGAGTCTTAGGCAAGCTCTGGTAGTGAAATCCTCCCAGAAGGTTGTCTGGGGCTAGTTGCATAAGAGTTGTAAGTAATGAAGGTTAATTTTTCTTGTCAGTTGTCATCAGGTAATGCATCTGCCAATAATAGCTTCTGGTTTTAATCCAGATGGTTAGATGAGGTTAATCAAATGCGCTTCCCAGGCTTTTTTTCCTTTCCTGTAGGTTGGTGAAGAAGGCATTGACAGGTGTTCACTTGTAGTGTTTGACCCCTCTAGGAATCACCTCCTTGTGCTGCACGTCGCCAGGGAGCAGTTTGGGGAGGTTGTGGCTCTTGCCATGGGGTTCAAACTGCTTTTGGTTCTGGCTGTCCTGGGTGTTGCTGCACATCCAGGAGGGAACTTGGGAAGGATGTCCCTGGCTGTTGCAGATCCTGAGGTAATAAAGCACCAGGAACGGCACAGCTCAGTGCAGGCTGTGATGGGACTGGCACTGGAGTGCGGTGTGTGGCCCTGGTCTCTGCAGAACCCAGGGACAATGTGAGCTGTGGTGGGGGCAGTGGCCCAGGGATTAGAGAGTGGGTTGTAAGAGGAGAAACTGGAGGAGGTAAATTTATGTAGTCTGGAGGTGGCTCAAGGAGAGACACGACCAGAGTCTATAAATACATGCAGCAAGAGAAACCAAGGGAGGAAATTATTCAGCAGTAGAGAGGACAAGGAAGCGCCTGAAGCAAAAGCAAGAGAAGTTGATTCTGGGCCTTGCATGGAAGGAGAAGGGCCTTCAGCATCGGGCTCCTGGCAGGGAGGGGGCACCACTGCTGCCAGCTACCCTGCCACCACGTTGCCCTCCCCATCCTCAGCTCAAGCCTCCCAAAGCCAGGTCCTCTCCCTTCTACCCAGCTCTGCTTGGTTTGACAGCAGCCTCACCTTGTTCCTTCACTTCCAGCCCTTTCACACCAGCTCCAAGCCTGCCCACGTGCCTTAGGAGGTTTAATAAAACAGATTGAGACACACTGGGGCTTATGGCTTGACAACTCATTCCCCTTGGACAGGAACATTTGCCTCCTCTGGGTGACAATGCTTTGAGTCTGTAGCCTAAGGCACTGTGGCTCATTGCTAGTCATCTCTCCAATGAATAATACACATGCCTGAGTATCTCTCTGCATACATCTTCCTTTCCTATCAGGTAATTTAATGTTATCTTTTGGCCTCCTGCTCCTGGGATGAAGAGATTACTTCAATCCTGCAGCCCACAACCACAGCCATCGGTTTCAAACGTCATTAAGTTTCATTATAACAAATAAACACTGCAATGACATTTCTAAGTTAGCAGAGAGCACAGAAACACAAATATGAAGCAGATAAACTGCATTTGATCCAAATAATTACTACAGGCAATATCGAGCTTGGGCTGAGCTGGCAGCTGGGTGCGAGTAATTTATAGGAGTCCATAAGGCGCGGTGTTGCACATTGCTCCTTAAAAATTATGATGATGGTTATGTGTGTCTCTCCAAAGCCTTAAACAGGTTATGTTCTTGCCTTGCTGAAGGCAGGATTCTGTTCCTCAAGTCAGAAATGGAAGTGGAACTGGCTAAATGTCCAGCTGTTACTAGTTTGGGGACTTGTTCTGTCCCTGTTCCTCAGAATTTTTGCCTGAAAAGAGACCTGCACTTGAGGTTTGCTGTGACTGACATTGTAAAAGAGGCTTTTTTGTTTGTTTTGTTTGTTGCGGTTTTTTTCCCCTGCAGGTTTCTATCCCCAGCAGTGGACTCAACAGGCAGGAATCCTTGGAGAGAGATTTCCACTGTAAAAGAGTGTAATATTATAATAATTAACTTATTTGCATTTTGTCTCTTTATTACCTACTCTTAACCTTGGGGAAGGAAACCTCTACCAGCAAAACCAGATGGAAGCACATCTTCCCTAAAAATACATGAATGAAAAGGGGTTTGTTGCTGTGCTGGCTGAGTGAACTCTCACAAAGCTTTGCCTCCCTGGGAAAGGCTGGGTTTGTCTGCTCCAGTTTGCCACATCATCATCATCTCAGTGGGCCACATGGAGCTTGTCACAGGATGGAAAGCTTCCGAGGTCCTGCAGGCGTGGAGGCTCACCCCAGGAGGGGGTTCAGAAACAGCAGGGTTTATTGATGAGCATCTCTCATTACCTGCTCATGAACTCAGCAGGCTGGAATGTGCTCATCTTCCCCTGGACGGGGGTTTCACACAAGTCAGCCCTTCTCTCTGCAGTGGGGACCATTGAGAGGAACTTGTAATGAAACAAACAGCCAAGTTTAATGTTGAAATACATCTGAGTCCTCTTCTGGGGCCTTTCTCCTCCAGCAATAAAGCAGAGCAGTGGCTGGGTCTGTCAGCACAGCTGCTTCCCTGGGTCTTCTCCCCCAGGTGCTCGTGGGCTGATAAGGCAGTTGCAGGGCTATAAATATGGACAGGATTCACGTTTCCTCTTGTTTGTCCCAGCTCTTGGCTTTATTGGGTAAATCCCCGGGAAAAGCAGGAGCCAGTTATTGCAGGTAATGGTGCACATCACTGGCCTCCTCCAGGATGGCTGAGCAATGGATAAATCCACTTTCTTGGCATTTCCCTGGATCTCCAAGTACCAAAGCAGCTGTGGGTTTCAGGGCAGAGGAGCTTTTATTAGATCTTCATGTGTGGATAGAAAAGTACACGAGTTTTTAAGTGTCCTGCCCGTGTAGCGAAAGTGGCCACAGTTATGAACTAAAAGCTCAACTCATGACCTGCTCCTTGTTTGTTCATTTTAGTGTCTCTTGCTTCCTCCTGTCTTTTCCCTGCCACTGTTTATTGGTGTATTGCATATGCTTAACTTCAGGCTGCTCTTCAGAATAACTTCTTGTAGCCCTAAATGTGAATCTTGCAGGGAAAGAAAAAAAAAAAAAAAAGTGCACTTCGTTACAATAATTTCCACTTGGAAACATCCAAACAAACAATAGTTGTAGCAGAAACCTGCTAATTCTCATTCCACTTCATCTTCAGTCTTGATAATTCATGCAAAACAACCCGAAGCAATCCCACCCTGTTTCTCAGCTCAACTAAACAGCAAGTGGAGCAAGTCCCTGGGCTCACTGCTTCTGTAACATCCCATAACAGTCTGGCTAGGAGCCTCTCCAGAAGCAATACAGTTGATACAGACAGCAGCTTTTCAGCGTTTCAGGACTATAGTAGGATTTGTTCTGGCATTCAGCCAGGCCAAGTGCAAGATCCTGCACCTGGGTTGGGGCAATCCAAGCCCAAATACAGGCTGGGAAGAGAATGGATTGAGAACAGCCTTGAGGAGAAGGACCTGGGGATGTTGGTTGATGAAAAGCTCAACGAGTGAGCAATGTGCACTCACAGAGATCCAACTGAATCCTGGGCTGCATCAGAAGAAGCGTGGCCAGCAGGTCAAGGAAGGTGATCCTGCCTGTCTACTCTACACTCGTGAGACCCCACCTGGAATACTGGGTCCAGTTCTGGAGCCCCCAACTCAGGAAAGACATGGAGCTCTTGGAGCAAGTCCAGAGGAGGCCACGGAGATGATCCAAGGGCTGCTGGGAGAGTTGGGGTGTTCAGCCTGGAGAAGAGAAGGCTCTGGGGAGACCTTAGAGCAGCTTCCAGTGCCTGAAGGGGCTCCAGGAAAGCTGGGGAGGGGCTTGGGACAAGGGTGTGTAGTGATGGGACAAGGGGTGATGGCTTTAGCTGGAAGAGGGGAGATTTAGGTTAGAGATCAGGAAGAAATTTTTTGCTGTGAGGGTAGCGAGACACTGGAACAGGTTGCCCAAAGAAGCTGTGGATGTCCCCTCCCTGGAGGTGTTCAAGGGCAGGTTGGATGGGGCTTTGAGCAACCTGGCCTAGTGGAAGGTGTCCTTTCCCTTGCAGGTTGGAACTAGATGATCTTCTAGGTCTCTACCTACCCAAACTATTCTATGATTCTCTGATTTTCCTGCCTTGGTGCATGTGGTTTGGTTCCTCGTGCCAGCAGTTCTAATTCAGGAGAGGTATCTTTTGGAGGGTGGCAGTTCAAGCACCTGCAAAGATGGAAACACTCATGGTTGGGCACCATTTGCATCAGTTCCCAAATCCGTACAGTGAGCATGATGTCAGTCCAACCTGTGGTGAGTTTTCTTACACTCAAGTTTATTTTGAGAAGGATGTGGATGTCTATCGATTAAAGTTTGGGTGATTTTCTGATAAGCTTTGGCAGAACCGTGTTTAAAGTAACGGAAGGTAAGGGGAACACAATAAAAGCTTCTTGTTTTCACTAGAAGTTTGGCTTGCAGGTGGAAGACAGGAGCAGAATCTTTCAGTAGTTTTAGCATTAAATATTTGCATTTTCTGTTCTGAAGAGAAGCTTCATTTTGATTTGTCTCTGTGACTCCAAGCATGCAATAACAGACTTTGAAAAATGAGGATGGAAGTGAAACATGGTGTGACCCAGGGCGAGCTCTTTGGTCTAATTTTCCACCCTGTAGACTGCACAATTTCCAGTTGCTATCCGTCCTGGGAGCAGAGCCAGACTTAGAAATCTCCAAATCGTTTGTGAAATGGATTATTCATCCTTCTCATTTTCCTACAGACGAGTGTCCTGGGTGCCCTCTAACTCAAAGATGAGCTGAGATTTATAGGACTATATTTCAGAAGAGCCCCCCTGAACTGGGAACAAAGGGTGGGCTAAGGGGGTGTATCTGGATTGAATGTAATCCAGGGCTGTGGGGGTCACCTGTGAGCTTGCAAAAGGTCACAAGGGACAAAATCCTGAAGGAATTTATCTGGGGGACTTTGAGGAGGGCAGACTGCTGCCCACTGGTTTGAGGATCGGTTGTTATTTTAGAGGGAAACGTTCCTTTTCCTTCTTCGCTTATTCAAATGGGTGAGTTTAGGTCCCAGGAATATCTGCGCAAGATTCCTGCAGCCCTTTTGCAAGGGCTGTTTGTCAGCTATAAATAGTCAGCATCAGAAAAAATGCAACTGTAGTTGCCACGGAGCGGGCTGGCTTGGCTGGAGTTACCAGAGCATCCCCATCTCTTCTCCCAGCTCCCTCGTCAGTCTGGCTGCCCTGGAGCTGTGCCAGAACAGATACGCCTTGACAGAAGAGCAAATGGTTATTTATTATTCTGCAACAGGTTCCTCAGGAGCACTGATAGCAAAATATTTCTCAGCGTCGTGGGTAATTTTCTGTGGGAGCTGGGCCCTCCAGGTGGATCAATAGGAGGAATTCTCTTCCCTCGCTCAGGAGAGCGAAGCATCTCCTGTCTCAAGCAAGGGATGCTGATCCACCCCATGCCCAGGGCTCCAGAGCCTTTGAAATAGTTTGTGCTGATGCTGCTCCCCCTTCCTCACAGGAACAGGCATTGCTGCTGTACCCCAGGCAGCCTCAGCAGGAGTTCAGAGCCCCATCATGGGGTAACTGCAGCAGCCCAGGCTTTGGGACGAGGCTCTGGCCCTTTCCCAGGAGCAAACCCCATGTGCTGCCCCCTGGCAAAATGCCACCTAATTCAGTTTGCTGCTTCTGTCTCTGACCCAGGTGCCCCAAAGCTCATCTGGTTATTTTTTTTCTGGCTCTGTCAGCTTGTCTAATAAAAGATAAGGCTGCTGGGTCTGGCTTTATCTGGACAGCAGGTACATGAGGGTTGTTGGAGCAGGAGAACCAGGAGCCATCCATTGAGTCTGAATATTCAGTGTGATCCAGTCTGTAAGGTCACTCAGACGCTGCTTTTTGGGGCCAGCTTATTTTTGCTTCCTGGATGCAGTGCATTAGTTTGTTTTCTATCAGTGCAGCAACAAAGAACAGGCATTTAATCTCACAAGAGGTAATTCTGGAAGCTGGTGCTGAGAGGAGGTTGCTAATAAATATCCCACGGTAAGTATACTCTTACACTGTTCCCAATTGGTAGCTAATAACAGAGCAGACGATGACATTTAAGCCTTTTCTGCATGGCTGATCAAACTACTCACAGTGACTTTGAAAGCAGTGCTGGGATTTCACATGGGTATCAAAGCAAAAGCAATACTCGATAGTTCAGATCTCTTGCCTGTGTGACTAATAGACAAAAAGATTTCTGAATGTTTTAATATCTTATTCAAAATTTCCCTGTTTCCAGTTTGAACTCCTTAGTGGACACAGTGGGATGCTGATGTTTCTTCTCTAAGCAGCAGTAGGAAAATATCTGACATCACAGCAGGGTGAGTTTGGGATGAGCTCAGAGCAGGCGGATGGTCGGGAGGCAAAGGGTTACACAGAGGCCACACTTGAGCTCTGCTCTGGCTGTTGGTGCTGCCTTTCTTGAGGTGCTCCCTGCACCCAGGATAATTTTGGATTTGCTTTCACCCAAATGTAACCAGTTATAGAATCGCTTAGGCTGGAAAAGACTTTCAAGATCATCAAGTCCAACCATTAACCCTGCTCTTACCAAGCCCAGCACTAAACCATGTTCCCAAGCACCACATCTAGAGGACTTTTAAACACATCCAGGGGTGGTGATTCAACCACCTCCCTGGGCAGCGCTTTCTGATGTCTGACAGCCCTTTCAGTGAAAAAGTTCTCCCTAGTGTCTAGTCTAAACCTCCCCTGGTGCAGCTTGAGGCCATTTCCTCTTGTTCTATCACCAGTTACTTGTGAGAAGAGACCAGCACCTACCTCTTTACAACTTCCTCTCAGGCAGTTGCAGAGGGTGATGAGGTCTCCCCTCAGCCTTCTCCTCTTCAGACTAAACAGCCCCAGTTTCCTCAGCCACTCCTCATAAGACTTGTTCTCAAGGCCCTTCACCAGCTTTTTTGCCCTTCTTTGGACACGTTCCAGTACCTCAGTGTCCTTCTTGTATTGAGGTGCCCAAAACTGGACACAGTTTTCGAGGTGTGGCTTCACCAGTGCTGAGCACAGAAGGACCATCACCTCCCTGGTCCTGCTGGCCACACTATTTCTAACACAGGCCAGATGCCATTGGCCTTCTTGGCCACCTGGGCACACTGCTGGCTCATGTTCAGCCACCTATCAATCAGAAGCCCCAGGTCCCTTTCTGCTGGGCAGCTTTCCAGCCACTCTTCCCCAAGCCTGTAGCGTTGCCTGGGATTGTTGTAGCCCAAGCTGGAGCTGATAGGGACTGCCAGGCTTTGGGATCTTTCAAAGGGGAAAAAGGGTCCCACTTCCCTCGATGCTCGTGGGCAAGCAAAGTACGAGCTCAGGTCACTGCTTCCCATGAGGAGAGGACACGTCTGATGGCAGGTGATGCATCTAGCTGGCCGGGGAGAGGAGGGCTCCCACTTTCCTCTCTGTACAGATTTCTGTGAGTCATGTCTTGACTGAAGGGTCTTGTGTTTGTTTCCTTTCAAACTGAATAATTCAGCAGCATCAAGTGTACAGAAGCCGCGTGAGCCAGACTCGTGCAGTCCAACTAAAAAAGGCCAAAGTGACATTTTTGTTCAAACAGATTATTATTTTTTTTTTTTCCCCAAGGAAGCAAAATAAAACATTGGAAAGCTTATGCAAGAGATGAACTTGAGCCATCTTTCTTTTTTATTTCCATGAAGCTGAAAGGAAGGGCCAGACAAGGCTCTGGCCATCACCAGCAAGTGATCCTCCCTTGAAGATGCCACTATGGACAGCATCACTGGTGCAATTCATCTGCTCCTATATGGGAGCTGCAGGTTTTTTGCTCCTCTGAAGGAGCAAGAAGAGCTTGCCTTTGTCCTTTTCAGAAGAAATACTTGCTGGGAACATTTGACTGTTCCTTTCCTTCCTGCTCCGTGGGTGCTGTGTTCAGCCAGGGCTTGTACAAGGCTGGGCTGGGTGGGATCTCTACCTGGGAGGTCACTGGGAGGCAGGTGATGAAGCTGAGCTGCACAGCTCTTCCCTGCTCTCCCTGTGCTCCCCCATGACTAACAATTCCAGAGAGCTTTGTAAATAATGTAACACTTTTGTCTGCTTGCTTTTCCTAGTCATCTAAAAATCAATGTGTTTTCAAATGTGATGGGCCTTATGCAGAGAGCTCATTGTCCTTGGCTCAGAGAAGAGGACCCATTTGAATGAGCACTGAGAAGGGACCCATTTGTCAGGGGATCGATTGCGGAAGCTGCGTGGGGTGGGGTGGAGATGAGCCCTTGTTTGTCGGGAAAGCATGGGCATGCAGCCATTTCTACCCTCCCTTCCCAGTCCCCTCCATGGTCTGGACGTGGCTCCATCTCCAGGCATCACATAAAGAACTGAAACCAACACTGAGGTGGGCTGAAATGCCGTGGCTTGACATCAGGGCACTTAGGTCTGCTTGGTCTGAAGAGGGACCCTTCTAGGACCATGTGTAGGCTGAGAATCTAGGTCACTCAGATTGGAAAAGATGTTTAGAATCATCAACTGCAACCATTAACCCAACTCTGTTGGGATGAGGTTATCGCACAGCAGCCTCTTGATCATCCTACTACCCTCATGCTGGCCCCAAGTCAAGAGAAGGATTAGCTCTCCACGTTGAGGGACAACATAAACATCCCCAGCTCAGAATCACCAGGCCTTTCATTTCCAACAGTAATATTTTTACGAGGCATTTCAGAGTCCTCCTTCACCACTTCTATTCCCTCCTCAACAGAAAGGCCTAATTCTTTTCAGAACACAATGGAAATTCAAAGCTTCACTTACATAAAAGGAGCCACAGTGTCTCTATTTCTAATGAGTCATTGTTCCCTCTGTAAGTCCCCTGCTCCTCACTACAATACTCACTTCTCTTGGGTAATGAAAATTTTACTATCCACTATTCCTGGCTGCCTCTTCTCTTGCAGCAAGTTGTCTGCAGGCAGGCTGGTTTTCACACAGGAGGCTGCAAGCTGAAATAACTCAGACAAGAACTCATGCAAACAGATTTTGGTCTTCAGAGAGATTAGAAAAGTGGTCGC
Source organism: Apus apus (assembly GCF_020740795.1). Lineage (NCBI taxonomy): Eukaryota > Metazoa > Chordata > Aves > Apodiformes > Apodidae > Apus > Apus apus. Next base: position 640,819 of record NC_067303.1, on the reverse strand, counting down.
TGATTCAGGCTTTGTGCTGCTGTGTCACAGACACCCTGCGTGACCTTGGCACTGTTGTCATGTAGGTGCTTTCCTCGATTTCCTGGGTTGTAAAATGGTCCTTCTTGCCAGGCATGGGTGTTGGGACCTCCCTGAAAAGGAATGCTGTGGTGCTGGTGGCATGATTTCCCCTGGAAGTCACAAACATGGCAGAGTCTCAGCCTTTGTTTGAAGGAACAAGGCAACATTACAGAGAAATACTGAAAAACAGGAACCACAGGTGCAAAATCTATTAAGGAAATATAAAGCGTTCTAAAGTGGTTCTCTCTTTTTTCCTCTTTTTATTCTTACGCTTTTATGACAAGCTTGTGATTTCATAAGGATCCTGCCTGTGATTTTTTGAAAGCAGGGTTAGCATTATTGCCTCCTCGCCGCTCATGGTGGGTTCTTCCCTTCAGTCTCCTATTTTTGTTTCTGCTGATCAGGATTTCAGTAGCTATGAGGAGCAAACCCCTCTTTGGTTTTAGAGAGACTTCCTCCAGGATTGCAGGACCAGAAAACAGGCCACGCTGTCACCTGGCAGTGGAAATAGCTCCTCAGGGAGCAAAGCAAAGCCAACCACCAGGAGAAGATGAGGCTCCCAAGATCAAGAGCCTTTCATGCCTTCCCTGACACCAGAGCCCCCATCTATAATAGCAGGTCAGCCCTGGACTTCACCATGGAATATGGCCAAGAGACAAGGTTAGCATCTAATTTACATAGCCATTCTGGGTTATTTTAACAAAAAAAATTAATAATAAATAAACAATTAATTCAAACTCCTAAGATTTACTTCTGCCTGGTGCCTCTCCTCTCTGCTGGATGAACATCAGAACCATAGACTCATAGAATGGTTTGGGTTGGAAGGGACATAGAAGATCATCTAGTTCCAACCCCTCTGCAAGGGCAGGGGCACCTTCCACTAGGCCAGGTTGCTCAAAGCCCCATCCAACCTGCCCTTGAACACCTCCAGGGAGGGGACATCCACAGCTTCTTTGGGCAACCTGTTCCAGTGTCTCGCTACCCTCACAGCAAAAAATTTCTTCCTGATCTCTAACCTAAATCTCCCCTCTTCCAGCTAAAAGCCATCACCCTTTGTCCCATCACTACACACCCTTGTCCCAAGCCCCTCCCCAGCTTTCCTGGAGCCCCTTCAGGCACTGGAAGCTGCTCTAAGGTCTCCCCAGAGCCTTCTCTTCTCCAGGCTGAACACCCCAACTCTCCCAGCAGCCCTTGGATCATCTCCGTGGCCTCCTCTGGACTTGCTCCAAGAGCTCCATGTCTTTCCTGAGTTGGGGGCTCCAGAACTGGACCCAGTATTCCAGGTGGGGTCTCACGAGTGTAGAGTAGACAGGCAGGATCACCTTCCTTGACCTGCTGGCCACGCTTCTTCTGATGCAGCCCAGGATTCAGTTGGATCTCTGGGCTGTGAGTGCACATTGCTCACTCGTTGAGCTTTTCATCGAACCAGCATCCCCAGGTCCTTCTCCTCAAGGCTGTTCTCAATCCATTCTCTTCCCAGCCTGTATTTGTGCTTGGGATTGCCCCAACCCAGAAGCTCCCAGAGATACTTGCAGGAAGCCAGGGGTTAGTTATTTGACAGTATGCCAAGTCTTTATGCTTAAGTAGAGGGAAAATGGGGTGTGGGAATAAGAGGACCCCACTTGGGTGGCAAGAACTTGTACAGGTTGCTGTTTCTCCCTGGCATTTGTGATTGCTGCCACAAGAGAGAACGGGAGACTTCTGGTTGACCAACAGCACCTTGTGTGATCATTGAAGGGCTTGTTTTGGTTTGTACTTGGTGTCAAACCACCCTACTTTGAAACCAAAGCACCATTTTGTAATAACATTGTAAACATTCATGGGCAAAGTACCCAACTGACTGTTCCAGCCCCTTTTTCTTGTAGCAGAAACCACTCAACCTGCATTTGTAAATCACTTCCTCCCAATCTCCTTATCTTCAGTTATTTTCTGTCAAGTACCTTCTCTCCCTTAAAACTTTTCTGTAAATTACTTGTTCCTTTGACATTAAGACATAAGCTGCAACGTGGATGGGCCTCTGATCTTCCAAACCCGGTTAAACCCAGTAATCAGACTTTAAGCTGATTTGAAAGCTAGTTGAGCTCTCCCTTCAGAACCTGAGTTTTTGCTTCTTTTTTATCTGTGGTTTAGGGAGAGATGATCCTGCTGTGGAGCAGGGGCTGGGCCAGGTAATGTTCTTAAGGTCCTTACCCCCCATCTCTCCTCTCCTGTGCCTGAGTCTGAGCTATTTGTAGCTGAGATGGAGCTTTGAACAAAAAAAAAAATCATAATAAAATGGTTTCAAGTGACAGTTTTTCACACTGAACAAACAGAGGGAAAGAAAAGACAGGAGACATATGCCATGGCTCTGCTCTGATTTTCCATGGCCAACAGCTGCTCTCTAAAGCAAATCAAGAAATAAATAAAAAACTTTTTTAAAAAAAGAGCCAAACAACCCTAAAAATGGCTTCATTTCCAATAGCAATTACCAAATGAAGCCTCTGCTTAATGGGCATTTTCAGAGGGCATGGACACCACTCTGTGCTTCTGCTTTCTCATTACGCCTCTCGCAGCCCAGCTGACAACCTGATAATTCTCACTGATAAAACAACCTTTGGGGGTTGTTGCTGCATCCCAGCTCTGTCCCTGCTTGCCTTGAGAATTGTCAAGATTATGGAGTGAGCTGTGAAAACGTAGTTAGTGAGTGGAAAAAAAAAAATATTTTAAAACAAAACAAACCAAAACAAACACATCCCTATCTTTCCACATTATGCTAGTAGTGCCTGTCCTTTCCGAGTCTGAATAAAATACAGAGCTGGTTAATATTCCCTATTAAAACAAGTTTCTAACTCTTAATTCAGCATAACTGGGTTTTCTGCTGGTGCCAGAGGCCACCCCGACTTCCAGCAAGTCTCTCCCTGCAGAAGGAGCTGGAATCTCCTCTGGAATAAACCTGAGAGCCACCACCATGGCCTTTGGGATGAAAATCAGATTTCCTTGCTAATCTGTGGGTACTGGGAGAGCCAGGACCTCTGAAATATCCAGGAGCAGGGTGCTTGAGGTATGCCTGGGTGCTGCAGGGACTTGTGCAAATATTTCATCAGGGCTGATCTGTGTAGACCAGTAGAAACCTAGAAGGAATCTCTCTGCTCTTCCCCGTGCATCTTCAGCTGGCTAAGAGCAAGTTTAAGCTAAGCTACAATAAATTAAATTGAAATATAAGCATTCATGTGGGGGTATATATTGGTTTAACTACACAGGTTAGATAATGATTGAGCTTGGAAGCTTTGCCTTGTGAGCAAGGCCTAACAACACATTTGGAAACAAGTTGAGTTGCGAGAACTTGTGTCACTATTAACCTTGGTTTAGGATTAATCATCAGTCAATGAGTAAATTGAGTTAATGTAAATGAGGACTGAATTGATTTTGGGTGCTTCACATGGCAACTGTCCTAGTTTAACAGATTGATTGTAAAGAGACACTTTTTCTTCAGCCCAAGATGATTCTGTGTATTGAGCTGCCATTCGACTGAGGGGTTTGGGCTTTTAATTGGGTGCCTGTTGCAGGGTGATAATTCCCACCCAGCAAGGCTCCAGAGCATTGAAACTCCTCCGATAATATAGCAATCCAGTTGTTCAGCCTTTCTCCCAACTTCTGCCTCTTTCAAATCTCTCCTCTATCCAGAGTAAATGCAAGATGTGAAGTGCTGGCAAAGCCACAGGGATGTTCAGATGCTCTGCAAGTAACAACACAGAAGACCACGCTCAAGAGGTGTCCAGATACCAGCAGATCAGCCTGAAGTGGCTTTAAACTTAGGACCTTAAATCATCAAACTGTGGCACTACATCTGCTGCCTTGTAGCACAATGACCTGCTTTCTAAGACACCCCAGAAGTTTATCTGGTTATGGGACGCTTGGTCACCCTTTGTTCTTGCTTCTCCTGTTTTCTTTACAAGAAAGGAGCTGGCACCGTGCTGCCCTGTGACTGTATCTCTGGTGAGCAACAGGGATGTGCTGTATGGGCACCCCAGAATTCCACCTTGAAACCCACTCATTTTGGAAAGAAAAACACATTTGGAAAATAAAACACAAATTCAGCACTTAGCACTTTTTTAGGTAAAAAAGATAGTACTGCACCTGAGTACTGTCTGTTGAAAATTAGAAGTCTTACCTTTCACCCAAGGTATGAGACATCTCACCTTGGCAGGAGATGACCTGAGGACTTTTAATGGTTGGTGGAGCATCCAGGGTGAGGAGGGAGATGATAAACCATTGCACTTGGTCCATCTGTGTCAGCCAAAGTGATAGGTGTGATGCTGAAGAGCTTGGCTCAGTAGGGCTGGGTATTGGGAGTTTGACAATGAAACTTCTGCAAAAGGAGGTGCTGGATGAGGGCTGCTTCTTCCTCCCATTTCCAGGTGGGTGTGAAGCTCCCAGAGGGTTGGTTATGCTCTTGAAGAGAGATGAGCAGCAGTCAGATGTTTTCCTGAGTGTTTTGTGGCAGGCTCTTCACTGTGCATCCTGATTTCAGTAAGTACATGAGGTGGGAGCGAGACTTGGAAGCAGAGAACCAACGTCCTCTTGTGTTAGGCGTAGTACAAACTATGACTGCTTCTCAAGCTGTCTGCTCTTCTGTCTGTTGATCAGGATGGCTAAAACACCAGCGCCACAAGTTGGAACCAAACAGTTAGAGGAGAAGCCTGGCACTGCTTCCCTCTATCATTTTTTTTTTTTTCTCCAGGGAGGAAAAACATGACAGGAGGCAATAAGTGATCCCATAATGAAGAGCTGCTCAATTCAGCCACAGGTTTGTTCCACAGCAGGAGCATCTTGAGCTGTTGCATCCCAAGTGTCCTGGTTTGAGCCAGATGAAGCTAGTTTTCCTTTTACTGATATTTTTTTTTTTCCTTCAGTAAGCTCTTTTATTTATAGCTAGGAATGATAACACAGGAATGTTTTTGTTATTGCTGGGACTCCAAGGTCACGTCTTTGCCCTGCTGGGTCAGGCACTACCAGGAGATCTATGACCCCCCTGTAGGAGGCTGAATAAGACAGACAGCAAAACTGGCCGGAGATATTCCATTCCATATATCTACATAAGCTCAGAGGAAAGTCACAGATCACAGAAGACAATTTCCTTCCTGCTATTTCTTCCCTTCTCTTCCATCTGTGGCTGGCATCTGGGGAGGACTCTGTCCATCCCTCACCGTGGACCCCCAGGCTCCAGGTCTCCTCACCCTCATCACTCTGCCCTCTCTCCAGCAGCTCCAGGACTTTTCAGGGCTGCTCACAGCTCAGGAGATGCTGGGGGAGCTGCATATTTTGCATATTGTACATATTTTCTTTTATCATTGGTGTTTAATGGAAGCTGTGTAGTTTAGTTTTCAATCCAGCCAAGTCTCTCTCTCATTCTCTCTCTCCTTCCCTACCTGGGTGGGAGGGGGAGGGGATCGAGAGCGTTGTCTCTGGTTTAATTGCCCATCCTGAGTCAAACCATGACACCAAAGCACTGCATTGTATGGCAGATCCCCTGAGGACTGACAGCCTCCTCTTCCCCTCTTGTTCCCCTCTGCAGGCCAAGCCTCTTCCTTCACACAGCAGCCCCAGGACCAGGTGGTGGTGGCGGGGCAGCCGGTGACACTGCTCTGCGCCATCCCCGAGTACAATGGCATCGTGCTCTGGATCAAAGATGGACTCGCCCTGGGAGTGGGACGGGACCTCTCAAGTAAGTCCTGATACTACCCTGCCTAAAGGAGGAAAATGGGAGCTCTCCCTGCCCAGCAGTGCAGGTGCAGCCACAATATTTATTTGGAGAACAACAAGCGTTTTTTAATCTCAACTACAAAACCTTTCAGTCAGCTCTGAATGAGCATTGAGACTTGGAATGAAACACTTTTCTTCCCCTCTGATTTGAAGCAAACCCATTGGTTTTCCGCAGGTAGGACCTGACCCTTTGGAAAGCCTTGCCTTGGGTTGACTTTTGGAAACAAATGTCATGTTTCCAAAATGCAGGCTGAAATGTTTGGTAAATGTTGAAAGTGCCTGTTTTGACATTCTCAAAATAGAAGAAAGTCTGTGTTTGCTTTGGATAAACGTGTTTATTGCAATCCAGGGGAGCCCACAGGTACTTGTAGCTTCTTCAAGCTGTGTTTTTTTGCAAATTACAGTTTGGTAATAAAATTCCCCCAACTTCTTGTTACTTCATCCCACACATGGGTTGTGATTGAGAGTTTATTGCAACTGGCAAAGACTCTGGAGCAGTAGTGGAGAAGTTATACAGTTTTCTATGTACTTTGCTGGAAATTACTACTTTTTCAATTAAATACTTCTCTTGACTAAGGGAGAAGCCAGAAAAATGGGAGGGCAACTGCAGCCCTTTCCCCTCCCCGAGCACAGCAGTTTGTACTTGTGTGATGCTGCCACTGCTCAACTTCTGAAGAGCACAGGAGACCTGAGAGGGTTTTTCTCCAAGTCAAGCAGCAGCAATCACAAACCAGGCAAGGATTCATGTTCCTTGGTCTCCAGGGACCTCGCTCTACTCTCGAGCGCAATGTCTGTGATTTCCTTTCCTCTTTTTTTTGAATACAAATAATTAATCATTTCTCAGACTTGCCTGAGTGAGCAGTCCCCTCTTCAGCTGGGTTTCAAAGCTCTGTGACACAACTTTTACATATATCAGAGAGCTGAGCTTTCCATAGCAGACCTCACAACACAAATGGGTAACAACAGCTCCACTGAAGTACGTAGCTGATGTGAACAACTTCCACAATTAATGGAGCTGGGGCTGCTTTCAGCAAGAGGAACTTGCCAGCTCGCATGATCCCAGCTCAGCCAGTCATCTAATTAGCTAAATACAAACAAGCCCGTCATTTGTATTTCTTGTGGTTCAGGAGAGCAAATCCTGCTGTTGAGAGCTTGCGAAACAACAAACACGCACGAGCCTGCCAGGCTGCCTGTGTTCCACAGAGCATCCATCACCTGCCTGAGGAAGCATGGGGTGGTGTCAGCCTTCATGCTGTGGTGCTTCAGATGGCTCAGAATGCAGGGCTGGGCTGTCAGTGCCCCTGCAGACCCATTCTACCCCCCTAGCCTTTACACAGCCCTAATAGTGGAAATATTTCAGGGTGTCACCACTAGAACATGCACAGCAGAGATAAGGAATCCCATGACAGGTCTCAGAGCAGCTGGAGGTGGTGGGTTTTATGATGGAAGGACTCATCCCTTTTCTGAGTTCTTTTTTGAACTCTTAGGGCAAAACCTGCAGTCTGTTTTCTGAATTTGGAAGGCTTCTCTCTCTTTTTACCCTGGCTGCCAAGGAGAGGTAGAAGCTACCTGGCTCCTGGCATTGGCTGTGGGGCAGCTGGGGCTCTGAACCTATGCTCTTCATCCTTGGGCTCGTCAGTCCAGCTGCCTCCTGACTCCTGTGTTACATTCTCCAGGTTATCCACGCTATCTGGTTGTAGGAGACCATCTGTCTGGAGAGCATCACTTGAAAATCCTGAGGGCTGATCTCCAAGATGATGCTGTCTATGAATGTCAGGCCATTCAAGCCGCCATCCGATCCAGACCTGCCAGGCTGACTGTCCTTGGTAAGTCCCATCTGCCCATTGTGTTGGACATTATTTGTGGGGGGGTTTTGTTGCACTGAGAGGCTTGTTGACAAAATGTTTTGTTGCTAAATCAAGAGGGCTGGAAATGAACCCGTCGTGAGAACAATGGTCTTGGTACTGAGGATGGAAGGAAAGGGTAATAGAACGCTGGCACAGGGTGCCCAGGGAGCCTTGGAGGTGTTTAAAAGACATGTAGATGTGGTGCTGAGGGCCATGGTTTAAGCACTGGACTTGGTAGAGTTGGGTAAATGGTTGGTAGAGAAAGGTTATGGTGGGACTTGAAGATCTTAATGGTCTTTTCCAACCAGAACGATTCTGTGAATCTGTTTTGAGAGCACAGCAATCCTGGAACGAGTCACACAGGCACAGAATGTTGGGTATTTCAGCTCTACAAATATGTGTGGGAATCCAAGAGTGCATACATGTAAGGATAAATGTAAGGAATGTCAGTGCTATTTGTGTGATGCGCATCGCCCTCGCTGCAGTGCTGCTCCAAGGCAGGACCAGGAGGACTCTGCCACTTGAGAGGAGTCTGGTTCTCATACTCTCTTCATATTATTTTCAGATGTTTATCATTGTGTGTCTTTCAGTAATTCACCTTTCCCATGAGCAACACTGGAGGATGTTGCATGGGATGGCAAACAGGAGACAGGTCCCAACATTGGGCTCTTCACCAGGCAACCAATGACAGGACAAGAGGACCTGGCCTGAAGCTGCTCCAAGGGAGGTTTAGGTTGATTCTCAGGAAGCACTTCCTCACAGAGAGGGTGATCAGACACTGGAATGGACTGCCCAGGGAAGTGGTGAAGGCACCGTCCCTGGATGTGTTCAAGGAAAGACTAGATGTGGCACTTAGTGCCATGGTCTGGCTGATGTGGTGGTGTTGGTCATAGGCTGGACTTGATGATCTGAAGTCTCTCCCAGTCTCAACAATTCTGTAATTCTGTGATTCTGTGATCTTGGAAAGACCCATTTTGGGTGGGAGATGGAAGAATAGTGCTGACAAAGGCAAAGAGCCGTGGCAGGCTGGCAAAGGGGCTCTGGGTGCTTGTCAAGAATGCTGGGAAAAGGCAGGCTGAGAGGCTTCCCAGAATGGACATTGCTTCACAGAACTTAATGAAAATGGCCTTATTCTTGAGAAACTTGGGCAAAACCCAGTCTGTGTTGCTCCCAGGTACATCCTGATTTTTCAGCTGTCAAGGTGAAATTATTTACATATTTAAGTTTCTTCAAATTGATGTTTGGATTTTTTTTTTTTCCTTGTTTTTTTTCCTGGTTAATTTTTAGGTAGGAAAAAAAATATCTTAAAAAAATGTCCAAACCAGCAATTTTGGTGCTTTTAATTCCTGATTAGTCTTGAGCAGCCAAAACAGGGGAATTACTGTGCTAGCTCTGGTTGAAGGTGCTCCTCATTAGGGCACCACCAAGAGAAGGAGATCCAATGTCTGGTTTGTCACTTCCCCGGTATTTGTTTTTCTCTCTCCCCAACCCTACCAAGGACCCTGCCCCCAAACTTACCCAGCTGCCATCTCTTCCTTCCTTCCCTGACGCTGAAGGTAATTCTGATTTTTCTTTTCACACACAAAATCACAGAATTGTTGAGGCTGGGAAAGACCTCTGAGATCGTCAAGTCCAGCCTATGACCAACACCACCGCGTCCCCAGACATGACACTAAATACCACCTCCAGCCTTTCCTTGAACACTTCCAGGGACGGTGCCTCCACCACTTCCCTGGGCAGTCCATTCCAATGTCTAATCACCCTCTCTGTGAGGAAGTGCTTCCTCATATCCGACCTAAACTTCCCCTGGAGCAGCTTCAAGCCATGCCTTCTTGTCTTGTTGCTAGTTGCCTGGAAAAAGAGCCCAACCCCACCTGACCATAACATCCCTTCAGGGAGTTGTAGAGAGTGAGAAGGTCCCCCCTGAGTCTCCTCCAGGCTAAACAACCCCAGCTCCCTCAGCCTCTCCCTGTAAGACTTTCTCTCTAGTCCTTTCACCAGCCTCATTGTCTCCTCTGGACCTGCTCCAGCACCTCAAGATCCTTCTTGCAGTGAGGGGCCCAGAACTGCACCCAGGACTGGAGGTGAGGCCTCACCAGTGCTGAGCACAGGGGAACAATCACATCCCTGCTCCTGCTGGCCACACCATTCCTGGCACAAGCCAGGATGCCCTTGGTCACCTGGACACACTGCTGGCTCATGTTCAACCAGTTGTCAACCAGTACTCCCAGGTCTCTCTCTGCTGGGCTGCTCTCCAGCCACTCTGCCCCCAGTCTGTAGCGCTGCCGGGGGTGATTGTGGCCACAGTGCAGGACCCTGCACTTGGTCCCTTTGAACTTTCATGCCTTCAGCCTCGGCCCATCGATCCAGCCTGTCCAGGTCCTCCTGCAGCTTCTTCCTGCTCTCCAGCAGATCGACATCCCCCAATGGGATCCTTCTGCTCAGTCACCCCTTTGCAGCAGCTCAGAGCTCTGGCTCATGCCCGTACACGAACGACGTCTGCAAATAACTCAGAACGCGGCTGTCAGAGGGACTTTTTCTCTCTCAAACAATCTCTGCAAGCTGCATTGCCTTCCCCTCCTTCTCCTGGGCTCCCTCCCTCTGTTGTGAAGGCAAAATACATCGCTGGAGCCAGACAAAAGAAATAATGTTATTTAATTAGAGCTAAAGATTTCAAAACTAATTTAGTCCCAGGGCGCACAGGCGTATGTCAGAGCTCAGAACTGCTGCAAAGGGTTGATTGAGCAGAAAGATGGTTTTATGGATCAAAAGGAAATCATTATTATCTTTGGGCTTATGGAATGTGTTGAATAGATGGTAGTTAATGTTTATGTGAGTATACATGGTAGTTGCTAATTGGTACATTTACCTAAGATGTTCAGCAACTTACACTGGTGGCGTGTTTTCCTCTTAAGAAAATTAAAGTTATTGTGTGTTCAACTTAAACCAAATCAATAAGAAAATGGGGCTTTGCAGCCCATCAGCAGCACAGTCTCACTTCAGGTGTATTTATGCAGCTGTTCCAGGGAAATGTAAAGCCAGTTGGGGGGGGTTTATGAGTGATAGTCCACACCCGTGGAAAGCGGCTGGAAGGTTGTTCGTGGTCAGCAGATGGCACCTGGATACCTTTGGGGTAGGACAGTGAGTCCTGCTGTGCCAGCAGTGGTCTGTGGGCTGCATTTTGGCCAGCCTGGTGGAGGGGAATAAAAATGACTCAGGAAGAGTAAACACCTCCAATATCCTGTGTGCTAAGAGGGATGCTGGCTCCTGACAGCTGGTTACGGCGTGCAGCGCGTCAGGGAAACTTACTGTACCTGGGGGAGGCAAAGCATGTGTTTGTACAGGAAAATTGAGAGACATTTGTGGTGGCTCCAGATGTGTGATGCCACCAACTGTGCAGACATTTCTCCTCTCTGGATCTGGTGTGTGCCAACTCCACAATCCTGCTTTGGTCAGGAGCTATCTCACTGGGTTAGGAAGGGATGGGACATGCTGCCTGAGCTACCTCACTTGAACCAGGTACCTTCAGGATGTTTCTTCACCCCGGTCTGCCCAGCTTCTGGGGCTGCAGGCATCCCCTGAGCAGGAGAGGAGCCCCTAGCCTTCCCTGGATCTTCGTGCAAACCTTGCAGTTCTCCAGGAAGCCACTTGTCACAGCTGCAGCAGAGCTGGGAGGCTCTCCTGGCCCATTGTCTGCTGCTGGGCTTGCCAACAACTCGAGGGGCTCATGAGCCAGCCAAGGATGTCCTGGGGAACCCTATCCCTCTCTATCACACCCCAGAGTCCCCTTTTGTCTGGAAAATACCTTGCCTAGGTTTTGTTGGTTTTTTTTTGGGGGGGGGTTGGTGCCGCCTCAACCACTCCTGCCAGCTTTTCCACTCCCTCAGGATCAAGAAGTCCTGAATGCCTCCCAATTCACTCTCCCAACTGCCGTCATTTCTGTCTGACAACCGCTTTACATGGCTGATGCCTCCCTGCTCAGATGCAGAGTTACACCAGGTTTTAATTAAATATTGAAGGTTTTGTCACATTGTTTTCAAATATACATGGTTAAATGTAGTGGAACAGATCATTCCATAGCCTTGGAAGTCCAAACATTCACACAGATGAGCCTATCACTGTCACTAGCATTGGGGAAAGTCTTTTATTTGGAGAGTCTCAGGGACAAATCTGCTCAGGAACCCAGCTAACCCAGTCCAAAGCTGAAGGACCCCCCTTCTCCCTCACCTTCCCTCCTAACCACTGCCCAAATTGCCCTGCTGTTTCTCCTAGAGACAGGAAGGCAGCAGCTGATAAATCTGGTGAGATGGGATTTGGGAGATATGGAGGCATCCACGTTTCGCTGGGGAGCCCAAGCTAGGCAGGCTTTGAGAAGCCACTGGAGGGCTATTTGCTACCTGGTGCATCTTTAATGGCAGGGCTGCTTAATTTATGATCTATTTAACTAAGCTGGGGTATTAATTAAATAAAGTGAGAGCCTGATTAGGACTTGGAGAAATTTAAAAATAAAATCAGACAGCAATTGAGCGAAATTGCAAAGCAAACACTTTGGCTGTAACCACTGGAGAGTTCCCTCCAGTCTTCCATCAAAGCTCAGAGCAGGGAGGGCAAATACAAGAGATTATAGAGCCAGCAGATGTGTGTTGTTAAAATATGCATCTGCCAGCCATGTAGTATAAGGAGCTGGAGGGCTAGCTTGCGGATCCTTCTGCACTCGGGGGACTGGGAGTGAATTTGAGGCCCCGCCAGCTGAGCTGGGATTTGCAGACACATTAATTAGTGTTGAGTTCCTGCATCTCGAAAGCAGCCAAGCAAGGAGAAACTTTGAAGAGAACATTGGCTTGGCCAGAAGGGAGGAGAGGGGAGGGGAAGAGGGTAGCCAAGGATCCACAGTGTTGGAAGCCTCAGCCCACCATGGGGCTGGCAGGACCTGCCACTCTGGGAGAAGGGTCAAGGAAGGCAGGTAGATTGGACAGGGAGATGTGGAAGCTGAGTGGGAGTGTGGTTGCCCTCCTTCAGTGCCATCTTGGCAGGAGCATCCCCAGGCTGTCCTGGTCCATGGTCCTCCCCAGCATGAGGTGGGATGCCTCCAGCCCCGCCCTGCACCGCAAGCAAAGGAAAGGGTTGGTCCCAGAGAGGTGCCACTGGGAACTTGGGGACAACCAGGACAGGGGGATCAAAGGGGTAGGAGGAGGGAGGCAGAGGTGCTAAGCCCAGACACTTAAGATGAATAATTGATGGGCAATTAATTAACTTGTACATTCACTTTTTATAGTCTTAATTCCCTGTATCCGCCCCCTCCACAGCCTCTTTTAATATTAACTCTGCCTTCGTGTGTGTCCCATTAGAAATAAAGCTTTCTTAAATCAACATGAATTATTTAATGCTACAGATTAAGTTGATTTGAAGTGACGGCTCCTGTCTTTTGAGATGACACAAGCCAGAGACAGGAGAAGAGGAGGGTTATCTAGGTGTCAAGTGCATCCACCTTCAATCACAACCCTTGTTTTTTATTCCATTTTTTATTTTATTCCAGTCCTCTTTCTAGCCAAGTCTTCCCAGTCCTCCCCTGCAGAGCAGAGTAAGCATTTCCATTACCAAAATGATCACTGGCAGCTTGAGACATCTGTGTTTCCCAGCTTTCCTGCTCTTTAGCAGAGTTTTATCAGAAAATAAAGAGGTAATGGCCTGGGAAAGGCCATTTTTCAATATTTGTTTGTAATGCTGAGCTGCAAGGAGAAAATGGGGACTAGGTGATGCTTCAGATCCAGAAACAGTTCAGCTTGGAACCATCTCAAGTATTTTTCCATACTTTTTAATAAAATTCAATTCTGAATGCAAAATTCAGCCTAAGCCAGCACATTGAGCCAGGATGTCAATTCAGAACAAAAAAAAAAAGAAGGGATGAAAGTGTGATCGTTTTCTTCCAGACAGTCTCTTCTCCTTGAAAAAGTTTGGGCCTTCACCAAGCTGCATTTTCTGCTGGGAATATTTTTCAGTGGCAAAACAGCAACTAGGTCTGCTGAGAATGAAACAGAAACATAAAACGATCGAGAACAAATCCCACATAACCTAAATATTTGGTGTAATGTCTGAGCAGCTTAAGTTTACAGCACTCTGAGCTGGCTCCTTCTGATAGCACAGGGTGGCCAAGGTTTCCTTGCGAGGATCCATGTGTGGCTCCTGAGGTGAGAGGGCATCTCAACAAGCTGGACCATAACCAGGAAGGCAACTCAGGTTCTCAGAGGTGCTTGGTGCTGGATGAATTCACAGGGAAAGGCAACCTCTGCCTCCTGCAGCCTGTAGCTGGAAACAGAAATGGAAAAGAGCTCCTGTGTGCTCAAAACTTGGCTCTAGACATGGGTTCCCCAAGCTGGGTTTCACCTGGATGTTGTGAAGTGCTGCTCTTCCTCCGTGTTGGAGGGGTTTGCACCCTGCCTGGCTGGAGGGAGAGCTCTGCTCTCCTTCCTTGGAAGGAGACAAGCCAAATTGATTCACTTACATCCTCATTAAGCACTTTGGAGCTGGCTGTGTGGTGCTAGGGTGAGATGCTGAATGGGATGTGGCTTCGGGTTGTGCCCACCTCCTTGCTGTGGAGCAACGATCCTCCAGTTACACTGATACAAGAGAGAAAAGCTGGAAAAGGTGTTGGGTTTTTTGTGCATTACAGATGTACCCACAGTTCTGCTGCTTTTGCTGTGTCATTGGAGGGCTGCTAAGATAGGGAGTAGCTCTGTGTGCACAGTGGCCATGAAAAGCCCCTTCCCTAAGGATCCCAGAGGGAGTTTCCCAGTAGTCACTGGGAAACCTGGAGCTTCTGCAAAGTCAACCCAGTTTGCATGGTGCGTGTGACAGCACGTTGGTGGACATCAAGCATGTCCCAGTCCGGTAGGCATGGTTAATAAACCACTGTGTGACTAGGAAATCTAAAAAAAAAATTAAAAAAATAATATCTATATATATAGTCCTTCACAACAGGACAGGGCTGGTGTATATTCACACGGAGGGAAGCTGATCTGGGCCAGGCCAGCCCTGGGCAGGTGCTGCCTCCACTCCTTCAAAGCCAGGGCTGGGGTTACCAGCTCACACATTTTTATGAACAGTCTTGCAAAAATTCCTGTTTTCTTAAAGCCCTGGGCTCCGGGGTTGGGTGATACCACAAGAGTTTTCTTGTTCTGTGTGTACATGAACAGTTAACCTTCGGCACCACAGACCAGGCTGGAATTCTGAGGGAAGATTGTCTGCCTGGAAGCCCGTCTGTTTTCTTTGAACCGTATCACTTGGTCTAGCAAGCAGCTCCCACCTCTCCCGTCTAGTTTCATCTTGCTTATATCCTCAGAGCCTCAGCAGCCTTCTTACATGGATGCTGAAGCCTGAAGGACCACAGAGTAAATGAGGAGAGACACGGTCCAAAATGATTAATGGTGGGATTCGTGCGCCCATCTGTGATGTCTTGTCTTGATGCAGGGAGGGCCTGACCTGCGGTTTTATCGAACACGAAGCGTTTGGCTTCTCTGTGCAGTCTGCTGCTCTGTCCCAAACTGATGGATGCAAAGCACACAGAGCTGATAAAAAGCTTTCCTGCTTCTCTGTCATCTCTTTGGATGCAGTGGTGGCTGCATCCGTTTGCCCCCTTCCTGGCTCTTGGCAGAGGAGCCGTGAGCAATGAATCCTGGCTACAATGGCCACCACATTGCTGTGAAATGATGTGGGGGTTGTTTAGGTGTCAAAATCCCTCCATCTTCCTGTGCTCAGCGCTTGTGCTGCTGTGGCTGCACCAGCTCCTGCTCCTCTGCAATCCAGGCTGAATCGATGGGCCGAGGCCAATTGTCTGAGGTTCAACAAGGCCAAGTGTCAGATCCTGCACTTGGACCACAGCAACCGCGTGCAACACTCCAGACTTGAGGAAAAGCAGCTGGAAAGCTGCCCAGTGGAAAAGGACTGGGGGGTGTTGATTGACAACTGGCTGAATATAAGCCAGTGTGTGACTAGGTGGCCAAAAAAACCCTGCAGCATCCTGGCTTGTATCAGCACTGGTGTGGTGAGTAGGACTGATCCTGTACTTGGCACTGGTGAGGCCACACCTCGAATTCTGGGTTCAGTTTTGGGCCCTCCACTGCAAGGAGGACATTGAGGGGCTGGGGAAGGGTCTGGACCACAGATCTTTTGAGGAGCAGCTGAGGGAACTGGGGGTGTTCAGCCTGGAGAAAAGGAGGCTGAGGAGAGACCTCCTCTCTCTCTGCAACTGCCTGAGAGGAGGTTGGAGCGAGGGGGGCTTGGTCTCTTCTCCCAAGGAACAAGTGACAGGACAAGAGAAAATGGATTCAAGTTGCACCAGGGAGGGTTTAGGTTGGATGTTAGAAGGAACTTCACCCAAAGGGTGGTTAAACACTGGCACAGGCTGTCCTCAGAAGTGGTTGAGTCACTATCCCTGGAGGTGTTTAAAGGACTTATAGATGTGGTGCTGAAGAGCATGGCTTAAGCACTGGACTTGGTAGAGCTGGGTTAATGGCTGGTAGGGTTGGGTTATGGTTGGACTCGATGACCTTACAGGTCTTTTCCAACTAGAACAATTCTGTGATTCTGTGTCACCCCCAAATCCTCCCCAGTTTGCCTAAGGCATCTGGGAGCCAGTGCTCCCACTGTCACACGAGCCTTTCCTTTTGCATCATGTGCTGCATCACCTGTCTCCTACTCCACATGGTGCCGGAGGATGGTGGAGATCATTCTGACACTGACACCTTGCTTTCTGCATCCACAACCACACCCTGTGCTCGTGCACACCTCTCTTGACTTTGCCCACCTCGTGCCATTCTCCCTCTTGTCAGTCAAGATGAAACTCCTTCACTCATGTCCAATGTGCTCCTCACCATCTGCATCATCCCTACGTGCAGCAGCTCCCCTGGTGCCTCCCACAGGCACGGCCATGGATGTGATGGGGACTGGAGCACTCTTCGCTCAGCAGCTGCTCTGCCACAGGAACCGTCCCCACCAGGAGCTCAGCAGGTTGTTAGTGACCTGCCAAAAGCATTGATTCCCTCTCCTGTGTCAGCTGGCAGAGGAGACTGGGGCCATCGGAGCCTGGTGTCACCCCAGCAACAGCCCTGCTGCCCTATCCATACCCCTAATCAGAAATGATCCCAAGGCTCAGCCGGGTCAGGACTGAGTGAGAAAGTAGACAAAAGGCTTTGGGAGAGGCTGTTGAGGTGTTCCTGCTGGAGGATGAAGGACAAAGCAACTGTTGAGGTGTTCCCTCCCTAACCCCTGTTTCTAGCCAGCCTGGAGGGATAGGTTTTCTTGTGTCCAAAAGCCTCCAGCCCTATCCTGGGATGTTTTTTCCTGTCTTGCCTTTCCCGCCCTCCTTTAAGTGTTGTCCAGCCTTGCACCCACTCAGCCTGTCTCTGAGCTGCTCTGCCAGCTGTGATAAGAGTTCAGGCTTCCTAGCATAGCTCCTCAGGCCATGGTGGAGGAAGGATTGGTGGACCTTGTGATGAGTCTCTCTCCTTGGTTCAGACCCATCTCAATGCTATCTGTTCCCAGTGTTACCAAGTGGTGTTCGCTTTTGAAGCTCCCATCAGTGTGTCTGACAGATGTCAGCTTCCCATCTGATGGTAGAACAGGGCTTTGAAGCTGTGGCATCCCTTTTAGCTCAACTTGGGCTTCAAAACTGGATAGGTGCATCTTAATGACTGACCAGTGGGTGTCCTTTGTAACCAATGGGCAATTAACTTCCCCTGCCCCAGGATATTCATCTCCTGCTAAAGGAGAGATTGGACAGATGGTCCTCCAGAAGGAGCTGTTATTCTTTTTGATGTTAAAAGATGCCTGATGCGCTCAAATTAGGAGTTGACCATGCAGACATCTGAAGTACAGGATGGTGGCAGCCACACTGGCACTTCCCAAGAGCCTGCTTTGGGCCCGTGCTTCCTTCCTGGGGCGTGAAGAGTTTTGGCTGTGGGCTTGTGTGGCTCCTGCCAAAGCTGGTGTTAGAAGCTGCTGTGAGATTAGTAGGTCCATAAATCACTGGTGATAAATCACAAATGAGGGACCAAGAGTGGTGGGTGACCCATCCAGGATCCCTCTCTCCACCCTCCTCCCTTCCTCTGGGAATTAGGTGAAGGATTTTCCACAGGGAGCAGGGATGAAGTTGCAGTATCAGGTTCCTCTGACGTGCTCAGCTCTGACCTCCATGGAGAGAGACAAGGGAATCACAGCAAGTTCTAGATTTAACACCTCTGATGAATCTCCATTACAGAATGAAATGAGAAAGGAAAATGTAGCTAAGTGGAAGGTCTCCCCTGGGGCAGCAGGAGGCTGCAACGTACAAGAGGATGGGGAAAAAGTGGGGGGAAAAAATCAGGAACTAGAAAAAAACCTTGTTCCTTTAAATATTGCAAAATCTTTATAAAGCTGCTGCCTGCTAGTGAGTAGAGATACGGATTAAAGGGCAGATTTCAGACCTACAACACATCAGAGGTTTCCAACTCCATCCCTTCCCCTTATCATGATCAGTGGAGATGAGATATGGGGTGCTGATCCCTCAGGTGCTCAGGAGTGCTGGTCCCCATGGGGCATCTGGGACCAAGACCTGTCCTGCATCAGTCATCTCCCTGTGAGGAACACCACTCGAGCATCCTTCCCAGTGCACTGATGCCTTTCAGTTTAAACTCAGCTTCTGACCCCCGAACATGTCCCTGTCACGGCAGCATCCACTCCTTGGTGCCCCCCACTTCAGTGGCTGGTTCCATAGGGTTAATCCCTCTCCTGGCTGTACGTGCAGGAAGGCAACCTGGTGGTTCATGGCCTGGATGGAAACACATGAGTCCTGGGTTCACTTCTGGGCTGTCAAAGCCTCCGTGCACAACCTTGAGTGAGTCCTTCAGGCTCAGATCCCTCCCCTAAATAAAGGACAAAAGAACCAGGGTGAAGCAGAAGCAGGAAACTTTGGGAGATAAGCATGCTCTGCCTTGTACCCTGTGCCCATTGTGGCTGCCATATGGATGACATCCAAGACCTCTTCTGGGGTCAGTTATTTCTGGGCTTAGGCAGCAGCCGAGCAGAATTGCTGCAGTGTTGTAGTTTTGGAGACAAATGTCTAAATTCTCCTTTGAGTCATAAATCATGGAGGAATCAAACTCTCCTCCTCCACACAACCCAGCAGATCCTCTTACTGTCCTTAACTCATGATGATACCACAGGAATGAATACCGGGCAGCTCGCCATTGGTTGGGATAATCCTGGGAGCATCCGTGGACCCAAGGTGACTGTTTCTTATTCAGGTTGTTGCTAGGGAAGTCTGCAGAGATTTCTCGTAGTGGGTAAGAAGTGACTTTCAAAGCCAAGGCAGCATGACAAATTGCAAGGGGAAAATAAAAGTCTTACATGATATCACATTTAATTGGTAAAGAGAAAAATCACACCTCACACATTTGGTTCACTAGCACAAGCCCAGATACCATGAAGCTGCCCCATGAAGCATTTGATTCCAAGTGGTAGGTTTAAAAGATGCAGAAGGTATTTAATGATTATGTTAATTATTTACATTTCTATAGTGCCTTGTATCCACTGGGATTGCAAAGACATTGTATATCTATGGGTAAAAACATACTGGAAAACAAGCACTCCATCCATCACCAGACCACAGACAACAAACTGTTCAGGAAGGAGCTGCTGCATTTCCAGAGCCCTTCTCCATCCTCACTGCTGGGGCACTTCTGGTGCTGTACGGTAATTTTGTAATAAAACCAGATCATAAAACCACTTTAAAAACAACAGTGTCATAAAGAGGAGAACCCTTGCTGTCATAAAACTGCACACAGAACAGGAGGGAAAACTTGAAAGGGAGAAGGTTATAAATAGGAACTGTGGCCGTCAGGGAAATCCACTCTGGAGGAGAGACTCTGACAGCTCCTCCGTGTTAGAAGGTGAGGAGCTTGGCCAGCAGCAGCATCTCCAAAGGGCAGGTACCATCACAGACCTCCCAAGCTTAGTTTGGAGGTGGTAATGCAGGGAAAAAAGTCCCAACACTTGAGGCTTGAAAGATGCTTCTTTCTCCATCCCCTGCTTTGTCCTGCCATGTGTGACCCGGCCACCTCCCTCCAGCTCCCAGAGCTGCAGCACCGTGCTTGGCTGGATCTCTTCTCGGAGGCATCAAGGCTCTCTAGCCCCATATCCACCCACTGCAAGGTCAGACCCGTTGGGGCAGCGCCTCACTCAGTTGGGGCTGGGAGGCAGACAAGGGGAGCAGAGGAAGGAAGGCAGAGAGCAACAGAGGCTCTTGGAGATATTAATTCAAAATTCATAGGCGCAAAATTGCAGCCTGCCTGGATTTGTTTCCGTTTGGAAATTACAGGAAACTACAGGCACCAACAACTGTTATTCAAATAGCCACTTTAGATGATTAGGATGGCAGGAGGCTGTACTTACACATACAGCCTCAATCTAATCAGCTGCGAGGCAGGGTGGGAAGGCAAGGCCAGGAGAAGAGGAGCTGACAGAGCTCGGAAGCAGGGACAGAGCAGCGCTGCGGGAAGGCACGTGAGGACAAATCCAGCGTCAAGGCTTTGGCCAGGAGCAGGAGCATCCTATTTGTTACCCCTGGGTTGGAGAGCCAGCAGGTTTGGGATGACAGGAGAGAGCACAAAACTGGCTGGTGATTCCTAGAGGGTGTTTCTCAACTGTCAGGAGCTGGCAGGCTGCAGGCAGGTAGTGTGGAGGCACAAGCACCCTTCTTCCCTCCTGCCTGCAAGCAAGGGCTCTCCTCTCCCCTGCACCTGCATCATGGCCCAGAAACACATGCTCCTCATCCCCAACCCTCTTGCCTTCTTGCACAAAGATGCACGATCGCTCCCCAGCCTGTTCTAAACCAAGAAAGAGGGAAAGTTTTCTCCACTCTGATAATAAAAAATAAAAAGCCACATGAGCAGAAAACCCTGAGCAAATATTATTGTGAGGCCTGCGGGTCAGCAGTGAGATGCAGGCAAAACATCTGAGTCACCAAAGGGTGGAAATTGTTTAATAAAAAGAAGACTCTGGAAGCAGAGAGGAGAGGCTCCAAGCTTTTTATCCAGAGAGCTATTGCTTTTACTTTGAAAATGTTTCTCTGGGGTGTCAGAGGTGTCATGCGTGCATCTCATCTCCCTTGCCGCTCACATCAGCATCTCCTGCTCAACTGCCCTCTCCAGGTGGTGTTGATCCTCCTCCCACGGGTGGCCGGTTTCCAGCAACCTGCTGTGCCTTGGCACCTGGCTTAAGGTGTTGGGAAATGTTTGCCCACAGGCCAGCAGCCCATCCGCAGGCACCCTGGGCACGTGCTGGCAGCCAGAGCACGTGGCTCAGCGAGGGGCTCGCTGGAAATGCCGCACGGGCAGCACTAGCACTTCCCTGCAGGGCTGGACCCACATCCTCAGCCATGCAGAGGCCTCTTCTGTGCCCATCTCCTTTGGCTGCACCGTCATGAAGGACTTCATGTACTATTAAGCTGCTCCCCTGGCAAGCAGATCTAGTTCTAAAGCACCTGGGTGGTGGGCAAGGCTGGATGTGCACATCTCAGAAGGGAGGGACACCTAAAAACTCAGAGCAGGAGGTCTCAAAGGGGCCATCTTGCCAACTCAGAAGAAAGCTTTAACGAGGGGAAACGGCACCAAGTGACAACACAGGAAGTTCCACCTCAACATGAGGAAAAACTTCTTTCCTGTGAGGGTGACAGAGCCCTGGGACAGGCTGCCCAGAGAGATTGTGAACTCTCCTCCTTTGGAGACTTTCAAGACCCATCTGGACACGTTCCTGTGTCAGAGGTCCTTTCCAATCCCTGTGATTCTAGGATTCTATGATTCTTGAATGGGTAAGGAGACCTTCCCAAAACCTCTGAGCCCCCCTTAAAAGCAGGCTAGACCCCCACATCTCCCTCCGTGGTGCTTTTAGGGGTGACCCGGTGTGCACTTTGGCTGGACAGAGATGCTCACAAGCTGCTTTGCACACTCTGGCTTCCCTTTCGTGTCTTTACAAGGGCTTTTCTCTTAAACCAGTAGCATTTTGCAAAACTTCACAAGCTTTTAGTGGCAAGACTTCTGCTAAGAGGCTGTTGATAAATTTGGAGTAGGCTGCAGGAAGGCTTTAATGCCATATTCTTTTCCTTTCCATTGGAAAATGCAGCTTATCTACTTCAGAGAATATAGGTTCTCTTCCTTCTTATCCAGCCTGAAATCTTATCTAAACTGATTCAGGTGGCAGAGCCGAGAGAAGGAAATAATTAAGCAAGAGACAGGTGAAATGCTGACATTATTATTACTTAAATGGCCCAAACCTTTTACCTCATGGCATGTTTTTTTGGGGTTTTTTTGTTTACTTTTTTTTTTACAGCTGGTGACACATAACAAGGGAGAAATCAGGTTTTCCAGGTTATCTCACCCATCCACACGCACACATTTTGGTCCCCCTCCTCCCCACCCTAACATAAATCCCATTTAACTGGTTCTGTTGACAAGACGGAGAAATAATTAAGGCAAAGGTGGCTGAAATGTTGATGTTATTACTGTAATACAGCAGCCTGTTTAGTTTCTTTGCCGATGAAATGCAACCAGGGGAAAATCAGTTTTAAAGATTACCTTCCAGAGATGCAAATTGAGGAGCGGAAACCATGTAGTCAGGAAGAAATGGTCTCAAACTAGGAAACATTTCAAAGTCTGTGACAGTCTCTTAGGGGCTTTTAAGACCACAATTTACCTTTTGACTGCATTCTGTTTTCTCTGAAATCCTTTATTTCCCTTTTATTTATTGACTTGAGCGACAGCATGAAAACGAGGAAGTGATTCTCCAGCCGCTGGTTTTAAAAATCCATAGACTCAAATTATTCTCATGAGGGCTTTGTTTCTTATTGTTGTTGGGCTCTTTTTTTTTTAATTCCCCTCCCCCTCTCTTTTTTAGCACTCTCTGTGAACCAGGGCTTAATGGAATCACTTTGCCATAGAGGGGCCTTGAACTGGAAGGTATCAAGGTCAGTGCTGTCTCAGAGCACACAGGCATGATTAGAGAGGTGCGAACCATGGAGCGGGCAGCAGGTCTTCATCCTCTCTCCATCCTCTCTCCATCCTGTCTTCCTCCACACGTAACAACTGCTTTGGGAACAGGTGGCAGAGTTTCAGGGGTAGAATGTGGAATTAAGAAAATGTGCATCTATTCAGCCTGGATTAGAATCACACTCTTGGATTAGCATCACACTCATGACAAGAAGGACATTGAGTTGCTGGAGCATGTCCAGAGAAGAGCAACGAAGCTGGTCAAGGGTCTGGAGCACAAGTCTTCCAAGGAGAGGCTGAGGCAACTGGGGGTGTCCAGCCTGGAGAAGAGGAGGCTGAGGGGAGACATTCTCACTCTCTGCAACTGCCTGAGAGAAGGTTGGAGCAAGCAGGGGTGTCAGTCCCTTCCCCCACATAACCATTTATATGACAGGATCAAATGGGGTCAAGTTGCACCAGGGGAGGTTTAGATTGGATATTAGAAACAATTTAATTACTAAAATAGCAGTCACACATTGGAACAGGCTGCCCTGGATGGTGGTGGAATCACCATCCCTGGAGGTGTTAAAAAAATATGTGGACATGGAACTTCAGGATATGGTTTAGCTGGCATGGTGGTGTTGGGTTGGCAGACTTGATGAACTTGGAGGTCTTTTCTAACCTTAATTATTCTAGGATTCTGTGATTAACATGGCACTCTTGGATTAGCATTGCTCTCTGCAGCAGCAGGAGGGGGCTGATGAGGCTCTGTGCCTTGCTTTGCAATTCGCGCTGCCAATGGATGCTCCCCTCCCTCCCTGCATGTCTCAGGGAGGAACTGGGCAGGTTGGATGGGGAGTAACTTGGTCTAGTGAGAGGTGTCCCTGCCTATGGCAGGGGGATGGAGCCACTCAGTCACTGGCTGCCAGAGCCAAACCCTCTGCTCACAGCAGAGACCCAGGGGCTGCCTGCCATGTGGTCCCTCCCAGCAGGGCAGCGCAGGGGTCTGCAAAGCGCCGGGTGGGTAAGAGATGCTTTTCAGCAACCTGAGAGGTGATCAACTGACTGTCCTTCCACCACCCCTTCCCAGGTCTCCCAAAGGCCTGCAGGACCTGGGAGAAGGACTTTTTACAAGAGCATGTGACAATAGGACTAGGGGAACAGTTTCAAGCTGATAGAGGAGAACTTTACATTAGACATAAGGAGGAAATTCTTTGCTGTGAGGGTGGGGAGAGCCTGGCCCAGGCTGCCCAGGGAAGCTGTGGCTGCCCCATCCCTGGCAGTGTTGAAGGGCAGGTTGGATGGGGCTTGGAGCAACCTGGGCTGGTGGGAGGTGTCCCTGCCCATGCAGGGGGTTGGAACTGGATGATCTTTAAGGTCACTGCAACCCAAACCAGTCTGGGATTCCTCCTAGGAGCGCACAAATCCCAGTCCTTGTCACTGGCTTTAGCTGCAAGCCCAGACCTGATCCCAGCCTGATCCCAACATCACAGCTCCTTGGCCCTGCTCCCCCACAGCCATTTCCCCCCACCACACGCACACACAAGTGGCACGTGTCCCTGGGTGGAGGTGTTCCTGCTGGGAATTATACTGAGACATAGAGAGAGAGAAAATATCATGAAGGAATCCTGCAGTGCTGGCCTAGTTAGGCAGTCCCCAGCTGTGAGCTAACTCTGCTGCCCAAGCCAGCCCCCCAGAGACAGCTCTGCTTGGGAGGAAATAACTAGATTTTAAAAAGAGTGCATCAGCTTAGGCTGATATGGCTCAGAATCAGTGCAGCCCCATAATTAGAGCCTGAGATTAAATCCTTCTGGGCCATCCAGTCTTCCAGCTAGCTGTGTTTAATTACTCTTAACTCCTCTTGGCCCTGCTTTTGCAGAAAGGAGCATGTTAGGACACCTCCCACACCTCCATCCTATCTCTCACTCTTCATCACTAAGCCTGCCCACTTCATGATGCTTTTCTGCTTAGTTACTGAGGTTGCACCAAAGAGATCTGGGCAGGTCTGGAGCAAAGTCATCCCTGAGCATGCTGCAAGGGTCGAACTGTGCATCTCCTCCTTCCTTTCCTGAAGCACTGTGGGTGATTCCAGAGCTTCAGTCCTCAACTGAAGGATCTCTGAAGGACTGAAGCAGCACAATGATGCCCACAGCAGGATGGTGGTGGGGTGGGGAGGAGAGAGCACCTGTTGCTCTGGGTGATGCCTTTGGCAGGGCTGGAAGAGGGGTTACAGACTCAGGAAACCTCCCATTAGATCTGGAGGAACAATTTCTCTGCTCTTCAGCTCAGGCTGCTCCATTTTCTGGCTCTCTGGCTTTCTGTCTCTGCTCTGCTTCAAGCAGAAGGGGACTTGGAGGTACTTTGCTTCATAGTGCTGTTCAAAGGTACCTTAGACTGCTGCAAAGGCAGCAAGAGAGATGGAAGAGTAAAACTACAGAGGTCTGAAAAGATTCCTGTTTAGAATGAAGGATTTTGCTACAACTGAACAAAAAAGACTGGTTTGAGCAAGGTCTCCATCAAGCTGTTTCTTTCAAGTCCACCTGCATGTCACCATTTGCCTCCCTGGTCTTTAGACATCTCCAGTGTTTCAGGTGTATCCCCGGAGCTGTGCTGTGTCCCAGGAGAGGTTTGAGGGGGTTGTGTCCATGAACATGGCTGCAAAATGAAATGGAAGCCATTACCACCAGTCTCAGCTTTCTGCACGGCCTGTTTCCTATTTTCCCTATCTCCTCTACACCTTAGATGATTTCTGCTGCCATTGCAGACTCCAGGAGGAAGCACATCCCTGGGGACGGGGGTCCAGGCAGTGGGACCCCTCACCCTGCAAGTCCCTCCCTGCACCAGGACACCCTGCTTCCCTCCTCATCTCCATTGCTGCAGCGAGAGCACCCTCTCCTGTCTCAAACTGCCTCACTGCATTTTTTCCCTGCTCCCTCTGTCACGTAACACTGAGGTTCTTCATCACATCTCGGGATGAGGACGTGGGTCCAGGGACCCATCAGGTCTTGGCACCCACACCTCATCCCAGCACAGCAGCAGTGGGTGACCCCATGTGCTCCTGACATAAGTGCTGAAGTCTCTTTAAGAGAACTGGGGGAATATTTAAGTCAAAAACAATTTCTAGGAGAGTTCTGTTCTAATTACTAATTAGATCTGGTTATAATTATCTCTCTTTGCAATCCCATACCTGCTGCAGAATAGCTCCAGTTCCTCTTAACAATTAACAGAGAAAGTCCTTTATGATACACCAGGTGATTACATTGCAATTGCAGCCTCCATGGTGAGTGCTGACTTATTAAAGAAGGGCTGATATTTACAGAAGAACATTGGGATCAAATTAGGCTAAAATTAACTGGAGTGAATTAAGAATAGCAGGTTTTTCATCTGTTTCCCTTTCTTTGCTGCCACAGAGTTGCCTCTGGGTTTGTTCCATAATGCTCTGTGTTGATTGCAGTACTTGACTGGACAGAAAGATACAGAAAGTGGCAACAAACCCATCGCTCTGGTTTCCTTCTGTGTGAGATCTGTGTTTGCATCTCCCTGTCACTCCTCCCCCTGCGCTGATAATACCAAACCACAAAACTACAGGGCACGACCCAAACCTCCAGCATTTGCAGCTTTAACAAGCTTGTTAAAGGCTCAGATTTAGCAGGAATCACCCAAATTGGAATTCAGTGTTGTCTGGGATTTTTTTAATAACAATGGGCCAAATGAATAATCATTAAATGGGTGGGGGGGGGTGGGGGGTTAGCACAAACAGAATTATTGGGAAGCTGATTTCTGGGAGTGTTGACTCTGTAGGTATCCAGAAAGTATCCAGACAGATCTGGGCTGCAGCACCGTGGGGTGGGTGATGGGGGCTGTTTCTTTGCTTCTTCCAAGTAGGAGGCTGACTCATCCTAAATAATAGGGGATGGTGGAGGTAATGAAAATTGTAGTCTCCAGCCCAAGCCTTTGGGTAAATTATCCTTCCAGTTAAAATTCATGGATTTGACAGGCTTTGCAAATTGCACCATATTATGGATTCGCCAGCCTCCTCACCTTTACTTGATTGCCTCATCCCTGCTCCTCCAGATCAAAGTTGTGCTGAGTGTGGAGTCCCTTAATGTGTCTTTAGCAACTCTGGGCTTTTTCACTTAACCCAGGAGCTCCACCCTGGTTCTGATTTAGTGTCCACAGGCCGAACCTGCATCATGGCAGCTCAACTTTGAATTTGAAGTCCCAGTTGGCCTCTAGGTGTGCCAGAGCAGGCCAAGGGCAGTGGCTGGTAGTACTTCTGCAGTGGCCAAGGGTGCTGCTAATGTACATGTGGGAGGTGTCCCTGCCCATGCAGGGGGGGTGGAACTAGATGACCGTTAAGGTCCCTTCCAACTCCAAACCATTCTATGATTTTACATCAATGTTGGAGGGAGGTGGACACAGGGCATACTTCAGATGGGCTTTGGGAAGGTGCTTTCTAAAGATGCAGTGGTTGGGATGAAAGCTTTGGTACTGAACAGGTCAAGATGCTCTTTTTTTCCTCCTTTGTTTCAGTGGAAGAAGCTCATGTGAAGTCTTTGATAAGGTTTTAGATTTTATCCTTGTCTTTCTTCCACTTTGCCCCATGGTGGCACATCTGATCCCTCAGTAGGATGCTGAGATAGAGATGGAATGGGCAGAACTTTGTGCTACTCTCATTCCTGCACCCCAAGCAATTCCTGTTTTCCAATGGCTCTTTAGAGATGGGGTTGGTGATGGTCATGTTAGGGGATTTTCCTCCTGCAGGTGCTACATTGAGGGATTGGAGATAGATAATGAGTGTTCACTATTCACTCCTGAATGTTCACAGGAGCTGTGAATTAGCCAGCTTGTCACCCAGTCTGGGCTGGGACAGGATGTCTTTCTGGGGTCCTGCCTCATTCCTCCAAAAGCCTTGTTGCAGTGAAGGTGAAAATTAACAATAGGTTTTCTCTGGGGACAATTCTTGCACAGAAATAATTTTCAGAAACTGGCAAGTGTTGGGTTTTATTTGCAAAAAGCAAATAAAAGTGTTGGGTTGTTGGGAAGAGGAGGCTGTTTCAAGCCAGGTTTATAAATGGGTTTATACCATCCCAGGCACCATGGAGAGACTAAAAGACAAGAAATCAAACCCTTTTCAGGCAGAGCAGAGACAAACCCCTGCATGAAGTTTCCTCCCTAGCCTGTTTCTCAGCCTGCCTTTGTGTTAGCCTGGCCCAACAAAGACTTAATTAACCTGGCACCCTGCTGCTGGGGCCTTAGAGGGCTGGAATGTAGCCACCAATATTGGAGCTAAGGTGGCAGCTGGCACTTGCTAATGTCACTCCAGCGGGTGAAAGTGGCACCAGTGGCATCACCTAAATACATTGGTGACTTGAGACTGGCCGGGAACGTGTCTGTCGTTTCCCTGCTCTCACAGGACACTGTCGTCTGACCTTGCAGTGTGGTCTTGCCCATGGCTCCTCCCAGAGCTGTGCTCCCCAAAACCCAGTGGCAGCCGTAAATCCCCCTGCAGGTTGGGCTTTTCCTCGCTTGGGTGGCTGCACACAGTGTCAATCTGCCAGCAGAACCATGGCCAGGGCTCTGCCTGGGCTGGGACGTGGTGGAGATTGAGCTGGCAGCTCCACAAGGCAGTGGGGACACAGCTTTGGCCTGCCCAAACCTAGAGCTGAGCAGCCCAACAAGAAGGGTGGTTACTTTCCTGCACAAACAAGGTCTGATGCAAGCAGGGCTTTTCACAGATGTTTGTAAGCCTTTTGATTTGAGGCTGAGGTTTGTTTGGGAACCTGCTGCTTCCAGGGATGAATGCCATGGCGGGGAGGTTCAGAGATGGCTGCTCCACACAAGAGGTGCTCCACAGTCAGGTGTCAGGTCCCTGAAGCCTTGAGAATGCTTGAAGAAGTGAGAATTTCTAGTGAAAATAAAAATGCTTTGCCTCAGATAGTGGTGGTCACATTCTGAAGCATTGCAGTACTGAGGATTAGAAAGCTGTTGGTTTTTCTGGGATGAAAGGCTCTGCTCCTCCTCTCTTCAGATTGATTTAGGATCTGGGCTGTGAGAGAAGTTGAGAAATTTTGTGACAAGCAGGGGACAGCTGCTATGGATTTGATGATGCTGAGTGAGCTGGCGGATGTTTGCTGCCCACCCCTGCCACCCTGCAGAAGTCAAGCAAGGCTCTTCTTCTCTCCAAAACAACCCAAGGCCCCGGGAGCTCTTCTGGTGATGCTACAGAGCCCGTTGCTGGGCAGGGGATGAAGGTGGGCAGCTGTACCCTGTTCTCACCCACCCCTCTCTGGGGTGGGCAGCAGAGCTCAAGGTGGAGGGACCTCCTTGTTTGAGGTCCCAGAGCCTGGCAGGTGCCACCAGGCTGGGACCAGCATGGGGCTCAATTCAAGAGCCTGTGATGAAGTCAAGCCAACAATCCCATCTGCAGCCCCTTCCTTTCCATCTGTCCTTCCACGGTCCCCCTCCTCTTGTGTCAACATGAGCTTAATGAAAAAGCAGCAGATGTTCTTTTTATTTCAATTTGCTGCAGATTTTCACCAAATGCAAATGGCATTTTGCATCCAGCTGTGTCAAGGCTGTCTGGGCTGAGTCCTGGCATCCCTAGGTGCCATGCTTGCAGATGTCCTACCTGTCTTACCAACTTGACAGCAGCAACTCACTCCCAAAAAGCTTCTCCAGAAGGTCACCTCTTCCGGGTCTTGGGAGCAGCTTTCCCCTGGTTCAGGCTGTGCTAAAGGACTTGCAGCAGCTCCTGTGTGCTGGTCAGGCAGTGGTGGAATCTGCAAGAGAACATAATTTTGGCCTTGGTGGAAATTTTTGGGTGACTCAGAGGTTTCCCACAAAATGGAGTCACAGTTGGAAAGAAGAGTCGATAGCAAGTAAGTCAGATTGAGCTTCTCTTCCCCTCCAGGATTGCAGCAACTGCAATGCCAACTGCCTTTTCTTGACCTTATCTCCTCTCAGAGAGGATAAACAACAAACTCTTTAATATCCTCACAAGCAGAGATGGTTGGATTGTCACCAGATAGTGAAGATGGGGCTTTCTCCTCTCCCTTGCTTTTTTGCCACCCAGATTTGTCCTTCTGGTCACGCGGCGCCGCAGCCCCGGCAGAGTGTGCACGGAGAGCACCTGCAGCTCACTTGGGTGAATCCTCCACTCTTTGCTCAACAGCCCCCCATCTCCTGAGGGACTTTGTGCCATTCCCAGCTTCTGAGACCAAAGATCATCAGTGTAGGAGGTACAAGCCCAAGGAAAGCAGAAACCCATCTCCTGGTCCTCACTGCACATCTCCTGATCATAGAGACCCCTGCCTCCCTCCCACTGGAGTCCTGCAAGCCAGTAATGGGGTGAGGATGGGCAGGAGAGGAAGGAAAACCCTCACTCACTGGAAAAACACCCCCCCCCAAAATCCACCCCCAGAGCAAGGCATGAGAGGAAGAAGCACAGAGAGTGTAGAGCCCATGGGAGCCTCATTACAGCTGGTGACCCCCTGCCATGGCAACTGGCAGGCACTGTCACACTGTGCTGGACACAGATACATGCCCAGGATGTCCTGTTTTCCACACCTCCATTGTGCCTCATGAGTCACGAAGGATACAAATAATTAGCTGGAGTGTCTCAGGGATGATTGGCAAGTGCCTGGGGCTGGGAGTCCCCCTGGTGTGCTGCCCTTGCCTCCAAGGCTTTGAAAGCCAAGGAGAAAACTGTGCTGAGACGCTGAGCTGGTGACGGCTCCATGAGAGCAGTTTGGGCAGGAGATAGCCCAGCCCACCACCTTGGCCAGGGAGCTTGTGGGACCTTCACCCCTGCCTCCATGGGGCTGTTGAGATGCTGCCCCTGAATCTTCTACTGCCAGGGGAACTTGTCCCATGAGGACAAGCCAGGCTTTGGGTCTCCCTTCTTGCAGCAGGCAGGACTTGGCTCCCACCATCTCTTCCCTCCCTCATCCCCTTCCGAGTGCCCTCTCTGCTTTTGACCCTGGTGAATTGGTCAGTTAATGATCAAGTTTGGTGAATTGCACCATCAGGCTGTCACTGATAATGGGTGGGGTTGAGGGACAGGGCTGGGAACTGCTTGCAGTGTCCAGGGACATGGGGGGAGTGAAGGAAGGAGCTTGGTGTTGCTCCCCTGCCTCCTCAGTCCAGTGTCCCAGCCAGGACCTCCTCATTCCCAGCCAGTTTCCCCAGCAGCCACCACCTGGATCCCACTTTTCGCATTCTGCCTCTTCTTGCTTGCTCTCCACCATTTAACCAGCATGCCCTACCTGGCTCCCTGTGCATTAAGGCACAACTAGTCTGGAAATGAGAGTTCACCAAGGGATGGAGCTGGTGGCTTTCCAGCACAGCCTCTTTGGGGCTGCCTACCTCTTCTCCCATCGATTATGAGATATTTGTTGCATGAATCAAAGCTGGGAAAGAGCAGGAGAGAGATTTGTGTTCCTGAAATCATTCACAAGTTTCACGTGAGCCTCACAGCAAAACCCTGCTCCCTCTTCCTGCCATGGCTGCTCCACACACAGACTGATGTGGTTCTTTCTCTTCTCTTGCTTCACTTTCCCTTTCCTTTCTCTCAATCACCTGATGGCAATGACCCAAGTAATTAAAACCTCAGAAGGCAGAAGAGGGACTGTCAGGGATGGTTTTGGGAATGCTGGTAGCATCTCTCTCTGCCGTCTTCCACCATGCACCCTGTGAGCATTGCCTTGGGGCTCCAGGCCAGGGGTCCTGAGGTTGTGTTTATTTTTCTGTTAGTATTTATGGTTTTATTGTATGTTTTTATTTGATACTTTCATTATCATAGAATGCCAGGTTGGAAGAAACATCTAGGATCATCTAGTCCAGCCTTTCTAGGTAGAAGCATGGTTTAGATGAGACGGCCCAGCACCCTGTCAAGTTGAGCCTTAAAGCACCCAGTGTCAGGGAATCCACCACTTCCCTGGGGAGATTATTCCAATGTCCAACTGTTCTAATAGAGAATTTTCTTCTGATGTCAAATCAAGATCTCCCAAGGAGTAAATTGCACCCAGTCTAATGCCTTTGGGATCCATTTGTGGGTCAAAGTGAGAGCTTCTCACTTACATGGGGCTTTTGGCCAGTGGAAATAATGTGAAGACTCTGGTGGATTCCCCTCAAAAGGTGTCCTTTTCCCCCCTCAAGGAATGAAAGCTGCTACACCATCAACATAAATGTGCTGTGTCCCCTGAGACTTCTGTGCTGTGGCTGAGTGGGGTCGGTTCTGCTCAGACCTGGAATAAAACCATGTGCAGTTTTGGTGAGCAGATAACTTGTATGGTGGAGTTGAGATATAGTTCTTGCCATCCCAACTGAGTGGTTTGTGCAGGTGGTATCAGGGGACACATGGTCACATCTCCAGTTTAAGGAGGAGAACAGACTTTGCGGGGGTGTTGCTTTCTACCCATCATGTTTCCAAGATGTTAGATGGAGGAGGAATATCCAGAATTGCAAAAAAGTTAGAAAAAAATCAACAAAAATCCAGGAGATGCAACTGTTTCCACTCAGCCAGAGTAACTCCTGGGAGCTGTCCCTCAAACACCTTATGCTCACTCCCCTGCCCTTTCCTCACCTCCTTTCCCAAGTCAGGCCAAACCTGCTTGGATGCACCTTCACCCCCCAAGAGGAGCAAGTGTCCCTGACCAGAATGTTTCCCCTGTTGAAGTGTTGTTGCCTTTTTTTGCTATTGATTGCTTAATTAAAAAAGAATAAAATTCCACCAGAGCAGACATTTCCCTCAAACACTCCATCGGTCAGAAAGAAAAAAGAAAAAATAAAAAAAAATCAATATCCCATTTAGGAAAAAAAAACATATGGGAGCAGGTTCTGGTGCAGCCGTGGGTAGCACCACCCCAAGAGTAATAGCAAGGAAAGGGAATGGCAAAGAAAGGGAACCCCATGACCTGCAGTGAGCAGGGAGCTCTGGAACCCCATGAATTAGACATTCCCACCCCAGACAGCCTTGGAGCACCCCCACATCTTGCTTGAGTGTCCAGGTCCAGCTGGCAGGGTGGGCTGGGAGGAGACCGAGTGCTCCAGAGAGTATGTGATGAGCTCAGATTCCTTCTGCCATTGATTTTGCTCCACTTGTTTCGGTTGTTCTTTGTTCACACGCTCCCCAGTCCCTTTTCTCTTTACTCTCTGCCTTCATCTGGTCTTATCTCGCCAACCCAACTGTTTCTGTCAAGGTTGTCACCATTTTTAGAGGGCTGGAGCCCAGGGAACCCACCTGTTTCCTTGCAAGAAGCTGTACACAGGCACCTCCAACCCTAAGGATGGGTTGACACCTATATTTTTGTGCTTCTCACAGAGAAAAACCCTTGCAAAGACACCCAGACATAGCAAAATGAAAGCCAGCATTCCCAGGATCCTCCTGCGGTGGCTTCAGGCAGCAGCTGGAAGGGTTCCTGCCACCACATCCCAAGTTGTCTATTACTATGAAATTTGCAGGCAATCAGGGCCAGCTGGATTAATGGGTCTGTCTCTGTGGGGATGCCCTCAAAGAGGGGACCTGAGAGCCAACAGCAGCCTGGAGGAGTTCCCTCTGAACAGAGGTTTAAAGACTTGGGCAATTTCTCTTAAAAAAAGGGATCTGCTAACTTTTGTGTAAGGATGAATGATGTCAGGATGGGGGGGCAGACAAGGACGTTCAGAGTTTGTGCCTGCAAGGCTGAACCTTTTCCATCTGATGTGTGCTGGAGCTGTGGCACAGCCTGGAGAACTGGATCCAGACCAAGCCCAGGCACACGCAGGCGCTGGGAACATTGTGATTGATGGTGCTCCCTCCCGGGAGGGCTGGTTTCGGTTTCCTTCCTGACATCTGGCCCCAGCCAGTGGCAGAGATAAGGCACTGCAGGACATTGATCAAAGCCCATCTCATGGTTGCTGCAGTTGTCCCTGCTGATTTGCTCTGCCCTTATTGCTGAGGAGCCCATGACCTCTGCAACTCAGGGACATGTGTCTCTGCATGGGACCCCTCATCTTCACTGGAAGGGTAATTAAATACCAGCCCAGGTGGCCCAGGGCAGGTGGTTGAGTCACCAGCCCTGGGTGTGTTTAAAAGACATTTAGATGTGGTGCTGAGGGACATGGCTTAAGCATTGGAATCGGTAGAGTTAGGTTATGGTTTGACTCAATGATGTTAAAAGTCTTGTCCAACCACAACAATTCTGTGACCTAGATAACATCATCAGTGGGTCAGCTTACTAAAATATAGCTGGGAGGTTGTTTTGTGGTTGCTGGAGCAGGATGCATGGCTGCAGCTACATCTCTCCACAGGGAAGGACCAGTCATAGCAGGCAAGAAGTGCTTCTGAACCTGCTGGAGTCCCCATTAAGGTGCCACAGGGGTTTGGGTCCAGCTGCTTTGCACCATACCAGGGAGATGGGAGTGAAGAATCACACTGATGGATCTGGAATGTGGCAGGAGATAAATCTCTTCCTAATCACAGAATCACAGAATCCTAGGGGTTGGAAGGGACCTCGAAAGATCATCTAGTCCAGCCCCCCCACCAGAGCAGGGTCACCTAGATTACATCACACAGGAAGGCGTCCAGGTGGGTCTGGAATATCTCCAGTGAAGGAGACTCCACAACCTCTCTGGACAGCCTGTTCCAGTGCTCTGTCACTCTCACAGTAAAAAAAATGTTCCTGATATTCACATTGAACCTCCTATGCTCCAGTTTGCATCCATTACCCCTTGTCCTGTCACTGGACATCACTGAAAAAAGCTTAACTCCATCTTCTTGACACTCACCCTTTACATATTTGTAAACATTGATGAGGTCACCCCTCAGTCTCCTTTTCTCCAAACTAAAGAGACCCAGCTCCCTCAGCCTTTCCTCATAAGGGAGATGTTCCACTCCATCATCTCTGTGGCTCTGCACTGGACTCTTTCCAGCAGCTCCCTGTCCTTCTTGAACTGAGGGGCCCAGAACTGGACACAATACTCCAGATGCGGCCTCACCAATGCAGAATAGAGGGGGAGGAGAACCTCTCTTGACCTACTAACCACACCCTTTCTAATGCACCCCAGGATGCCATTGGCCTTCTTAGCCACAAGGGCACATTGCTGGCTCATGGTCATCCTCCTGTCTAGCAGGACCCCCAGGTCCCTTTCTCCTACACTGCTCTCCAGCAGCTCAGCCCCCAGCCAGTACTGGTACGTTAATTTTTTCTTTGCCAAATGCAGAACTCTACACTTGCCCTTGTTGAACTTCATCAAGTTTCTCCCTGCCCAACTCTCCAGCCTGTCTAGGTCTCTCTGAATGGCAGCACAGCCTTCTGGTGTGTCAGCCACTCCTCCCAGCTTAGTGTCAACAGCAAACTTGCTGAGGGTACATTCTATACCCTCATCCAGGTCGTTGATGAAGATGTTGAACAACACTGGTCCCAGTACCGACCCCTGAGGGACTCCACTAGTCACAGGCCTCCAACTAGATTCTGCCCCATTGACTACAACTCTCTGATTTCTTCCTTTCAACCAGTTCTTGATGCACCTCACTACCTGATCACCAAACCCATACTTGATCAACTT